>NW_026575046.1:1215000-1815000 GCF_905146905.1 Nyctereutes procyonoides
CTATATTAGGAGCAAGACAAGGATGTCCACTCTCACCATTACTATTTAACATAGTCCTGGAAGGCCTAGCCTTAGCAATTAGACAACAAAAAGAAACAAAAGGCACTAAAATTGGCAAGGAAGAAGTCTCTTTCACTATTTACAGATGACATGATACACTGTGTAAAAAAAACGGAAAGACTCCACCAAAAAATTGCTAAAAATAATACATGAATTCAGCAAAGTTGAAGGATATAAAATCAAAGGGCTGAAATCTGTCACATTTCTATACACCAATAACAAAGCAGCAGAAAAAGAAATAAAGGAATTGATCCCATTTGCAATTGCACCAAAAACAATATGATACCTAGTGATAAACCTAACTAAAGAGGTAAAACAGCTGTACTCTGAAAACTATAGACCACTTATGGAATAAACTGGCATTCTTCTTTTTAAGTTTTTGAAAAACCTCCATACCATATTCCACATTTGCTGCATTAATTTACGTTATTACCAACAGTGCGTGAAGGCTCCATTTTATCCACATCCTTGCAAGCGCTTGTTATTTCTTGTCGTTTTGATATTAGCCATTCTGACAGGTGTGAGGTGATATATAATTGTGGTTTTGATTCGTATCTCCCTGATGATTAGTGCTGTTGAGCATCCTTCATGTGTCCGTTGGCCATCTGTCTGTCTTTCTTGGAAAGATGTCTGTTCAGGCTCTCTGCCCATTTTTAATGGGATTATTTGTTTTTTTTCTAGTGTAATTTCTTAATATGTGCTGGATATTAACCCCTTATCAGAAAATATCACTTGCAAATACCTTCTCCCATTCAGTAGATTGCCTTGTTTTCACTTTTTAATTGTTATTTTAAAAATTTTTACAAGTGATTTCACTAATTTTGCAGTAGTTCACTTTTATTTTAAAAGATGTAGAAGAAAATTATTTACTCAAAATCTTGAAAAATTGTATGTTCCTTGAGTGATTAAAATAAGAAAATCCTAAGATTCCATCTTTTAATTTCTGTATAATTTTTGTGATAACAATATAAATAAGTTAGTTGTATTTTAATATATATTTGTAGAATGAACTGAAACAAAGATGATTCCACAAGCAAATAAATCTCCAATTGTTTTAAATTTTTTTCTATTTTTTAATGGTTTTTGGAACTGTCCTCAAGAGAATAAGAAATAGACTTCCCACAAATTTGTGAGTTATAAATCACATATATTATTGCCCACAGGAAATTTCATACTTAATGTATGCAATGAATTATGTGTAGCAATAAATGTGTGTCATTAAAATATATATATAGCTGTTAACTCAGGATTTTACATTTTATTAAAGGAATTCTGTAATGCATTTCTAAGTGGTTGTCATTTAACATATCTGAGACTAAATTTATACAAGGTATTACTAAGTGAAGTGTATTATTTGACTCAGTTTTTAATTTTGTTTTTTTGCTTTATTTTTATTTTCTTTCTGTAATAAATTTGAGGTTGGAATTGCAATCCTTGCATAGGTGCATTTGCTTGGCACCAGTTACCCTGTATAAACACGTAGTCCAGTGCTCAAAGGAGTTTCCTCGTCAGGTGATGACAACTTACTACAAAGGCTGCCCATACATTTCCTGCATCGTGGAGCAGTGGCTTCCACACCGACACGATGAGTTGTCTTAGATAATACAGCCGACCTCTATGGACTTCACATTCCCTCTTTGAAAATGGAGGAGCCTCGATGGTTTTTTTCTCTAAAGGCCCATTTAGCACTGGTATGTCCTGGCCTACTATTGTGTAGCTCAGTCGTCTCCTTCATCTCCCATTTTTCCATTAAAGATGAAGGAAGAGCACTGAAGTAAGCACAGCGGGGCGGCTCCTTGTCTCCCAGTCCCCCTGCCCTCATGTTATCTTCTATGTGTCCAGAGAGCCACTCCCCTACCACCGGGGCCTGACCTGCCTGGATCTGCCTCACCCTTCCCAGCTCTGCTGGGCCCACCAGCTCCTCCATTTGCACCCCTCTGTGCACAACAAATGAAAGATGATTAGTTGTTGCCTTTCCTGCAGCCTCTTGTGAAGAGCCTCTGCACTTGGTGAAGTCATGCTAAGGTCAGATATCACCGTAAGGGCAACAGGTTGGGGTGATGGATCCCGATTGTCAAACTCAGAACCTCATGTTGTTAAGCTCTACATGCTGAGATCACCATCCTGATGAGTTCTTAGATTCTTCTCCCACTTTTCTCTTTTCCAGCGTCTACTCCACTTTCTTTTTTGCTCCTTTGAAAAAGCCCGGAAGCAATCCATATCTAGCTATTTGACACTTGGAGTGGATCATTTTTAACACCCCTCTCCTCCATAAATCATAAACATTTTTAGTGCCTTTAGTGATACTCATAAAGTGAAATTAATAATGATAATAATGGCCACAAAAGAAAAAGAGATGGTGAAAATTTTCTTTTATGAAGCTTTACATATAAAATCATTCCAAAAAATTAAAATATTAAAAGATAAAATAAATATTGCAGTAAAAATAGGAAAAAGGTCACTGTATTGGGTTGAATTGTGGTTCCCTCAAAGATGTCCAAGTCCTAACCCCTGGCACCAGAGTATTTGAGGATGTAATTAAATGGAGGATCTCAAGAGTAATTGGGTGATCTGTATACCCAATGATAAGTGTCCTTATAAGAGGAGGAGAAAGGGGCTCCTGGGTGGCTCAGTCAATTAAGCATCTGCCTTCAGCTCAAGTTACAAGTTCAGGGTCCTGGGATCCTGCATCAGGATCCCTGCTCTTCACAGTCTCCTCTCTCTCCCTTTGCCTCTGCCCTTCCCCCAGTTCGTGTTCTTTCTCTCTCTCAAATAAATAAATATTTAAAAAGAAAAAAAAAAGAGGAGAAGAAAAACAGAGACACAGGGGAAAACCCTTATGAGAAGACAGAGGCAGAGATGGGAGAGTGCCCTCAGCCACAGAGTCTAGGAGAGACACGTGAACCAGATGCTGCCTCAGAGCCTCCAGAAAAAAAACAACCCTTCCAATACCTTGATTTCAGTTTTCTGGCCCCCAGAACTATGAGAAAATAAATTGCTATTGTTTAAGCCCCCCAATTCATGGTAGGAAACTAATACAGTAATGGATCAGGACTTTTCATTACAGAAAAAACATATATTTAAAAAGATCAAAAGATTGATCCATACATATTGATTTATTACAGTAATGGATAATAGTGTAACAGCTTCTGTTTTCAAGTCTTTGCAAATTTGCCAATGATTTCATCAACATTGATCCTCCTATATTCATGTTCAACAATGCACGACATAATGAGATTTGTCCGCCCAGTCTCAATCACAGTGTATTGAATCATACTTTTTATTCACTTTATTTTAGACAAGTTTCTTTCACATTAAGCTGCAGACCTACAAAGTTAGAAAAAGTCTTAAACAACAAGAATAAGTTCGGTCGAGAACCATAAAAATTCTATTTTGCAATAAATTCCAGAAACCACAATACTATCCATCTTTGCTTCCCTTTCTAGCAGCTTTTAAAATTTCCTGTCAAAAAAAACTTACAGATAAAAACTCCAGTGGCCACATTAGGGAGGCAGAGTGCTATCACTGTTTACTTTGAACCTGCTCTTTAAACAGAAATATCTAGTATCGAGGGATGGAAGACACACTTTGCACGAATGAACCCGGAGCTCAAGCAATTCTGATGCTTTACTCTTAAAAAAAAAAAAAGGTTCTATTTATTTATTTGAGAGAGAGAGAGAGAGAGAACAAGCAGTGGGAGGAGCAGAGTGAGAAGGAGAAGTAGGCACCCCCCTGAGCAGGGAGCCCAAGGCAGGACTCCATCGCAGGACCCTGAGATCATGACCTGAGCCTAAGGCAGATGCTTAACCAGCTGAGCCACCCAGGTGCCCCCCGAAGCTTTACTCCAAAAGAAATGTGAATAGCTGACTCTGTCTCTGATGCAGGCTGACTGTATCCTTGTGAATCCTCCAAATTAACTTCTATGTAGAAAACATTTTTCATTAAGCAGCGATGGTTGGAAGTTTTTCAATCCTAAAACTGAAGGGGCAAGGACAAGAATTGGTGAAAGAAGCCCAGTGAGAACTGGAGCTTTGGAAGAGAGACCAAGGCTGTGGTCATCAAAGGAATAGGCTCCTGAAAGAGGCGAATGAGGAATCGAGTCAGAGATACTCTGACCTTTCTCTCCTCCCGTCCTCCGAGCCCCTGCTAGCACTTCTCTATGGCCAAACTCAACTGGAAGGGTGAAGGAGCACCAGGATTCCAGGGTTTGCATCCACAGTGCCAGCCATCTAGGGCAAAGAGCAGGACAAACAAGACTAGAGAGTAAATTTGAGGGGGCCTCGGGAGCCGAGTCCAGCCAGCACAAATAGCATACTGAATTAGCTTGTTGGCAGAAACTAATAAGCCCAACTGGCTTCCATTTTATTGGCTGTGTATGGGCATCATTTGTAGCATTTGTGTACAGGGATATTTTGGAACCCTTCACATCTGCAATTGAAGCCGAATAAAGTGGCATAATTTTGAGTCCCTCAAGTTTAATTTCAAACTGTGAAATTCACACAGTATTCAAGATTATTAAAAAATAGAAAATGCACATGAGGACTTGACCCACATGTGATCACTTTCAAAGTCACTGGGACAAGCCAGGGGTGTGCGTGTTCTCAACCATTCTCGCCAGCAATGATTGTCTGACCTGAATGTACCGTCTGATCATGCTTTCCACAACTGAAAACCACACGGACGCTCCTAGGCAATATTCAAAGTGTGTCCTCTCATTTTATCTCACCAGACTCTCGCAAAAGTGGTGGAGGCCAGTAGAACAAGAAAGCAGAGAACGATAAACCTTCCACACAAGGCAGACCCTTCTCATGTGTTCAAATCCCTGAGAGGGGGGAAGGTGCTCAAGGTCACATAGTCAGTGATAGAGAAACTAAAATTAAATGTGAGTCAACCTCTCTCAAGTTCTCTCCGTTACGCCACTCCTCGTAAACATAAGTACATGGCCTTCGAGGGGCCATCTATCATATCAAAACTGACCTGGGAAGAGATAGAGCCCAGAGCAGAAGGCGTGCCCAGTGCCATCTGTTGCATACTGCACCCACAGAAAATAAGCTCCAGGAAAGTCTGGAGGCGGCAAGAGGGAAGCCAGCCTGGAAGAAAAGCCAGGAGGCTCTAAATGGAAGGGGCCACCTCCTCCATAATTATGACTACATCGTCCTTGGGTGCCACATGCAGTGTGGCCAGTGGGGTTATCTGTGACCTCAGACACAATGTGCCCTCTCCCAGGGGTCTCTCTTTTGGGGAAAAACCATCTAGTTCACCCTACTATGGTTCCGATGCGATTCAAACAGTACATAGGGAAATTTATGCTGCTGCAGCAACGTGGGAAGAAGACTGTGGTAAAGATACTCTCTTAAATGAAAAAAAAAGAAACAAACCATAATGGGATTTTCCATGACAATGAAAAGTTAACATGAGGATATGCAAAACTAGGGGAAAAAAGAGTTAATATGAAGACCTGAAGTCAATAAAAACTAAAGACTCTGAAGAATGTGCACCCTAATGTAAGTATCATGCCCTTCGATACAACTACCAGCTTCAAAACAGATTTTTATTGAAAGGCCAGTGTAGTGAACAACCGTATTTTGTGCTTTAGAGATGTCCCATCTGGCAATGAGAGGGGTCCTTTGTCACTGTGTGCATGAGATCTGATTAGGCGGACACCACAAACAAAAACACACGGTGCATAGGAGGGTGCTCTGTAGTGACACTGCTTGTTATTTCAAATAGATGCTCTCCGTTTTAAGGATATGCTTATTTTAAATTCCAGATGATCGGTGAAGAAACTTGGGCTGACATTTTAAACAAAGAAGTATTATCAGACACATTAAGAAGGATCTAGTTCCACTTTTCCTCCCAATGGTAATCAATATTTTTAAGCCATTTTTTTACAGTCACTGATGCCTCATGGGAAGTGGATGTATAGCTCAATGTTACAGATACATCAACTGCAGTTTTTAAAGTGTAATTTATCTGGAAATCATTTTATATGCGCCAAATAAAAGCTTTACACACAGAGTAAAATTCAAAGAATTGAAAGCCGAGAGATCTGAATTTTTTTTTATCAAAATAGAACCTGGAAGGGGAAACCTAAACAATGAGAGTGTTAATTATAAAGTTATGAAGGAGTCTTGGAGATTGAGGGGGCAACTTTCGACCCCTCTGTGAGCTAAGGAGGCACACTGCAGCAGCTGGAGGGGAGAAGTGAGGCGAGATGTTTGTAAATGCAATCAAAGGAAAGCACTACATACGCACAAAACACTAATTTTCATCAGTGGGTCCCCATGTGCTGTGTGCGTATGTGCAGACAATTATTACCGCCACTATATATAACCGCAGCCAGTGTGAGCTAGGAAAGAACAGCTGTCTCCCATGAAACAATGTGCCTCTGAGGAGTCTCTAAGCAAGTCGCAAAGCAAAGCAAAGCAATCAAGACTGATTAAAAGGATAGCATTTAACAGCAGTTGAGGCAAAGCTAAAGGGGGGGAAGGAGGGAGAGACCATTACACCTAAAATCAGACTTGCATTATCCATAGGTATTACTAAACCCTATAATCATACTGATAGCTGTTTACAGCCATGATTACTTATTCTAATGAGGAAATTAAAAAGTTCTTTGTTACACCACATATCTGGTTATGCAGGTATAAATCATGTCATGCTCCTGATACACAGAGTCTGAGGTTCATCCTCATGCATTTGTAGGAAGTGCAAACACAGCAGGCGTTAAGAACTCAAATTATTGATGCCCTCTCTGAAGTCATTGCCCTAGGAGGCTGTAGACTTACTCCATGATGCTTCCCCAACCTCCCTGAACTCCTCTGTAGGGAGAGCTTATCAATCTTTCTAGAGTTTATCTCTCTCTTAAATGCACACAAATACTTATGTACATACAAATACACACACACACACACGTGCACATAATAGCCAGCTCATCATAATGTAGTCATTCTATAATTTCTTTTGTGGTTATTTTGTACCAATGTATGCTATTCAAGTTTCCCATCATTACCTAATAGCATTTCACCTCTCTTACTATAACAATAAAACCCCTTTATTCATCCAGTAGGTAGTACATGACCACAGAGAATAAGGACAAATTTCTCCATCTCCCACACAGCTTGCTAGGCATGCTCAACATAACCAGATTCTGGCCAACAGTGTATTGGTGGAGATAATGTGTGTCACTTTTGGGTTGGTACCTTAAAGGCAAAGGGTTTCCTCTACCTCTCCCTTCCTCCTTCCTTGTTGGAGGGGGACCATCTTGGAGCAGCCAGTGGGTAGTCTAGGGATGGCAGATCAACAAAATAGAAGGAGGCTGGGCCCCTAGAGACTTTGCCGAGCAGAATCATGATACCAGCCCAGACTTCTAAATGAAAGAAAAATAAACCATCTTGTCTAAGATATTGCTATTTTGGATCTGAGCCACTTAAACAGAAATCTCAACTAGTAGAGTCATTCAAAAAAAAAAAATGGAATCTATCCTCCCAGTGAAACACATGTGCCAAAATGTTTCTGAGCGGGCAGGTTGTTTAGACATTGAGCAGAGTCTAAGGCCCATTCTTCCTCCTTCTTCTCCTCAATTAATATTGAAGGTCCTTCTTTTCTCCTGGGCTTCTCAGACATTGATTGACATCCTCTGGAAGTGGATACTGAGGAAAACAACTTCACAGAGGACTTTGTTGGCTTTTTTTTTAAATTTTGGAGATCCTATTTATTTACGCTTGTTTATTAATTTGGGGGTATTATGAAAACCAGGTTTAAATCCTGCATATGTTTTATTGGTGGTGGTGGTGGTGGCATTGTTTATACTTTTTAATGTGGACACCAGAAAAAAGACCTGAAAAATCTACAAGAACAAGCTCTTTAAAGCCCTTTTAAAAGAGTGTTCCAGTGGGAGGGACTAAAAAGTACAAATGCTTGGGCCAGAAATGATCTTGGTATATGCAGAGATAGGCAAGAATGCCAGTGTAGACAGAGTGGAATCAGCAAAGGAGAAAGATGACAGGCAATGAGATCACTGGGGTGGGCGGGGGCCAGATCATGTAGGGGTTTTAAGCCATCTTAAGGTGCTTGGATTTTGTTCTATGTGTGACAGAAGCTGTGGATTCTGCTGGAAGTAAACTGGCTTACATTTGAATGGTTCACTCTGTGGGAGTTTTGATGCTGGAGCAGAGAGACGATGGTGCCTTGGGCTCAAGTATTGGAGGGAGAAGTGACAAGAATTTGGATTAGATTCATGTGTATTTTTAAAAGTAGGCCAATCAGGCCTTGCTGATGGATTAGAAATGACATATGAAGGAAAATAAAGAATCAGGACTCAAATCTTAGATTTCTGGCATGAATAACTGGAGGAAGAGTGCTCTGGCAGGGGAGGAATCAATTTTGAGATGGAATATAATATTTGAAATAATGTGAAGACCTCTAGAAGAAGATTTTGATAATGCAGTCGATTATAAGAGTCTGGAGCTCAAGAGAGAGCTCACTGAGAGAGGAAAAAATGTTGAGGAAATCATCATGCAGGGGTATTTAAAGCTATGAGATTTGATGTGATGACATCAGTCACAGGGAAGAATTTTGAGAAGCTGTGGGACATTCCAACATGAAAAGAAAGGGAGAGATAATAGATTCATCAAGAGAGTGAAGGGGAAGAAGACAATGAGGTAAATGGAAAAGAAGTTGAGTCATAGAAAGCAAAGTGCTTTAAGTAGTATAGAGTGGCTGTCGAATGTGCTCAAAGTTTAAATAAAATGAGTATTGAGAAACTTATATTGGATCCAGCAAATTGAAAGTCAACGGTGACTTTGACAAGAGAACTTTCAGGGGGGTGGGGTGACTGAATAGGGACAAAAGCCTAAATAGAGAGGATTAAAAAGAAAATTCGAGGGAAGAAATTAGAGAGGGAAAAGATAGGCAACTCCTGCAAGGAATTTGCTTAAAGGCAAAGAGATATGTGGGGCAGTTCCTGGAGGACATTGGAAGATCAAGGGCGGGGTGTTGGTAACTTGTGATATACTGTAGCCTTTCTGTATAAGGATGAGATGTGTCCCTTTGAGGGGTAGCAGTTGATGATGTTGGAAAGTGAGGCAATAGGTACTGGAGCAATGTCCTTGAGTAGTGAGCCAGGCTGGGATCCAAACGCTGGAAGAGAGGTTGGCCTAAGACACCAGCATTCACCCTCCATCATGTCACCAGGATAACAGGCAGAATGGAAGGATTTAGGCACTTCTGGGTCAATAGATTTGCTGGAACAAAATGAGATTGTTCTCTTCTGCTTGCTTCTGTTTTCTAAGTGAAATGAGGAGTGAGATAATGACTTTGGGAAGAGAGGAGAAAATGTTAAACCGTTGCCTCAGAGAATGAGAGACTCCACTGGTTGAGGACATACAGCATTTTTTCTGAGGTCCCACTTGAGATTCTTACGATCATGTGTTTTCTCCAGGCACAGTCAGCTGTTCTGGTGCAGGTGTGGAACAGGTGTCAAGAGCTGAGCTTAACTAGACTTGGAGTTTCACTAGTCAAGTACAAAGGAGGGAGCTAGGGACTGGGAGTACTTGTACGGGAGTCACTACAGTGGGTAGAAGGTAGTAGCTTAGCTGCATAAGAAGGAAAGTATGGACATAGTAAAGAGGGACAGTAAAGAAGAGGTAGGTCAGTTGATTAGAGGCCTTCTTAGAGTGGAAGGTTCTTGGACAGGGAGTTCTAGGGTCAATGACTCAAGAAGTGAAGTTAGTATCAGGGCATGAGCCTCAAGATCAGGATGGTGGTGGTGGTTCAGTTACTAGTTATGACAAAACCTGGAATAACCATTCTCTAGTGCTGAGTGAGCTATTCAGTATGGCAGCCTTAGCCGTGTGTGGCCACTAAGGACTGATACTTGACGGTTCATTCAAATTAAAATAGGCTGCAAGTATAAAACACACATTAAGTTTCAATGACTTGGTATAAAAACATAAAACATATCATTAATATTTTTATGTTTATCATAAACTGAGATGGTAATATTTGAATATTGGGTCAATAAAATATATCATGAAAATTAATTTCACTTTTTTAACTTTTATAATGTGGCTACTGTAACATTTAAAATTAGTTCACACATGTGGCTCAGATTTTATTTCCTTGGACTCTACTGTTCTAGAGGAGTGGTTGTGTTGGGAGCTGGGAAAAGATCTCTAGAAGGAAGGTAAATGTAGTAAGGTGCCAACTTTTGGAGAAAAAGACCATGGACCAGGGAATAAAAACCTGAATGAATGATGACGTAACTGGGAGGTTGGTCAATGACTACTACTAGGAAAATTAGCAGGTGGTGGGTTCCGATGAGAGATTTAGGGATTTTTGAGGAGAGGGGTTGTGCAGAGAAGACCTGTTAAAGACACAGGATTTTATTTACTAATGGCAGACAATTCGTTATTGCCAGTGGGAGGAAGATTCAGAGAACTATCTGACTGGTTGGATTTGGGGAGGTATGGGAAATAGTATCCTGGTAAGGATGGATAACCCAGAAAACTTGGATCTCTAGTGACTTGGAAAGCATGATAATTAGACCTGATGCTCACATAAAGTATACGGATGATGTGGTTCACCTCTCAGCTCTCTCTTAGACTCAATCTCCCAGCACTCTTGAGTAACAAAAGTGGCATCATCGTGCGGCGGGCATCACGGTGTGTTCTTACCATGAACACAAGCAGTTCAAAGAATGGTGGGTGGCAATTACATAGAAATCTAGATGGGACTTATCCCCAAAGATTAGCATTCTGATAAGAGGAGGAGAGACACAAAGAGAAGAAGGCAATGTGAGGATGGAGGCCGAGATTGGAATACATCCAGACTGTATCTACCTCCTAAGGAGCACAGAGGATGGTTGGCAGCCACCAGAAGCTAAAAGAGAGGCGTGAGATGTTTCTCCCTCAGATATACCAGGAAGAACCAACCCTACTGATATGATCTTGGACTTCTGGCCTCCTAATCTATGAGAGAATGAATTTCTTTTGTTCTAAACCAGTTTGTGCTAATCTGTTACTGCCGTGCTAGGAAACTAATACATTTGGCAATAAGCTTACTCGGGAAAGGGACTAGGGTTTCTGAGAATCACCCATGACACGATGGCACGTCATCAGTGGTTAATAAATGTCTTTTGAATTAACCCAACCACTTCTCAAGTCTATGTGTGCAAAGTTTCTCAGACCGCTCAACTATTACAGAGAAAAGTTCCGGAAGCCACTTACAGCCATTTCCCTACTTCACTGGACATCATGCAAATGACATAAAAATTGAGCAACATTGTTTCAACCACCTGAACACATGAAGATAAATCCCTTAATTCACCCCCCATTTCTCCCCTTTAGTGTTTGTAAAGTTGAAATCCTGCATATGCTTTTTCTAAATGTCTGTTCCATTGAGGCCAACTCCCTTATTACCTTGAGAAAAACAAGTTCAGGAATTCAATTAAAGTCCTGAAAAATGTTAACCTTCATCCACCCAAGCATTTTCACAAAGTCCCATTTGTACTTTAGAATGGGAGAGTGGAACACAGCCTTAGTAGTGGCATTAAGCTTGGTATTGACAAAGCCATTTTCTACCAAATGACCTCCTGAATCTTACTTTCTGGTTGGGAAATGGCAGCAGTTGTAGGCTGACAGCTGGACTATGTTCTCTTGAATTAAAGTGGTGCTTTTTTGCCAAAATGATGTTGTTCACTAATAGGACTTTAATGTTACGGACAAATTATTTAGAAGATTTTTTTTTTCCCTATCAGCTGTCTAACCAGGTTCTCTCCCCACTGCAGAAAGGCACAAAAGGAAATAGAACACATTGTTGTAGGTGGAGAGAGGAGACCTGGAGATGATCAGTCACTGTTTAACACAAAAATGCTTCAGGGAAGATAAAGCAGAACCATTAAAAGGACACAAAGAATGTTTCAGTGCTGGTTGGAGGGGGTGTAGAAATTGGGGTGAAGGAAAAGCTGCTACCTGTCCTTCCCCCAGCTTCACCCAAGCATGAGCCTGGATACAGTCTTTTCATTCTAGTGTGTCCCTAGCTGTCATCCTATATCTGGTATCTTTCACTTTGAGGACAGAAAGGAAAATGAAAAAGAAGGGAAAAGCGATATGACCGTAGATCAACAGGAGCAGAAAATGAAGGGCTGAGGTTTACTTTTGCTGAGACTAAAGCAATATAATTAAAGTTGCCAAAAAAAAAAAATAGTGCAGAGTTTTCTTTTCCCCTCCCCATCTGCACCTCAGATTTTGGCATACAGGCAACCAGAGAAGCTTCGAGAGCACTGGTGGAAGTATGCAGAGAGCCGAGTGATGGACGCTTCGCTCTGTCAACCCTCCCAAGACTGCTCCCAATAACCCCGGCTCTGACAGGAACAGTATGGATCCTCTTCCTCCCCTTTTCAGGTTCATGATCATTGGGTAGACAGAAAGATCCAAAGCCAATGCTGATTAAATTACAATCAGAGAGGGAGACAAACCATGTGAGACAAGCTGAAGGTCGCTGGAGGGGAGGGGGGTGGGGGTGGAGAGATGGGGTAACAGGGTGATGGGCATTGAGGAGGGTGCGTGATGGGATGAGCACTGGTGTACACACAACAGATGACTCGCTGAACTCTAACCCTTAAACTAATCTTACACTGTATGTTAATTAGTTGAATTTAAATATAATAAAACTTTCAAAATAAATAAATTGGATCATAAAAATAAATCGATTTCGTAATACATTCATCACTCTTCTGTTCCAAAATGTTTTTCCTGTACCTTTCTCTACTAACATGTCTATTAAGCAATGTTTTTTTAAACAACGCATTTACACATTAACATGAGAGACAGTCCTGCAGAGTTGTGAGCTGCAGAAGATGATTCCAGTGATGATACTATTGCTTAAAAAATGTTTTAAAATTTTAAAATTGCTTTTAAATCTTATATTAATTCTTTAGAAACCTTTCAGTGGTGACAGAAATTTAGCCTTTGGGTATATGGATGAGCTTTCTGGATAAAATTAGAAGTCACAGGACGCCTGGGCAGCTCAGTGGTTGAGCATCTGCCTTTGGCTCAGGGCGTGACTCCGGGGTCTGGCAATCCTGTTTTTTTTATATAAAAAAAGGTTTTTTTATAAACCTTACCTTTATATAAGGTTTTAAAAATCTGCAAAGCAACTATAAATTGTTTATGGATACATACATATTAATGAAAGTATAAAAACATGCATGTGAATGATAAACAACAAATTTAGGAGAGTACTTAACTGGAGAGGGAGGAAGGACCATGGGAAAGAGGAGGCATATATTGTCTATCCTATCTATCAGGCTTTATTTCTTAGGAGGAAAAAGGAAAGGAAAATTTGAGCAAAGAGGGAAAAGTAGTACAATTTGACAATCTGGTGAAAATCTGAGTGTTGGTTATTTGAGAGCACACGTGAATTGAAATATTCATTTTGGGTGGGGGGAGAAACAAAGATAATCAATGAAATACTTCAATTTTTTGAGTCAGCAAAATCAGAAACTTTCAAATTTCAGATTACAATATGGGCTATGTTGCCCTTGCCAGATAAATTCTGCAAAATCAAGGACAGCATGAGCCACAATAAAAGTCAACATTTTCCTCATTTACAAGTAGTTAAGTGTACTTTTTGGAATTTTATAATACAGGTTTTGGCATATTTTTCCAAGTCATTTTGGGAGCATCCTGTTCGGATAATATCTTCTTGCAGAAGATTGGTATAAATGCAGATTTTCAAACACACACACACACCCCCCCCCACACACACACACACAGAAAAACCAACCAATGACCATGCCCAACAAATACCATTTTGCAGAAACTTTCCTTAACTTCGATTAGCCTTTCAGACGGAGTCTATTCTACTTCTCAAACACTTTACAGTCGATGTCTATCTGAATCATATGAATCTGTGACTCTTCCAAAGGCTCAGTAGATGTTGGAGTGGTTAAACCATTCATTTATTCAACAAATATTTGCTGAACTATTATTATGCACTAGGCAGTGACCAAAATAAACACACAAAAAAAATCTCTGCCTTTAGGAAACTGTCTGGTAAAGGAAATGAGAAGTACCAAGGAGGTTTTTTTGTTTTTGTTTTTGTTTTTGTAAGATAGGGCTGAAAAGGAAAATTGAAAGCTGCAGGAGGAGGAGAACAGATTTTAGATTTAGGTACAGTAGCCAGGGTAGACCTTTCAGAAAAAAAAGTATGGTTTGTGCAAAGAAAGCCTAGCTGAGGAACCAAACTATGTACTTTTCCGGTTGTAAAAGCATTTGCGGAAGAGGTGACTACAGTGCAGAAGTCCGAATGTGGGAACTTGTCTAGAATGTTCCAGGGAGTAGAGGGCAACCATTGTGGCTAGAACATGGGGACAAGGGAAAAGAGGAAGAAGAGGGAATCTGAGCAGACATCCAAGACCAAGTCTTGGGTGAGGCCTTGAGCACAAAACTGAGAAGCACCAAAACCTCAGTACTCAAGAAAGTAATAGTTTACAGTAATATCCTTTAAAAATCAAATGAATACCAAAAAATCCTTGATGAACAAGACATCAAAAATGTAAATGAAGATAGTATATAATTTACTGATTTTACCTTTTGCCTCAGAACCCCCACTGTGAGTCACCTGGCACTGGCACTGACCCCATCTTTTTTAAAAATTGTGATATGTGGGGGAACCTGGGTGGCTCATCTGATTGGGCATCTGACTTCAGCTCAGGTCATGACCTCAGGCTCCTGGGTTCAAGCCTTGCATCAGGCTCCTCACTCAGCAGGGAGCCTGCTTCTCCCTCTCCCTCTGCCTCTCATCCTGCTCATGCTTGCTCTCCTTCTCTCTTTCAAATAAATACAATCTTTTTTAAAAATTGTGCTATGTGAAGATAAGTGGATAAAGAAGATGCGATATATAATACATATAATGGAAAACTAGCCATAAAAAAGAATGAAATCTTGTCATTTTCAAAAACATAGATGGAGCTAGAGAGTATCATGCTAAGTGAAATAAGTCAGAGAAAGACAAATTCCATATGATCTTACTCATATTTGGAATTTTAGAAACAAAACAAACAAGCAAAGGGGGAAACCAAGAAACAGACTCCTAATTATAGAGAACAAACTGATGGTTACGAGAGGGGAGACAAGAGTGGGGAAGGGCGAGATAGGCGACGGGGAGGAAGGGGGGGACCTGTCGTGATGAGCACCGGGTGCTGTACGGAGGTGCTGAATCGCTGCATTGAACACCTGAAACTAATAATAGCACCGTCCGTTAACTACATTGGAATTAAAATTAAAAATAGATAAAAATGAAGACAATTTTGATATTTGATTCATCCTGGGTTTTCTACATTCATTTTGCCTTTGAAAAGTAATTCAGTGAAATATTATTAGACTTATTAACTTATTAAACTTTTCCTTTGAGACTATTTTAAAGGTTTTTTATTATCTAAATATAGTTTATATATTTTATTATATAAATAGAGTTGACCCACGATGTTATATTGGTTTCAGGTGAACCACAGGGTGGGACGTAGTCCTCATCTGTCATCATACAGCGTCATTACAATGTCACTGACTATCCCTATGTTGTACCTTTTACTTCTGTGACTTATTTTGTGACTTGAAGTTTGTCCCTCTTAATCGCTTTCACCTGGTTTGCTCGTCCCCTCACCTCCCTCTCCTTAGCAGCCACCACTTTGTTCTCTATATTTAAGAGTCTGTTTCTGGCTTATTTGTTTTGTTTTTCAGATTCCACGTGCAGGTGGATCATACGGTATTTGTCTTTCTCTGACACTTCCCTTAGTGTGACACTCTCCCATTCCATAGGCGGCCTTTTAGTTTTGTTCAGTGTTTCCTGCGCTGTGCAGAAGCTTTCTATTTTGATGAAGTCCCACTGGTTTATTTTTGCGTGTGTTTCCCTTGCCTCAGGAGGTGGATCTATGTGCTATGAGGCTGATGTCACAGACATTACTGCCTGTCTCCTAGGGTTTTGGTTGTTTCAGGTCTCACATTTAGGTCTTTAATCCATTTTGAGTTTATTTTTGTGTAAGAAGGTGGTCAACTTCCATTCTTTTCCAAGTGGCTCTCCAGATTTCCCAGCAACATTTGTTGAAGAGACTTTTTCCGGTTGGATATTCTTTCCTCCTTTGTTGAAGATTGACCATACAATTTGGGTTTCCTTCAGGGATTTCCATTTGGTTCTACTGATCCCTGGTCTATTTTTGTGATGGTACCATCTGTTTTGCTGACCACAGATTTGTAATATAGCTTGAAGTCTACAATTGGGATACTTCCAGCTTTCCTTTGCTTTGATTTTTCAAGACTGTTTAGGCTATTCAGGGTCTTTTGTGGTTCCATATAAATTTTAGTATTGTTTGTCCTAGTTCTGTGAAAAATGCTGTTGATATTTTAATAGGGACTGCATCAAGTCTATAGATGGCTTTGGGTCATATAGACATTTTTAACAACATTTATTCTTCCAATATCATGGAGTGTCTTTCCATGTCTTTGTGTCATCTTCAATTACTTTCATTACTGTTTTATAGTTTACAGAGTACAGGTCTTTCACCTCTTTGGTTAGGTTTACTCCAAGGTATCTTATTATTTTTTAGTGTAATTGTAAATGGGATTGTTTTCTTAATTTCTCTTCCTGCTGCTTCATTAGTGTATAGAAATACAACAGATTTCTGCGCATTGATATTATATCCTGTGATTTTCCATTTATCAGTTCTAGTAGTTTTTTGGTGGAATCCTTTGGGTTTTCCATATATATAGTATCATGTCACCTGCAAATAAGTATGGTACATTTATTATGATATGAACCAGTATTGATACATTCTTACTAACTAACGTCCATGGTTTATTCAGATTTCCTTAGTTTTAACCTCATGTCTTTCTTCTGTTCCAGGATCCTATCCAGGACAGGATACTACATTAAGTCATCTCGTCTCTTTAGGCTTCTCTTGGCTATGGCCATGTATCAGATGTTCCTTGTTTTTTATGACACTGACAGTTTCGAGAAAATGGTCAGGTATTTTGTAGAATGACCCACTACTGGAATTTATTTTTTTTTTCAGGATAAGATTGGGGTTACACATTATTGGGAGGAAGACCACAGAGGTTAACGTGCCATTTTCATTACATCATACCTTGGGTATATACCATCACCTTGATTTATGACTCTTGATATGGACCTTGACCACCTAGCCAAGGCAGTGTTTGTCATATTTCTCTCTGCAAATTTATTTTTTCCTGTATTCCTTTCCACGCTTGAATGAATTCACTGTTTGCAGCCCACACCTACAGAATGGGGAATTATGTTCTCCCTCTGCAGTTTAGAGTATCTATATAAATATTCTGGAATTCTTCTGTACAGATGTGTCTCTTCTGTTGAATCTGTTAATTCACTCAGTCACTTATTTATATCAGTATGGACACATGGATGCTTATTAATTCCTTGGATTATAACCCAATACTACTTTATTTATTTTACTGCTCAAATTGTTCCAGCTTTGGCTATTGGGAAATCTTTCAGTTAGCTCCTGTGCTCCTTTGACAGACCTATCATTGTGGAGTTCAATGGGGAGAGGTACGCTTCCTTACTTTCTGATGCTATTAGATACTCTAGACTGATCTTTTGTATTTCTTGCCTCAGCCCCATAATAAGTCATTTCTCCAAAGCTCTGGTTCCTTTGATTTGAGAATATTATTAAAACCCAAGATCTGGGTGCTAGGTGGACTCATTGCTACTGAAGTACTCCCTTACCTTTTAAAGACCCAATATGACAGGGAAAAAAATTAATTCCTGATCATAACATTACATTATCCCTAGAGACTTTAATTGATATGTCTAATAATTTATCCTTAGTTTATTGAAATTCATGCATAATCTGGTACTAAATTTTTGCTTTGAGCAATTACTTTTACATGGACAAAGAAAAACAATACTTAAGATCAGCAGACTGATCAGCTACAGGGCCACACGCTGCTCTGTCAAATGCATCTAGAAATGGCTGTGACAATTATCCAGCTCTCCTTCCCTAAATCATAAGGAAAATTCAGCCTCATTATTCCTATCCATGTCACACTCAACAAAAACCAAGACATGTCATGGGATGTTGAGTCCTTATATAATCCCACTGATCATATAAAAGGAGAGGCATTTGACAAATGTTCCACGTGCCCCCAAAACAAAACCAACTACAGTCAACTTCCCTCAGTCCCCCATCGCCTTTACTGGTATCGTTCTCTTGTTACTACATCACTTTGTTACCTCTAAGACTATTTTGCTTTTTAATTATAGCTCTTCTTACATTATTTATCTTATCCTACCTCATTAGCACAACACTGAAGGCTCTTCTCAGTCATGTGACAATAATCAGCCAGTTATTTGAATTGTTCTACCATAAGGGGTCATCACTATACTTATTCTTGACTCATGGAGGTGGAATAAGTAAAATCCAAAGCTTTTCTGGAAAGTGAAGCAAATCTATTTATATGCCTGCTAAAAGTACAGGCATTAAGGGGCACCTGGATGGCTCAGTCAGTTAAGCAGCCAAATTGTGATTTGGGTCGTGATCTCGTCAGTCATGAGGTCGAGCCCTGCAGTGGGCTCCACACTCAGGGGGTGTCTGCTTGAGATTCTCCCCCTCTGCACCTCCCTGCACTCGTTTTCTCTCTCTCTCTCTAGCTCTTTCTCTCAAATAAATCTTCAAAAGTGAAAAAATGAAATTACAGACATTAATGTAAATATTGTTACCAACGATGACCAATTAGCATTAAAAAAGGGTTTTAGAGATTAAAGGCTACATTCCATAGGGCATGATAGTCCCTGAAGTTCAGTTTCAATGACAGTTTCCATTACAATATATACACCAAAAGGATTTATTACAGCGATTGCATACAGAATGGCATTTTATTCTCCTAAATGGTTTTTAGCCTCTGGCTTTATTTAAACAGTTACTTTTAGGTGGTTATGCCATTTAGAATTCCTGTATCTGCACCTCAGCTGTCCTGATATATTCTGATAGTAAAATAACTGGTTAGGAAGAACTGCAGTTCCAAGCCCTTGCTTTTTAATGAGAAAATGGTTACGACAGTTTTTGGCAGAAAAGAGACAAACGATCCAGAATCTGCCCTTTGGAGACTGTGATGACAGTAACATGAGTATATGCAGACGTCCAAACTCACCAAATTGTACACATTAATTATGTGCAGCTTTCTGTATACTAATTATACCTCAGCTGAGCTATAAAAGTAATACTATATCTGCCTTGAAAGTGTGTGCCTTGAAACTTGGGAGGTAGCCAAAACCACAAGTTGGTTGAAAATTTCCACTTAACTTGGTAGGAGATTAGTATGTGCTATGGTTTGAATGGCTGGGTCTCCTCAATATTTAAATGTTGAAGCCCTAACCCCCAAAGTTGATGGTATTAGGAGGTAGAGCCTATGGGAGGTGATTAATTCCTGATGGAATTAGTCCTCTTATAAAAGAGGCTCCATTGAAATCCCTTGCCTCTTCCACGGCGTGAGGACAGAGTGAGAAGGTGCCAGCTATGGGCCAGGAGAGAGCTCTCACCACAACAGGACTATGTTGGCATAGCCTGGTCTTGGACCTCCAGCCTCCCAAACCGTGAGAAGTAAACTTCTGCTGTGTATCAGTCACCAGCCTACGTTATTTAGTCACAGCAGCCCAAATAGACTAAGACAGCACGCCGATGAAAAACTAAAATCTCTTCTCTATAAAGAAGGCAGTTTTCTGTGAGATTTCCTCGAGCATCTTAAATATATAGGGCAGAGCCCACTGGGAGGAGATCTCAATGGTACTCAGCTAATTCTGAAATTTGAGTTGAATTTTACTTAGCACAGGCCACGGTCTAAGAGCTGGAAGCAGATCATCTCAAGACACTCAAGAGCTCCTGTGGACATCCATCACCTTTCTGAAGCTCAAGTCAGATGTTTCTGTTTTTGGCCCTTGCATCTCAGAAAAAGAGGTGTAAGGGTGTGCGTGTGTGTATGTGTTTAGTGTGGCCAATATTGTCTTATTGTGAGAGGCATGTATGAGAATGGGAAGGCTTTATCTTGACAGCAACACAGGTGGCAGTGGTGTCACACTGTCACTGGTGTCAACGTCTTTGATGAATCTGGATGTGAATTCAGTTTTTGTGATTTCCCTCTTATCACACGTGTCAGGCTCAGTGAAGAGGGCTTCTCGTATCTGTGAATGGAATACTTCATCACATATTATCAGCGCTTTGTAATAATTACATTGGTTACGTGAATTACCTAGGTGACCGCCGGGGGAGTAATAAGAAGTCTCATAGGCCTTCCTATAAACACTTCCCACGGGGAGATTCCCTGTGTTAGGTTAGGTTATGGCTCCTGCTCATTCTCCGCCCTCATAGTGGGCGCACGATACAGTCCTGCCTGCTGCCCTGTGGCCTGTAATGCTTCCCTGTGGAGTTTATTTTCCAGTCTGCGCTCCTGGGCCGTATGGCTTACTTTGGCCAACAGAACATGAAGAGAAGTGTTATGCCTTATGTCAGAGTAAACACCGTAAGAGTCATTATATGCTTCTGCCCTTTTCTCTCTGTCATGAAAATGGAATGTGCTAAATATAGGCTTCTCCTTCTGTCTGAAAGCCCAAGAAATAACTGGGATTTCTGAGCTATTGGCTACCGCAGCACACCTAGTGAAAACCACTACCATAATTAGTCTGTATCACATGCTTCTTGTACATTCCTTTCGCCCACTGGCCACTGCCTCATTCTGGCCTTCGCTCCGGCTACCTCTTCTGCCCACGTTCCTAGCAGCTTCCAATCTGACAGTACCTTGTTTGGACCTGTGCACACATCTTTTGATTACTGCTTTGGGAACTTAGAAGTATGAGGAGGTGTTACCACCCATGACGCTACCCTTAATAAATGGTAAACTGGAGTCAATGAAAGATTATTCCTCCTTTTGTCTGTCATGTAGTCATGTCCTTTTTTTTTTTCAAAGATTTATCTCTTCATGAGAGAGAGAGAGAGAGAGAGAGAGAGAGAGAGCGCACACACAAGTGCTCATGCATTGGCGGGGGCGGAAGGAGAGAATCTCAAGCAGATTCCCGCTGAGCCTGGAGCCAACACCAGGCTCTATCTCATGACCCTGCCACCATGACCTGAGCCGAAACAGAGTTGACGCTCAGCTGACTAAGCCACCCAGGTCCCCTCATGGAGTCACCCCTGAGGCACTTTTCATAAGGCTCCTTGGCAGTTCCAGCAGAACAGAGCACTGACTATCCAAAGCATTGGCCAACTCGATAATGCATCTCAATCTTGGCTTCCTCTTCTTCGTTTCATTCCCCGTCTCCTGCATTCCTGCTCCCTGGAATCACAATCCTAAGGAAAATATCTGGACACTATGAACCTTGTCCTGATCTCTGCTTTCAAGGAACACAGGCTCAAACACAGTCCCGCTATTGCTACAGATTTTGTGATAAATGGCACCTGACCACCTTGACTCTCTGCCCAAAACTTGGCTACCCTTTTTTTCATCAAAATGTCAATGTTTCCCTGCCTCTGATTCTAGATGATGTGAACATTCAAAGCATGTTCAGTCCATAAGGGCTTCACCATTTCTTTCACAATGTGACCTGTGGAATAAGCAAATGTTCTTACTGGTCTAATAGAATAATCCAAATTTGGAAATAAAGCATTTTCGAAGCCCTTAGTTTTGTGTTAGAGTGAAGATCCCATTGGCCTTCCTGCCTGTCTGAATCATTGTGTAGCTCCTGGATCACTCTATTCTAAAGCACTGATCTTATCTTTGAAATAAATGAGTCCTGTCACCTTTGCACAGGTGTGCACTTCTGCTATCCTAGGAATACATATACAATTACTAGGATATACTCGTACGCACAGCATCTCTTCCGTATAAATAAAATGAACCTGAATGTTCACTAACGGCTCCCAATGGGAAGAATAAGCTTCTCTCTGTCATCGCAGCTTTGCACAAATGCACCCCTGCTTTGCAGGATGGCTTTGGTAGTACTATAGAGCACACCGGAAGAGCACGTAGATCACTGGAAGAGACGTTACTTCCCTCACCTACCCCACTCCGTGTCTGTGCGCCAAGCCATGAAGTAAGTACAAGAGCGAGGGGAGAGTGGTGCCAAGTGGCTGTCTGAAAAGCCCCCAAATAATTCAATGATTCAAAGCTCTTCTTACGAGCCTACAAATTGTGCGTGTGTGCATGCCATGTGTGCGCATGTGCTGCAAGCCTCCCAACCTCGTGTGTGCGTGCGCACACACACACACACACACACACAGGTCGGCATGTGCACACGTGTGTGTATGCTTGAGTGTGTGTATTGTGCACTGCGTAAGTGTGTGAACATGGGTGTGTGTGCTCACACACACGTGTGTCCACAGCATTGAGGACTGGTTGTGAAGAAGGGCAGCATCTGAAAGGCCTTCAGAGGAGACGGATTGATCGGCAGGTAGGAAAGCAAAGGTGGAGCTTGAGAGGGAGGCCTCACCACATTGCAGGCCAGGCTTCCCACGAGGCTAACCATTGCACGACAGCGGTGCCAGGACTGACAACTTCACGATTGTCTATAGGCAACGCGCAGGCTAACAGACCCAGAGAGGGAGGCTGCAGGCCAGACCGAGGTCAACAGGCTTTGCTGTTGGGTCAGAATATACAGAAGGCAAAGAGCTTCCCCTTCCCTCCTGCTGACGACAGACGGCACAGACTGGGAGCAGCCTCCTGGTGAGTCCAGGTGACAGGACCCATCTGCTCCACCGAAGAGGTCAGGGCTTCGATTCACGCAGGGAGCCACATCTCCTGGGTCCTTCAGCCTCGGCAAAACTGCAAGTTTGCCTTTCCTGTGTTTAGTGTCAATATAAGTATATCCTCACTGCCCCCTTTTTTCAGTCTTTGTGTTTTTTTCACTCCTTTGTTAAACACAAGTTTTTATTTTTAAGATGAACATGCTTAATACTGCATATAGCCATAATTATCTTGTGGTAGTTGGCCATCTCGTAGCACAGGCAGTTGTATGGTCCCTTTTAATTCCTTAGAAGATTTTGCTTTATATTATTTTTAAGGATTTTATTTATCTATTTAGAGAGTGAACGTTAGCTGGGGGAGAGGCAGGTTCATTTTATTTAGTCTTTGTACAAAAAAATCCAAGACATTCTGTTTTCATTTTCCTTTATTTTACTATAGCAGTAACTTGCTCTTTCCACAAAAATAAGATATACAGCCATCATTTAAAACCAGAACTCTCAAAATAATCTTCCAAATGATTTCTCTTGACTGGGTATATTAAATGGATCTGAATATTTAAGTGCTAGAATTTATTTGAACATGTACAGTTTCAATCTTCTAATTCCTGGTTTGAAAGTCTTAATACAAGGTATTACTAAATACAGCCTTTCCAATTTATTATTACCACAAACGGGCTGTGTCCTCTATAGATACGGGGCTCTTAAATCTATAAAATAGGCAGACTCTATCCCATTTTTGAGATCAATGAAGGTTCGCCCGGAAGGTGCTAGAACAGGTCACACAGACTCACAAAAGCTCATTGTGCACCTTGCTTTTCGTTCAGTGAAATCATAGGGAGAATGAACTTAGCCGTGGTGGGAATATCTATACCATAGAAATCAGCAACACTACAAATCAGAGTTGGTTGTTTTGTTTATTTTTCTTTTCTGAGAACTGGCTGTTAACCATTTATCAGCACACCACGGTCATAACCTCATTTGTGAAAACCTGAGTTAATCAGGCAGGGCGTGGGTACTCATGGGGAAAGGCCAGGGTACCCAGCAGAACCAAACAATCCTAAAACCTCCAGGTCTTATCAGAACAGAGCTTATTTCTCATTTGAGTAGAGTCTGCTACCAGTCTAAGCAGTAATGTGGTAATTCAGAGACCTGGGCATACGGAGGCTCCTCCATCCTGTGGCGGAGCCATCTAGAACACAAGACCTTCACAGTCAGTGCCGCACTAGAGAGCATTAGTGAGTCTCATCTGGAACTCAACGCTTCGGTGCCTCAGGTTCCTTATTGCTGCTAGGACAAACTACCACAAACTCAGTGACTTAAGACAACACAGATTTATGATCTTACTGTTCTAGACGTCCATCCGAGGTCCAAAATGGGTCTTAGCAGGCTACAACCACCGGGTCAACACAACGGCGTCCCCCCAGAGCCTCTCAGGAAGAATCCATATGTTTTCTAGCTCCTAGAGACTGCGTACATTCCTTGGCTTGTGGCCCTTCCCTCCATCTCCACGTCCAGAGGCAGGGACTCCTCAAAGCCTCCTCCTGACTCTAGGCCCTGCTCCTCTTGCCACTTCTCCTCTTTCTCTTCTGCCTCCTTCTTCAATCTTTTAAGAACTCTGTGATTACACAGCCCACCTGGGTAATCAAGGATAACCTCTGTGTCTTAAGATCCCTGTCTTAATCACGTCTGAAAAATCCCTTCTTCTAAAGGAGATGATGTATTCACAGGTTCCAGAATGTGGATCTCTTCAGGAGCCATCATTCTGCCCGATTTAATGGGGTTGAACATAGTGGAGTGATCCTGCTTCCTCAAGAAGAATAAACAAAACACTTCCACAGTCTTTAAGAAGGCTGGTATTGTCATTAATTAATTCAGCCTTTATCCCAGGTTTTAAAATATGTGTGTGCATATGTGTACATGCACACATACACATACGGCGGAGTTATGTAAATATATATGGATTCCATCTCTCTTCTCTTTTGCTTCTTCAAGGACAGTTATCAGATGACACATATTTTGGGAGAGATCCTTCTACTTCCTGGTAGGAGCAGAGAAGAGATGGAATCTTCAGGCATACCAAAGAACTGTGGCCTCCCTTATAATCCCTTACCATTAATTTTTATAAGGGATGCATATTGGAGTTTAAGTCCAAGAGTTAGGTGTTGTCGTATGTTCTACACATTGGCCATTTGGTCATAGGGTCCCCTATTCCTGGTTAGGGGCTCCCTTGATCACTATCAATGGACCACACACATGACTTTCCACATCCATCATTCAGGGGAATTTAGGGGATTCTCTGTGCCTCTACGTAACTCTTCAAAGGAGGAATTAATTTTACGAAAGGTCTATTTTCTTTCTTTCTCCCTTCCATTTTATCTTCCTTCTTTCCTTCTTATCTTTCTTCCTTTCCAATGAAAAATGGAATTAAAAGTCTCCAGAATATTAAAGTTCTATATCAGAAAACCTGATTTAATATGAGGAAATCTATTTTGACCCAATTTGGATTATATAACAGGAAAATATGTCTTCAAATCATTACCTTTAGGAATGATTTTTGTTTTGCCCAAAAGCTACAAATAAAAAACAAATGTAAACTCTTACAGGGTAAATATATTGACTGCCTGAATTCCTTATGCTTCATAAATATTGAAAGAACAACACTGAATTTGATATACCAAAGTCATACAACATACTAGTTAATCAGATATCCTGGTGATTAGGAGAAATGGGCTTTGCTTGATTCCTATGAGAAGGTAAAAGCCTCTGTGTTTGCACTTGGCCAATTACAGAAGTCTCTTTTGGTAGAAACATGAATACTAAGCCATTTCCCCCAGACAATCATATTACTTGGTCAAAAGCGTGGCAGTTGGTTTCCTCTATCATCAATTTTACTTATACTGGAGTCTCTCTTTTTTTCCACTACTCTTCAAAGCGAGAAAGAAGAATGCATACCATTTCATCTTTATACAAACTCAGAATCAAATAATAAAAATCTTTTTGTTTTTAAGGTTCAGATTAATTAACTCTTTGGGCAATTACACAGCTTACAATGGGAAATGCAAAAATCCAGGGACCCACTGAAGCCTAATTACGCCCCACATTTATTCTGATCCCTTCTTAGCAGCCTACATTTCTGCCTTAATTCATAGCTAATAGAGGTCAGAGTCAGGGTTAATAGCCTGCAGCTCAACATTCATTAAGTCATTCACTGATCATTAAAACATCCTGAAAGAGCTTTGTGTTGAAGTTTTAATAGCAGCAATATATGGAGACTTGCTGTTCTCAAATACTAATAATGTTCTTTTATGACAGTAAGAAAGTATATGCTAACATCAATCTTGATTACTAGTTCCTCTCTCTTAACATGAATTCAAAAACAAATTTTTAAGAAAACTTGCAGAATGGTGAGATTTCATGCATCAGAACTTTCTGACCCAGGATCTAACATCACAATTTGGGGGATCAGTAAGCTCTCCCGCTGCTGATAGAACCAGGTATGGGAAACTGTCGTGGAGCTGGCAACCCTGAAGGTCTCTCAGCCCATCCAGCAGAAATTAGTTGAGCACTAGGATAGAAAGACCCCGGCCTGGGGACACAGTCAATAACAAGACAGACATAATCTTGTGGAATCCATATTACAGCCACCGGGAGAAATTCCTTGGCCCACATTAGACTGGAGAATCTGAATTTTAAAAGGAATCACACAGGTCCATATCCATCATCAAGGACGGAGTACAAACACATTACAAATGTTTTGTTTGTATAGGTACTTGTATAACTATAAAGTATAAAATTAATAGTATAGATTGTCTCCTAATACACACATAGGTTTGTAAATATATTTTTAAAGGCTGGGAGGATGCACAGTTAAGAGTGGTTATCTCCAACTTGGGATAGGAGGTAAAAGAGACTTAGAAGTCAGGAATAGCAATCGGGATGGTCAGAGGAGGCTTACTGGAGGTTTGGAGGTTTCCAAACTTTATTAACTTTATTTCTGGGAAATAAGCAGCGCCACATCTCTTGTGTCCCTGCCAAAAATAAATACACTGAATCTAATCACAAGAAAACAGCAGGAAAAGCCAAGTGTAGGAAAATTCTACAAAATACCTGGCCTACATCCTTCCATGATGTCAAGGTCATGGAAGACAAAAGAACCTGAGGAACGGACTAAAGTGAGCTGACAGCTAGGTGCAATGCCTGATCCCAGACTAGATTCTGAGCCAAACCCAAAAATAGTTAGAATGACATTATTGGGACAGTTGAACAACTTTGGGCTGTGACTGAAATAACAGTGTTATAATCAATGTTCAGTGTCCTTGTTTGTAGCGAACACACACGAAATATTTTGGAGTAAACGAAATACTAAAACTTACCCTCTGATGCAGACAAATGACTGCAGGGAGAGAGAACCCTATAAAGAAAGGGACAAAGAGAGAAGGAAGAAAAGAAAAAGAGAAAAATAGATCAAAGGTGGTAAAATGTGGGCAAGCGGCTTATCTGGGTAGAAGACATGGCTTTGTATTATTCTTCCAACTTTTCTTTAAGTTTGAAATTATGTCAAAACTCTACAAAGAAATGGTAACATATTCATGTATCACCAGCATCAATGTGCTTAGTATCTACATAGGAAAAAAAAAGGACGAGAAGCAAAGATGTCAAAATGTTGGCAGGGTTAATTGTGGGTGTTGGGAGTAGGTATGATCGGGCTTTAAAATATTTTATGTGTAATGCTCTCTTATTTTTCAACTTTCTAAGAAAAGGAAAAACCTGGAGAACTTACAGAAGAGTCAGTTACATCTAGGCCTAGGTGAGGTCCAGTAGGGATTTTGGAGTCAGAACGAAGTTGAAACATCATACAACTCCTCTCTTCTGTCAATATATTGACACATCAGGACCACTAGACCCACTCTGTCCAGGGCTTCGAAAACAGCCTTCAGGACCCAGTGCAGAGCTTTCGTTGAGAACCCACTCAAGGTATGCCTTGTACCTGAGGGTCAGCTCCCCTGCCCAGCTCTCCACCCTCAGACCAGTGACAGGGAGGTGGTGAAGGCCTTGGAGGCAGCCTGGGGGCCAGTGGGACAGGGCGTCTCAGGATCCCAGGGCCCACGGGGGACTCCAGGTGGGCATGTCTCCTCAGTGCTGCTGCTAATTCATTCTGGGGGAGAGGTGCGCCCAGAGGTCAGAATGGGGACTTGGCAGAGGGTGGGGGTGTAAGGGTGCTACGCTCCCCAGTACTGACATAGGGAACAGCTAGGGTGGACAACAGGATAATCCAACTGAGCACAGAACTGGCTCCGGGGCTCTAACCCACGAGCCATGAGATCAGGATTTGAGCCAAAACCAAGGACACTTAACGCACTGAGCCACCCAGGAGCCCAGAATATAGACTACTCTTTAAGAAATCTCCCCTGACAGCAAACTTGTTTCCAGGAATATCAGATGCAGCAAACTAACATTTAAACAACATTAATTTAGACAGCTCGATGGAGTGTCATTAACTGGAGTCCAAGACTTGCTCAGAGGAAGGGGCTCACCCAGGCAGGAAACCTTGTACTCCACTAAAATCTCATCCTCTGTGCTTTTAGACAAGCCACTTAACTGTTCTGATCCTTAATCCCCTTTTCTGCAAGGTTGAAATAATTATACTTGGCTCACAGAAAGAGCATTAAGAGTTGAAATTATATTTTTGTATTTTGTATATAAAGGTAACAATAAATTGCAGAGATGCAGTTATTAGTAGTTATTATAAATTTTTATTGCTATTAACTATGTACTCAATAATAAAAGGATCTAAACTTGTAAAAATCTGGTCAGCCTTTATTGAAAGCTTATTTGATACTCTTTTATGGACAACTAACTCAATTTATTTCCTAATATTATAGATCATGAATACAGATCTTGGAAAACTGAACCTTATAAAACATTTTAGACATTTAAGTATTATTTGAATTTTTGATGGATTTAAAAACCATGTGGTTAGCCTTTCCACTTTCCATATTTATGCACTCCTGGTATAAGAATTTCAACATGAAATTTGGTATTTTTCTTAGCTCATTAGAGTCAGTACTCTTTTCAATAATTTGAGCTTCTTGTATACAGGCAAAAATGCAGCTAAGTTTTCATTAGACAAAGTTAAAGACAATCTTTTTTTAAATAATTGCCATCAATTATTTTCTTCCTACTGAAGCAAGTTACTGGAAAATCATTAAAAAGGGAAAAAAATCATTAAAAAAAATTGGTAGCCAAGCCATGCATGGCTCCTGTTCTCTAAAGACAAACCACTGATGAGCCGTAGAGCTAGAGCAGAGAAATGGTAGGCTAGTCCCTTGATGGATCCATGTTTTCAAAGGTGTGACACCTGATTCTTGACATAAGTAATGTATAATTCTAGCACCCGACAAGGACATCAGCTCCTTCAGTGGTGCCATACCAGTCCCATGATATAGGTGAGGTTCTTTCATAAAATGTATTGAAAACTGAGACACCTGGGTGACTCAACAGTTGAGCATCTGCCTTTGACTCAGGGTGTGATCCTGGGGTCCCGGGATTGAGTCCCACATTGGGATCCCTGCAGGGAGCCTGTTTCTCCCTCTGTCTATGTCTCTGCTTCTCTCTGTGTCTCTCATGAATAAATAAATAAAACCTTTTTAAAAATGTATTGAAAACTATAAGTATATAAAACTATAAACTATATAAAACTAAAACTATGTAAAACTAAAACTATAATATGACTTCTTAGAATGTCCAAAATCTGAAACACTAAGAAAACCAAATGCTGGTGAAAATGGAGAGTTATGGGAATTCTCCTTTGTTGGTGGGAACACAAAATGGTACAGCCACTTTGCAAGACAGTGTGGCAGTTCCTTGCAACACTAAACATCCTCTCACCAAGTGATCCTGTATTTGTGCTGCTTGTTATTCACCCAGAGGAGCTGGAAGTTGATGTCCACACAAAACCTACACGTGGATGTTAATAGAAGCTTTATTTATAATTGCTGAAACCCGGAAGCCACCAAAACGTCCTTTAGTAGGTGAATGCATAAATAAACTGTGGTATACATGAACGATGGAATATTATTCAGCACTAAGGAGAAAGGAGCTATCAGGCCATGAAAAGACATAGAGGAACCTTAAATGCATATTACTAAGTAAGAGAAGCCAGTCTGAAACAGCTCCATACTGTATCATTCCAATTACATACCATCCCAGAAAAAGCAAAACTGTGGAGACAGTAAAAAGATTAGGGGTGGGATAAATAGAGTATAAAGGATTTTTAGAGCAATGAAAAGACTCCACATGATACTATAATGATAGATACACATCATTATACTTTTGTCCAAATCCAGAGAATGTATAATACCAAGAGGGAGCCCTTATGGACTTGGATGATTATATGAATGTAGGTTTATTGATTCTAAAGACTGTACCCCTCTGGTGGGAAATGTTGATAATGGAGAAAGCTACGCATGTGTGGGGGCAAAGGGTATATGAAAAGTCTTTGTACCTTCCTCTTAATGTTGCTGCGAAGCTAAAACTGCTCTTAAACAAATAGTCTTTTAAGAAACCCATTTCCTGTTGATACACATATATCCATATCCATACCTATGTGTATAGAGAAAACTTAGTATGTGTTAGTATTATACACACACGTATATTTACTGAGCACTTACTATGCGCAGGCATTGTTACTGTGCTCGGGAATATAGCAGTGAATCCATCAAAGGACTGAATGGAGTTCCTGTCTCCATGGAGCTGCTATTGAACAAACGTAACAAACATATTCAGTGCTTTGCTATGCTTCGTTCTCTGCTGGATTCCAAGGATTCCATCAAGATCCCTATGCTAAGGCACTTGGGTGGCTCAGTCGGCTGAGCGTCTGCCTTCCGTTCAGGTCATGATCCCAGCGTCCTGAGATTGAGTCCCGCACTGGGCTCCTTGCTCAGCAGGAAGCCTGCTTCTCCCTCCCTCTGCCCCCATCCCCCGCTCATGTGTGTGCTCTCTCTCTCAAATAAATAAAATATTAAAAAAAAAAAAGATTCCCTATCCTCAAGGAAGAGGCACAAATGAATCAGCAGTGACAATCTGCTGTCCTAGGAAGGTAGGGAAGAGGATTTTAAAGCTTGAATGACGGGCACCGGGCGCCTGGGTGACACATTCGGTTAAGTGGCCAGCTCTTAATTTTGACTCAGGTCATGATCTCAGGGGTTCTGGGATTGCACTACATGCTCACTGGGACGTCTACTTGGGATCCTATCCCTCCCTCTGCCCCTTTCCCTGCTTGTGCACATGTGTGCACCCTCTCTCAAATCTTTAGATCTTGAAATCTTTAGAAAAAAAAAAAAAGCTTGAATGAAAGGCATGTGATGGGAGCACCTGGCCTTATCGAGGGAAGTTGCAGAATCAAGAAGTGATGTTTGAACTAAGACCTAAAAGATCAAGACAGGAGTAAAATTTTGTCAAGGAAGATGAAACAGAAGTGAGAACACTAGATGAGACGTTCCGTAGAGGAGAGAACATCAAGAGTTAAGAAAGTGAAAAACATTCATGCAGGTAGAGCTTAGGGTATGCAGTGGTGTGTGGAGGCAGAGAGAAGAGTCTGGAGGCCGGGGGTGCTGGGCAGCTCCTTGTGGGCAGGGCCTCTAAACTGACAGACATCAAGGCCAATTCAGTTTGTTTTACCCTAGGCTCCCAGTGAACTAAAAACAATAAAGAAACAATAGAAGGGGATTATAAAACTTAGGTATTTTTGATGTTTGCACTTAATGCTTCAACACAAATATATAAACTTCAAAGACTGTAAATAATCTCATGAGGACATAAAGCGAAAGGTATAAATTTGTGGGCTTCTATTTGTGTGAGATCCACTGTCCCAGAACACTTCTGCACACATGCATGTGAGTGCACACGCACACACACACACGCTCCCGGTGCCACTCCATGCCCACTGACAAAGTCTTCCATATAAGGAATGGTGAGGATTGGGGATTTCATCACAAGAGTAATGGCAATCCTTGGAAAGAACTGAAGCAAGTAAGTAACAGGATCTCATTTGCATGCTATCAACTATAAAAAATGAATTAAAGGGAGGCAGGATTGGAGACAGCAGACAGGTGGGAGCTGCTGGTGCTGTCCACTTGAGAAATGAGAAGGTCTGGATCAGCTCGGGCACCCTCGCATGAGGTCTGGATGACGGAAAGACGCGGACAACAGAATCAGCAGGACGTGAAGGCCGGCTGAGTAAGGAAGTGAGGGAGACAGAAAAACTTGTTTACCCATAAAAATAGTCAAGTTGCCCTCAGCTTTTGTTATGAATGAATGTTCCTGCCCCCTAACGTCCATATGCAGAAGCCCTACGGCTCAAAGTGACAGTATTTGGAGGGAGGGCCTATGGCTGGTACCTAAGTGGTAGATGAAGGCCTGAGGATGGAGTACCCACGGCTGGGTGAGGGTCCCTGCAGGAAGAGGAGAGCAGAGCACCCTGTGTCTGCACCATGTGAAAACACAGCAAGGAGACAGTGGGCTGGAGGCCAGGAAGAGAAGCTCACCGGAAACCAAACCCTAGGTCCAACCTTGATCTCCGACTCCACCCCCACCCCACCCACCCACCCCCTTCAAAACCGTGAGCCGCCGATTCTGCGGTTTTCTTGTTTTGTCAGCCCAAGCACACCAACACGGTTTATAAATATAACATCCATATCCATACCATCCTCCTCCCTCCCTGGACCGGTTTCATATTCATATAACTGCCATTGGTTTGAAATCAATAATTACAATGTTATTAAGTGTTCCACTTTCAAAATAGTTGGCAAGAATATGTTGACTGCAACGAATTTGCATTTTTCCTTTCATTTACACAATGCCTTCATGGCTTCCTGTCCGCTCTCTAGCATTACTGTGAAGCTCTCGCTTTGAAGGGTGTCCTGACATTTGTGCTCCAATTCTCAAACGCTATTCCCTCCCACATGTGGACAGACATAAATTCAGATGTGGTTCAAGCGTGCCCTCACTGCGAAAAAGAACTTATTAAAAACAATTGTCACAGATGAATGATCGTATTTATAAATATCACTCAAAAATAAACACCTCGCATTATAGAAACACTAAATTTTATTTCAAGATCCACTGATGTTTCTATCTTTATTAAATTTGAGAAATAAATCTCCATGAAAGATAACCGCGAACCGTTCTGTAGTATACGCCTCTAGAGAAAGGCCACGTTCTTTCATGGAGATGTGTCAAGGCTAATGGATATAGTCAAAGGTTAAATTTCAGGGCCCTAGACCAGGTTTGATTCATGCTGTTCTATAATTGCCTGCCCATGGCTACCCTAGTTGGTTAGCACACTGTGCTAATGAGGCTGGTGGCAAAAGTTCAAATCCCCAGGCAGGCAATTTGTTTTTCTCTGCTGGTGGTTATGGCTGTGATACCTATCCCAAGTCAGGCATCAGAAATGTGTGTCAATTGTCACAATGTCAAGAGAAAGTGCAAACGGCTTAATGAAAATCTGTCCTTTCCATTAGAAAAACATCTCAAAGCACATGTACGACTAATGGAGGGATAGTGGTGTCACCTTCAAATACAAAGAGTAGAACATTCCTCATATTACTACAACAAACAAAATCCCTGCCAGAAGCAAGTCATAAATGTCACCGAGAATGATGATCTTAAATTAGATTCCACATGAATAATTTCTTCATTTTTCATCTTTGACCAAACAGCACTAAATTTGCCATTAAGTAAAAACTATGTGAAGCGCGTGTTTACCTGCTTCCTTCCTGTCTCCCAAAATTGTTATGGGAATGAATCAGATAGCATCTTGGAGGCATTTTAAAATAATAAAATATTAATCCAAATGATTCCCCTTCTGACTCGGAGGGGGAGGAGGTATATTGAGTTTCCACAATACGAAAGCAACGGGTAGTGTGCAATCAGCCTTGAACAACAGTCAATTCGGAAAAGGAAAACAGGATCTCACGTCTGCTTTCTGAGCGGAGCAGTTGAGGAAGTTAATGGTCATTTGGTAGCACGATGCGGACAGCGCCTTGGCTAGTCCTCGCATAATCATTTTAGATGTTCCGTTTAGCAATGGATACTGTCGAACAGAATTCAGAAGAGGGTCAGTCCCCTGAAAACCTAGCCAGGAGCCTCCGTGACTTTATATACCACAATTCTCCCTGAAACACAGGTTCGCCCGTAACACGGGGGCTCCCCTGGGTCTGAGGCCTGCAAGAGGCAGCAGGCGAGCTGGATATCCGGGGGCACCCTCAGATAAAGGAAGCGAAACGGAAAGACGGAGATTACACAGATCTGGGGTCTGGCGGTCAGATCTGTAGCTCTCTGAACCCAGAACCAAAATTCTAGAAGTCATCCTTGAATCGTCCTTCTTACGCACACGTGATCTTTCTCATCAGCGGCTCTGACTGGCGTCTAGTCATTCTACTTCCAAGTGTTACTCAAATCCCTGCATTTCATTCCATCTCCTTTGCCAGCATCTCCTACCTAAATTATGCCGACACCTGGTCATACTTTCGCGTGGTGTTTGTCCTCCCGTCCTCTTACCCGTATGGCTAGAAGTGGGATCCTTAAATAAAAGTGGTGGCTCCCACTGCCCCTCAAATACAGTACAGTTTCCTCAAGAGAAACCGGTTTGCAAAGCCCTCAATGGTGGGACCTCATTTCAAGCCTTCCCTCCCCGCAGATTCCCCCAGACTCTCTGCTCTAGCCAAACCAAGCACATTCCCATTTTACAAACGTGCCATTCTTTCTCTCAATTCCCAAACTCAGGCATGTTATTGCCTCTGATGAATCATCCTCTCTCCCAACCCACAAATCACTGAACTCCGACTCACCTTTTAGACACCAGCTTAAATGTCTCTCTCTCTCTCTCCCCCCTTTTTAAGGAACCTCCCTTGACCCCAGAACTTGGTCTCACTGCCCTGTTTTCTGTACATATGTAGGCAATCAGTCATTAGGTACTCTATACCTTCTGCTACCCCTGTAATGAATATTCATCATACTAATTGTAGCAATCAATTTAGATTTTGTCTTTCCTGCTAAGCTCCGTGCTCAGGGAAGCCAGGACAGGATTCATCATATTTGCTTGTATATGTAATGAGATCAAAAGCTCTGTGAGTGTAAGAATTTCTTTTATTTCTACTATATCCCCAGCACCCAGAGCAGTTCGGAAAATAACGAACACTAAATACATTCTTGTTGAATAAATAAATGAATGGTAGTCACTCAACCCGTTTGCTTAAAAGAATCCAGCAAGGAAACTCACACAGAGCTCTGAAAAAGAAAAAAAAGAAGAAAAAGAAAGAAAGAAAGAAAGAAAGAAAGAAAGAAAGAAAGAAAGAAAGAAAGAAAGAAAACCTCAAAACAATCAAAATTATAGGAAACATTTTAAAATCAGAATGGTGATGATTTATTTATATCTTACGTCAGGAGAACAACCCACATGTGTTATCTGTGCAGGACTCTCCCTCATAATACAGAAGCATGCTCAGATATCAAAAGCTTATTCCTAATCACAGAATTTTTATTTTATTTATTTATTTTTAAGATTTTATGTACTTATCCATGAGAGACACAGAGAGAGGCAGAGACACAGGTAGAGCGGGGAGCCAAATGGGAGACTTGATCCAAGGACCCCAGGATCATGATCTGAGTCAAAGGCAGACGCTCAACCACTGAGTCACCCGGGTGTCCCACAGAATTAATTTTTAAAAGATTAAATGTCCTAAAAGACACATCCACCAAGCCAGGGACATTGGAGGCACTGTATTCCTCCTTTCTACATGTTTCTAACTGAGGGGCACTTTGGTGGTGAGGTGTAATGATCCGGATTTCTCCAAAGAGGTAAAGACTGTTATTCAATGTTGTTCAGTATTCCTCTTCAATGCCCAAGCCTTCAAGGAAGAATATTTTTTATGGTCAATGCATGAGCCACAATTTCCTCTTCTCCAAAGGGGATTAAACTATAGTCTCCCTAAAGTCTCTTTCAGATTTAGTAACCTTTAAGATTTTATTTATTTATTCATAAGAGACACACACACACACACACAGAGAGAGAGAGAGAGAGAGACAGGCAGAGGGAGAAGCAAGCTCCATGCAGGGAACGTGACGTGGGACTCAATCCCGGGTCTCCAGGATCACACCCTAGGCCGAAGGCAGCGCTAAACCTCTGAGCCAGCCGGGCTGCCCTTAGTAGCCTTTCAAAATCATGGAAACTAAAAGTCAAATCAAGTCATGAGTTTTGCCATTAAAGGATCTTGATACGTTTCTATACATAACCCGAACTAAAGCCCTAGAAGGAAGAGTGTCACGGTACAACTTCTTTCTGTGCTTTCCTGATGACACTCTGGGAAAGTCAGTGAGGGTATGTTAATTGGCCTAATTAGAAGTTATAAGGTCAAGCTCAAGAGGCAAAATACATAATTCTTACATTTATATTTGAGTATAGATCACAATAAATAGTTTTTCTTAAAAAAAAAAAAAAAAGGTAAGGGGATCCCTGGGTGGCTCAGCGGTTTGGCGCCTGCCTTCAGCCCAGGGCATGACCCAGGGTTCTGAGATCGAGTCCTACATTGGGCTCCCTGCACGGAGCCTGCTTCTGCCTCTGCCTGTGTCTCTGCCCCTCTCTCTCTCTCTCTCTGTGTCTCTCATGAGTAAATAAATAAAATCTTAAAAAAAAGGTAAGTGTTTTCCCCTACATGTTTACAATGACAGCCTTTTCCTGCTCTCTAAATATCCATACATGACCTGATATGCAAAAAGAGGTGGCCTCACTTGCTATTGCAAAGTGGATAGCATTTTTTTTTTGCTTTTTAACATAATCAGATATCTAGAATGATGAAGGAAAATGTTCCCCATTACTCTATGGGGTAGTGAATTTGGTAATAGAGTTCTCTAGAATACCAGAGTCCTATAATACACATTTGGTCTTTCTCCCTCCTCCATCTACGCTGTCAACAAGAAGGATGATCTGGGAATGCAGCCAGACAAAGGAAACCCACCCAGAGTAGTAAAGAAGAAATTAGCTTTAATTAAAGGTAGAGAGATTTCATCTGGGCATAAGGGGAAATTCTTGATCTTTGCTATGATTAAATATTGAAACAGGCCAATCAGATTCATGAAGTTTATATCCTGGGGGAATTTTCTATAAAGGCTAAAAAAATATTTTCTGCCCTGGGGTCCTTCATTTTTCATGCACTCATTCCTTTGATAGAAACAATTGATTACCTAAGGACTGATTCCCTAAATGTACAAAGCATATTTCTGAACCAAAAAATAGGAATCAGGATCATGCGGTCTCTTTGGGTTTGTGATATTTCTCAAATGTTATAAACTGTTCATGAATATGCATATGAAGAGGATGGCTAAGGGAAGATTATCCGGAGAAACGTTTTTACACAAAGAGATGAATCCTGTTGCTGACTATCAGATATGGTTCTTTGTGATAAAGAAAATTTCTGAGAAATGAGTGTAGATCATCCCACGTAATTTATTCTGGAAGGGAAAATGACTTCTGGGGAGTGAACTCTCCATTACCAAAGTTAGCCAAACCTGGATGACCATCTGACAGGTACTAAAAGAAATTTCCATATTTTGTTTGAAGAGAATATGTCTAAAGGGTGTTTAGACAAACAGCCCGATTGTTGAACAGAAATGTTAATTGGAGACACCCTAAAAAACAGAAAATGCATCAAATCCATTGCCATGCACACATGCATACACACGTTCTCCTACACTCATTCACACACCTGTGCATGTGCACACACACACAGGGAAAGAACTAAACCCAATCCCAAAGTGCTAGTTTGATTTCCATTTTTAAAATTCTGGAAAGTCCTATCAAATTCACATTTAAGCACTTCAAAGAAGAGGTCCCAGAGAACAACCAGGGGTGGTTATTCAACAACCTGATGCAGCACAGGCACCACCTGATCAGGATGGGTTGGAGCAAGATTCCAGTAGCCCCTTGCTATGCCAGGTGTTGACCCTTGTTTGCTGGATCTGGGGACATCCAGCGGTACCCGAGGGGACAGTCAAGGAAAGTGGGGGCAGGACAACTTAGAAGGAGCCCTTGGAGCTGGCTTGCTGCCAAATGCTTCAGAAATATTTTCCTATTTTAACTAGCAGTGCTACCATACTAGGTCCTCCAGGTTAGCTATCAGTCCCGGGCATAATCACTAGCGTGACTCCGGATACCGACAATTCCACTGCACCAACCTTCCCCTCGACAGTGAGTTTGAAGGGAAAGAAAAGAGAGAGAGGCAATCCATCTTGATTTATGGAGGATCTCCATTCTCTTCTACATGACAGCCATTAATAAATGGAGATACAGGGTGACTGGGTGGCTCAGTGGGTTAAGCATCTCTTTTTTTTAAGATTGTATTTATTTATTCATGAGAGACACAGAGAGGCAGAGAGGGAGAAGCAGGCTCCCTGCGGGGAGCCCGATGTGGGACTCGATCCCAGGACCCCAAGGTCACACCCTGAGCCGAAGGCAGGTGCTCAACCATTGAGCCACTCTGGGTGCCCCAAACATCTGACTCTTAATCTCAACTCAGGTCTTAATCTCAGGGTTGTGAGTTCAAGGCCCACATTGGGCTCCATTCCAGGTGTGGTGCCTACTTGAAAGAAGGAAAGAGGGAAGGGGGAGGAGGAAGGAAGGAAGGAAGGAAGGAAGGAAGGAAGGACGGACGGACGACAGGCTGGGTTTCACAACGTGGTGGAGAAGATCTGGGTGCAGAGTCATATACAAAGAGGGTTTCGATGACTCCATCCCAAACAGAAGACTCTAAAAAACTGTGCCCCTCAGGGGTTTGTTTTGAGGCCAGTGATGCTCACCCACTTACCAGTTTTATCTCACTTTATACAATAATGTGTACAAAAACCGGCATCTTGATGGAGGCTGGAAAATAAAGAGTTCTAATCAGAGGTAAAGAAAGTATGTAAGAGATAAAAGTACGTAGACTTTTGTAGGTAAGAAATGACAGTTCTTTGACAGATCAACACAATTCCAAGTATCACTGAGAAAAAAGGCAAGAAAGAAAAAGGTTTCACACAATAGTCACTACAAAACTACACAAAAGTGTGAGATGATGTTGATAATTTATGTGTGACTAATAGAGCAATGCCTGCTGCACCCATCAGGCTACCTTCACCTACTCACCCATCTACTCAAAATATACTGACCCCCTACATTCAATCCTTTAAACAAATCTGTTAAAGAGTTCTGTAAGGTTCAAACCACCCTATCAATGCCTGCTTCATTATTATAATCAATTAGCTCTCCTTAAAGGCAGAAATCATAATATTGTCTTTTTTAATACTAATTTTAATTACCCAAGTAGCAATAAATCCACTCCTCTTTTTTTTTCCACTCCTCTTTTAAAAAGGCAAAAACTAAACATTAAAGGAGTGAACATATAATTTATTACCCAAATTGGGACATTTCGGAGGGTGAGTGGAAGTACATTTAGTAGTTATACCAAGACGTCAGGTATAAAGTGAGACCCATGAGACAAATAGGGACATTGGGTCACTATACTGATTAAGAACCCAGAAGTCGCTTAAGAACCCCTGCCTCCCCCATAAAGGCATTTCTCAAAAGATAGCTGCTGTTATTATTTCAGAAGAGTGACAACCTGAAAGCATTTAAAGGTTATAGAATGTTTGATAAAAAGTCAGAAACCCTTTTTTAGAGCCAAGGAAGGTAAAGTTAGATGAGGAAAACAGAAAAGTCTGTCCCAGAATGTGACACACCTTCAGTCCACGGTTCATCTAGAGGCTCACTCCTCTGACGTCCACACCCATATCCCTTGCCCCGAAGCACTTCCTCCCAGGTTATTTCAGCTCTCCTCGACAATTCTAACTCATCACCTGGCCTCAAGAGATGTTGGGCAGTGTCTCAGAAAACTCTCTGATCAATGCTTTTCCTGCTTTCAATGGCCTGGAAGGGTTTGTAGTTCCATTTTTAAAAGCAAGTCACTTACGCCATCTCCCCAACAATGTTGTATTTCAATCTGCAATTGATTCAGAGAGGCACTTAAAATTGGGGGGGAAAAACTTATTCCTAACTCTTGATGTTCTGAAGAGAGCAGATAATATGCCTCCAGCGTCCGAGAAGGGAAAGTTATTGGGGAGAGCTGCTCTCCTCCGTTATTCGTTGCTCTTCTGGGGAGGAGGGACGTAGCAGATTGAGGTCAGTGAGGAGCGGAGCAGCGCCCGCTCAGAGAGCCGGTGGCCATCTGCGGATCAGACATTCTGTTCAGCTGCAGGAAAGGAGCTCACCTGCCCGGACTGGCTGGGCCAGGGACAGCTGCAAGAAGTCTTCTAAATTCAGAGGGAGTATGAGGAAGCCTATTTGGCCCAAATTTAAAGCCATGTTTTCCCATCAGCTTAATCAATAATAAAGCCAACTTTCTTTTACTCCCCATCTGTCTGTCTTCTCTAGCCTGTCTCTCTACTGGCTCCGCAATCTGGAGAGAAAGAGGAGTGTCATTTACTGGTCCTCCAAAATCCCACATGTAGCTCGGATTGATGAGATTTCATAGCAGCTCTTTGTTTTCCGGAACACTGTGTTGAGTAGAGGCCACAGGGGGGGCCCCTGACCAATATGTATTGTTTACTTTTTTCACAAATTTTACTTAAATTCAATTTGCCAACATATAGTATAACACCCAGTGCTCATCTCATCAAGTGCCCTCCTCAGTGCCCGGCACCCCGTTGCCGTGTCCCCCCACCCACCCACCTCGCTGTTTTCTCTTGTGCCCCTGTGACTAATAGCACACGTTTGCATGTAGATCCTCAGGATCAGTGGTGAGGTCCTGGGCTACAGGATAGAGCTTCCTCTATTAATATCCACGAGAGTGGAAGCATATAATCCTGACTTCATTAGCATCACGTCGTACGGCAGTAGACCTTAATTTTTTAGAATCACGGACTACTTAGATTATTGTATAAATATGGAAACTCACCCCAGGAAAATGCACATATTCAAAAAGTTTGGGCATCCAGTTTTACCAGATTTCTGAGGCCCTTGAAATCAGTGGTTATAAATCCTGCAGCCTGCCCAGACGAGCGCAGGACCCAAATGTCTCACTTCTAACTGGCTGGCAGAGAAGAACAGAATCCTAGACTCTTCGTGGAAAAAGACTTTAGAGCTCATCAGAGCCAACTTCTCATATGAGACCCAGGAAAGAGACCTAGAATAACATTGTTTAAGGTTGCGACATACAAAATCCCTTTAAGCTCCTTAGGGTTGTTAATATTTCAAGCACATGAGCACTATTTTTCCTTGTGCAGAAACCCCGAAAGTCCTTCCATCCCAAAGCTATATATCTTCTGCACTAACTTCTTCTACATGTGGAAAAGCAAGAGACTCAAAAGAAGATCCTTCTATATCTGGAACAATTAAACGATCCTCCTGGGATAGCTGATGGAAGTTGCTGTTTTAAAACAAAGGAAACTAAATGTGAACAACTTTAAAAATACACCCTGAACACAGCACCAGGACCTAGCGGATGCCTAATAAATGATCATTAGCTGGCAATGGAGCAGATACATTGAAGAGAAACCACCCACGGTTGCTCCTATTTATTATAACTACATTTTATGTAAACACATCATTATATGCAAATCAGTTCTAACCCCGCGGCGGCTCGGGGCAAGTAGCCCAAGTGATCCAAGCGGCAGCCCAGACGTGGCAGTCACGCTCCGACACCTGACAGGAGCGCCTAATCACCTTGTCCTGTCTTTGCCGCTCCTGGCTGGTATGTCTCTCCTTTACTCGGGGGAACGTGAGTCCTTCCTAAGGACTATTAGTCCCTCCTTCTTCCATGACTATAGAAATTGGTCCTTCCTTTCAGGATTTCTCAACCTTGTCATTCTTGACATTTGGGGCCAGATCAATCTTTGTCACACAGAGCAAAGGCGGGGGCAAGGGGCCGTCCTGTGCGTTCTAACATAATATTTCTCAGCATCCCTGGCCTCTACCTGCTAGATGTCAGTGGTACCTCCCTCCGCCCCAGTTGTGACCACCGGAATGTCTCCAGACATCTCCAGATGTCCCTGGGGAAGCAAAGTCGCCCTTGTCTCCAGCTGAGAACCACTACTTTAAAGGAATCTGCTTGAAATCAAGAAGCCAAATCAAATTTAAATTTGAAGACAGCATCTGAGAGTGTAAGGGCCCTAAGAGGCCCTTCAGTAGGAGGCTGCTGATTTTCCTCCCAATGACTTCCTTGACCCAGGCAGCCTCTCCAAACGCATTTCACTGGGATTCTTCGTTTTGACCCAACCCCACCTCACCCCCAACCTCCTCTGCTTTGCTTCACGGCCATTTCGTCTTCTGGTACACTGTGCCATCCTTTCTGGTTCTGATCTGCTTGGTCACAGAAGCACTCCATGTTCTTGGGGAACACTAAATTTATTTCATTCAGACAAATAATCAGTGGGTTTTCTTAATGAAAAGAGATGGGACAACGGGGAAGAGAGTATAGAAGCGGCTTAGGACAACATGCCTGGTCCATATAGATTCACCTGAGTAGCACAGCTGTTGACCTAGTGATTCTAGAAAGTTCTTTGCAAAGTTAGGTAACTTTGAGATGGACCTCAGGATGCCAACCATTTATCCACAAAATCAGAATCTAGCCAAATGGAATATGAAGAAGAGGTTTCCTGTATTCCTGTCTGTGCAGTACCCTCATTCAAATTCTCTCCATCTTGCTAATTTATGGCAGAGCTCCATCCAACTCCAGAGCCAAAACGCAATAATGCAGCTCATTAAGAGCCACCAGGGAGTATTTAGGAAACATGCAAAAGGAACAGTTCCTTTATTTCCTTTCCCTAGAGTCTTATTTCCACTCTAAGGCTTTCTCCATTTCTTCTAGTTTGAACAACTAAAAATTGGCTTGAAAAATAACTTACCACTATAATTTATCTCTGAGCTAGGATTGTTTTTTTTTTTTTTAACTTTTATGTTTCCTGAAGTGCATGTGATTCAGTTCCAATTCCAAATTCCAAATGAGCAAAATGAACTCATATTTTTCATCTCCAATTAAATAATTCATTTCTCTAATTCTAAAGCATCCAATTCAAATAATCAAGTTGACAGGAACTCATCTAATGTATTCATTAGAAATTCACCTTTCTTTCTCCCTCTTCCTTATGATGTTGCCTCCCACAATTTTGGTAGTTATTTCAGAGCATGCTGAGCAGCAAAATCAATACCTCATTAAGTTATTTCAATTCGGTGAACTACAGCTGTTGCGGAGCATGAGCATGAAATATGGTTTCATCAATAGAATCCTAGGCTCTGTCTACACAAAGACAAAACAATCGGGTAATTTAGTCAATTCTGTCAAAAAAAAAAAAGTCAACTGAGTTGTTTGGTACTAGGTATGCCAAACAATAACTTGCTTGTTATATCTGTCACATGCATAGGCCATAGGACTGTTCCTAGCCCATTTCTTTGAGTTCTGTACCACTACAAGCCAAAGAATGCCTATGCTATCCTTCAATGCTGCCAAGAAAAATTCCCTGCCAATTGTCCACAAGCATGGCCTTTCCTTATCCAACCTAAGCATGACAGTGACCAGCACTTATTCAGGAAAAACTTAGTATTTACTATGAATAAAGTCCAAAGGTTAAAGAAATTTTTGAAAGATTATAAGACATGGATCCAACCTTCAAATGGCATACGGTCTATGCAAGGGACCAAAACTAGCATACGTGGAGGGAAAAATAAAACAAACAAACAAGACCTGCCAACAACCCAAGGCAGAATAGAACTTATTGTTCAACAATATGGATCAGGGGCTAATGTGGGAGGAGTTCTAAATAGAAGCAAATTATCAAGGTCTGGCAACATTTCAAAAAATTGTTGATTATTAAAGTCTTTACCTAAACTCGAAGCTGATTATACACACTGTATTTTATATTTCCTTATAGGAAATGCAATTGCTAGCAAATTAGTGTAGGTAGTACAAATAAAATTTATGCATCTAAGATTTTGTGCTACCCAGAAATAGAAATGGACTCATAACTATGAAATCATTCAAGAATCAGAATCACAAGGATCTGACTCCTTCTGGCAGATGAGTAGCTCCAAACAGTGAATTCTAATTTTCCAGAGAAAATCAAGTTACTTTTTATCTTCAAAAACAGCAAGAGACAGCCACAGTCTAGATTGAAGACTCTGGCAGCAATTTAACACACAAAAGGCTCATAGAATCATGAAGCAATAACTGCTGAACCCCACCGGCCTTGCTTGGGATTGCAGGTACCCCTGGCAAACGCTGCTTTCCCTTTACGCTCTTTCTCTACCTTCTGTTCCCTTTTATTTCTTCTCACCTTATTTTTCTTCTCTTTCAATTATTTTTTAAATGGCCTTTTACTGAAGCAAACACATATTCGGAAGAAGTACAGCTGACCCTTGACAACATGGGGCTTAGGGGTGCTGGCCCTCCCACTGTAGAAAATCGAAGTAGAACTGACTTATCTACGACAAACTTTACTAATAGCCTAGTTGCCCCAGAGCCTTACGCATAACATAAGCAGTGAATTAACACATATTTTTTTATGTTATATGCACTAATACGGTATTCTTGCAATAAAGTATCCAGAGAAAAGAAAATGCTATTAGGAAAGAAAATACAAAGAAATCCTGTAAAAAAAAATATCATATATATATATAGGATATTTCCAGGCAGTACCCCCAGCAATCCAGCAGACCTGTCCCTTCCTTCGACAGTGTTTGCAGGAACAAACCCAGAGATGCCCCTCCTTCCAGCCTCCAACTTCCCTCCAGCCCCTTCTCCAGATGCGCCTCCAGAACTGTCTCCTCGGTCCCCTCCTGCACAGGGGACCCGTCTCCAGCTGCCTGGTCACCCAGCCTCTGGGACCTCCTGCACCGCCTCCCTCCTGCTTCCTGTCTCCTGGGGGGCAGAGGCACGTGCTCAAGATGCAAGGATGCAAGGCAGCGGATCTGCTCAAGATGCAAGGATGCAAGGCAGCGGCACCTGCTCAAGATGCAAGGATGCAAGGCAGTGGGCACCGGGCAGGCTACGGGTGGTGCAGGAGCTGCCCCAAGACACAGGGAGCAAAACTCTGAGCACGGAAGCCGCCGGGATCCTGGCGAGGAATCCGGGGCAGACCCTTCTGGAGCGTGGGGCCCTGGGCCCAGCGGGGCACACCTGGGGAGCAGCTTCCGGAGGCGCAGGTGAGATGTAGACACGCCCTGCACCTGCTGCGGCAGCGGGTGTCCCCAGTGGGGGCTCACCTGCAGCGCAGCCGGGGCCCCCAGAGCCCAGTGCCCGGGCTGCTGCTGGCTTTGTGGGCACCCTGGAGCACCCCCAGTGGACCAAATGCAAGCCATCGAGCCATGGAGCAAACTCCCTGAACCCAAACTCGTGCATAAGTGGCCGATGCGGCTCAGACCTGTGTCGTCCGAGGGGCGACTGCAGACAGGTTCTAACATCTAACGCGAGGAGTCTCAAAGTGAACAGACATGTAGTCAAAGCCCATTATCAAGAAGCAGAGCATTGCCAGCGACGGAGGAATCCTTTTGTGGCCCCCTCCCCGTCACTGCCTCGACTTCTAAGAACAGAAATTAGTTTTGCTCGTTTTTGAACTTTATGCAGGTGGAGTCATACCTGCCTGCTGCTTCCTTTGCTCAAAACTATGTATTTGTGTTGGGGCGCCTGGGTGGTACAGGCCTGAGCGTCTGTCGGGGTCCCCCGAGGTCATGATCCCTGGGTGGGGAGATAAGCCCCAGGTCCAGCTTGGTGGGTGTCTGCTTGGGATTTTCTCTCCCTCTCCCTCTGCCCCTCCCCTCACCCTCTCCTCAAATATAAATCTTTATATATATATATATACATATATATATACATATATATATGTAATCTGTTATTGTGTGTGGTAGTAGTTTACATATTTATATTGTTCCTTATTTTTTAAGGATTCCATTTATTGGAGAGAAAAGAGTATGGGGGAGGGGCAAAGGGGAAGGGAGGGAGAGAATCTGAACCGGAGCTGGAGCCCCATGTGGGGCTGATCCCACAACCCTTAGATCAGGACCTGACCTGAAATCAAGAGTGGGCTGCTTAACCGACTATAAATAGGTGCCCCTGTTCACATTGTTCTTTGGTATCTGATTGTGTAAATATGCCATAATGTATGTATCCAGTGTACACTGATGGATATTTGGGCCGTTTCCAATTTGGGGGTGTTTAAAACAGTGCTATGTGTATTTTTGGTAAACATATACCCATGTTTCCTTTGGGCAACACCTAGGAGTAGAATTGCCGGTTCAGCAGGTATGCATAAATCATTTTACTAGATATTGTTGACAAGTGTCCCAGCATACTTGTACCAATTTACCCTTCCAACAGTAACCTGAGAATCCTAGTTTCCCCCTATCTTCACCACCACTTGGTTTGTGAGTCTTTTTTATTGTACCGATTCTGTTGAGTATACAGTGCTATCTTGTGGCTTTAACTTGCATTTTCCCAAAGACCAATGATGTTAACCATTATTTCACACATTATTCAATGATTTGCATATGTTCTGTGCAAAGTGCCAATTCAAGTCTACCATTTTTTTTGTCCCTTTTTTCTCATCAATTTTTAAGAACTCTCCATTTTTTGTTGGAAGTATTATCTTTCATACGTTAGCCTGTCTTTTTTACTTTTCTAATGATGAGTGAGCAGTTGCAGGGTCCGTTAATTCAGAAGTTTATGGGTGTCACCTTTTCAATAGGTCTCCTGACTCTTCCTCCATGGTCGGAAGACAGCTGGCCACAGTGCCAACCAACACATCCTCTCATAACAATATCTAAAAGCTGGAAGAAAGAAGGCTTCTTCTTGCATGTCTATTTCTGTTTATCTGGGAAGAAAATCTTTCCCAGAACATCCTTTATTCCTCCACAACAGACTTCTCAGACTTTGTGAGCCAGAAGTGGACCACACGCCAACCCCTGAATCAGTCATTGCCATTGCTTTGATTGGCTTAGAACAATTGAGATTCGTCTCCTGGGGAAGAGACTAGTAAACCACCCTTGTCAGGTTCCTGAACGCAATTGGTATTCCATAAACAAGACGAAGAAAGAAGGGAGAAGGCTGTTGGCTAAGCAGCCATCCATATCTACCACACTCACCAAGGAACCTCAACTGAAATTTGAGGGTAAAATGAGATAAAAACAGCCACTTGCAATTGTAAATTGAGTGTTAAATTCAATTTTAACCTAAGTTGTGAGACATAATAAAGTGTTCAAGGTATTTATTTATAGTGAAATGAGAAAAAGAAGGATAGGGCCTGGAAATAAATCTATAGCCATAAATGCCTCTGACATACAAAAGGCTGGACTTAAATGATCTTGGAAATATTAATATAAACAGATATTGATGCTTATTAATAAAAATAAATATTGTTAATGAATATTGATGACTGTTAATATAAACAGAGATTAATGGCAAGTCTTTTTATCATTTCATTGTGGTGATGGAAAGAATTAGCCAAATATAAGTTATTAGATTATAAATTATTTGAGAATAACAATTTGTGTCTGTATTAATAACAATGCTGTTCTATTATGGACAATTAGAGTTTTTTTTTTTTTTAATTTAAGTAGGCTCCATGCCTAGCTTGGAGCCTAACGTGGGGCTTGAACTCATGACCCTGCTTGGGGTCATGACCTTAGCAGATGGATAGAACTAGATGGCATTATGCTAAGCAAAATAAATCAATCAGAGAAAGACAATTATTATATGATTTCATTCATACGTGGAATTTAAGAAATAAAACAGAGGGACACAGGGGAAGGGAGGGGAAAATAAGATGAAATCAGAAAGGGAGACGAAGCATAAAAGACTCAACTATAGAAAACAAACTGAGGGTTGCTGGAGGGGTGGTGGGTGGGGGAGTGGAGCTAGAAACAAATAGTGCACTCAGAGTGCAAAGTAGGGGATGGAAATGGTTAAGATATGATTGCAGGTCCAAAGGTTAATAACTTTGTATGAAAACAGGAGAGGGATGGGGCAGTTGAGGGGGTTTGTACAGGCTATAGGGTGAGAAGGGGTGCATTTGTCTTTTTTGTTCAGATTAGGATGAGTTTTCCCACATTTAAAGACCTAACAAAAAAGCCAAAGGGAAGAAGAGATTGAAGATCAAGAAAGTGTTGTGAGAAAATCAGGCCAAGTATACAAATGGAGAATGGAATCTTAGCGAGAGGAAGCACACCTCGTTCTGGGTCAAAACTAAGGATGGGATGGAGAAAGTAAATTTACAGAGGGAGAAGAGACGGGAAGTTGGTGAAGTACATGTCAATGGCTTTATTTTGGGATTGCATAATAACAATACGACGACGATAAGAGTGATAAGCACGTATTCGGTGTCACCGTGTACAAGATATTCTGCTAAGCATTTCACCAGAATTATCTCACTTGATCTCCTTAACACCCTGCGAAGTAGATATTATTATTTTATGCCTGTTTTGCAGAGTTGGCATCCCAGACGCTGGGATTTGGTAAATTAGCTTGCGTGAGATCTGGCACATGTACAGAACTACCCGCCTAAGAATCGGCACAGCACCAAAAATGGAGAGAGTCCTATTTCTTTTGTTCCATCTCTTGGCTTGAGAAAGAATGTGAGGACCAGGGCTTGGAGATCTTCCTCATGGAAGTGGACAGAGATGTACATCCTCACATGGACAAAGGATGCTAAGTGACAAATACCTTAAAAACTATTTTAAAAATATATTCCACTTGGTGACAAACAGGCATGAAATTAGCATTCTTTACATAACACTGAAATGACATTTGACCTTAGTTTTCTATTGCCTCAGCTGATTATTCTTAAGATATTGTTAGAGTTAAACTGACACTCAAAAGAGTCAATCTTTATAATTTCTTTTGAAAATTACGTTCCTCAGCATTAAATCAGGAGACTCAGCATTTCAACAGAAATGTCCAATATCGTTTCATCAATTATCTTAGTTTTGTATACGGAACACAAATCGAATAAGCCGACTTTACTCAAATCTGATAAAGCCTTGATATTCCCAAGCGGCATATACTGAAGACCCGAATGATACTTCTGGGGCACCACCGTTGGGAAACAAGCTTTCATTTGTGGTCTAGAATGAATTAGTTTGTAACAATCTCTCTGTATATTTTTTGTTCATTGGTCTTAGTGACCTGGAGAATTGGATGGGAGGTTAGGGAGGTAGAAATGACCTCATCTGGTCTAAGTTGCATGAGATGTCCAGGAAGAGTATATTCTGTGTGGATGAATGAACGGATGCCTCCAAAGGCCTGACAAAACACTACTCCCCCCCTGCTTTGGCTTCATGCATTGTACAAGGTGGATGCTCAAAAAACTGGGTCAATAGAAGAATGTAAGAAGGCAATCAATACTATGAGGACCTAAGCTCCTCCAGGACACACAGAGTCAAAAGAAGGTATTAAATAATTGCTTCTTATCTCTCAATAAAAAAAAATCACACATTCCTTTTATTATAGTCACCATGTACCTAGCAGCTTCAAAACACTGGAAGCTTTTGCAATTATTATAGCTCCCAGAGTCTTGATAGTACCTGTTCATAGTGCTCGAAAAACAGAATTGAACTGAGAATATCAGTTGTAGAGAACTGAGATGATATATATGTAGAGTGTGGTGGATAATATTATCAGTGTCCCTTGGCCTAAAACATTACCAGATTCATATATTTATGAGTTGAAAGCACTGATATTTTGGCTCAAACATGAGAAATTTTAATTTTCCCAAGTATTGGTGAAAATACTGCTATTTGAGAAGTTTTAACCTTTTTTGTGTGTATGTGCCAGGCATGAATCCCTTTGACAGTCTAATAAAATCTATGCTCATAATTGAAGGAAGTGCTCAATTTCAGTTAAAATCTTAAAAAAAAGAATATAATTTTTCCCATCCATGTTTGCAGCCTCCCTAAATACAAAAGTACATGGACACCAGATAAAGAAACCCTGATGAAATCAGTTTGAAGTGTGTTATGCCCACAGTATAGGCCACATTCTTTCTTCATTCTGGCTCCTTTTTTTAATTATTTTTTTTTAACGATCTGCAGATTCGTTGCAGATAAATCCCCCTTCTCTTCCATAGAATCCTCCTACCTGTCCAAAAGTTTTGAAAATGAACATCTTCCATAAATACAATCATCAGAATATCAGAAAATAATTTTATATGGCCTTTTCCCCAAACTGGTAACAAGAAGTAAAATGCCTTAGTATTTAATAGACAAGAGGAAAATAAAGCTAGTGAGTTCTCAAAGCTCTATGCCTTTCCCTTCAGTTTCTACTTCTCTGTGGTAGTTTCTGAGTTGAGGAGTCAATAAATAAACTAAGGCATTAGTCTGTGTTTATCAGGACTGTTTGGTCTTTCCTTCCTCAACTAAGGTCCTTAAGTCATACTCCTGAAAGTTGAAACACGATCCTAGGGAGGATCCTAACTCTAATCCCCTCACAAACTGACATGTGAAAACATTAGAGAGGGAAACAAACCACGAGCGACTCCTAACTCCGGGAAACACACAAAGGGCTGTGGAAGGGGAGGTGGGCGGGGGGGACGGGGTGACTGGGTGACGGGCACTGAGGAGCGCACGTGATGGGATGAGCACTGGGGGTTATACTATATGTTGGCAAATTGAATTTAAATAAAATACGTTTTTAAAAGACAAAATTGCTATTACTGCTACACCGTCCCAATTCCTTAGTCCTGCATAAATTTCCACTTCACTTCAGTTCTTCTCTTCTTTCTCCTATAGCCCATGCAGGCTTATTTATGAAACATTTTTTTATGATAGAGTGAGAATTTGCTAGAAGATCTGAGAATGATTCAGAAATTGGGGGCTCTGTTTGCCGTGAAATTCTAGATGAATAATCGGGGTTTGGTAAATTGGAAAGAAGAGCTGGAAAATCATTAAGGATTATTTAAGTTGTCCATTAAAAAAAACCCTCAAAAATTCTTCTTCTACCCAACTATCTTATGAGAAGATAATTTGAATACAGAAATGGAACTCTGGTGCCTTCTTTTGGAAAGAGGATGCAAGCGTCGCCGCTGCCTACCGTGGGCACCAAGCCATCCCCTTAGACTGGATTCTTGGATTAGTCCTTTTCGAAGTAGCGGGGCTGAAGCAGGAAACAGGGCCCTTCTATTACTTCTTTCCCTTTAGGCTGCACCTGCCTCCAGGGATCCGCCTCCATGATCCTGCAAATGCACAGCTTCAGTTTTCACTTTGAAAACTGCGCTCGGCCGTCCTGTCTCTGGGTCATATACACCTGCCCCCCGCTGGAGGCCTCGGCCGTCCCGGGTCCCGCCCAGGGGACAGCGAGGTCGTGGGGGCCGTGGGGCACCAGGGCAGCAGCAGGCACCAAGGCAAATCCCGTGCCCGGCTTCCCCGGCCCACGCCCTGCCCACAGCTCCCGGCCTGGGCCTACCAGGTCCCCGGCTGCTCCTCCTTCCGCAGCCCGAGCAGCTGCTGGCATAGGGATGGGCCGCCAGCCCCGCCGAAGCTCACCTGGCCGTGAGGCTCTCAGGACCACTCTAGACGACACACTGCAGGGGACACAACTATCCCTGTGCCTCCCCGGCCTCCGCAGGCAGGTGCGGCCCTCGGGCCAACTCCTCATTCCCAGACCCTGGCTGACCCGCTACAGACCTGGGCCCGACGGCAGAGTGTTCTCTTTGACAGGCGTCAGCATACTTGGCTTCTTGGAGAATGTCCCTTTTACTCTCACCGACATTCCAGTGGTTACCTAAGAGCAGCCGTGGCCAGGCTGCAGCGCCCCGAGCCAGACCTGGGCAGAGGCGGCTGTAGGTTCTAGGCCCGCAACCGCTTGGTGAACGCCTGGTGCCACGGGATTAACTTGCTTTGAGAAGCTGCCTTATATGATTATCACTCACTGCCCTAAAGCTCCATGAAATTCTATCAAACTTGGAAGACCAGACTGCCCAACAAAATGGATTCAAACACCAATCTTTTGGTTCCCAATCCAATTAGATCAGGGGTTTTAAAATTCTTTGTGTGTGCCATGGATTCTCTTGGCATTTTTGTAAAGTCTAGGGACTCAGAATAATAGGGTTTTTGTTTGTTTGCTTTGCTTATTTATTCATGAGAGACAGAGAGAGAGAGAGAGAGAGAGAGGCAGAGACCCAGGCAGAGGGAGAAGCAGGCTCCATGCCGGGAGCCCGACGTGGGACTCGATCCCGGGTCTCCAGGATCAGGCCCTGGGCTGAAGGCAGCGCTAAACCTCTGAGCCACCCGGGCTGCCCTACTAGGGTTTTTTTTAATCATAAAATACAACAAACAGTGTTAGAGAGGCAAGTAAGCGGTAATATTGAAATATAATTATCGGAATACCAAAAAGTAAACTCAAAGGACCTTGGGTTTCTATGTCAGCCTGTGAGGGGATCAGAAATTGCTGCAGCTGCTGCACCATCCTAACAAGAAGTAAAAAGCCAACTGAAATATCAGTTTTGACCAACTGTCAAAAACTCTTCCTGCAAAAAAATTATGAGCGAGAAAAAAAAACAACAACCTCTTTTTAAATCTGCTAGAGGCGCCCGGTCACAGGACTCACAGCCCCACCTCACCCCCCTTTACCCCAAATTGGAGAGACAGGCAGACCCAGAATGACGATCCACTGGAGCAGAGACCACCTGGGAGCCAGGGCTAGGGCAGGAAAACCAGAAGTGTCACTGGTGAACTGCTGGAGGCTCAGTGTACTGCCCTTGAATCCAGGCTGATTCTCACTTAATTCTGATTCTCAACTATGTCTCTGGGTCACAAAATCAGAAAAATGGCACAGGTAATGAGTTCTGGTGACTCCCACCTCTGTCTGCACCACAGATTGACTTGAAGTCACAATTCCCTGCAAATCCACCTGCCTCTTTTGCTGAACTACTTCAAAGAGGTGACTCTCATCTCTGTGACCAAGAGTCAAAATTCACATACATCTACGTTTGGCATATAAACCATCTGAAATGTCTCCCTTCTCCTGACAATAGCTTCTAATAAAATAAAGGCAGATAGTCTCATACGCTTGAACTCATATGCTAGGAAAATTGACGACCCGCCAAATTTTTATGCACTTGTTCATCCAACGTATAGTGTTGGGCACTTACTACATATGCGAGGCACCATTCAGGCACAGGGATTATTGAAACAGAAACCTAGAGGTTCTTCCTTCATAGACTTACATTCTACTTAGGGGGACAGATATACAGTAAAGAAAGAAATATATGATATGTCAGGAGAAGATATGAGCCAAAGGGAAAAAAGAATAAAGAGTATTTATGACAAGAGATGAAAGCCAGTGAGAGACCAGCTTTCATTGCTTTCCAAAGTTATATCAGAAAGGGTAAATAATAAAATCCCATAGTTATAGAATTAGCCCTAGTCACAACATTTCATGGATTTAGACTGTCCTCAGACCTAATTCCTAATCTGACTTCTACAAAAGCTGACAAAAGAAAACTTTAGTAGAACATGCTACCTCGTAAGGAGATGTTATCTCCAAACCAAAACAGTATAAGGGCATAGCTCATTCAAATAATTACTGCACGTATGCGTATTCTTTACAGGCTTTTACAACATACAAAATTTGTACCATTAAAAGCTTAGATACTTGTTTTTTGGGTTCATGATCACCTTGACATAAAAAATATTTGTCTACAAAGTCCAGTGGCTAATTACTCAGGGCGAGGAGGAAAAAAAAAAAACTTAAAAATGCTAAAATAAGGTAGAAGCTTGAAGCGAAGCCGTCACGCAATCTGAACTACTCTTCAAACAGAAGCTCGACAACCAAAGCTCTCCGTGAATGTGTTTTTGTAAGTCTCTAAATTTTGTGTCGATAAGGCTGGAGATTTCTGTGTGTCTTTAGCACCCAATCGCTGTGGGTGGAATTTCCAGGAAGGGACCCCAACATTCCATAATACATTCCCAAAACCTGTGAATTAGTGGAGATATCACTCCTGTGATTATGTTATGTAACACAACTGACCTCAAACAGGTGAGATCACCTGGGTGGACCTAATCTGATCACAGTAGGTCTTAAAAGCAGAGAACTTCTCCTGCCACTGGCATGACAATGAGGTAGGAGGAGAAGACAGGAGAAGTCAGAGAGACTTGCAGCCAGAGAAGGACTCTTCATGCCATTGCTGCCTGAAGATGGAGGAGGCCACATAAAGGGGATAGAAAGCCAGCAAGGAAATGGGGACCTCAGTCCTACAACTGTAAGGAGCTTGATTCTGTGAACGACCTGAATGAGCTTGAAAGTAGATGCTTCCCCAGAGGCTCCAGAAAAACACAAAACAAAACACAACAAAACACATATCTCTGTGCTAACATTGATTACCCTTGTGAGATCCTGGAGCAGAGAAATCAGCCAAATCCACTAAAACTTCTGTGAATTCATAAACTGTGAATTAATATATGGGTGTTGTTTTAAACCACTGAATTTGTAGTAATCTGTTACCCCAGCATAAAAAAACGAATACAGGGGCACCCGGTTGGCTCAGTCAGTGGAGCATGTGACTCTTGATCTTGAGGTTGAGTTTGAGCCCCATGTTGGGTGTAGAAATTACTTAAAAATAAAATCTATTTTAAACAAAACAAAAATGAATACACCCACTTACCCTACGTCATGGCAACTGTCTTTAAATAATGTTTTCAGTTTCTATTGTTAGACTGTTTCAGTTGGGTTCATTCAACACAGAGTTTAAAACACAGAGTTTAGAACACAGTGTTGTCTCTTTTTAGTACAATGACCTTGTTTGTCTTTCCTGAACCAGGTTGTTTTCCGTATGCTGGTACGGCGTCCGTTAATTAGCAACGGACATTTACTTGGGGTCACTCTATGCTCTGTGTTATCTGGTGCACTGTTAGCTGTGTCACCTTATGGTGCTTGAAATCCTATGAGCCCGATTCCACAGTTCTTCCAGCAATTGTCACCCGTGTGTCTCGCTTGACCGTTTTCATCAACGTGTGATATGTTAGTTGAACCTCCTGTGCAACTAGTTTTATGTCCCACATAATTTATTATTCTAATTGTAACATTAGCATTTGTTTTGATACTTGGTAGCTTGCGGTGTCAGCAAGGTGGAGAAGAACGGTGACCTCACGAATCATTACAGGATTCGGGCCGTTGTCACTATACCACACACAGCTTGCGCCCCAGTCATGGTAACGTGGACATCAGGGTCTCTTACACAACTTGACTCATGATTCATGACCTGGACTCTGAAAATTGACTGTCCTTCCCAAATAGAGCCTCTGGAGGCTACAAAGCTCCATTTAAGATTCTTTTGTTAAAGCAGCTCCAACTGCAAAGAAGGTCACGCGTAGTGGAACCAGTAGCAGATCCTGTCTACTAGAGAAGAATGCTGGAAAGGTAGAACTAGCAAATCAAAACCAGGAAGGATAAAACAAAGATCTGCAAATAAAAGAAAGCATTGGATGGAGTCCCCCCAAAACATTTTGAAGATAACTTAATGTAGCCTCTGAGTCCAAAGGAAGCCAGAGAGAAGGTCTCTAAGAAGTCAGATAAAGGGCCAAATAGAGGAGCCCTTTATCATAGTAGAAGGAGATGAGAAGCAATTTTAAAAGCAGACCAGGCCAAGTATCTGACGACAAAGGTAATTTAAAAGATTATTTAAAAGGTGAGCAATTATTCATTACTGGATTTTGGCTAAATAAATAAAAATTAAAAATGAACAGTTAAAACAACGAGATACCCCTACATACCTATTAGGATGGCCAGAATGAAGAACACGGATGACACCAAACGTGGATGAGGCTTTGGAGCAACAGGAACTCTCCTTCCTTGCTGGTGGGAGTGCAAAATGGCACAGCCTCTGAAAGGCAGATTGGCAGTTTCTTGCAAAACCAAACATACTCTTGCCATACGATCCAGCAATTGTGCTGCTTCGTATATACTTACATCCACGTACATGTTCATGGCAGCTTTATCCATAATTGCCCAAACTTGGAGGCAGCCAAAATGCCCTTCAGTCAGTGAGTGGATACACACACGGTGGTGCATCCAGACGACGGAATATTATTCAGTACTAAAAAGAAATGAACTATCGAGCCATGAAAAGACATGAGGAAATTTTAAATGCATACGACTTAAGGGAAAGAAGCCCGTCTGAAAAGAGAAGGAGAGGAGAATAGCTGAAGCCCACAGGATTTTTAGGGCAGTGAAACTGCTCCGTATGATACTATAATGATGGATACATCATACATCTGTCCAAACCCGTAGAACACGCAACACCAAGAGTGAGCCCTAATGTGAACTATGGACTCTGGGTGATTAGGATGTGTCTGTGTCGGTCCATCAACGGTCACAAATTTCCCACTGTGGTAGGGGATCTAGGGGATGTTGATGACGGGGGAGGCTATGCATGCGGGGGGCAGGGCACGTACTGACAAACTCTATGCCTTCCTCTCAATTTTGCTGTGAAGCTTAAACTGCTCTAAAGAAATAAAATCTTGGGGGGGGGGATCCTGCTGGCTCAGTTGGTGCAGCGTGTGCCTCTTGATGTCAGGGCTGTGAGTTCAAGCCCCATGGAGCCTACTGCTAAAAAAGGAAGAAGGAAGGAAGGAAGGAAGGAAGGAAGGAAGGAAGGAAGGAAGGAAGGAAGGAAGGAAGGAAGGAAGGAAGTCTTTTTAAATAAGCATTCTATTAGCAATTTATCTTAAAAAGTAACAATATGTCAAAATATGTGTATACAGATTTCTGTTTCAGCTTTGATTACACATAGAAAAATTGGAAAAATCTAAATGTTGCCTCCTGTTGTCCCTCTCAACGACAAAAGTGTAGATCTACGTTTCCTAGAACGGAGAGATGCTGTGACCGACTGCCCAGTGAGAAACCAGATGACAATATATATATTTTTAATGATAATGTATTTTTTTAGCGCATGAGTGTACCTACTACCTGCTAGTTTCTGTGCTCACCTGACATTAAGCTCAGCCCTTGGGGTGGTGTTATTGCTCCTTGATCGCACCTCAGGGAATGAGCTTAGAAGCAGTTATGTACTTGGTGTAGGTACTTCCTCACCTCACTTGAACGCTTAGGTCAAACTACTTGCTAAAGCTTAGTACTTAGGTGAGGGCCTTACAGAGCCAGGAAGTAGAAAAGCTGTGGTTGGAGTGCAGGTTTGTCTGACTCTAAAACTCATGTCGTAACCCACTGTATAGAAAAAGCACACAGAATATGATCTCATTGTCTTTTTTTTAAGAAAAGAAAATCGTAAAAAAAAAAAAAGAAGAATCGTAAATATATATTCAGAATAAACTATTTTATCTATTGTATGATGCGTTCTTCTTTTACCACCTGGTTGCACCTTAAAATCAATTGTGTCTTATAATTGCCAACAGAATTCTTCCAGAGAGAACTTGGAATTGCTTCTGCCGGTTTTTAAATTAAATTTAATTCTCTTCTCTGGGAGTTTTGAACCGCATGGGAGCTGTGGCTGTAAACCACGAGCCTGCATGTATGTAGCAACTTGTAATTCAACTTATTCAAGGGAGAGTTTTTTCTTTCCTCTGCCCAGTACTAAGTTAAGAATTAAAGTTTCTTTCTGTTCTTTCTATTTGCCCTGTTGTACCTTTTGTGTCCCAGAGTTACTTGGAAGCTAAGGAGCAGGAGTTCCTATTATTTCATTAAATTCCTCACCTTGTTTCTTAAAAAATCTTTCTTAGTGGTACATAACCAATGACTTCATAAGTTATATAAAATATGGTACTTACACATCAAGACATCAACAGCGATTTCATGAATTTTGTCCTTTTTCCTTATTTTGTTTCCAAGGTCTTCTGCAAAAAAAAAAAAAAAAAAAAAAAAAACATGAATCTTTATTTTTAGAAAGTAATGTTAAAAAGGTCAATCAGGGATGCCCGGGGGGGCTCAGTGGTTGAGCGTCTGCCTTCGGTCCAGAGCGTGACCCTGGGGTCCTAGGATCGAGTCCCACGTTGGGGTCCCTGCGTGGAGCCTGCTTCTCCCTCTGCCTGTGTCTCTGCCTCTCTCTGTGTCTCATGAATAAGTAAATAAAATCTTAAAAAAGAAAACTGAATCAGACTGTATATTGTAATTTTGGAACAAGCAATTGATGTAGCTGGATCATAGACATGCCAATATTTAGTGTGCCCATCATATATATATATATATACACACACACTCCTATGACGAGAGAAATTATGTAGTATGTGCATAAAATATTATAAATCATATAAATATAAATATGCTATGTATTATATATAGGCATACATTTTCATATTATAAATCATACAAGTATATACATATAAATTTTATAGGCTCTGTGCATAGAAAGTGCACTGACATATGTATGTACACATACACACACACACACACACACACACACACACACGTTTTGCAGTTTTGCTACTCCGGGGTGGTATTGCATTAGAGACAATGGTGATAGGTGTGAAAACGAAAAGAAAGCCGCAGGCCCGGGGAGCCACCCGGAGAGCCGTGGGCCCTCTGGGGGCAAAGGAGACCCGCCTGAGGTCACGGGTCCTCGTGGGCCCCTGGGTAAGGCCCATCGAGTCAGGAAGCTGCACAGCCCTCCGAAGCGGCCGAGCTGCTTGGCCCCAGAGCCCCGAGCACCCCTTGTCCCCCGCTGGCCGCACAAGGGAGGTCCTTGGCAAGCTGTTACTACTCAGTTTACCCCGTGAGCAAGCTCCAGTGCCGTGGACCCCAGATGCTGCCCCGCGCTTCCCAGGAACTCCTGGCACAGTGCTCACGGTCACGGTCACGGGGTCACCGGGCGCCCGCAGGTCAGGTGCGTGGCCTGGAGCCTGGGGCCCAGCCTTACCAGATGCCCCAGGCCCCCAAGAGAGGCTCGGGGTGCGAACCTGTGGCTTTGAGGCCTGGGGCGGACGCCCCGGAATGGCTGGCCCCCGAAGGCAGCAGACAAGCACCGTAGTAACTTGAAAGCAGGGGGAGTAAAAAATAAGAAAACAATTAGAATCTAAGTGGCAGGGGGAGTGGGAGAGCGGCGGTGGGGTCTGCAGGCAGGGCGGGGGGGGGGGGGGGGGAGTGGCCAAGCCAGGGCCCCCGCGGGGGAGGACACAGGACATTTGTCAAACCCTCCAGGCTCCCGGTTTGTTTTCCTTTGGAGAGCGCGCAGGGGCTTGGGGGGGGGGGACGGGCCAGAACCCCCGCGGGCCCCTGGCACAGGTGCCCGGGCTCCAGCCCATGACCCCGGGCCCTGACTTCCCTGCGGTGCAAGGTTGCCTCAGCAGGGAGGCATCCCCAGAGGTGGAATGGGGCTCCGAGGAAGGTGACAGCAGGGATGCGACTGGCCTGGGCCAAGGGGGGCTGGGGGAGGACACTGGGGTGTCTCAGGTTCCTTTTCCTGAACCCAGTAGGCAGGGCCCAGCTGCCCGGCTTTCCCGCCTCTGCGCTGACTGTCCCTGCACTCCCCGACCTCGCCGTGGCTCCGGCGGGGAGCTGGCCACGGGGACGCGTGTTCATGGGGCTCCGGGGCGGGGAGGCCCATGTGGGGGGGCCTTGCCTGGGTGGGCTGCCCTGGGGGTGCCCGCCCTGAGAGGGACCTGTCGGGGTGGGGGGGAGCCTGCCCCAGGGGGGGTCCTGCCCTGGGGGGGGCTGCCTTGGAGCCCGTCAGCCCTCCTGCTCAAAGACGCGCCGCAGGAACATCAGTGGTGTTCAAGCGCCCGCTGGGAGCGTTCTGGGCGCCGCTCTGGCCCCGGGAGAGGAGAGCCAGGCCCCCCCACGCCCTTCGACTGAGTCGCCCCACCTGGCAAGCCTCGAGGCCCCAGCACAGCGGCCAAGGGCCCAGGGTCCCATGCAGCCTGCGGCCACCTGCGTCACACCTGGGACAGGCGGCTGGACCGGCCGGGTGGAGCCGAGCCCGACGGGGAGGGCTTTGCTTCCTGACACCCGAGGGTCTAAACTCACCTGCGTGGCAGTTTCTCCGAGGCCGCCGCGCTCGTCCCCAAATTGGAAGTGGAAACTGCCTTCCGAGCTAGAGCTTCTGCAGCCGCCCCCCAGGGACCGTGTGGGCAGGGGCTGGGGACAGGGACGGTCTGGGGACAGGGACGGGGCTGGGGCCGGGGGTGGGAATGGGGCCTGGGCCAGGGACAGGGACGGGCTGGGGACGGGGACGGGCTGGGGACGGGGCTGGGGCCGGGGCCTGCCCCTCTGGTTCCAGGCCTCTCTGACAGAGACACCTCCTCCTCCTCCGGCTGCAGCCGAGCCGCGGACGCTGGGGGCCGCTGGCCGGGAATGGGAGGACCTTGGGGTCCCGTCAAGGATGCAGGGGGCCGCGGCACACACGAGCTTCATTGGGGGGCCGCGCTGGGGAACCCGCTGGTCGGGACAGCACCCCCGGCCGGAGCCCGTCCAGAGACTAGCGCATGGGGCCACCATCCAGGAGAAGAGGAGGAGGGCAGGGCACCCCCAGGGGAGAGGGCGACGGGCAGAGAGGGCCCCACACACCCAGGTGACGTCACTCTGCAGGCCAGCAAGGGTCCGAGGGCTCCCAATGGGCAGCGGTAGGAACCTGGGGTCTTTAGGGCCCTGGGCTCAGCTCCTATTTGGCAGGAGATGTTGGGTAGCCCCAAGTGTGCGAACAAGCCAGGCTCTACAGGGCAAAACACTCTGCTTATCTGGGGAACAATGGGATGTGCTATATACAGGGTTTGGGCTGCCGGGCCGTTGAGCGAACAGCTCCCAGCCCAGCCCACGGTGAAGCGTGTCCACACCTGGGGCCGGGCCCAAGGCCCAGACGGAGGCACCTGTGGGCCGCCGTCCCGCAGGTGAGGCCCACCTCAGCCCCGCTGCCTCCCAGGTTCTGGCCACGGGAGCCACGGGAGCCAGGGGAGCAGAGATGTGACCACCCATGGCCCTGCAGTCCCTCCGCGGCCCCGTGGGCCTGCGACACCCGGCCTTCCACGTCATCCCTGCTCGCGCGTCCGGCCTGCGCTGCGTCCCTGTCCCTGTGTTTCCTGCCACACCTGGTGGCTTCCTGCCCCCCTGGCTCTCCTCCACTTAACTTCATTGTTGCTGCCTTAACTCAGCTGTAACTAATTTGCTTTTAAATCTGATCACTTTTGGGATCCCTGGGTGGCGCAGCGGTTTGGCGCCTGCCTTTGGCCCAGGGCGCGATCCTGGAGACCCGGGATCGAATCCCACGTCGGGCTCCCGGTGCATGGAGCCTGCTTCTCCCTCTGCCTATGTCTCTGCCTCTCTCTCTCTCTCTGTGTGTGTAACTAATAAAAATAAAAAATAATTAAAAAAAAAAATCTGATCACTTTTTAAGCCACATGCTTCCACCCATTTCCCCAGTAGAACGAGAGCCACCTGACAAGGCGGCCTCCCAGCTCGGCGCTCCCCCCAATTGCCGCGCCTTGAGATCGTGCCGGGCACGCAGGAGGTGCGAAGTACACGATCCCCTTCATGACCCTGTGCTCTAAACCTTCTCTGAGGACGAAGAACTCACTTCTTCAAAGCCACTTATTTAAAGTGAAATTATGCATGTATACGATCCGTAAACTTCGTTTTCAAACACAAACTGATGGCTAAAATCTCAGGCAACACCCTTTTTGAACTTGGCCTCAGTAACCGGAGAAGGACAAACAGTGTATGTTCTCATTCATTTGGGGAATATGAATAATAGCGAAAGGGAATATAAGGGAAGGGAGAAGAAATGTGTGGGAAATATCAGAAAGGGAGACAGAACATAAAGACTTCTAACTCTGGGAAATGAACTAGGGGTGGTGGAGGGGGAGGAGGGCGGGGGGTGGGGGTGAATGGGTGACGGGCACTGAGGGGGACACTTGACTGGATGAGCACTGGGTGTTATTCTGTATGTTGGTAAATTGAACACCAATAAAAATTAATTTATATATTAAAAAAAATAATAAAAAAAAATAAAATCTCTTTCCTCCTATCTTGAAATATTGAATCCTTCTGCAGGGATCAGTTCAGGATGTGCAGCTTAGATTTGGGACAAAAGGAGTTGCCTATATGGTGACTATCCAAGACCAGGGATTGTATCATGAATAGTTGCAAATGCCGTAGTGCTCAACATCCATCTTTAAAGATCGGCATCTTTAAACATTTGCTTATGTTTCGTTCCTTTAGCAAATATTTATTGAACACCTATCACGTGTCACATACTAGGCAAGGCCCCAAAGAGCAAATGGTCAAGCAAATGGGACAGAATGTAAGTTGTGGTATGCTCTATCCCAAAAAGTGTTCTGAGGAACATAATACAAAGATATTTCTTTTAAGAAAGTTAAAATCCCCCATAGTATTTGGTTTGGGAAACCCCAATGAAAAGACATCTGTATGAAGACTACCATGCAGATGAGAATGGAGGAGGCTTTCAGAAGTCCTGCCATGTAAAAGCAATCTCAATCCAGAATTTGCCAAACTTGTATTCGACGGTGGATCTCCCGCAGATACCGCAGACATGCTCTTTGGCAAAATACCCCTCGGGATACGTCCTTCTAGCTGGCTCAGTCGTGAGCAAGCGTTCTCTGGAACCCAGAGCAAGTGGTCATGTGAGAAGCTTGAGTTTCTCCTGTTGCCACCCAGGGAACAGTGAGCAGTCAGGACCAAGAGGGCCTTTCAGGTCACTAGAACAATCTTTTACAGCATTCATGTTTATCCACACTTGCATTTGGAGTTTTCAATAATATTGACCATCAATTTTAATACTCAATCACCTCCACTTGCTTCTCATCAGAAGTGGTACTTTCTTGCGTTAATTCTAACAAGGGCTTTGAGATGCAAGTGTTTTATTATCATAGAATATAAAGGTAGGCAAGGTATATGGTCTCCTAAGTCTCACTTGAAGCTCCAATGGTGTAAGAGATCGAAAAATCCACATCAGCCATTTTTATAATAGGTTATGTTTATTGAGTTTTTACTACTTATTAGCCTCCTTGCCTACATTGTTGCTTTTCAACCTAAAAACAATGTCATGAAGTAGGTGCTAACATAACTTCCTGCTGACGGGGAGTGAGAAAACAGCTAGGAGGTGTACGTGTGTGTCGCTGGGGGAAGTGATCAAAGTCCAAATCCAAGCAATTTGACCCAGAGCCTACTCAATCATGACACTAATCATCGAATGTTCCCTCTAGATTTGTGCTGCTCAGTACAGCAGCCTCTCACCCCACTAGCTATGGAAGTCTAATACAAATTGGAATGAGTCTGAGGGACCTTCAATATTGAAGATGGGACATGAGAAAAAACCTAAAAGGGAGACTAAGAAGTAGGAAACCAGGCAAAGGGAGTGTCCCAGAAGCCAAGTGTAGAAAGTGATTCAAGAGGACAGAAAAAGGTCGCCTGGATCCCACCCTCTGTCTACAGGACCAAACCCAAATGATCCTGCAGCAACCCCTAGAACGAGGGCCCCCAGGTCAGACCCAATGTGACTCATGGGCCATGCTGAGGACACGCTGAGCCAGGGCATGATGGAGCCCTTGCCCGAACAGTTTCTGAAGAGAACGGCCACCCACTTGCCCCTGACTTAGCCTGCACAATGACCACCCTTACTGCAGCCTCCTCCTATGGCTTCCCGCCCCCCCCCCCCCCATTCTCTGACCCACTTAGGAACTCTTGCTCTGAGCTGCTTCTCTGGTGCCACTAAAGCCCGTACAATTCTGAGCGTCTTCTATTTCGTTCACAAATACCCTAGAAATCCGTGGAGTAACATGAACAACTAGCTCATTTGTTATTGGGGTGGGGAGGGAAGGGGGGAGCTGTCTTTCCCCAAACCCAGTGAAGCCTTTCACAGCCAGATCTTTAAAAACTCGACAATGATTGGAAGAAAGTGTCTTTTCATATGAAACATTTTCAGAAACCTTCTGCAATCGTTGCCACAAAGGCTTTAATTATTCATCTCTTCCTTTCGGTTACCAGCCCTGCCAGGGCAAGCCCATGCCAACGTCCTTTCTCTAAATTCGGAATATCTGTTTCTCACATGGTACAACAGCCACGTGTCCTGAAACTAATGGTCAGCGGAACAGGCATAATATTCAAAATCAGGGAGCAATTGAATTCCACAAGGCCGGCAATTCAGAGTTAGTTTTGAAAGAAGGCATTTTCAAAAGGTAAAGAGGGGACCATGCACATATTATGTGGAAGTGCCCAGCACGTTCTCTCTTCAAGGTCTCTGCACATGTGGTCTGCCCCTCAGACATCGGCTTGGCTCCTCTCTTACTTCATTCTGGTCCCTGCTCAAATGTTACATCCCCAGGGAAGTCTGCCCCGACAACCCTAAAATGCCCCTTTTACCCAATGCCTCGCTTACCTGTTGAATTACTCTTTTTTTTTTTTTAAAGTAGGCTGTATGCCCAACACGGAGCCAGACGTGGGGCTGACACTCATGACCCTGAGATCAAGACATAAGCTGAGGTCAAAAGCCAGATGTTTAACCAAATGAGCCACCCAAGCATCCCATCTTCTTAATTTTTTTTAAAGATTTCACATATTTATTCAAGAAAAAGAGAGGAGAGGAGAGGGTCAGAGGAAAAGGGAGAAGCAGACTCCCCACTGAGCGTGGAGCCTGACTTGGGGCTTTAATTTTTCTTTATCAATACGTGGGACCGTGTTCGCTTGGCTTACTAGTGAACACCTACTACTTAGAACACTGGGTCTGACACAAGGCAGGCAGCCAAGTATCTCCTGAAGGCATGAATAGATGAATGTATGAATAAACAAATTAATACCAGAAATGCTGTACTGGGAGAGAAAAGTTTTACAAATACGTTAGGTTCAAAATAAGAAAGCGATAGTTGAAAATATACTTTCCTCAAGCTTAAACTGTTAAAATACAGTCGTGTCACAGAGGGGAATATAATAAAACTTTCTGTTGAAAAAAGAATTCCACTTAGCCAAGAAAAAGAAAAAAAGAAATGTCCGTCTAGAGGATAATTTTACTTGAAAGGTACGTACTTGGAAACAAAGACTTACAAGGGAAGCGTCCATCACGCCCAGCGCATGCTTGACAAAGCGCTTTCATTTAGCGTGATTTATGTGGTGGTTGGTCTGAGCGGGTCAAGATACACACATATTGAACATAACAACTACACAAAAATGTGCACACAACTGCTTCTTGTCTAGTTTTGAGAAATAGGTAAACCTTACTGCTGGTTGATAATCACACGGGTATTTATGGGAACTGCTGTGTTAAGTTGCATGAGCTATTCCTTGCCAAAGGATCAATTTAATGTTCTGCCCTAAGGAGCATCAATCGTCTGAATAATTTCCTCCTTATAGATTCAGGCAATGTGAGACGGCATTTTCAGATATTCCTGGCTGAATTCCCACTCGGTATTCACAAATTCATTGATCTGGTTGGGGGAGTGAGGGAGGAAGGTCGGGTACAACGGGGGGCTGGGTGGACACAGAGGCTGGAGCAAACCAGCTGAATTACTACTTGCATTTGTCGTGCAGACCTACAAATAAAATATAATTATAGCTCACTTTCAGAAATGGCACTACCACCCCGCTGCCCATTTTCCATTTTAAAGAGAGAAACTCTACTAGCTTAGTGGTATTGTTATATATAGACATTTGCCTATTCCCTTCCAAATATATATTATGTATATATAATTCACTCAACCCCAAGATTTCGTGCCATTCTCTCATTCCAGAACCTTGGGCACCTACGTAAGCAGAAATCCACAAATGCTGCCCTGGAATTGCTGCCTTTAGTTTGGGCAAACTGAAGAGTACATCTCATAAAAGGCAGAAAGAAAATATATATTCACATCATGATTTCCGACATTACGCCCGACCAGCTGCCCATGCTCAATCAATTTCCATTCTTTTATTTAAAAAAACCCACTGTTTCTCAAAAGACTTATAATTTGTTTTCAAGGTTGTAATCCATGTTTCCATGGCCCTGTGGTCAATTGTTAACCTTAGCCGAGTAGTGCCCGGGCTACATACGGACGTAGAATCGGACAGAACGTGAGGTGGACTGTTTCACTCCCAAGCAGAGTCCACCACCCTCCTTGCTCCTTTTTTCCCAGATGTGCGCCTCAGCACATCTGCAGCAGGTGCTCCCTGGGCACATCCAAAGCCCCTTGATGGGCCAAGGAAACGGTTCTTCCCCAAAGGGTCAGATCAGACGTACTAGGGCATCTGATGTTTTCTTTACCTTCTTCCACCATGAATAATTTATCGAAAAGCATCCTCAAATTCTGAACAACACAAACACAGAATAAATTATTAACACGAGCTTCCCCAACCTAATCATCTTCTCTTCCTCTTTGACTAAAGGCTCCTCTCCGCTCTTATCATGACTCAGTAGAAACATCTCTATTCTGAGCTCTTCTGTCAAACAGCTGTGTACTCAAAATGTCTGCGTCTCATTTCTTTATCTGTAAAGGGAAGAGTGGAATTAAGTGATTTTATGGCCTGTCGGCTCTAATAGTTTGTCGTGTTTATATCAAGATTTAGGAGCAGGAGAGAGTCTTCTTCCCCCAACGTAATCCAACTGCTTCTGTAAGTGAGGGTTTGAGAAACCTCCTTGTAGCGTTGGGTGAAGATCAATGCTTAGGGCAGAAGAGCAAGATGGCACCGGTTGCTGGTGTCACGATGTGCGCAGGTCACTGCTCCGCTTGCTCAGGGCTGGAGGAGGGTGAGAAGAAAATCAAGTGGAAGATAAACGTTGTGCTTTGTTCATCAAGGAATTCCCTTAAAAAGATTCCTCCAGTTGCTCCCTTGTTCCTTGACCGCAGATCCTGGCAGACTTCAGGCCTTTCCCTTGACGTCTAACGTCTTAACCTAGTGGGTAGGCTTCGCTTTGCTTTCCTTCTTGCCACTTTTCATCTTCGCCTCTCTCTCTCCACCCCATCCCTCCACCCCTCGCCTGTTTCCTTAGTGCTACCCACCAATGGCTATTCCCCCCGCCTCCCCATCTGAAACAGACCTGGAAGACCAGAGGGAAAGAAAGAGGGAGGGAGGGAGGGAGGGATAGAGAGAGAGAGAGAGAGAGAGAGAGAGGTGAGCACTGTCTGGTGGAAACAGAAATGCAGTTAAGAGCAGAGAGTGATCGTCATGCATTTATTTTCTCTGCCTCCCCTTGTTCCCAGCCTGAGAACTTTTCGTCGAGATGATGTGCACTGTGGGTCTTGTGGGCATAAGATAAAGCTTTGGTGTTGACGGTGGATGTCTGGACTCAGCCCATCCTGTAATGAGTGTGCAGTCTAGCAGGATGTGGTGCCTTCAGGGAGCCAGGAGTCTGGGACTCCGCGGTGGCAGCTGTGAAGTCCGCAATCTGTCACGGCAAGTGGAGGAGGGGGGGATGGGAGGAGGGAGGGCGATGGAGAGAATGAGAGAGAAGTCAAGAGGCCGAGGGCGGACGGTGTGTCTTTGCCTGTGACAAGCATCTGCAAAGGCTCCGTGCATCCCACCTTGGTCTGGGAGTAATGACACCAGACTCCAGACTCTCCAGACTCTCATTTTTTTTTAATTCAGCACCTTTAAAAGATTGAAGACTACACCCACAAAAATTATGCTGATGGTGTAACTAATGTATCCTGTGTGACAGGGTGGCACTGTGTAAAATGAGAGACATGTTACAGATCTTTGGAAAACAGAGCATCTGGGGTAGTCTCTGATAGTTTGTCGTTTTTATATCAAGATTTAGGAGCAGGAGAGAGTCTTCTTCCCCCAACGTAATGGTTTCTTGCACGGCTATGAAATGTGTCCGTTGTCCAGGCGTCCAACGTGGGTGGTGAGTGCATCAAGCTCCAGACCCTGGCTACTAAACACCAAGATGTGCCCACAGCCTTGAGAAGCTGAGGGTTCTAGTTGGGAAGAATATTGCCTAGTCTTCCCCGTTGCCAATGACGGAAACCACTGTGGCTATTTTTAACAATAAATAAATAAATAAATAAATAAATAAATAAATAAATAAATAAATTAAATATATATATATATATATCCTATTAATTCATGAGAGAAACACAAAGAGAGGCAGAAACACAGGCAGAGGGAGAAGCAGGCTCCATGTGGGGACCCCGACGCGGGACTCGATCTCAGGGCCCTGGGGTCACACAGGTGCCCAATCACTGAGCCACCCAGGCGACCTGAAAGAGGATATTTTTTAAAAAAGGGTACTGAGTGGCTCAAGGAATCAGCAGAATAGCTGGACACCCAGAGTGGAACCAAGAGAGGCTACCACTGCCGAAAGCGTGTTGAAAAGCACTGTGGCCGGGTCAGGGGTGTGACAGCATGCCCTGGGGCGCCGCTGAAGGCTCACCACCACCGTCACCACCACCGTCACCACCACCGGACAGTGAGAGCGCTGAGTTCTCACCGGGGTTTTGTTAGGCTCCCGAGATTCGAAGTTCCAAGTCCCAGCTAGCGAGGATCTGCCCCTGAGGCCTCCTCTAACGTACGGTGGAGGATTCCCCCTAGACAAGGGGACTAGACGCTGCCAAGCAAAAATAGATATATGTATTTTTAAAGGATAAACATGCCCTGTCTGGATGTAGACACATCTCTAGACCCATCCAGAACAAAGCAGACGATGCTATAATAGCAAAGGAGAGGCCCTGGCCAAGGAAATCAGGGAAGGCTTCCAAGGGGAAGACACGTTGAAATGAACAGCCAGGAGTAACATAAGCAAAGACGTGGAACAAGATGGTAAATTTGGGAATCCACCAGCGTTTAATGTTGCTAGCAGGGCTCGCCTTTTTTTTTTTTTTTTTTAAATCTTGACTTCTCATTAGACACAGCTCAGGGAACGTTGCTGGAGGGTTGCTCAGTCAAACCCCCAGACCAGCCACACCAGGATCTCTGGGGGGGGGGCTCACGTACCAAGTGCCCCCGATGTGTGGCCGTGTTTGAGATGCACAGAGATGAGGCCAGAAGTTCCTCTCCTCTGCAACCAGGGAGGGATGCCCCTCACTTCTTCCTTAAGTGTCCGTGCTCCTCATTCCACCATCATCAAGCTCCAGGATATTTTTCCCTCTTTGATTTTTTTCTCCAGGGAGAGTCAAGCCAGAGACTGCTGAAAGTCTGGTTCTATAAGTGAGCAAAAGGCAGAGAAAGTTTAATTGATTCTAAGCACATTCAGGTCTGAAATTGGAAAGGATTCCTAGTGGCAAAGCTAGAGTATTTGGAGAACTTTCCAAATGCTGTTCGTAAGGACCCAGTAAAAAAATGAAAGCCATCTCCACTGGTGAAAAGAATTATACATCACAGTAGTTCAAATGTTGGACTGGGGGGCTCCTGGGGGCACAGTCGGTTAAGCACATGATCTTGATTGTGGCTCCAGTCATGGCCTCAGGGTCGTGGGATTGAGCCCCGTGTCAGGCTCAACACTCAGCGTGGAGTCCACTTGTTTATCTCCCTCTTCTCCTCCCCTCACGTGTGCTCTTTCTCTCTCTCAAATACATAAAATCTTAAAAAAAAAAAAGTTGTATCGGCCATCCATGGGCTCTGACAGTCAGCACAGAGGGTTGTATTAAAACTCACATGGAAACAAATGGCGCACCCACACGGGTGACATGGAGGACTCAGCAAGGCTGTGCTGGCAAAGATGTGGGCAGAGTCCCCAGGGCAGAGTCCACGGCGGAGTCCACGAGGACCAGGTTCATATCACATCTAAGACTTACCTGGGCAAGGGGAAGAAGCAGTTACAAGGTCCCGACACGACGTGACAGCCACCACCCGCTGGGCTGATAGCCTTTAGGAGAGGGACACAGCCAATCCGTGGTGACTTCGTGGGGGGAGAGCTGAAGCAGTGAGGGCCCGGACCTCCCACTCTCCATCTCCCAGCAATGCCCACTCCTACTGGTCAAAGTCACCTCAACTCCGGAGGACAAGAACCTCGTCGATGCGTCCCACTCAGATCACCTACCAGGGCCCAGAGCAGGGTGGATAAGGGGGGCATGAGCCTAGAACATACCCAGGTGGTTACTTGCATCCCCATTACCTCTATTACCACTCTTCCTGGGCGTGCTGGAGGTTGACACCTCCCCATCCTTGTGTGTGTGCACGCGCGCTTAAGTAATTTCTACACCCGACCAGCACGGGGTTCAGACTCACAACCCTGAGATCAAGAGTTGTTGCACCCCCACTTCCCCACTCTCCATAGGGAAGACGACATCTGAGAATCGATCTAGTCCAATCTTTAACTAATATGTAAACTCAAGGAAGGCAAGGACTTCCAGTCCCTTCACCGCTACGGTCCCACTCCCGGGGTCAACGCCTGGCCCATAACAGGTGCCCAGTAATAGTTTGTCGAATGAGTGAATAGTTAGGGTCACACCACCAGGTAGTATCAACGGGAAGATCCAGATTTCCCAAAACCCGATCCTTCATTTCTTCCTTTATTCCCCTTGTGAACATGGCTCAGGTTCTGAGCGGCTCCCCTACCACTGGTGAAGGATTTGTGAAGACCCTTTCATACTGTTTGCCCCAATTCCCTTGGAGACAATGACAGGCCTCTATCTATTTCTTCTTTACTCTCCCTAAGTGCTCTTGCCCAGTCCCATGACTTCAATTCTCGCTTCTGTGCAACTGGCTTCCAGATATTTCTCTCCAGCTCTTAAATTTCTTGGGAGCATCAGAGCCTAAGATCTCTCCCAGTGAAGGGGTTCTCAGCCCCGACAGCCCCTGGGAAATGCCAGCGTGCTGTCTCCCCTGAGGAGTCTGAGTCGGCCGTCTAGCCGGGATCCACGCGCCCAGTAACCACCCAGGGGAGTCCAGCGTGCCGCCAGAGCTAAGACACGCTGCTTACTCTCTTCAGCTCCACATGTCCAACAGCTTTCCCCCAAAATCAGATTTGCTGTGATTGCCTTGTTTCTGCTGTAGGTCCACTATTTCCCAGTTGCCCGTACTCGGAACCTTGGCGTTCCCCTGGACTTCTCCCACCCTCCTTTGGGCAATTGTTTGCCAAATTGTGAAGCTTCGACTTCATGCGTTTTCTCCAACCCTTTCCCTGCCCGCCATCTCTTCTGTTGCCCCTGAATGTGGGCCATCGTCGCTTCCACCAGTAGCGGCACAGAGCGAATGTTCTCGCAGCCTCTAGAAGCGAGGCCGCCATCACCTGTCATCCCAATGCCCCTTTGCCAGCCAGCTCCGTGACCTCGACTGAATTACTTACCCTATCGGCAGGGATGAGGGAACCTGGCACCCAGTGGATGCTCCGCCGGATGTTAGTTTTCACGCTCACGCGTGGGCTCCAAACAGCTTTGCCTGCCTCTTGGGCCTCCCCACACTAGTCTACGCCAGACACGCATTTCTGCTCCATGTTATTTTTTTTTTCCTGGAGTTGTCTGCATTAATCTAACTTCCTCGTCTCTAAAAACGAACATAGTTTCCCATTAAGTTCTGTTCAAACTCCGCCTTTGTCCCAGCAGGACCCCCAGGAGTTCCTCCCTTCATCTCACCCACCGCCGGCCCCCTGCACCCCTGCAGTCTCCCAAGAGGGTTCACGCCTTCCCTTCGGGTCTGCCACCTGCAATGGGCTTCCCAATGTCCCAGTGTGTTGAAACCCTATTCCTACCTTCAGGCCCCATCCTCCCCCGTGAAGCCCACCCTGACCCCGCGACCATATCATCACCCGAGAAGCTTACCCTCATCATGGGATCATACGATCACGTGATCACATGCTCTTGAATCCCCCATAGCCCTCTGTCTGCACTTTCCTTTTGTCACAGAATTGTCCCTCGCAGTCAGGGACCACCTGGGCAATGGCACTGGCTTCTGTTTAATTTCAAATAGAAGAAGCAAACATGGGGAGAATAGGGACTTCCGTTTTCCTGAGCGTCCTTTGTGTGCCAGGCCCAGTGGTGTGGGTCATCTTGACTCATCATTTAACGGGACTCCCGAGGTCGCAGCCAAGTACGCCTCACAGGCCTTCCAGTGCCCCGGGGCTCGGGGGTGTCCCTGGGGTCGGGTCTGCACAAGGCATCTGGGCTGGGATGGCCCCTAGCGGCCCCGGAGCCACAGGGACTGCCCCTGGGAGGCTGACTCCACTGCTCTGTCCTCCGCCATCCTGAGTCGTCCCCGGCGCCCAGCCACCTCTCCCTGCGTGTTCTCTGGTGGAGGGAACCTCAAACAGGGGAGTGGGGGACAATGTTGGGGCCACAGGCACAATCCTGCCTCGCCCCCTCACCAACCAGGGATCCCCAGTTTTCCCCCGACCTTATGCTGACGTGTTTCCCCTTTGGTGGCTTGTCCTCCACCCAGCAACCTGGCTGCCCTGGGCCTTCCTGGTCTGTCACAGCCGCACCTGCTTATCCCCAGAACCAGCCGCGGACCTCGCCTGTCCTCCCACACGGGTGCCACCAGCCTCTGTGGCGGGTCCAGAGGGGCTCTGTAGTCAGGAGCCCCCCCACCCCCACCCAGCCAAAGGGACTCGCCGTCACCAGCAGCCCCGCAAGGAGACACTCTTGCCCCCATTCCACTTAAGAGCTTCCAGGGTAAACTGTGCTAAAATCAAGGTCATCATTTCGCTCGGGTGGTGGATCACGGACCATGTTTTCCTTTCATTTTTCCCCTTTATTGGTGTTAAAGTATTGTTGGCTCACAAAACAAACAAACAAGAACAGGCTCAGGAGGACCCCCAGGACTTACCCCATCGGTCGCAGAATAGTGAACCAAATAGTAAGCGGGTAGAGGAGCAAGTTCTAAATGTGTCCCCAGGACTCTAAGCACAAACCCCCCAATTGTCCTCGACCCCGACCCCCAGGCCGAGAAAGCCATCAGGTTACTGAGGCCACGAGCTGCATATTTGCCTTCACAGTGACCTGCTGAGCCCTGGGGACCTGCCTCCACCGCCCTCTTCATGGTCACATGCCCCGTTGGCTCACTGCAGCCACATTGGCCTCTGGCGGGTTTGCTGTATAATAATCCTGACCCCTGGGAGCCAGAAAGCCTACCTGACAGTGGTGCTGAGCGATGCGCAGCGGCCTCGCTTCCTCTGTGCCGGCCCCCAGCCCTCCCCTCCAGCCCCTCCAGCCCCTCAGTCCCTCAGCCCCTCCAGCCCCTCAGTCCCTCCAGCCCCCCAGTCCCTCCAGCCCCTCAGCCCCTCAGCCCCTCAGCCCCTCCAGCCCCTCAGTCCCTCAGCCCCTCAGCCCCTCCAGCCCCTCAGTCCCTCAGCCCCTCAGTCCCTCAGCCCCTCCAGCCCCTCAGCCCCTCCAGCCCCTCAGCCCCTCCAGCCCCTCAGTCCCTCAGCCCCTCCAGCCCCTCAGTCCCTCCAGTCCCGGCCAGAGCCGGCCTGGCCTTAGCCACGGAGACACGCCCGGCACAGGCTGGCAGTGACAGCGACAGCGACGCTGCAGCTGGGCCGGCACCTGTTCTGAGACAGGCTTCACTCACCATCACCCTATGCGTGCCCCGCCACCGGGCCACCTCCCCACCCCAGATGCAGACGGTGGTGGCCTGCGGTGAGGACCGGGTCGTCTCCGCAGCCTCAGCAGCGCCTGGAACGCGGCTCCGTGGGGACACTGAGCAGAGCGCCGCGGCCTCCTCACTGACCCGTGGGTCCTCGACCGGCTGCCACGGCTGGGCCTCCTCCCACCTCCTCCCGCCGCTGCGGAGGGGCCGCGACCCAGTCAGAGCCAGGCAGCCTGCCCATGCCGGTGCACCTGGGCAGGTACAGCCCACCTCTGTGCAGCTCACCGTCCACCGGCACGGCTCATTGTCCACAGGTGCAGCTCACCATCTGCGGGTGCAGTTCACCATCTGCAGGTGCAGCTCCTTGTCTGCAGGTACAGCTACCATCCACAGGTGCAGCCTGGCCCACAGTCCACTGGCCTCCCGCTCCCCAGGGACACAAGCCCACGCTGCTGCGTCCAGCAGATGCCTCCAGGACGAGGAGGACTCGCAGGGCCAGCGGCGCCCCCACACCCCACGCCCTGGTTAGGAGCCCTCCCTGACTGCACCTGGTGACACCCGGGCTCATGGAAGCCTCTGTGGTCCCGAGCCTCGGAGCCCCAGCGCCCAGGGCGCCCCCACCGCCTGGTGCCTCGTGAAAGGACGCTCTCAGCTAGCAGGGCTCCCGTTGGGTGCTCTGACCCTGTCATCACCTCGCCCACCCACCCCCAGGAAGAATTCGCCCCTAGGGGAGGAATTGGGCCAAATGGACTCGGTTGTCTCCTTGGGAACTCGGGTGGCATGTCGGCCTCATGGAAACAACTAGAACATGAGGTCATCTACAGGATGCTGTGGTCACTTTAACCGCCAGTTTGCTTCACGGTATAATTTCCCGAGTGAGCGAGAATTGGTCTGTGGACCTGAGGCTGCCCCAGACACCCAATTAGCCAAATTCCTATCAACTTGTTATCTGTCACAGGGCACAGTGTCTGCCACTTGATGGGGGGACGGGCGCAGGAGGTGGAAGGGCGACTGGGGATGCAGAGAGGATAATTAACTGAACAGAGCAATTTGCACTCAAATCAGGATTATGAGGAGCATGTTCCTAATGCATCATTTAATAAAAAAACAGAGAGGAATGTGCACTTTCCAGCGTGCTTTACGCTCCAACAGGACACCCACAGAGGTTGCCCCAAGACCACGGAGCCGAGCAGGCAGAGATTAGAGCACCCAACGGGACTGTCTGGGGGCCCCGGAGCCCAGCTGAGCAACGGAAGCGCTCCCAGGCCGAGGCTACTTTCAGGGAACAAAATGTAATGAATGTGGTTTAGCCGATTTGGATCCCACCCAAGAATCTCTGTGAGTGGCTCCTGGGGGGCTCAGGGGTTGAGCATCTGCCTTCGGCCCAGCGCGTGACCCCGGGGTCCCGGGATCGAGTCCCGCGTCGGGCTCCCCGCAGGGCCTGCTTCTCCCTCTGCCTGTGTCCCTGCCTCTCTCATGAATAAATAAATAAAATCTTTAAAAAAGAGAAAAAAGACTCTCGGAGTGGACTCTCCAGGAGGCCAGTAAAGGGCGAGAGCAGAGGCCACACCACAGTCAATTATCTGCAAACGTCCCTTTTCATTGCAAAAGGGAATGATTAAAAAAAAAAAAAGTGGCCAGAAGAAGCCCCAAGGCCCTGCTTCCCAAACGCCAGGGGCCCAGGGGCATCAGTGTCGCTGTGTGCCAGGAGCACAGTGTTTGGGGGCTCCCCGGGGGGGGAAGCTGGGCCGGCCGGCTGCCTTACCCAGCGGCGTCCTCCGGAGCCCCCTCCGGACCCCGCGCCTACGCCCCACTTCCCTCCCGATTCATACCTTGAAGATGCCTCGGGGAGCGCGGGGCCTGGGGCGCTCAGTCACCTCCGTGGGCGCCGCGCGGCCACCAGCTCCGCCGTGCGTGGCCAGACCACTGTCGCGCTTTACTTCCCTCCAGACGAGGAGCCCGGGGAGGCCGGCCGTCGGGCCGTGAGCTAGGCCTCCACCCTCCACCCGGGACGGAGGCCGGGCGATTCCGGTTCCTTCGCCGCCCGTCCCTCCGCGGCCCAAAGGCTCACGACCACACGACTGGTCTCCTTCAACCAGCTTCAGTTTAACTGCAAAACACGTCCACGCACCAACATGCCTGGTGTGTTGTGGGAGCGCCACGTCACAGTCCCTTGGCAGCCAGGCCAGGTGGGTCCCGCACCCTTGGCAGGCTTTCCAAGCGGACCTAACGCGATTACCCCACGGCCTTACACCTCGGGCACAAAAGATACAAAAAGGAATATCCTGACCAGAAACGCAGGGCTGCGCGGAGGCGCCTAAACCACTCGCTTCCTTTTGCCCCCTGGTCGCCCTGGAAACTCTTCAGCCCACCTCGGGCACCGGCCCCTGGGCCCCCACCTGGGCAGGAGGGTCTCCAATACGCCTCCTTTCCTCTGGTCACATAAGTGCTCTCCCTCCTTGAGCGCAGGCTCAAGTCGCCGGGCTCCCGTTCTGTCTCTTGTTTATTTTCATCCCTAAGGCTTCCAGCTTCCAGGAGAGCATCTCAGGTGGGCGCCTCTGGACCCGTCCCTCCTGCAGGTACGACGCTCGGCTGCCAGGAGTCACCACTTGGCTCGCAGATGCGTCCTCTGCATTTCTCTTGCGTCTGGGTCGTGTGTGCACGTGCGTGTGCGTGTGTGTGTGTGTCTGTGATGTTCCTCCATCTGGGTTTACAGATTCAGGCCTCCCGTGGCGCACGGGGCTATCTCTGCTCTTCGAGGGCCTCTAAGGGGATAGATGACGGAGACCATGTGCTCACCAAGTGAACTGCATGGTAGAGAGACTCACAGGAATCTTAAAGCGCAGCTCCAGAGCCATCCGCCTCCTGAAATCATCCTCCCACCAAGCTCAGGCAAGAGTGAAATCGTATTTCCCGGGGTCTTCAGAGCACTGGATTCCTCCTTTACTGTCGCATGCATCACACGCGCCTCCTGCCGTGCACCCCCTCATGCCGTTTCCCTCCCCTCCGCGCCGGCTGTGGCTGCCCGGACCAGCCCCGCCCATGGCATCCCTCGCCCATGCAATGATCCCTCCATGCAGCGATCACGGTCTCCGTTCTTAAAAACCAGAAAACTGTAGTTTATAGAAGTTAAAGTAGCAACCACAGGGGCACCTGGGTGGCTCAGGTGTTTAAGCATCTGCCCTCCAGCTCCGGTCTGGATCCCAGAGCCCTGGGGTTGAGTCCCACGCGCTGGGCTCCCTGCCCTGTGAGAACCTGCTTCTCCCTGACCCCTGCTACACCCCCCGCTGTGCACTCTCGCTCTCACTCGCTCTCTCGCTCTCTAATAAATAAATAAGAGCTTAAAAAATCAAGTAGGGACAACAAACAAATAGTAAGAAGCGAAGCCAAGATGTTGCGTGCAAGGTAATGCGTTCGCGCTCTCCTGACGCTTTCCATCAAAAGGAGGGAACTCCATCAAACATTCCAGGCCCGGCTGCCCCCGACTTCTTCCTCGGGGGAGTGGGGGGCAGCTCAGTGCGATGCTTCAGCTGGGAAGGAGAACCTGGACGCGCTCGTGACTTCTGTCCCCGTCCTACCCCCTCCAGGCCTCCCCGCTCCTCGAGCGGCGCGGCTGGGGAAGTGGCCACAGCTCCTGCAGCCAAAGCGAGGGATCGTGGTTGGGGGGACATGACCACTGAACCCCGACATCTGGCGCGATGAGCCCCTTAACTCAGGAAGAGGACAAGGAGAGAAATCTGGAGGAGTCAAATATATGCTCGTGGGTTTCAGGTAAGGAGCACGGTCCAGAAGAGGGAAGCCAGCACAGCCGCCTGCAGGTTAGGCCCGGTCCCTGCTGCTTGCTGCGGCTGCTCCTCCCTGGGCCGGAAAGCCCATGGGCTGCAAGAGGCCTCGGAGCTGGGCTGCTGTCCCCGCAGAGGGGGCTGCGGTCAGGGCGGAGACCCTGGCGGCGGGGGGGCTATGACCTCGTTGAACCCTTTCAAAGGACAGGGACTCGGCCGCTCCGTGGGCGACTACCACTTCCGACGCTCTGGCAGATGCGGCCCAGGCGCGCCCCAGGCCCGAACCCAAACGATGGGCCCCCGCACCCCCAGGGCCTCTGCCAGGTCACGATCCTTTCATTTCTTTTCTTTCATGAACCTATTTTCTCAGTGAGGGTAAGGTGGGCCTTCCCTTACGAACGTCCCTGTGTGCCACAGGGGTGCCAGGGGCGCACGGGTGCCCCCACCATTAGGCATCCAACCCTTGATTTTGGCTCGAGTCATGGTCTCAGGTTGTGAACACAAACTCTGTGCCGCGCAGAATCTGCTTGGGAGTCTTTTTCTTCCTCTCCCCTCCTCCACTGCTCCCTCTTGAAAGAAAGAAAGAGAAAGAGAAAGAGAGAGAGAGAGAGAGATAAAGAAAGAAGAAAGAGGGAAAGAAAGAAAAAGAAAAAGAAAGAAGAGAAAGAAAGAAAGAAAGAAAGAAAGAAAGAAAGAAAGAAAGAAAGAAAGAAAGTCAGTCCTTGGCAAAACCATAAGAATTAGCTGTATTAAATCCTATCCCTTGAGTACACATCCTTTTCCTATTCTATTTGACAAAATGCAAAAGCCACATGCAATTCCTGCGCTATGTACCAAGATGGGAAGGTTGTCTGGAGGGCAAGCACATGTGCAGTTGTCTGAATTCAGAGCTGAATTCTCTCTCTCTCTCTCTTTTTAAGATTTTATTTATTTACTTATTTGAGGAGGTAGGGGCAGAGAGAGAGAGAGAGAGACAGAGAGAGAATCTCAAGCAGACTCTGCACTGAGGGCAGAGCTCGACCCGGGGCTCACTCCCACGACCCTGAGAACATGACCTGAGCTGACCCTTAACCGACTGAGCCACCCAGGTACCCCTAGCCTTTTAAAGAAAAATAAATAAACATCTTTTTTTTATTGAAAGGAACTACTGTGGTTATTCAAATGGGTATTTGGCAACTATTTGCTCAAAAATGAGCAAAGAGATTGTCAGTTCAAGGAAAAGAGCTGACAGTAATTGCCACTGATGATAAAAGTTGAGCTATCAGCAAAAATAAGAATTTTTAAAAATGTGTATCTACCTCCATGAGCTAAAACTTAAATGATTTCTCTGATGAGATGGTGGTAATATTAATGAATGTGGTTTTTTTTTTTTTTAAACCTTACTTACTTATTTAAGTAACCTCTGCACCTAACATGGGGGCTTGAACTTTCAACCCTGAGACCAAGAGTCACAGGCTCCTTCGACTGAGCCAGCCGGTGCCGGTGCCCGATAAATATGATTTTTTTTTCACACCAAATAATGAAACATGTCAACATCCAGGAGATCTGGCTAATACAATGAACCAATATTTTCCAAATGACCAAAATACGACTTTAACAAAATTACACAGGGGTAAAAAAGGATTCTTTTCAAACTCAAGAGAGTCCCGTGGATTTTAATGTAACAAAAGTATGAAAAGTGCAAGGATAAGGATCCAGATTCCACACCGAAACTGACCTTTAAGAAACTGGCACCTACCAAGCATTAGTGTAACACCAAAGAAGAAAATCCACAATTATCTGAAACAGGTATGAAAAATACACCTGTCTCCTCCAACTAGGTGTCTGTATCAGGCTGGAGTCCCCCAGATTTTTCAACCAAAAGAACATATTGCAACAGATTGAATGCAGAAGTGGAGATAAGAACCCAGATGTCTCCTATTAAACCAAACATTTAAAAAAAATCTGCAAACATGTAAACAAAAAAAAGCCACTCTTTTTCACTCTATTTTTTGTTTTAGAAAATAGAGTTATTGGGACACCTGGGTGGCTCAGCGATTGAGCGTCTGCCTTTGGCTCAGGTCGTGACCCCCGGGTCCTGGGATCGAGTCCTGCAGGGATCCTGCTTCTTCCTCTGCCTGGGTCTCTGCCTCTCTCCGGGTCTCTTATGAATAAATAAAATAAAAATCTTTTGAAAGAAAGAAAGAAGAGAGAGAGAAACAGAAGGAAGAAAGAAAAGAAGGAAGGAAGGAAGGAAGGAAGGAAGAGAAAGAAAAGAAAATAGAGTTATTTTAAATAAATATATGTTAACTGTGAAATTGTAATGGGTTTATTTTGTTATGTTTAAACAAATTCATAGGTATTCTTAAATATCTCGGTTTTCCTTTCTAATATAATAAACTTCGGTAAGTACTTTGGTGTTCTTAACAATCTCACTGAGATGAGAAACTTGAAAACCACTGACGCAGCCAGTAAGACCCCTCTGGCTAACGCGGTGAGAATAAGAAATTGAGACATGAGGGGACCGTAATATCTTTCCATTTTTGACTCACACAGAAAACTTTCAGATGTTAATTCAAACTTAATTAATCAATTAACTTCAGCTTTAATTAAGTTAATTTGAACTTTAGCCTACAAGGGGATTTAATCTCCGGGCTCCGATTTCCTGCGGGGAAGCCCAGACTAGGAGGTTTGGAGCCAGAATCGGGGCGTCTGTGTCGCTGCGCTGGATTGTCATGCTTTGTCCGTGTTGTTGCCCTGGACTCCATCTCAGCATCTCTGAGGTAGAGACACCAGAACGAGCATAGCTGATGAGAATTTGGGGTGGAAATGGAAGGATTGCGCTCTCAGCCTGCGGTTCAGGGTAGCCTTGGCTGTCATTTCATTCATACGTCTCTCTAGCTCATTCCAGAGGGTTCTGGGAGCAAAATCTGCAGGGCCTGGGAAATCCCAAGGGGAGCCCAAGAGACGATGGGCATTGGGAGCAGGGCCAGGAGGGTGGCAGTAGGGCTCTTCCTGCCGAGAGCCTGCTCATCTCCTCTCGGGTGGGGAATGACCTCCCCTAGAGTGGACTCCAAGGCCACATGCTCCCCTTCTGCCCCGAAAGTTTGCTGTCGTGCAGATGGGATGTCCCAGGCACACGCTCTGCCTCTCATGGCCACCGTGGCACTCACTGTGCCTCGGGGCAGGTGGTTTGAGGGGAAGACCGGTCCTGTTGGGCGTGCCCGGGAGCAGCAGCCCCGTGCTGTCCTGCCCCCGCGGGGTGACAGCCGGCCTCATTCTGAAGTCCTGGACGAGGAGGTCAGCCTGCTCACAAACGAAAGCCTCACTCTCCAAAACCAACTCATCAGCTAAAGGGGTGATGTACTGGCTCCCACGTGTCCTCTTACTTTGTCTTCTCTCTCCAGGCTGGGAAGCAGAAGTCAAATATTGGGTCACCTCAGATGCCACAGAGACGGAAGCCTTCCTTTGGTGTCAGCGTCCCTGACGTTCCTACTGTCCCCGAGGCGAAGGCAGCCTTATAGGCGTGCACGGGGGCCCCTGCCATGCTTTCAGGTACAGAGGGACCCTCAACACCTCCTCTGAGCACACTGTATTTTTCTTTCTTTCTTTTTTTTTTAAGTTATTGTGTTCTTCATATCAGGAGGTTCTACTCGGTTCTTTTCAGATCTACCTGGTAAATTTGGATCCCTTATTTCTGCATTCTATCCTCAGCACTTTCTTTCATTAGAACATCAAGGAGATGGGGTTCCTGTCCTGTTTCTGATCATTTTCATGTCCGTTGGCTTTGCACATCTAATTCTCTGCTTCGCTTCTTGCTGCCGACTTTGGTTTATAATGGATTGTTCCTGGGTCTACCTATGGGACTTTTTGCGGCCACAGTTTCAAGGGTTACTCTAGAGAGTATTTGCATTGGCACCAGCCAGCCTCCGGGGGGCACTACCAAACCAAGATGACTATATTTTCCAGGATCAACAAGCAGAAGGAATTTGCTCCCCAACTCTTGTGAATAGCAGGCTTGTGGTTGGAAATTATAAGTGGAAATTTCCTCCAATTCACTGAAAGCCAAGCTTGAGGAAGGCCGTATCTCCAGTCTGTGTGGCTAACGTCTTCATTCGCAGGAAAAATTTCCTCTACTTTAGATTTATGCATGAACCCTGACTTGACCTAACCCCCTTTCCCTGCTTGGGGCTCAGGCTGTGTCTCCTGTTCCTGTGCATTGGTCCCATTAAAACCCAGGAAACTGGTACCAGGTTTTATCAGATACCCACAAGGTAAACACTCGAGCACTGCCTTGCTTTTTGGGTTTGTACTTTCACAAGGTTTCTAGAAAGACCCTGAGAAATTCTTTTACTTCTCCCAGCTTACCCATGCATTATTAAAGATGTGAGAGGTTGAGTTTTGATAGAGCACTTTTAGGTGTGCTGTACTGGGAGAGGTCTCTCTGAACGTCGAAACTGCCATTACGTGGAAATTGGAATAGCTATGGTCCTGTGGATAATGCCCCAAGGAAGATAAATCATCTACTTACAGCTTATGCTTGAGATGATCAATCAAGAAAGAAGACCGTTGGAATTAAAGGAGTTAAGAAGGTCAAGTTGTCATTTGTTCCACATGGTCTACCACAAAGGGACACAAAGGAAAGCCCAAAGGTCTTGAGACAAGTCAACAATTTAGTGTTATTAGGAAGCAATAAAATGTCGAATCTTCAATAAACAAACAACAAACCACAAAGCTGAATTTATTACTCCCTTAAATAGGAGACAGTCACGCTCTGGATGGGCACAGTCTCTGAAAAAGTAGCCAACCGATCTGATGTAGGGTATTCAAGAAGCATGGGCTTGGGGGATGGAGGGACTATCAGAGGCAGGAGTTGGGGGACGCCAACTAGAGAAACGTAGTTACATAGGAGAGATGTGGTGATGGATCCACTTTCAGAGGCCCAGTCACTGGAGCAAACCCAGTAGTCCCTGTTGGCTAACTTCCCAAAGTGAAAGGCTAACGCTGATTGTTGGCTTTCAAGCAGCACAGCCACTGGGGTCAGTTGCTGGCTGATTAAATAGGTTTAAAACTAGTTCTGATAGCTTCATGACTATAGAATGTCTCTCTCTTGCTTTTATCAAGCAGTTTGAGTTTTGGCGGCTACTTGTCACTATGGCTGTAGTACAGTCGTTTTCTGGGAAAATGGGAATTTTTTGTTGGCAAAAGAAAATGTCATCAAGAAAAATAGGCAATAATTTGCAAAAAAAAATTTGCAAAAATGAGAACGAAGTCTCAACACAATCTCTATTTTTAGATCAAATTGGAGTTACCAACAGCCTCAGTTAATCACACACGTGTATGTACGTATTCATTCATTTTACGAGAAAGAGGCAATGGCAAGAAAATGTTATGCCCTTGGTTGACTCAGTCTCTCATCTTCTGCAACATCGCTGCATGATTCAAGGTAATACTCAGAAAACTCACTTTGGTCACAAATCATAAAACAAAGTCCCCTAGTCACAGAATAAGATTTCAGTCATTAGCACAAAGTCTGTGTAGCGAAGGAAGGAAGAAGATGTGCATCCCAGAAGATTTTTAAAGTATGAAGTAAAAAATGTTATGCATGACATTTAATAAACTAGAAAATGAATATATTTGACTCATAAATACAGAGAATAAACTGGTGGTTGCCAAAGGAGAGGCAGGTAGGGGTGTCGGAGGCAGATGGGCAAAATAGGTGAAAGGGATTAAGAGGTACAAACTTACAGTTATTAAAAAAATAAGTCACAGTAATGAAAAGTACAACATAGGCAGCATAGTCAATAATATTGTAATAACTTTGTAAGGTGGCAGATGTTGGGTGCACTCATCACGGTGAGCACCGTGAAGTGTATGCAAATGGCAACGAATGCGGTACACCTGAAATTAATATAATATTGTATGTCAACTAAATAATTCCATTTTTAAGATGACTCAAATAGAATTTTCAGATATTAAAATTAATATTAGAGACACCGGGGTGACTCAATGGTTGGGCGTCTACTTTTGGCTCCGGGAACCCCGGGGGCCCAGGATTGAGTCCCACGTCGGGTTTCCTGCATGGAGTCTGCTTCTCCCTCTGCTTCTCTGTGTCTCTCATGAATAAATAAATAAAATCTTTTTTAAAAATAAAAATATTAATATTAATAAAAGTTAATATTAATAAATATTAATAATATTAATACAAGTTAATATTAATAAAATTCAAAAGAATTTAAATTATTTTAAATGTAAAACAATTTTTAATTTTTAAAAATTTTTTTAAAACTAATATATCTGCTAAATGTGATGATTTTGAATCCACAGTAGTTGTGAGGATAAAATTAATCAATGAATGCAAAATGATAATAGTGACTAACATTTCCTGCCCACGTACTTTATGCTCTGGCCCTAAGATCAAAGCATGGTTGCTGCTTAGTCAATGCACTTAATTGTGTATTTTTATTATTTAAAAAAAAAGTTTGTTCAGCGAGAACACAATGTTATTCTGACCATAATTTTGGATGATTGATCTTAGATATTAACTATGGATAACTCACTTTGCCTCCAAAGTAGGAAAACAGTGTCATCCTCTGTTATGAGTGACAGCAATGTGAGGTGTCTAGTCAACACATGGATAACTCCGAGGAGCTAAAATCATTCATTTAGCCTCATCCCATCCATTAGACCAAGTTAGACGAATGTATGCTATTTTATGTGTCGGGCAACCGTTCACTGAATTAATTGGAATGATCACGTCTGACCCGGACTTTGTCTCCTTGGATGCCCTAACCCCTTTACCAGGCGTGGGAGGGGGTTGGATAAACGTTTTCTAAGGGCTGTCAGAAAGGGCTATTTCAGGGGGCGGTGGAGACAGCTGGAACAAAAGCCTGGTTTGAAAAGAGGCAGGAAGGAAGCAAGGGGAGCACCCCGTAAACCTGCCCCCTGCTCGCTCGCTTGCTCGCTTGCTCTCTCTCTCAAATAAATAAATAAATCTTTAAAAAAAAAATAACACGCATGAATGGGGAGAAAAGTAAGTTTGGATTTTGGGAGGCTTCCGAAACCCCGTTTCCATGTTTGAGGCACAGGCGGGAGGTTCCGCCTAACAGGACACAGGCCCGGGCACGTCCAGGCGGCTCGCGTTAACGGCTACTTTAGAGTCACGTATAATTAGGACAAATGAAGTATTTATGCGTAACGACTGATTGAAGACTTTTAATTTTAACAGCTTAGTTTCATGTTGTTTTCTATCTCAAATACTTCCTGATTAGTATGTGGCGATAAACTGAGCCCTGTTTCTTAACCAAATGATCATAAATTCTGTATTTATTACACCAGGCAACGAAATTCTCGGACACCCTTTGTCCCGCTGTCCGTCCTTGCTCTCACCACCCCCCCAAAGCACGGCCTCAGAAACGATGAATCATCTTCCAGGAACTGAACCAACTCCTTAGTCTGTGGGTTATCTTCTGTATGTTGCTATACTATGACTTAGCTTAACTCAATATGTTAATTCATTAGGTATGTGCCAGGCTTTGTTGGCTTTTTTCCACGAAGGCCCAAACTCCACAAAACTAAGAGACAAAAATAAAGACAAAAAACTCCCCTCCAAGTTAGCTAAGGTGATATTAAATTGCGTCAAATAACATTTCCTGCTATGAGGTTGTTCAGGTATGTGAAGGATCTAAAAATATTTTCTAAATATTTTTATTTTTAAATATTTTTACATATTTTTAAATATTTTTTAATATTTTTAAATATTTTCTAAATAGCCTTGCCTGCATCCTGCATGGAGTCATGGAGGGAGGAGAGGGGGGCCGAGTGTGGAGTTTGACTGTTAACTAGGAATATTCTGGAGAGTACAGTTTGGTTTTACGTGCATACCATGACTGCCCGGAGTGCTGATTGCAGATTTATGAATAGAGCGACTGAAAAGACAGGGTTTCATTGTCCAGCCTGTTCATTTGAGTTTACAGCTGTCATAGTAACTGTCATCCTGGTTTGTACGTAAAGCCAAACTGATACAGACATCACTGAAAAAAACGTCTCGGGTTTGTGGTGACGTAAAGAATGAGCTTGGCGATTTGCAGATTCGGTCGATCAGATCAGCCGATGCAAACTCTAACGTTCATCAGGCCAGTTGTTTTACTGACTTGACTGCCAATTCATTCTAGAACATGATTAGGTCCCTCCGTATGCAGGGCTTGAGTTGCCACTCTGTGCCCCGCCCCGGCCTTCCAGGAGAGGTGGCTGTGGGCCTGCCATTTGCAGCAGCGACAGCTTCTGTGTGCCTCCTGATGCAGCTCTGGACCCCAGGTAAACCACATCGGGCCCTCGGGTGAATCACTGAGCTGTAACCAGTAGCAAGGTCATCAACGGCTGTGAGGGGTTGTAACCGGCCCTCTCAGGATGGGAACAGAAATGGAAAACAGGGAAATAAAAGTGTCGATGTCCAGATGGGTGAGAGAGGCCTCCCTATTGTTTCTGCTCAGTGATGGAGGCTGTTATTGCTCAGATGGACAGCAAGGAGCAGTAGGGAAATGCACTTACATCACCACAAGGTAATGCCCACAGTGGCTGCGAGTGTTAATTTTTATCAACGTAACTGCACGGAAGTTATCAACCTAATTTCCTTTGACAAGTGATTCATTCTAGAAGGAAACAAAACAAACCTATGAAGCCTCTGTGGTTAGCTATCAGACATCTGCAAACTGTTTTTTGCTGCTCCCACCCCGTCTGCAGGTATTCCAGGCTGGCTTGATGACGCTAATGGCATGCGGGGGGGGGGGGGGCGGTGATTTACTAAGAAACACGGCGAAACACGGCAAGGTTCGTTATCACTTACAGAAAGCGTCTCCAATGGGGTGACAGCTCAGGTTATAAATAGGGTTTCTAGAGATCCAGAAACGGAATGAGCTGGGCTTGGCATCTGAAAACACACTGCAGACAGACCGGGGTGAATTAGTATGCGCCTTGGAGTCACCGCAGCCTCCATTTATTTTTATTTAATTGAATGACATCTGGGAGACGAAGACAATAAGTATGAAAGAACGAAATTTGCCAGAGAGGGAGAATGGCACCATCTCCCTTCTGGCCGTTCGTTGAGCTCCTGACTTGCTGTTTGGGCCGCAGGCTGAGCCATGAGTCACTGTGCGTAGAGGGAGGTTTCCGTGGGGTGAGAAGCAGGAATGGAAGCCATCCTGTCCTCTCTTATCTACGTGCAAGGGCTTTATCTGAAAAAGGCTAAATATAATTGGAGCTACTATTACTAGTGCGCATCAACTCTCGGATGTGTTTAAAGACCCATTTGTTGGATACATTCATTTCCATAAATGTTTTGCATGAGTTTGATGCTTTTAACTTTCACTCTATTAACTGAAAGTGGTCAGGAAGGAAATGAATACTCTGGAGCGCATCGGGTTCCTGTTTAAAGATCAGTACCGGATCCCTGACGTACGTCCCCAGAGTCACGTTGTTTTCTAGGGCTGTGCTCCGACACCAACGAGACAGGCCTGGACTTCATTCTTAGATCCGTGCCCCTCCCTGCAATGCCCTACGTTGAGAAATAGAAAGGAAATGGTTTGACAATTTTAAAACGTTTTTTTATTCCCTATCTACCCGCTGTTAAAAGTTGGTCTTACTATTCCTGGAAACTTTTATTACGATTCCCCTCCGCCCTCCTGCATGTGTGTCACTGAATTGTGAGAACTGGTGTAAACGCACACACAGTGCCCAGTACATAGAGAGGCTCAATACTGCTAGCTGCGCCCCTCAAGTGATCAGAGCTGGTGTCACCCCAACTCGGCTAGGTTGCATGAGCCAGGATGGACCTGTTTTGAGATCAGACCAGGAAGGAGGCCAAAGGAATGAGGAAGCGGTTGATTGGCCACCAGGATGGTGAAGACTGAGTGGAGTCTGCGTTCAGAAACTAGGCTTGAGGACCGGTCGGAGCACCTCACAGCAACGTGACTTTGGGCAAGGTATTCCAGCTCTCTCAGTTCCTGTTTCATTCTCTCAAAACAGTAAATAATACATTGCAGGATATATTTGAAGATTAAATATATGCATAAAACCCTACTATAGTATCTGGCACAGAGAGAACTCAATATTTTCTTGAATTCAATAAATATTTTAATAATTAATTTGAGAAAACACATCCTTGGGTAATAGAATCACTAAAAAGAAAGAACGATGGTGATGTGCTCAGTGCACATGCCATGGAAACTTCTTTTACTGAAGGCAGCAGGTGGTGTGGCCCATCAGTAAAGCAGTTGGATTCCATGCAAATAAACGTGTCCTGCCAATTTCACTACTTGAACAAAGTAGAAGAGAGAGGAAAAAGGCCACCCCTTCAAGAAAGGAGGAAAAGAAAGGATTTTTAAGTGTTGAGATGTGTTCTCAAATAAGCCAAGTGCTTAGGACAGGTCAGATACCCTTAAGCCTGAGATACTGTGATTTGTAAGAGATACGTATTTGGTCTTCTCCACAGTTCTTGGCTCACGGCTTCCAAAACCCTTGGAATTTCCTAAGTGTTCAGAGTAATAAGGTGTTCCTTGTTAACAAGGTGACTTTTGGACCCCACCTAAGCATGAGGGCTGGTTGTCAGGGGGACCAAGCATGTGACTAGAGGGTTGGAACTTTTCAGGGAGGGGAGAGAGGCTGGTGGTTGAATTAGTCACCAATGGTCAATGACGTAGTGAATCACGGTGCCATGAAGCCTCCATAAAAGTCCAAAAGATGGGTCTGGAGAGCTTTCGGGTTGGTAAACACATAGAGATGTGGGGACCGTGGTGCCTTGGAGAGAGCAAGGACGCTCCTGTCCTTTCCCCATGCATGTCTTCGTTGGGCTATTGATTCATAACCCTTGTTATATCCTTTAATAAACAGGTGAATGTAAGTAAGTATTTCCCCAAGTTCCATGAGTCACTCTAATTAATCAAACCAAAGGAAGAAGTTATTGAAACCCCCAGTCTGTAACTGGTTGACCAAAAGCACAGGTAACAGGCTTGGGATTGGCATCTGAAGTGGGGGTGGATGGGGTGAGGAGTCCTCAAGGACTGAGCCCTTAACCTGTGGAACCTAATGCTGCCTGAGGGTAGATACTACTAGAATTGAGTTGAATTCTTGGACACTTTGCTGATGTCCAAGAATTTCTTGGTGTCGTGTATAGAGGAAATTGGAAATTGGCTTCAGGAACCCTAAAATGAAGCTATTGACAACTGCCCCTTGAGGCAGAATGTAGCTCATTAGGGACAAAATCACGCCCTCTAAATTTCTTGCTTAAGCTATTCGTTACTTGGCTACGGATACAAGTAAAAATCAAGTGAATGGGAACTTGAAGTCTGAAAGCCTGCTGGATCATAAACATATTTTCCAAGTGGCTGGAAAAGCTCCAATATTTCTAACCTTGTTTTGCATCAGGATTACGTCACCACCAGATGGATGCCAAGGACACGTGACCTAACCTGCCATCTAGTGTATGTCATCCAAGACCCATTTAGTTACTGGGTCCTCTTGACGTAAGGAGCAGACTTCCTTCCCCTAATTCAGCAACATGACTCAAAAATATTTTGAATACTTGAATTAGATGAATTCAAATATGGACCTAGAAGTCCAAGTTCGTATTTTGGGCTCAGGGAACTGTTAAGATGAAGCCGGTACCCGTTGTTTGTCAAACATTTGCACTCTCTGGCTGATTTCTAAATGTGTCTATTAGTTGCAACACCCTAAGAAAGAAGAGGGGGGGACACCTGTTGGCTCAGCAGTTGAGCACCTGCCTTCGGCCCAGGGTGTGACCCCGGGGTCCCAGGATCGAGTCCCGCATTGGGCTCCCTGCATGGAGCCTGCTTCTCCCTCTGCCTGTGTCTCTGCCTCTCTCTCTGTCTCTGTGTGTCTCTCATGAATAAATAAATAAAATCTTAAAAAAAAAAAAGAAAGAAGAGAGGGGTCAGAGCAAACAAAGTGCACAGGGATATGGAGAACAGAAGAGGATTTGGGGAAGAAAACATTGGGTGAGGACAGAGCCAGGAAGGGAAAAAGAGTCCGCGCTTCTCAGGAGGGTCTCGCAGGAGAAAGTCCCTGTTCCTTCTGCAGGCACGACCGGCCCCGGAGAGCTACCTACTGGAAGAACTGGGCTCTCACGGACGTCAACGGTGGGGAAATAAGAAAGCAAGGAAGAGCGCGCCGGGACAGAGGGAGCCATAGCTGCTGCCAGCGACTTGGGCCTCCAGGGACATCCTGCCCTCGCGCGGGCACTTCTGCGGTTCCCAATGTGTGTGCCGCCCACCCTCCTTCCCCTCACTCCCCTCCTTCAGTGAATGTCATTAAGCACCTACTGTGTGCCAGGCAACGCCTAGGCACTCCGGGCAGCCACAGTGAGTAAAGGAAAGCTCTGGTCTGGGCCAAAATTTAATCCCAGGAACCACACCCCACCATGCATTTGGATGCTATTACAGCCTAAGAAAATCCTGTTTTACAAAGCAGAGCCCAGACCCTTAATGACAAGAATTCTGGCACGAGGTGTTGAGCTCCTCAAAAACAATGCCAACTGTCCAAACCAGCAGCCCGGTGCCTCCTCCACTGACATGTGCTCACAATATATTGTGGTTAGAATTAATTAATTAATGTTTGGGTGGATATTTCAATGTAGAATCTTAAAACATTTTAGAATTACAAAATATACCACGTGATGGTATATAAAGAGCATAAATACTATGATTTAGATTTATTATATTTATTATTTAACCAGTAATACTACCACAAACAGTCAAGGTTCATAACAGGTCCATAAACAGTCAAGGAAAGGGAGTATTTCCAAGTGGTTGAAGGGTTGAAGCCCTCTGGCTGCGCTTCCTTCTCACTCCCACACTGGATTAAGGGATATCGTTGCTTAAAATGCTGGTTTTACACCAGACTCCTACTTGCCCTTCCTTCCAAGTGCTATTGGCTGCCCAACGTATCTCCTTCCTCCAACAGATGCTTCCACGGCTTCATTTCGCGCGCCCACCCCCATTACCTCTTCCAGATTATTGTTATTCACCCTCTTCACCAGCTCAGTTTTTCTTCTTTACCTTTTGCTAATTAAATGAATCTTTGCTATGGTTTTATCTTGTCAAAGAACAGCCTGAGCATTAAGATAACTTTTGTGTTCCTTGAAATACGTTTCTGGGATGTTGATATCGCAGGAGACTCCCTCTCTCGGGTCCCTACTGCACACACGAAGGAACTGTGACAACAGACTCCACATTTTTTTTTCATTAATTTGTACCAATTAAAGCTGTTGGCAGTACGTCAACTGGTATTATTGATCATCTTCTTGTACAGGGCACTGGGTGAGGAGCCGGGGGGAGCATATAAAGAAGTGTAAACAGGAACCCTGCAGTCTAGAGTCTACACAATCAATTAATCCCATTGGTTGCAATCGTGACTATTTGAAATCTTCATTATGTTTGTGGAGACCAACAGGCAGTATTAATCCTCTATTTTCTCTCTAGCCTTTAGCCCTTTAATTAACCGGTCCCACTCATGTACTACACTTCTCCCCACTTCATAAATCTTAGCCACAAATACAGCCACTTTTGAATCCCACTTCAAAAAATATTTTGTTTCATCCCATCCCTAACCTTGAGGGTAGCAGGACAGAGAGCAAAGGCCACTGTCCCTGAGGACCACCCTAAATGCTCTCCCCACCTCCTTAAGTCTGTTACACATTTCCAGGGACACTGATTTTTGCCAACAATTTAAGGTAAACTTTGAAATTTTGCCTTCAAAAGGCGTTGTGACACCACAGACAAACAAAATGGGAAGAATCTCACTTTTCCATATTGGAAAGCACATTATGTTTTCCTGGAGGTGGGATTCAAACACTGTAGTACGCGGAGAGTGGTTGGGTCATTTGGTCCCTTCCCATTACCCGGGACCTGGCTGAGGTTATTCTTGTTTTGGGAGACACCCTGGGGAGGGAATGGATTATGCGAAGGTACCTGGAACACGGGGCTGGTGCTGGCCCACTTGGAAGCCAGGTCCGGCGTGGCTCAGCGTGCAAGAGCTCACAGTTATGTCGCTTGAGAGAAACTTAGTTCTTGGTACTTCTTATTATATAGTCACAGAAAAAAGCGAGTCATCACTCATGCTTTGTCAGCCAGAAAAACAAAGTAAAGGGATAGGAGAGCCCCAGACTCATCTGAGCAGTAAGAACGTGGGCGTGCCACCCCGGTCCCCAAAGCCGGCAGCTGCTGCATCTACGTCCGAGACCTCCGTAAGTGAGTGCCTGCTGTGTCAGGTTTTTTCCACATTCAGTGACGTGACCAAAAGAGAACCGGTACTGTTGACTTGGAGACTCAGTACTTCAGACTGCTCTGTAATGAAATGGAAAGGGCTTGGAGACCATGGCCTGCTCTGAAGAGACGTCAACTGATGAAGCCTCAGTTGGCATGAGACTCTCCAGGATCCAGCACAGAAAGGCCCATATTCTAGAAAATCCCACTCCCAGGCAAACCCAGGTGGGTGTCATCCTGGGAGGTGTAGATCAGAATTTAGGAACTGGGGTGGTGGAAGGGGAGGTGGGCGGGGGGTGGGGGTGACTGGGTGATGGGCGCTGAGGGGGGCACTTGACGGGATGAGCACTGGGTGTTATTCTATATGTTGGCAAATTGAACACCAATAAAAAATAAATTTATAAAATAAAAAGAAAAGAATTTATGAACTGATAGCTTCTCCTCTTGAGGTGAAAACAAAGGGCATCTCTACAAAAGGTAAAAACCTGGATTTGTTCAATTAATTCAGTGTTTCTTCTGGCTCTCTTGGTAGGTCGTCTGCAATGCCTTCTCTCAAACATCTAGTCCAAGGCGAAGGTGTGATGAAGATGTGGTCTGCAAGTTGGACGAGGAGTTCATCATGACGGAGGGGATGAGACTTCTGTGACTTGGCTCACATGCGTGTGTCGAACATGCCAGCGTTAATGGCATTAATTAATAGCCGTGTCAGCCATTTTTCCTCTCTGAAAAAACTCCTTGATGACTATTTTCTTGGTGACCAATGGATCAGTTGCCCGTTCAGCCCACGGAATCACACCGCACAGCCTCTATGAGTCAGGGCTCTCCAGAGAAACACAACCCATAGGGGGTGTGTGTATGTGTGTGTGTGTGTGTGTCAGTGGGCGGGAGGGGAGAGAGAGAAAGAGATTGATTTTTAAGGAATTTGCTTACTCCATTCTGGAGGCTGGGACGTCTGAGGTCTGTGGGGCGCCCAGGCAGGCTGGAGACCCAAGGAGGAGAGGAGTGTGCACCCGGCAGCCTGCTAGGAGAATTCCCTCTTCCGCAGGGGAGACGGCCTCCGGCTAATCGGATGAGACCCATCCACTGGCATCGTGGAGTCTATCAGTTTAAATGTTAATCTCTTAAAAAAAAAAAACTTCCCAGAAATATCTAGATTAATGTTTGAAGAAACATCTGGGTACCACGACTTGGCACGTTAACATAAGAAATTGATCATCACGCGATGCAAGTGGCGTGACCTCTCAGTAAGGGACGCTTCCCCAACGTTGGACAAATCGCGCCTGAAAACGTGGCCCCGTGCCGGCTGCGTGGCTGCTCCCTGGGCCCCGGGCACCCTGATTACCCAGAGGTGGCTCGAGCCTGTTTCCGAAATCCTGTAAACCAAGTCCGAGCAGAGCGTTAATGGGTTTGGAATGTGATATTCAACGTCAGCTCTTTCCAACTCAGGCTACTTTTCCAGAAATTATACTCAATTCAACATTAACCAAACACAGTCAGGAAGCTTCTGCTTTGCTTACTTGGTTTTATTTTATTATAGCAAATAGGTCCATTATGGCTTAGAATGCACACTCGCGTGTATTTTTAAGATCAAACAAGAGACTTCAAGGAAATGTTTGTCTTTCTGTAAGTCCCATTGGGCGCCGTGCCCGGTCTCTCCCGGAGGGAAGTTTCTTGAACTTCCATTTCTTTGCCATCAGATGCAAAGGTTCAGAATTGCGGGGGGCTGCAGCCTGGTCTTCTGGGAGCTCTTGGCCATCCTGACGTTCTCCGCGGCTGCCTCAGCGAGGCTGAACCCCAAGCCGACGGCGCGGTGTTGCCAGGGGGCAGCTGCACGGCCCGACCCCGTCCGCGGGACGCCCCCTCTCAGCCCGGGGAGGCGGGAAGGCCTGCTGGGCCCGAGCACCTTGCCCTCCTCCGGTCCCCAGCGGTGAACAGGGACACCCGGGGCCCGAGGCCTGAGGCCGTGCACGGCTGCCAAACGGGCGCACGGCCCCCGTGCTTAGCGGGGAGATCTCTGCTCAGCACTTCCAATGAGACACAGGGCACACGGGGGGCACCCGGGCCCAGGCAATTAGGTGTGTGCCTGGGCTTCAGGCCGTGACCTCGGGGTCCTGGGATGGAGCCCATGGCAGGGCCTCTGCTCAGCGTGGCACCGGCTTCGCCTTCACCCTCTGCCCCGTCCCCTGCTCGCTCGCTTGCTCGCTCTCATACATAAATAGATTTAAAAAAAAAAAAGCCCAGCATATGACCTTCTCGCATCCAGCAAAGCTCATGAGCCCCCACATGTGAGGGCTGGGCCCCTTGGCACCCGCCCAGGGCATCGGTCATACTCGGGTCTTGCTCTCGGGACGTTTGTCGGAATTCCGACCCAAAAGCCGGAGGGAGAAGCATCCGCGTGGGCTTCAGCCTACGGGAATTTGGTACATAATCGGATTTCACCATCCACGCAGAGGCTTATTGAAAACCCAGTTTGTAGAAAGCCTTTAATTCAAAATGGAAAAAGTCCGTGGTTTCCCCCTACTGGAAACTAAGAGGGGGAAAACCCTATTATCTACTCAGTTACGTGCGTTAAACACGCATCAGGGATCAACCTGCAGGCGGCTGCTGAGAGCCGCGTGGCCCGAGGACAGCAACACGGCCCCTCGCGCGGGCGCGCCTCGGCTCTGCTGAGACTCCTTAAACCCAGCGCCGAAGAGACTAAGCTGCTTTACCACAAATTACGATGTTATAAATAAAGGGACACTTTGCATAATATTTTAATTGCTATTGTCACTCGAGGCCTCATGCACCGCTGCCCCCAGGCTCTATTGCAGAAGCCAAAGGAGCCTCGCTCCCGCTGCTGGCTGGAGAGCCCCAGGACGTCCTCCTTCCTTGACGTCGGGGCCGGGGCCGCGGTCCCTGGCAAGGAACAAGCTGGCCTGTCCCAGGGCCCACACGCCCTGGAGGTGCGCCCCTGGGCCGAGCCCCGTGACCTGTCGGGTGTAAATCACGCCCCTTATGGTGGCCCGTGCGCCATCCCTTGGGGGGGCCTGTTGGTGACCCGCCGCTCGCCGCCTAGCCTGTCATCCCCAGAGCACACTTGTCCCCTTGCTGAGCCCCCCGCCCCGCGCACCAGGGCATGTCTGTGACGGGGGAGCTGGGCCCAGCTCCTAGGACGAGTATGCAAGGGACGGCACAGCAGGGCGGTGGCGCGTTTTCCACCAAGGGCCCCAAGTCTCCAAGCAAAGGCAGCTGAGACAAGTGGAGCGTTTCCGTCTCCCCCGTGGAGTGGGCAGAGAGGATGCGTCCAGCCGCTGCGGTGATTGGGCGCCGGCCACTCCTTTGCTCGGCCCTCACTGGCTGCTGCTGCCTCGGGGCCGCAGGGCAGCTGCCGGGGTCCAGCCATCGTACATCGGGCCACAGCAGCATTCAGGGAGAAACGCGGCTGCCTCCTCTATGAGCCTCCTTTATCAGCGACCCGATGTTGGCTGAGATCCCCCCACGTGCCTGCAGCAGCAGGACCACCTCTGGGAAAGAGTCGGGACAGTCCAGGAGCAGCCCCGGGTGTGGAGGCCGCGTGGGCCTGCCGGGAAAGGAGGACGGTGCGCAGGTGGGGAGAGCCTGGCCGGGGAACTGGCAGCCTGCGTTCTCCGTCCCAGGGGCTCGGGACTGGGGGGGCGCGGGGCGAGCACTGCCTCTCTGAACCCTGGGGGACCCCTTTGGTGCTTCTCTGGAAATCCCTGCTTTGCCGCCTCTGGGCCGACCTCACAGGCAAAGGCCAGATGCTCGGGTGCCACCAGTGTCGGCCAGTAAAGAAGGACCCGGGGGCGGGAGGCAGGTGAGGGGAGACCCAGAGGCCAGGATGCCACAGAGGCATAGCCCCGCCTGGCCTGTCCTCCTCAGGGCACTGCTGTACCGGGGCCACAGGCCGGCTCCTCACCCTGGGCAGCCTGGCAAGCCCCAGCTCGGGGCACCGAGGGTCTGTTCTGACGACAAGCCCCTTCCACCTTCAAAGGTGCCCTGTTCTCGCTGTGCCCTCGGGAGGTGGAGGAGGGAGGAGGGAGGAGGGAGGAGGGAGGAGGAGAGGGGGGAGGGGGGAGGGAGGGGGGAGGAGGAAGGAGGAGGAAGGAGGAGGACTGGGGACAAGGAGGGGGAGGGGGAGGGAGGAGGGGAGGGGGAGGGAGGAGGGAGGGGGATGGAGGAGGAGGAGCAGGGAGGGGGGAGGGGAAGTGGAAGGGAGAGGGGGAGGGGGGAGGGACAGAGGGAGGGAGGGAGAAGGAGAAGGAGGGAGGGGGAAAGAGGGGAGAAAGGGAGAGAGGAGGAGAGGGAGAGGGGAGGAGAGGAAGAGGGAGGAGGGAGGGAGAGAGGAGGGGGGAGGGAGAGGGAAGGGAGGGGGGAGGCGATGAGCCCCATCCCTGACCCGCAGGGAGCCTGCTTCTCCCCCTCCCTCGGGCCCTCCCGTGTCCTCCGCTGGGGGCTCTTGGCTCATCTCTCTGACAGATAAATAAAATCTTGGAACAAATCTCAGGGGCGATGGGCCTGCTGATCGGGTGTTCTGAAGTGTCACACCTGACGGTGGCCCCGTCGCTGAGCTTGCCGGGCGCGGCCTTTCCTCACGGCACCGAGGCCGCCGGGGTCCTGTCCTTGGCACCGGCAGGTGCTGGGCCACGGCTCCTGCTCCTGGAGCTCAGGGACGGCAGCCCGGGACTGGGGGGGCGCCACGGCCCCCTCGTGGGGCTCCCTCCTCACCGTCTGCAGACGAAATCCACGGACAGGGCCCGTCCCTGCTGTTTCTGGGTCATGTACTGGGCGGGACGGGGATGGACGAGGCCCAAGTTGGGCCACGACCGACCAGAGACGCGTGGCCTGTGGGAGTGGAACCAGGCGACATCGGGGAAGGCCGACGGCCACCCGCCTCCAAATCCTCCCGTGAACGCAAGGCGAGGTCAGCGCACACCTCGGAGCTTTCCTGGGAGCCGCCGCCTCCTAGGGCTGCCACCTGGGCCGTCCCCGGCCTGGGACCCACGGACAAGGCTGTCACCGCAGCCCACGCCAGCCGCCCACCGCAGACGTCGCGGCTGAACACGGCGGCATGGTGACAGCCACCCCACGGTGCCCCGCCCACCCTCCTGGTTTGCACAAGTCTCTTCTTTGAGTGAGTTAAATGGCCTTCCAACGCCCACCTGTCGCCACATGTCCCGCCACCTCCCCTACTCTGTAAGTGACGACGACGACGCTGCCGGAGCAAGCTGAACGCCCCCCCCCACGTGCTACCCACAGCGGCCGCCCCTCGTCCTCTTCCCCCCTCATCCCCAAGTCCCTCCCTCCTCCCCCGCTGGTGCTCTGGCCGCCAGGACTCGCCGACGTCGATCATAGTTCACGCTGATCGCAGCAAACCCTTCCAATGCCGTGATAGGCATCCTTCAGCTACACCCAGGGGTGGGATTTAAAGCCACGGGGATGTGCTTATGGGGCATTAACTGAAATACGTCTCAGGATTATATTATCCCAAATTACTGAAATACGTATCACATCAAAGGTTGGATTTCTTTCTAAATGAGGCTCATGATCGTGATTAAATCATAATCGGGGGGGGGGTTCACTCAGTTACATGTCAAGCTCTTGGTTTTGGCTCAGGCCACGATCCTAGGGTCACGATCTTAGGGTTGTGAGTTTGAGCCCCATGCTGGACTCTAAAGTCTTTTAAAAAAAAAAAAAGAGGGTGGTTTCGAGAGGGAGTTGGAAGCTCAGCTTGGCCATACTCTAGCTGTGACGTCGAGCAGATCACTTTATCTTCATTTTCTAATCTCTTAGAAGGCAATCGTGAAGGACCTACCTCGTAGGTTGTATGAATTAACTAGATTGGTATTTTGTAAATACCTGCACCAGGGCGCCGGGGGGCTCCGTCGCTGAAGCGGCTGCCTTGGGCTCAGGGCGTGATCCCGGGGTCCTGGGGTCGAGCCCCGCGTCAGGCTCCCTGCTCCGTGAGGAGCCTGCCTCCCCCTCCGCCTCTGCCCTCCACCTGCTGTGCTCCCTCTCTCTCTCTGTCAAATAAGTAAATCTTACCAAAACAAACAATCTTAAAAAAAAAAATAAAAAAAAAAAACAGGGGATCCCTGGTGGTTCACCGGTTTAGCACCTGCCTTTGGCCCAGGGCGTGATCCTGGAGTCCCGGGATCGAGTCCTGCATCAAGCTCCCAGCATGGAGCCTGCTTCTCCCTCTGCTTCTATCTCTCATGCATAAATAAATAAAATCTTAAAAAAAAAAAACAAAAACAAAATACCTAGCCCACAAATGGACTCAAAGCCCCAGTAACAATGCCACCCCCGGTGAGTGCTTCCCCGGCTGCCCGGGCCCAGCGAGACGAGCTGCAGGGAGCGCAGGGCAGTGGCTGCCGCAGGCCTGGCTGCTGGTGGTGCTCGGTGGCCCGAGGCTGCGGCCACCACACTGCACTTTATTCCCGGGACAGCACGGATGCGAAGAAATCAAATGATAACTGTCTACAGAAATGAAGACTCAACCCGGTGGTGGCGACGGGTGGCACCGGGGCTGCGGAGGTGACCCTGGTGGCACCAGCACCTGCGGCCTGCGAGCCCCCGCCTGTCCCGCCCAACCTGACCTTTCATCCCTGGGCCCTGGGAAGGGGCGACTCCAAACGCAGGCCTGGGGCCGCCCCTCCGGGTTTGCAGGTCTGGGCACCCCCAGCGGCGGGTCCTCACGGCCCACCCCAATCCCACGGGCCTTAGCTGCGCCCACCACGGCATCGTGTCTGTGTGCAGATGCCTGGCCTCTGCTGGATTCCTTGCAGGGAGGATGCCAGCCCCTCGGGGTGGGCTGCGGGGTGCGAGGGGTGCCTCAGGGAGGGCTGGCTTTCCTCCCTCTGAAGATGACGGTCGCGGGGCTCAGGGTGAGCACGTGGGCTCTGGGGCCTGTCGCCACTGGAGCGGCCTCCTCTGCCACAACCAGCTGCAGGTGGACACAACTGGCCACAGGCACGTGAGATGGAGAAACGGGTCGTGGGATTCACCCCCTTACAGTGGTGCTGTGCTCCGCTTATACGGAGTGTAGCCCATCAACGAACTTTTTGTTCAGAGAGACAGAGACAGAGAGACAGAGACAGAGAGACAGAGAGAGCCCATGCGCGCCCGTAGGAGGAGGGGCAGAGGGAGAGAGAGGGACTCCCCAAGGAGACTCCGCATGGGGCACGGAGCCGCCGGGGGCTCCATCCCAGGCCCCAGAGATCACGACCCGAGCCCAGATTAAGAGCAGGAAACCTCGCTGACTCTGCCATCCGGCTGCCCCATGAACTTCTTTTTAAAGTATTTTCATTTTTTATTTTATTTTTTTTAATTTTATTTATTTATTCATGAGAGACACAGAGAGAGGCAGAGACACAGGCAGAGGGAGAAGCAGGCTCCATGCAGGGACCCCGACGTGGGACTCGATCCCAGACCCCGGGGTCACGCCCTGGGCTGAAGGCGGTGCCAAACCGCTGAGCCACCAGGCCGCCCTATTTTCATTTTTTAAAAGAACTGTAGGTAATGAAATCAGCGCCCCTCGTTCTTGCTGAGCGGAGTCCTCCAACTGCCTCCTGCTCTACGTACTAAACGAGGGGGCCGCTGGGCTGGGGCGGCTCGGGCACCGCCGCGGCCTCCGCGGGCCAACCAAGGACTGAGGCTGGAAATGCCTCAGTTTCCCAGATCAAGACCCGCAGTCAAGGGGCCCCAGGCAGCCACGGGGCTCTCAGCCGTGGCCAGTCGGTCGTTCCCTTGTTGCGCCTCCCCTGGTCCCTTATTAGGGAAGAAGAAGCGCAATTGCTTAATAAACAGGTAAATCCCTATAACTGACATCACGCAAAACGAATTCCGTCTATTGCTGGAGGGAAGCTGTTGGCGTTCGGCGCCGATGGCCAAGAAGGAACTTTCAAGGCGTCTTAGGTGCAACAAGGTGGCTTTATGGCGGCACAGGGACAGGACCCGGGGGCGGAGAGAGCCGCCCGGTGGTGAGGGGGGTCCACCTAGACTCTCCAGCTGGGAGGGTCGGGGAGCGACAACGTGCGGCGGAAAGCGAATCTGGGGACAAGGAAGTTGACAAGCACCTGCCTCTACCCAAAGCCCAGGGGTCCCTCGGGCGACCGTGGCAGGGATGGCCGTGCCGGGCTCCAGGGGGCCGAGCGTCAGGGTGCGCACAGCAGGCCGCGGAGGCCACCCGAGGAGCCCAGGGCCGGCCCCCAGGAGCCAGGCAAGGCCAGGCTGGGCTCACAGCTGTGGTCTGCGGGGGGCAGTGACCCCGGGGGCATCCGGTTCCGGTGCTGACACACTTGGGGGCCTGACGTTCTCCTGCGGCAGAGGGAGGCGAGGGGAGTTGCTGGCACAAAGGCCGAGAGATGAAGGGCCCCGTGGCGGGTCCCTCCCCGTCCCGCCCGCCCGCAGCCCCCCTGCAGGACGGGAGGCCTGCTCTCATGGCCTCACCTGGTCCAACTTCCATGGCGAGCCCGTGGGGCAGCTACGATTACCATATCCACGTGGAAGCCGGGCCACGGGAGGGGGAGAGGCTCCCCCAAAGACACACGGAACAGCGGGAACCCGGATACAACAGGGGTCACCCGACTCCCAGCTGTGGGGAAACACCGCCTCAGACACACAGGCCGCGGTGCTTCCTGGGGCCTACAGGTCCTAGGCCGCTGTGCCTCAACTGTCCCAGAAACCCAGGGGCTGAGGGAGGGCCGGCTGGTGGGGAGCTTGGAGCGGAGGCTGCGGGGAGCAAAGGCCCCAGGGAGTGGAGGCTGCAGGAGCAGAGAGAAGGACTGGAGGGAGCAGAGGCTGTAGGGAATGGAGGCCGCAGGGAGAGGAGGCCGCTCAGGCTCCCGGCGCCCGGGAACAGCCACGAGGAAGAGCGAAGCCGCGTGTCAGGCCGGTCCTTCCTCCTGCTACCCAGCGGCACCGCGGCCACAGCCCAGTCCTGCGTGCGAGGCCTGCACTAAGGGGAAAGGGCCAGCGGCTCCCAGGCAGGGACCCCATGCCTGGGCGGGGGTGGGGGGTGGCTCCGGGGAGGCAGGGGCCCACCTCCCGGCTCAGGGGAGCAGGCGCAGCAGGGCTGGGGCTGCAGGGTGTGCGAGCCTGCCCCCAGGCACCCCCCGTGGTCGGGTCCTGACGCCCGTGCTCCATGGGCCCCGCACACACAGCAGCCCAATGCCCGTGCCGCGGCGGACGCCCGTGGCCCCATCACCCAACTGCCCGGCCCCGTAGATCAAGGGGCTCAGGCCCTTATGATAAGTGCCACCAGCCACACAGGTCGGCGACACTCAGAGGGGCCATGACCTTCCCTGAGCCCCAGGGCAGACACCTGCTCTCTGGCTCCGACCTGGAGCATCGGGAGGGGGGCACTGGGTGCACTGGGGGGTGTCGCGTGTGGAAGGGGAGGGTGCGTTCACTGCTAGGAAGCAGCAGCCAGGGGCGCCTGGAGGGCCCAGGGCATGACCCCGGGTCCCGGGATCAAGTCCCACATCGGGCTCCCTGCACGGAGCCTGCGTCTCCCTCTGCCTGGGTCTCTGCCTCTCTCTGGGTCTCATGAATAAATAAAAACTTTTAAAAAGAAGCAGCAGCAGCAGCAGCAGCCAGACACCTGCTGCTTCCCCTGGAGGCTGGATCTCCCATCAGGTGCGTCAAAGGTGCCCACCGGCCACCAGCGCAAGACCCTGGGATCCGTCTGGGCACAGGGGTGCAGGCAGGGGCGCCAACGGGGCGAAGCCAGCCGTCCTGACCCGGGGAACAGGCCCGGGCACCCCCAGGCCCACCCCGGGCCCACACCACCCACCACCCACCACCCACCACCCACCACCCGGAGAGACCCGCTCTGTGCTGCGGCCTGCTCCGTGCCTGCAAACAAAAGCTGCTCACTGTCATGCCCCAGTCGTCCTGTGAGTTGTTGAGCCTTGTAGGCCCTGCCGATGGCAGCCGCGGGGATGTGGCATGAGGACCTGGCCATGGGGACTTGGCTGCGGGGACGTGGTGCAGGAACCTGGCGTGGGCACCTGTCCGTGGGGACCTGTCCGCAGGGACCTGACCGTGGGGACCTGGCTGCAGGGAGCTGGTGCAGGGACCTGACTATGGGGACCTGGCATGGGGACCTGGCCACGGGGAGATGGTGCAGGGACCTTGCTGCAGGGACCTGCCGGGGTACCTGGCACGGGGCTGTCCCATGTGTCCTTACGGCCCCCACCACCCCATTCCAGGTCCTGCTGCAGCCCGGGGCGCCCCTCGCTGTGGGAGGGGAGCTGTGTCCCCTGCCTGCTGTCCTGTAGCCGCTGGGTCTGAGCCCCAGGCTGGAGGCCGGGGTGGGGGTGTCCCCAGCCAGCCTTCCTGGGGGTGTGCCTCCAGCCCCGTGACTCCCAACGCCTCCGGGCCCCTGCAGCGTGCACCCCCCGAGAGCACCTGAAGGACGGTGGTGGGCAGAGCTTTCCGGGCCCGACTGGGGCGGACGCTGTGCTGCAGCCGCACCAGAGCCAGCTTGCCGAGAGCCAGGGCGCATCTTGCGCCCTAAGAACCGTGTGACCTGGGGGCCCAGGAGGAGACCATACCTCTGAGCTCGATCCTGGCCAAGCAGGAGCAGGCGGGGCCGGGGGTGGCTCCCTTCACAGGCGCCCCCCTCTGCCTCGTCGCCCTTCCTGGACTTGCGGGGCCGGCACTGGGCAATGAGGTGAAGGTAGAGAAGGACTCACCGACTCGGTCCCCGGACCCCACGTGTGCAACGGGAAGGGATCTGCGGCGCCGGCTCATCCACACGCTGGTGACCTGAGCCAACGGTTGTGGGTGGCTGCCTGGCGTGTCCCCGCAGAGGAGAGCGGGCCAGCGGGTCGGCACTTCCACACCCGGCCCTTCGACCTCGCCATTCCACCTCCCAGAGCTTTTCCCAAGGAAGGGCAGGGGGCACACCTGGTGGCTCAGGCCGTTGGGCGCCGACCTTGGCTTCCGCTCAGGTCCTGACCTCGGGGTTGGGAGATCGCCCCCGGGTCGCTGAGCTGAGCTGAGCCCGGAGCTCTCTCTCCCTCTGCCCTTCCCCCCTCAACACTCTCTCTCTGTAACAAATAAAATCAGAAAGAAAGAGGGAGGGAGGGAGGGAGGGAGGGAAAGAAAGGGAGAAAGAGAGAGAGAGAGAAAGGAGGAGGGAAAGACAGAGGGAAGCTGTGCGTGCGGGGGCATCTGTGCCCACGCTGCCTTCACTACATGAGACTGGGAACAAGGGAGACGAAGAACCAAGTGGGCGACGGTGCGTTCGTACAACACACGCCCGTGGCCGGACAGCACACGGCAGCCTGGGCTTGGTTCAACTTAATTCACATCTCCAAGACGTTGTGTTACCGGCAAAACAAGCAATATGCTGGTTTCGGGCCCTTTGTGGAAGTGTGCACACCCCCCGCGTGTGCAGACCGTGTCTACAGGGCAGCCACGGGCGTGCTTCTCGGTGCTGCCGCGGGGAAGGACGCCAGGCGGCTGAGGCCCGGAGCGAGAGGGCCGCTGGCTCCCACCGCACGGCCGTTGGCATCTACAGCTTGTTCCCGAGGGGGACCCCGGTGAGCCTCAGCCCGTCAGCGGGGCCTTACTTACAGACAGAGACTGAGAGGCCCCAGGGCCGCCTCGGATCACGGACTCAACGGCATCTCTCCGCGGCCCCCAGCCCGCCTGCTCCATCCATCCCAGACTCCAGCTGCGCGCAATTGCCTGGGCCACTTCCTGCAAATGGTGAGCGAGAGAGCGAGAGAGACAGAGAGAGAGATGCTGTTGGTTCTGTCTCTCTGGAGACCCCTGGCCGAGGGGCTCCCGTCGCCGTAGGTCGCACACAACACTTGGCACGTGCCCCGCGAATGTGTCCTGTCCCGCCCGCGCATGCACGGCCCGGCCGCCGGGGCTGGAGGCCTCTGTGAGCAGCACCGTCCTCGCCACCCGCGTGTTCCTCTCGTGCAACAGGGAGGCCACAGCTGGAGCGAGGGCTCATCGAGGACGCGCTGTGAGGGGGGTCGGGGCTCTTAGGGTCAGTGGTCCTGAGCCCGAATGCTTGGGTTCGGCTCTTCTATAATCAGCATCCGAATCAGCTCATCGCCGAGGAGAAATAAGAAACAAGAGTGAAGGAGACAACAGGCCTCACCAGGTGTCTGCAATTACCAGGACACTTGATTTTACACGTTTCTTTTTACGCAGTCACCTGAGTAACATGAGTATCAAAGGCAACTCATGGTTCGGCATTGATCGGGACAGGCCACCGTGGTCACATTTACCCCGTGTAGTTCTTAGCCTCCACTCTCTCTTTTTTTTTTTTTTTTTTTTTGGCCTCTGCTCTTTCAGTATTAAAATCAATAACTCTCTTTTGAAATAAGATCTATTTAAATAGAAAAAAAAAAAACCATGAAAAGAATGTTACCGGTGATCCTCACTTTCCCTTAGACCTCAAATGTCTATAGAATTCCACCGCACATTTTAAAAAGAGGAGACGATGACCCTTGACTCCAACACGAAAATCTCATTCCTGAAAAATCAGATTGAATCCTAGATTAGAGACCTCTGCAGATATCATCCACAGAAGTTTTTATTATTTGTCATAGTTTTAAAGGATTACAGATGGAATCGTGTTTTACAAGTCGACCTAAATCAATCTGAGTCCTCAGGCGAATGAGAAAACCAACCGGTTTCGGTTTCTGATCAATAAGACTATTTTCAATGAGCACCAACACCAACAACTCTGTCCCGTAGGAACATTGATTTATAAGCATGTCAAACGGAGATTTTTAGTTTACTTCCTGTTTTTACTGCTCTGCCTTCAGCTGCCAATCCAGAAATTAGAGGCTCTCCTCCGGGAGCCAGAAGGCAAGGTAGTATGAGGCCCGCAGAGGTCATCCTTGAAAGCAGGAAACAGCTTTGACCTGGTCTATTGAAATCAATACGACACGGCACAGAGCAAGGAAGCAGATGGCAGGCAATACTTCCGTCGATATGTCTCTTTATTATACAATTTGCATTAAATTCTGTTAAAGGACAAGTAGATTCAGTTGACGGTGAGAGATACCCCCAAAAAAGAGTATGCAATGATTCCCATCCCAGATGAATTTTAATCAACACTATAGGATTTGTGGTAGAGGCTTATTTTTCTTTTAATAAAGTCCTATTGTTTATTCCCATTCTAGGTTACCTGGGAAATTCTAGTACGAGGCGTAAAGAAGACACTCTCGACCCGTCGTCCCCCCATGAAAAGATACCACTATCCACACAGAAGCGTGTTTGATCATGGCGGCTTCCCTGTGCCTTTCGTATACAAGTGCGAATCCTGCTTTTTCCACTTAACGTCACGATAAAATGATTTTCTCTGTTATTGTAACGTCCTCTTCCGTATAGAGGCTCTTCTTAGCCTCATTTTGTGAGACAAAGCCTTTTAAGAGTCCAGAACGGGCAAGCGATGGAACAAGGATTCTAACCCAGATCTACGCAGCACCAGATCCCAGACTCTTCCCACTGTGTCAGAACACCTTAAAAATAGTCAAGTCAAAAAAAAAAGAAAAATAGTCAAGTCCCGGGGCGCCTTGGTTTAGGCTCAGGTCGTGATCCCAGGGTCCGGAGACCGAGGCCCATGTTGGGCTCTGCACTCAGCATGGAGTCAGCTTCAGATTCTCTCCCTCCCCTCTGCCCCTCCCGCTCATCCTCTAGCTCCCTCTTTATCTAAAATCAATCAATCTTTTAAAAAAACAGTCACTTCCTCTTGTCCCAGTAAACCACCTTTGGGAATCTATATGGAACCTGAAACGTTCGTTCGAGATAAGCCTGGGACAGCTTGAAATGCAGAAAAGCAAGAAACTATCAAAGACCGAATTGGTCACATGACAGCAAAGCTAACTTGAATGGGGCCCCGTGCGCCACGATGGCGCAGTACGACTACCAAAAAGAGTAGTTAAGTTCAATTAAGATATTAAAAATGTAGAAATCCGTGAGTTCATAATGAGACTTTCTAAAAGACTTACTAGCAGCCATCGGAGGTTATAAGGGCGCCAGTTCATTACTCTGATCATTGATAAATATGCAGAAAGAATCGAGAATTTGTCTGGCCCTTCCCGTATATGCGGCCTTTCAGGGCGGCCATAGAACTGATGAGGACAAGGTCTTCCGTGCAGAAGTGGGGCTCGCTGGGTAGGACGGATGACGGTAGGAAAATTGCCATCTGGAGCCCCGGTGGAGCAGTGGCAGTGGCGGCTGGGGAGTGCTCGGCCCGGGGACTGCCGGCCGAGCTCCGGAGGACGCCGGGGCTGATGATTGGCAGCACTGACCGTGAGCCACCGGCATCGTGAGCTCGGCTGCGATTCCACCGGACGTTCACAGGATAAGGAATATTACAGCCTAAAAAGATCACTGGACTTTAATCAAGTCTCGGGTCTACCAGTTTATAGGGAGCACAGAGACAGGGGAAGAAGGTGGAAACATCACAGGGAAGCACTGGTGCAGTTCTAGAACATGGAGCATAAAGGATAAATTGATTTCTCGAACAAAGGCAAAGGCGTGAGAAAGGAGAAGGGATTATGTGGACGAAGTACTTGAGAGAGAGGGTGACCGTGCAGTTGATGGACTTGGCTGTTTCCTGGTATTTGAATAGGCTGACTGTGAAAGAATGACCTTGCGACAGTTGGGGAAATTTGAATATGGGTTGGGTATTAGGATATTCAGGATATTGCTGTGTTGGAGTATGACAATACCCAGACAGCTATTTTTTTTTAAATAAGTCTCACTTTATATGTTTATTTTATTTTTTTTAAGATTTTATTTATTTATTCATGATAGACACAGAGAGAAAGAGAGGCAGAGACACAGGCAGAGGGAGGAGCAGGCTCCGTGCAGGGAGCCCGACGTGGGACTCGATCCCCGGACTCCAGGATCACGCCCTGGGCCAAAGGCAGGCACTAAGCCACTGAGCCACCCAGGGATCCTCACTTTATATGTTTAAATGCATATGAAGTACTTTAGGAGGAAAATGATGCAACGTCTGGCATTTCTTCAAATATTCCAGGAAGATATTGTGTGTGTGTGTGCAAATGTGCACACTCGCACACGCACGCATACGTGATTGTGTGTTGTGCGAAGGGGCAGAGGCAGACATCGCTAAATGAAACAAGATTTATGACATGTTGATAATCGTCGGAGCTGAGCAATGGGTAAATGGAAACTCTTCGAACCGCTCTCCGTACCATCGTGTGTATGTTTGGAAAATTTCATATCGAAAAAAATGTGACCCTAAGAAACGATGTTTACGAGGCCACCAAAAAGTGGAGAAATGAGAAAGATTCATCACTTCCCATGTTCTCTCTCAGTGAACAAGTCTTTCTTGTTGCAAAGACATAATTTGGAGACGGAAAGAAAGCCCGGGTTGCGCAGACCTCGCGGCCGTGACCCTCTCGAAAGAGGTTAAGGTAACGATTTGTTTGTTTCAAGAAGCTGATGCTCGGGTCACGAAGTGGAGTAAGACGGGTTTTGAGGAGGAGGAAAGAAGCGCTGCTCGTGGCCCTTCCTCCCCGGGATACAGTCAAGCAAACTGATGCTTCCAGGGGTTAAAAATAAGCCCATTCACCATCTGCCCACACACATTCCCTATAATGACAGATGGAGATCTAATTTTAAAAACATAGTACATTTTAAAAATACTTCAGAAACATCTATCCAAACAGCGGATTAGAACTTGATTAAAAAATAAATAATTGAAACGCCCAAAGCTCACTGAAGGAAAAATTCCGCGCAGAGAGGACTTCTCCTAGAAACAAAGCCCTTTGTGTTCAGCAAAGTGTTTGCCACTGAATGACCAACTACTGAATATTTTAATGTTCAATTTGTAAGAGAAAGATTATTTACCCTTAATCCCTGGGTTTTTTTTTTTTTCTTTCTGGAAAACCACTTCATTAATGACATATTTTGTCAAAGTGTTATATGTGATGATTCCTTTTTTTTTTTTTTTTTTATGTGATGATTCCATTCAATGTACCTTGACTGGAAGGATAATTGATTAGCAGCTTTTTAAAAACTGAAGTATAATTAACACGCAGTGTCATATTAGTTTTACGTGTACGACATAGTAATTCAACGATTCCATACAGAGGTGAGCGCCTCCAGCCGGAGGCCGGGCCGGGCGCTCGGGATTTGCACCCGCTACCAGCGCCCACTGTGGTCCGTCCCCGTGAGGACCAGAGGCCCCAGGGGCCCCGTCTGCGTGGTCCTCACACTGTGGTCCGGGGATCTCGGAGAAGCCCTGGCTCCAGCGACTGGGTGCGATTGTAATTACTTTTCCTAAATGGATTCTAGAGAATGAAAGCGGAGAAGGAGCCACGGCTTACGGTCCCATCCGTAGCAACACGGAAATCCGCTTTCGCGGGTGGGACAACAGGAGGGAGGGAAGCAGGGGAGGGAGGAGGAGGGAGACGGAGAACGGGAGAGAAGTCGGCAGCCACCGAGGTAACAGAGGTCAGCGTCACAGAGAGGTGACCTTTCTACTTCCCCGTCTCCTCCTAGCAGACGTTACTGGCCCGGCCAGGGAGGGGACGTGGTAACCGGGACACCGGCGACCTCGACGGGGCCTACTGCCATCATCGACTATACGTACTCAACTTGGAATCAACAAACAAAGTGCCCACCAATTTGTGTTAAGTGTGACGTCCAGGTCAACGTGACACCTCTCCCGCTGGACTCAGGCTGACAATATTGGTGGAGGCCTAAAAAAAAAAAATCATTATTTATTTATTTATTTATTTATTTATTTATTTAATCTTTGAAGCTACAGATTATTATAAAATCCCAGAAAAGCCGGAGATTGAAATGGTTTCTCTAGAGCCTCGAGCCTCATCAGAAACTCGTGTGATTTCAAATTCTGGTAAATTCTTCAGATGTTGCTTGCGGGGAGCTGAGATCCTCCCGTGTCGTTGGGCATCGACTCACAGGATCTTATCTTTAAACAGCACGTGCCTCGGAGATGGTGTAGGTCGGACCTGGGGCCACGCAGCTTCGGTGCGGCCCCACGTGGAGGCTCCCCCGGGACCGCGTGTTCAGTGCCGACCCCCTCCGGCCGCATCATCATCCGAACTGCGGGCTCCCCCATCTTCACTATTCAGGTTAGGGTCCTGGGGGGGGGAGGTTCCTCCAGACCACGTACCGACCTTCTACACGCTCAAGACATTTTTCAAAACGAAATCAAGAACGTGACACGCCAGCCCGTGGGTGACCCCACCCCGCCCTCGGTGATGGCGTCTGCCCGCGACCGTGAGGGCCCCTGCCCCAACCCCGGGCTCCCGTCACGCTGGCTGGGAGGCAGGAAGCCGTACAGAGCTTTCTGGATACGGACATGTCTGCTGCTTGCTCGTGACGTTAAAAGAATGGCGTGAAAGGGCACGGACTCGGCCCGAGCTTGGCGCCGGGCAGCGGCACTCGGCCTGCCCCGGGGCTCACCTGCAGACCCCAGGTCTCCACCTGCAGACCCCGGGCCTGGAGCTCTCAGACCCCAGGTCCCCACCTGCAGACCCCAGGTCCCCAGAGCTCTCAGGCCCCAGGTCCCCGGGGCTCTCAGCACGGATTTCTTTCTTTATTTTTTAAGATTCGTTTATGTGAGAAAGAGGGAGGGGGAGCTGCGGGGGGGGCTCCCAGGCTGGCATCCTGAGCACAGGGTGGCCCAGGGCTCCATCCCCACCCTGGGGTCCCCCGAGCTCAAGTCAGCCTGGGCCCCCAGGCACTCCTGAAAGGGGCTTTGTGACTTGGGGCCACTTCCAAGGCGCAGGGCAAAAGGGGTGCTGCTGTCCCCAGGGAGCGCGGCCGCCATCCTCACGGTCTCCTGGCACCAGAGGCTCCCTGGAACCTGGGGCGAGGCCTCCTGACAGGGCTTGCAGCCTGGCCTGGTGCACACGGGGAGGCACGTGTCTGCTGCGGGGCTTCCTTCCTGTCCCCTCCGGTCCCCTCCCCTCCCTGCTCCCTGCGGCCAGTGGGGACAGAAGCCCTGCTGCCTGGCTCCCTGCTCTGGGCGCCCTGACACCTGGTGCTGAGGTCGGCCCGCCTGCTCCATCCCTGCAGCCGCCCGAAAGCAGCCGGAGGCGGAGGCCCCCAAGGGAGCGACGCAGGGCGCGGGCAACCGAGGCAGGGCCCGGGCACCCCTCGGCCTCCATGCACCCCAGCCTGTGGGCCAAGGCCTCAGTGCTCCTTAAGGAGTGCTTGCCGTCAGACCGCCCCTGTGCTGGGGAGGCCTGGGGAGGCCGGGGAGGCTGGGGTGGGGCTTCTCAAAGTGGGGTGCGGGGCCTCTGCAGCGGCCAGGCGAGGTGGAAGCGGCTTCTAGGAGAGTGTAAGTGGGTGGTGCTTGCCTTTCGCACCCCTGGCGTCTCACTAGGCCTCAGCGGGGTGTCCAGGAGCACGTGATGCGCGTGCAGCACACACAGAACACAGGAGCAGATTGACACTCGGACGCCTGCTGTTCCCCTGGACGTGGGAGGTGTTTGCAGAAAATGTGGACCGGACCACCCTTCCCACTACGGCTGTTCCAGGGAAGCACGGTTATCCTTCACGAGCAGACGGCAGGTTAACAGGGAAGGATCCCGTTATCTTACACTAGGCTAGCGGACACCTTGCGGTCTCCCCGTGTTCACTCCTAACAGGGCACCCACCGGGGGACGTAGCCAACAAACACTAAAGCTCTGCAGGTCATCGATACTCCTCAGAAGTGGAAACGGGTCCTGGGGCCAAGGGCACCAGGGTGCACAAGCGCCGTGCCCGGAGCCTTCCCCGCTGGGTCACAGGCCAGCCTGGCCGCGTCGTAGCCACGGAGGCATCTTCCTGCCTCAGGTGCTCACCTGGAGGCCGCTGCTTCCAGTCCCAGAGGTGACACCGTCGTGGGGATGCACCGAATTCATACGACGGAAAGCATGTCCCGAAGACCCGCCACTTGGTAAGTCCTTCGTTCCAGCTGTCGATCCTAACGAATTCTCACCAGTTTGTGCGTTTCTTTCCAGGAAATAAAGATGAAAGACTGCATTACCAGGTCATCCAGATACACTTCATTCACCTGGAGGAGGGACAGGAGAGAGATTTTGTGGGGAGGGTGCGGGTCCCAGCAGACGTCACAGTAGCTTCCACTGACCGCCAGGGTGACGTTCTCATCCGGCGGCACCCAGCCCATGAAAACCTCTTCAGGAAAACGAAAACGCCTCGCTTTGACAAATACACCCCATTTTCTACGTCTGCGGATGCTAGATCTATAGGGGGGGTAATCACGGGCCGGGTGACACGTCCAGGGCCCAGCAGCCCCGGCGAGGTCGGCCCCGAGGACGGGCTACCAAGTAGGGCAAGAACGAAACACGAGGACGCGGTGTCCGAACAAACGCCTCGGATCTAGGATTTACAGGTCTTACTCGATGAAACCGAAATTATAGATTTCTTTAAGAAAACATAAATGTGAGGCTTTGGGAGTAGTTTTAATGCTTCTAATATAGATTCAGGCACACACTAAATATAGATGCATTCTTCCCCTCTAAAGAAACGCACGTGTTCACTCGGCAAACAGTTCATATTAGAAGTTTATTATGTTTTGAAGGAGCTGAAAAAGTCGGACTTTGGGGAGTGCCGTGGGGACAGCACAGACGACGTGGGGAAACGGGCATTTCCGTGCTTTCAAGGTGGGTCAGCCTTAGACCACCGTGAGCGTCCGGGCTCTTGGCCACTAGAGCAAGGGAAGAGGTGGGATGGTGGGGCTTACTGAGGTCACCTCAATGTGTCACCAAAGGGTGAAACTCCAGGAGTCAGGCAGCCTTTCATTTTTCAGCACAGACCATCGAGCGATTAAGAGCAGCATGACCTTGGGCTTTTATGCCCGAGATCCTTCAGCCGTGAAACGGCAATAATCAGGGAATACGATGCACGTAAAGTCCGTGCCCTTAAAAGCATATTGACAGGAAAACACCATTGGGTGATACATGGAATTCAAAGTCACGTAAACCGTGTGACAGGGTCACGGTGAGGTGCCCGGTTACTACCGCTGCTGTGAAACGACTATTAAGCTCATGGCTTCTGTGGGGTGGGGGCTTTGGAAGGTCTCCCCTGGGTGGGCCTCGCTTGGGATGTGTCGTGTGCTTGCCATCAGACGACGGCGGGTCCTGCCGGGGTCGAGGTTGGACCGCACCGGGTTTGACTGACGGTGCCCATAGACGCCGGCCTCGGTGCCGGGGCTGCCTGGGGCTCGGCGGGGACCGCCAACCGACCGCAGCTCTTCCAGGGACTTCCGCCGTGGCCTGGGCTTTTATACGGCGTGCCCTCGGCGGAGGTCAGGATTCTAGGTGGTCGGGTGTGCAAGGAGGCCAGGCGGGAGCCGACTTCTGCGGCTTCTCGAGTCAGCAGCGTCTCTTCTGCATTTTACTGGTAACGATGGAGTCGCGGAGGCCAACCCGGCCTCAAGGAGGGGGGACGGCGGGCAAGAGGTTAGCAGCACGTCGTGAAGCTGCCACCTAAAACGGTAGCTTCCAGTCTGTACGGTCTCCAAAAGAATACGGGAGAGAGGACATGGAAAATGTAGACAAGATCCCAAACCACCTGGAGGCCCTTCCCCTGCGCCCGGCTGAGGGCAGGCCCCGGAACATAAGAACGGCGGCCTGCCCCGCGGCCCGGGGAGTGTGCCAGGGCCTGGGCAAGGTCCCCGAGCCTCCTGGGGACCCGCTTCCTCCCGCGCCACCCGTCCCCGGCCCCTCACGTCCAGCCGCGGAGGAGACGGGCGGATTCTAACATGCAGCAGGTCTCGCGGTGGAGGGGATGCCGCTCGCCTCGTGCCCGTCACCCCTGCTCCCACCCGTGGACCCCCATCCGGCCACGCGAGCAGAGCCCACCTCCCGGGACCCTGGGGAACGGTGTCTGGCCGGGAAGAGGGAAGACGGATTTGGCAACACGGGCTGCCCCACGCGGCCCCACAGGTGATCGTCAGTACGTTGTATTCGAAAACTCAAAGGTCTGCGGGATACACAAGCTGACCCAATCGCCCTCATCTCCGCGTCACGATTTGGTGCCGTCGCCGATGAGCCTAAGCACGCCGCCTTCCTCTGAGCGCTTCTCGAGCTCGCCAGGACTAGCAGCACCTCCCTTGCGAGGATGTCGCACACGCAGGGCCAGCGGCACAGCTCTCACCCGGTCCCCTGCAAACGGATTATTGCAGATTCCAAATTAACACTACCCAATGGGATCTTAACAGTTTAGAGATGACTAAGGTGGGGGAAAACAGCGTAAGTACGAGTCCACAAACAGGGAAAGGGGTTGGGGGCAAAACGTTCACAATCTAGGAAAGAAAAGGTCTTTTCCGCGCTTGGCGCGTGCTGATATTTATGTTACTTGTGCTTGCATCACATGCATGGCATTAAATTCCAGGTCTTTCTAGATTTAGACCAAGACCCTCTTCGGGGCTTGCTGCAGGTTTAACAGGCTTGTGTAAAGGCCCGTGGCCCCCCAGAGCGCTCCCCAGACGGGACGCTGCTGTCGCAGAGTGCCCCGATGCTGAGAGTGCTGCGCCAGGCATCACCCGGTCTGGTTCCCTGAGCCTCCCTGAACAAGTCACCCAACCTCCCGGAGTCTGTTCCCTCAGCTGTGAAGCAGCCCCTACACCTCTCAGCTGAGAGGCAAGGTGGCGCGTGACGGCCCTTTCCACTCCCTGGAACAAATCCGCACTCGGCAAAGCAGAAAGAGCACATCAAGCCTGTGGCTCGCCTGCAGAGGAGGTGCAGGGGCCGCCAGGGCCGTGGTTTCAGGCACACGGACAAGGCAATGCTCTCCCACTGCTGATCCCAGCCTTGATGTCTCGGGCTAACGCCAGACGAACCCCCTTGCCGGGGCCATCTGGTCCTGGGCGCGCTCCCGGGAGGCGGCTCCACGCGAGTCACAGCAGCCGCAGCAGCCTTGGCACGGAGGAAGGCCTGATAGGATCTGCTGCCCACTGCAAGCTCAGGCGACGGACTTAAAGGGAACGGGCACTGAGGGGAAACAGCTACAGGAATCTGATTTACTCAAGATTCACTTTCGGGTTAATTTGGATTCATTCTGGATTCGATCACAAGGAAATGCATGGGTGCAGGGGGTCAGAGTGGAGACCTTCGTAAGTCACGGGGTGAGCATGGGGAGCGTAGCTGAGAATACTGTATCGCCTATCTGAAAGTGGCTCAGAAAAGTAATCTTAAAAGTCCTCATCGTTAAGAAAAGACTTTTAGGACTGCACGGGTGGTGTGTATTTTTTCTTTGCCCTCCTTCCCAAAGGCAAAGAACCTGTGTTCTATAAAATTATGATGTGGAGAGAAGTGAGATGAAATTGCGTGCTAAGTGCAGGGAGTACTTTACTGGTCGGCCAACACCGTCATTACTCTCCCCAGGTAAAGACACCCCAAAGTTAAGGGGTGTGTATACAAACAAGGCACGCAGACTGTGCCGGGCTGGTAACGGGGGCTGGAGACAGCAGGTGTCAGCGGCAATCACCTCCACATGTCACGCCGAGTGACAGAATGCTGAACGGGAAACAAAGACGACAAAAGCTACGGCGCAGTGTCATGTACGTTCAGTGAAGTGTAGCTTAGAAACACAGCACCTGTGGAGCAGGACATCCTTTTCCCAGGACGTAGATTTAGAGACGTGTCAAACACCGGGGAACGGGTCGCCGTGTGAGAACAATGTCGGAAAACAGGATGAAGGAAGATCTTTATGACCAGGGAGCCCTCCGTGGTTAGTGAGAGCAAACCTGTGCACCGAGGAAACACAATTAACTGCACTCTGCACCCGAAGTTTACAGAAGCCCTAGGTCTGCCGAGAGGGCCAGTGGGTACGTGGTAAGGGCCAGCGCTCCCCGGCAGCCGCTCTGCAGACACACCGCTCCCACGGCAGCGCCACGTCCTCGGTGGAGCAGGCTTGCTCTCTAAGGGAGAAGAACCTTAACACTTACCTCTTCAGCCCCCTCCACCGGGGACGGAACGAACACCTTCTTGCACACACGGAAAAACCAAGTGGCTCTTCCCGAGTCACAGGATAGCTCGAGGGGTTTGAGCTCCGCGGCGAAGCCCATCTCCGCCGTGACTCCCCTGAGGCACCCGGACAGGGAGCCCCCTCGTGCTGAGCCCTGAGGCCGGCTCTTGTTCCGAAAGCGAGGTCTAAACATTTTACGTTATTTTCTTCCTCAACTAACTGCTCGAGTAAAGGCAGGTCTGGAAACCGAGCCTGAGGGCGCAGTGGGGCACCTTTGCGTGTTCACATCTACAAGTAAAGAACCTTTATGGCAGGCTGACGACATGCCAACCCGCCCAAACTCAAGGAGAGTGACCTGCGCCACGTCACGAGCCGTAACACGCTCAAACGAGGACATTCGCCTTCCTCGTAGCTTCCCAGCCCCCTTCTGGGGGTTCCGATGCCAGGGCAAGGTGGAGTTACTCCTCCCAAAGTCCAATCACACGTGTGGAGAGGACAAGTCACTTCTGCTCTCCCATGTCATTCTGACAGCCAGGAATCAAAAGCTGAGGCTGGAAAGCTTCCGCTAGGCAGCAGTCTGGCTCCCAGAGCCCAGCAGGCATGGCCCGCACTTTGTGAAAACATCACCTTTAACCCCTGTCTAAAAATGACAGCTAAAAGCCGACAGGATTCTGACTTTTATTCTTAGGTAAGAGCAGATAAAGAACAGGGACAAGTAGCAGCAAAAAGGGCCTGTCATCCAATCCGGCTGCGTCCGGGCCTCAGGAAGCGCACCTGTGCAGGACACACACCACTCAATCCTCGGGGACCCTCAGAACCTCACTTGGGGCCTGAAGTGCATCTGCTTGGTGGCATTGTTCTTCATTCCGGTCTTCAGCATCCACTTCGATTTCATCCTCTGGACGTACTGCATGTCCCGCTCATGCAGAAGAGCTGCTCCTGGGGTTGCAGAGGGGACAAGAAATGGGGCAAAGGTTATTTGTGATCAGGAAAAAACCCCAATCGTGAGAGAGACTCTCAGACCTAACTAGAGGGTGGGGGGCGTGGTAACCAGGTTCTTACTGTGAAGGGCACTGACCTGGGGTCTCCACGTAGCGCGTGGGGGTTATACATGCCCAGAGCTACAGACAACCACCTGTACTCGCACACGGTCTCTGGGACAAGCCTCACTAGTTCCCGTCACCTGGACGGGTCTGTAAGCCCCAGAGGTAATGCCCCACTCATCAAAGGTGACAGAAAGGCAGACACTATAAATTGAGTCAGGTGATAGTTCCTGACAAGAGTAAGATGAAGTCAGCATCTGCTAGACCTAAGTGGCAGCCGGCGGCCAGGAAGCCAGTGTAACTAAGCACCGCGGCACTGCACACGGAGCTTATCCGTCTAGGACTTTCCATGCCCGCCTCAGGGAGCTCCCCCGTCTGCTCCAGGCCCCAGGGGGCTGATGGTCTCCCCGAAGATCTAAGCACTGAGCTGCTGTAGCACACGCGTTAGGACAGGCAACCCACAGATCTGCCAGGTGCCAGGGGGTCCTGTTCTTGCTCCCATTTTATAAATGAGGAAACAGAGGCTTTGGTCACTTAAATTACTCATGTTCCTCATGTAAGAACCACGTAGTAAATCAGGTAAGTCGAGTCTGACTCCGTACCTCGAGCTGTTTGCCCCAAGGACACTAGTTAAGTCCTCCGTATAACCTCCAGGATAATTTCCACCTTTGTTGACTACCAAGTACTTATTTCTGTAACTACTATCTATTATATGCCATTTTAGAAAGTTACTGCGCCAGAAATATGAAGTTTTTAAGTAACAGAGCTTTGGGTTTATTGCCATAAACATATCAAGTAGTAACATAAGGCCCCAGAGCCAAGAAGTTCCGTTTCCTCTAGGGAGGACCCATAAGGACATCAATGGAAAGGACTCCAGCCAAGCCCCTCGGGTCCTACGAGGCCCTGGGCTGGTCCACGGTGGTACCCACACACCTGTGCTGCCGGTCCATCCCAGGGCTCTGTACTGCTGCAGTATCCGGCCCACGGCCTTCTGATTCTTAGCAACTGCCACAGCCCGTGACAAGCCAAATCGCTGTTTGTAGTATCTCATCAAGGAGCGGTGACCCACTCTGGCACCTGTTTTTCAAAAAAGCAAGATGGAGATGAAACAAAGTTCTATCCGCTAAAAAATAAAAAAATAAAAATGAAGTAGCATATTAGAAAATGAGAGATGGAAAATCAAAAAATAGAGGGATTTTTATTTTTTTATTTTTTATTTTTTAATAGTAAATTTATTTTTTATTGGTGTTCAATTTGCCAACATACAGAATAACACCCAGTGCTCATCCCATCAAGTGCCCACCAAAAAATAGAGGGATTTTTTTAAAAAAAAGAGAATGGCAAGTCACTGTTACTTGAAACACTCAGCATCTGGTGTGCATGCTTCTCTAGCGATTGACACAGCAAACCTGTAATATGGATAATAGGGCCTGAGAAAGGAGGCAGGGGCCGGAACTTCTTTTTAATACAAAGATAAAGCAAATAATAACCCTGATGTTCAAAACCTAAAAGTCTAGTCTGGATCTAGAGCAAAAAAACCAACCCACCTTTCTTCTGCCTAAATTCTCCATAGTGGTAGTTCTCAAGCCGCTGATTTCTTTACCTCCAGGGACATGTGGAGACACTGCTGGTTGTTATACCTGGAGGAGGCCGGCTAGCGGCTAGCAGACGGAGGTCAAGGGTTGTGCTAAACATGCTGCGGTGCACAGGACAGTCCTCCACAACAGTCATGTGGCCTAAAAGGTCCCACGCTCAGAAACCCTGCCCTGCTGTTTTCTATGTGACAGAAATCACCTGGGAGCCAGAATTCTAAAGGATGATTAAACTGCATTCCCTCTACAGCTTTTGCTTATTAGCAGAATCTGGTAAAACTCTGCAGGTCAACCATGCTTTCAGAGACGAGTCACTGTGGATTCCCCGGCCCGTTCCAGGAAGCGTGCACCCAGCCTCGGTTGCACAGCAGGAAAGTGAAGGGGGCAGAGCGGCTCCCTGACTCGGGCGCCCTCGCAGCAGGGGCTCTCACAAGGTGGTCCTGGCACGGCGGTATCAGCCTCACCCCAGGGCAATCGAATCTGACACTAAGTGTGGTTCTCTCACAGCAACAATAATCAGGTACCTTCCCAGACAAACACGGAGCGATTCCACGACAGCACGTGTCCACCGGGCACGGAACTGCCATTCCCGCTGCAAAGGGGTGAAGGACACATGGCGGCGGAGAACCACGTGCACAGCTTCCAGGAGAGCCTTACATTTACTTCTATCAGACCAGGTCTTTCACCATCTTTTGTGTAGGAAGACCATGAACAGGAGACTATAACTACTCCAGATGGCTGTATTTGCCTTTAGGATCTAGACCTTTCACTTACATGAAAAAATTCTGTCAGGTTATTTTAAGTCCCGATAGCTGGGGCAAGCCACCTGGAAAGGTTTGCTTGCTACACAAACATGGGAAAGTACTTACTTTCAGTTGTTTCTCTGCCATAGGATGCAAGAGATGACTCCCCCCCAAAAAAGACCCTTTCAATTCAAAGATGAGTCGGTTGTTGGATACCAGCAGAGATGAACCTGTCCCCTTGAACCTGTTTCTTCTGGAAGCCACTCGAAGAGTTAACAAAGCTTCTAGACCACAAGGAAAGGATACGATGCAGCTGACGCACGAGACTCCAGCTTCGAAGAAGGCTGCTACAGGAGACCCCAGCACCACTATCATCTTCTATTTATAGTAATAGGTCAGGACGCTCTAGGTTTGCCACACTCAGAATCATTACATGATAATGCTGGGTCACTGGGACAAAGTAAAACAATGTATAATGGTAAGCAGACTTTGGACATATGCATCATTGAAGAACACCCCTGAAAATTCAGGGTTCAGGGTTGAGTTCATTACTCAACACCAAGGTTTGTGACCCCAGCAGGGGAACTGAAAACACAGTTTAGAGCTACCCCTGCCCCGTGTCAATGACAGGAAGCACCAAGAATAACGTGCTAGGAACAGCTCAACTTGAAGGCCCTCATCTAGGAAAATTATTTTTATTTTTATTTTTTAAAGATTTTTATTTATTTATTCATGAGAAACAGAGAGAGAGAGAGGCAGAGACACAGGCAGAGGGAGAAGCAGGCTCCTTGCAGGGAGCCTGACGTGCGACTTGATCCTGGATCCTGGGATCCAGCCCTGAGCCGAAGGCAGACGCTCAACCGCTGAGCCACCCAGGCGTCCCGGAAAATTATTTTTAGAACACAGTGTGACTGCCCAATAAACAGGAGACAGGTTATGTCCTAGTGATGGCAAAGCCACACTCTGTCCATCGACCTTTCACCGTCACAATAACCACTTGGAAAACTGTCTGCTCCTACTTAACAAAGAGACAGTGGAAAAGAAATGACCCCCAGCTGTAATTTTCCCAAGATTAATTACATCTTCTCGTGGATCCACCACCAGTTTCATCCGGCTGCCCAGCTGCTCACTGCCTGCGTCTTTCACAATAACTTATCCACAGGAGCTGAGGAGCAGGGAAGTAAACTCCAGGAAGCGAGCCAGGCCTCAGGCTCCGCATACATGCTCACAGTGCCCCCTGCGGGCGCTCTTTGTCACTGGCTCTCCGATCACCTACTCCTTGGTGATTATGATTAGATCGAGGACGGCCGAACGACCGCTTCTGAAACCGGCTGAAAGTGGACCCTACTAAGTGTGGTCGATTAAATGTCACCAAGGTTTCCACAGTACAGTCCTTCTCAGATCAGCTTCATGCTAACATCCACACTAACTCAGTCGAGTAACTGAAAAGGTTTCTGACCGGCAGCCTCGTTCAAAGACGTAAACGGGACTGGACATACTGCTGTAATACTGCTCCTCGGTTACGGGGCTTACTCAGATCTCCCACTCTCCCGGCTCGTTAGAGAACTTCCCAAACCAGAACTGAGACATGAGGGCAAGTCAATGGACTAGAAACCATCATGTCTCACAGATGGCGAGTTTTTAACAGAAGACGGTGGAACTACAGGTGACATGAAAAGCAAGGTATCAGTCCACCTGGAAGACATTTCAGAATACTAGCAAACTTTGATTCATGAAGAAAGCTATTTATTAAACAAATTCTTTCTTTTTTTAAGATTTCATTTATTTATTCATGAGAGACAGAGAGAGGCAGAGACACAGGCAGAGGGAGAAGCAGGCTCTTCACAGGGAGCCTGACGTGGGACTCGATCTCGGACCCCAGGATCGCCCTGAGCTGCAGACAGATGCGCAACCGCTGAGCCACCCAGGCATCCCTAAACAAATTCTTTAATAAGGTCTCACCAGTCAATCATCTGTGAAGACCCACGAAGCTAGTGAAGGACTTAGATTGTTTTTATCAGTGGCTCTCATTATTCTCCAGGTCACAGGTGTTTTAAACAAACATGCATGGCCACACAGGTGATATTAAAAATTTCACTCATTTTTTTTGAGAAGGCGAGTGTGTGTGCTTGCAGCTCAGGAGCAGGGGGAGGGCCAGAGGGCGAAGCCGACTCCCCGATGAGCAGGGCGCCCTGATGCAAGCTCTATCGCACGACCTCAAGACCATGACCTGAGCTGAAGGCAGACACTTAGCTAACTGGGCCACCCCACACAGGTGACTAAGCACGATGGCCTTTCCCCAGGAAACGGCACATTCAGACGAAGCAATGCAGGCGGCCTGGTTAGGAGCCTGTGAGTACTGCCGCTCACGTCTCTCCAGAGTGTCTACAAGTGCAGTACCTCACAGCAACACCAAACCACTTACTATCCTTCACTACTCCCTGTCCTGAGGCTTATTATCTAATAGTAGGTGGCCAGCAGCAGTGCAAGGAATCCAGGCTTTGTTTTTTATTTTTTTAATTTTTATTTATTTATGATAGTCATACACAGAGAGAGAAAGGCAGAGACACAGGCAGAGGGAGAAGCAGGCTCCATGCACCGGGAGCCCGACGTGGGATTCGATCCTGGGTCTCCAGGATCGCGCCTTGGTCCAAAGGCAGGCGCTAAACCGCTGCGTCACCCAGGGATCCCGGAATCCAGGCTTTAAAAAACCAGGGAAACTGGACCTTCAAATTAATCTCCCGCCACTGTCTTCTTCGACTACATGAGGATGTAGAGACAAGCAATCTGCTGCACGGTGCTGCAGGCCACTGACTGATTCCAAGCCCGAGGCCCCTTAGCCCACAATGGTTCCCTCTGCTCTGCTTCTCCTGGTCTGTGTCAGGCCCAAGACAGTCGACCTTACTTTCCTTTTAAAGTCACCTCCAACCCCTCAATTACTCAGTCAACAAACATTTATCTGGCTCTCGTGTGCCTGAGACCCAGTGCTGAGATGAAAGCAGCAGATGAAACCCCTTTTTAAAAAAGTAAAGGGGGAAGAGAGGCAAGCAAGCCAACAATTACAAAGGAGAGGACTGTTCCGACAGATAGGCAAGTGTCCCAGGAGCAGAGGAGACTCCCCACACTCAGGGCAGGGGCTGAGTTCACAAAAGCTGATGGAGGGGCGAACCCACGTCTTAGCAGCAGTAAGACAGAAGCACCAGCCATGCAAAGTCCCAGAGGAGGGAAACTGCCATTGGGCAGGTAAAGGGATAGAACAGGATACCTGGTGGGGGTCGCACCTGGAAAAACTAACTTATCGGAAGAACAATGGCTCCCCCTGGAGGAATTCCAGAGGAAAAGGAAACAGACTGGCGTTTGTTCTGGGAAGAACGCTCTGGGTGGTAGAGAGGACACCAGAGTGGAGATGGACACATAGGGAGCAGTAATGATGACAGAGACAAGCGTTCAAGAGAAAAAAAGGAAAAAATATTCAAAGGCTATATAAGATTTGCACTTAGGAACCATTTCTACGTGGGAGAGTATCCTGACAAGACGCCCATTTGGGGCTTTGGCTAATCTTAGCTCAATCATCCTAGGAAAAGGTGTTTTCTAGACCCCCCCCCAAAAAAAAGACCCCTAAGTAAAGCTGCAAAACTTTTATGTTTAAATGAAATTTCTCTCAAATAGACTGTATCTCTTAAATAGGATATGCTCATTGTGCACAGTCTGCTATCGAATATGCTGGAGTCAACGCAAAACGAAGCCCCCATTCTTAATGACACGCCAGACGCTACAGGGATCATCTTAGTCAACTTGGGCACAGTCCGGGTCATCACACTCTCCAGTCAAGGACATGGATGCTCATGAGGTAAGGGGCTAAAAGAGCCCGCCCTGGAAATTAAGTTATTCAGCTTATTTCTGCTATAGTGTACTGACATTTCCACCAGAGGAAGGCTACAAGAGATTTTCTGTAATGTATTTTTGCTCCTGTGTCTTGCACAGGCCACAATGCCACGCCTGACAGCGCCCTCATCACTGTAAGGAGAGTTACGTCTTCGAGTCAGGCTCCGCCCGCCCCTTCCTCCTACGTCACACTCTAAAGCTGCCCTTGGCCTCAAAGGTCATTACTCCGAGTTAAGGAGCTGTCCGTACCTAAGCAGTGCTATTCTATGTGAAGAGCCGTGATACAAGACGGTTTCTTGAGCAGTCAGCTCCACGAGCAGGATAGCTGCTCCTGCCCCCACCGTTGCTGCACACCTCCCAAAGACAGGTTGGGAAGACGTGAAAAAGGCTTCACTGACTAGGGTCTTGGGTCAACTCTTCACCCTACTTAAATTGCAGCAGGCTTACAGGTCAAATAAGGCTAATGGACTCTAACCCGCTTGTAAAGATGAAATAATGTAGCCACGTACCAGGCCACCTTTCAGTAAATAGTATCATTAGGACTTTACTATCTCCATGGCTCCATGCCCGTTCCTTCTCACAGGTGCTTCTGTAGCTTCTCCCATTCTCATCAGCTAATCCTAACACTGGAAGCAATAGTGGATGCTTGTCAGACCCATAGCTTTTGTCCCCCCACCTTTTCAGTCAAATCTTGTTCCCTCAAGTAGCAGGCACAATTCCAACTCCCTGCCTCCCTACCAGAATCAGAATACAGAGGCAACCGGGCACTGTCGTTAGGTACGCCTGGGACAGACTACCAGGAGGAAGTCTGAGCAACACGAGGAAACAGGAACCAATTCAAAGAATAAGAGCAGGGCCATGACTTACAAGAAAAACCTAAAAGAGGCAATAATAATAATAATAAAGAACCAAATGCAAAATGTCTATGTATTTGAAAGGAAATGACTGATCAAAGCACTTGGAATCGTAACAGAAGCAAAAACATTGATAATTTCAATGAAACAGCCAACACAGAGCTAAGTGGCAACCTTCAGAATTTACTATGTGTCCAAGAACATAGAACTTAAAAAGTTTAACTATCTTCCTCAGTATGGAAGGGGACTGATGTGACACGCCTAATAATCTCACTGGCATTAAGCTATTTATCTTTGACAAGTGCACTTACCAGAAGGTAGAATCAGCTCCATGGTTTCATCATCGTATTCTACTGTCTTTTCTGAAGGCAATTCCTCAGTCTCATCAGGGTGGTCCCCTTCCTTGTGATCCGGATAGCTACTCCTGTAATGGTGGCATTAATAATGGCATTAATACAAAGACTAACACCCCAGATTTAATTAAAAGATAAATTGTATTTGCAAAATGGCAAACCCACTAGCTACCTCAAAGCAGGGGATATATAGCTACAGGCATGACAAGCTGAAAGGTTCAGTAGAAGAACCAACCTGGGTGCATCCGCTGTAATAAAAAGCACGCAAGTGACCTATAAACTCAAGATGGATCACAGACCTAAATGCAAAACGCAGAACTGTAAGAATGCTTAGAACAGAACATGGGGAAAAAATCTAGATGGCTTAGGGTTTGATGAGGACTTTTTACATACACCACCAAAGGCATGATCCATGGAAGGAATAGTTGGTAAGTTGGACACTTTGTTAAACTTCTGCTCTGGGGAAGACAATGTCAAGGCAATTAAAACACAAGCCATTAGATTGAGAAAAAATATTTGCAGAAGACATATCTGATAAAGGACCATTATTCAAAATACACAAAAAACTCAACAGGAATACAAATCAGATTTAAAAATGGGGCAAAGACCTTACTGGCCACCTCACTAAGAAACACAGATTGTAGACAATGATGCTTCACAGCATGTCACCAGAAAAATGCAAAATCAAATGAGATAACACTACACGTGTATTCAAATGGCCAAAATCCAGAATATGACAACACTAAGCACAGGTGAGAAAGTGGAGCAGCAACAACTCTCATTCATGGGTGGCGGGAACACAAAATGATGCGGCCATTTTGCAAGACAGTTTGGTGGTCGTGCAAAATCAAACATACTCTTTACCACAGGATACAACAATTGTGTTGTTTAGTATTTATCCAAAGGACCTGGAAACATGTCAACACAAAAACCTGCACACTGATGGTTACGGCAGCTTTATCCATAATCGTCCAAACTCAGAAGCAACCAAAATATCCTTCAGTAGGTGAGTGGATAAATGGTGGTACATCCAGACAGACAATGGAATAGTATTCGGTGCTAAAAAGAAATGAACTAGTGAACCATGAAAAGACACAGAGAAAACTTAAATGTGTATTACTAAGTGAAAGACGCCAGTCTGAAAAGACAAGGAGGAAGAATAGGTGGATTCCAGATGATTTTCAGGGCAGTGACACGACACTGTACGCTACTGTAATGGCAGATACACGCCATCGCACCTATGTCCAGACTTAGAAAATGTACAACACTAACAGTGGAGCCCCAATGTAAGCTATGTACTTGGTGATGAGGAGGTGCTAGCGTGAGTTCATCAATTACGACTAGTGAAGGATGTCCATAACCAGGGAGGTTATCATGCTCGTGCCGTTGTGGGGGGCAAAGATTATATGGGAGATCTCTGTGCTTTCTGCTCAAATTTCCTATTAACATCAAATTGCCCTTGAGAAAAAAAAGAGAGACTGGGAAAATAATCTGTAACTGAATTCTTTCTTTCTCCTATTCGTTTCTTCCCAAGATGGTTGCCAGCTAGACAGAAGAGAATGTAGAGCTGGAGATGCAGCTCCCCTCAACTTAACCATTCTAAAAACAAGTTCTAGAATAGAATTCCAATAGAATTCTGTGATCACAGTTCTTTCTAGGCCTGTGTGTCCAATATAGGAGCTACGAGTCACATGTGCTTTTAAGCACTGAGCTTTGAAATCTAGGTAGTGCAACTAAAAAACTAAATTTTTAACTTTTTAACTTAATTTCTAATTAACTTAAATAGCTGTATGCATATACCTAGTAATTACCGTATTGGACACTGCAATTCTAGAAGAACCTCTATGTTCCTAGAAATGTTCTCAGACATATAATTGGAGATAATTGGAGAATAATTGGAGAGTTACACGTCAAAATGTTAAAAGTTAAGACAGATAACCCAATCCCAATAAAGAAACAGACAAGACTTGATCAGACACCCCAGCAGAGATATCCAAATGACCAACTAATATAAAAAGGTTCTCAACTACATTCATTATTATCAGGGAGATGCAAATTAAAACCACAATGGGACACCACTACCCAGCCACCAAAATGGCTGAAATAAAACCTTTTGCTCAATGCAAAAGAAGAATGAGAAATCAGGAGGAAAACCAGGAAGGATGATTTAAGAGACCAGGACTTTTCTGAACACATGCATCTGGAGACTGTGCATGCTTGGCATGGTAACTACACACAACTGCTTGTGTAGCACACCCGTGCTAGGTCAGGACACCTGTGCTAGGTACTGTGACACTGGGAACTAGCTGTTCAAAAGTGCCTGGCACAGATCCCTCGCATCATGGACGAATTATCCAACTTTCTAGTTAAAGGTGAACCACCTATGGGATAATGTCACCATCAAATAAATGCCTGGGTCGGGCCTCGTTCAGCAACCACCTCAATTACCTTAGGAGACTGTTTGTGATTCAAGGACTCTTAGGGAAACCAAAGGATGAAATCTAACCTCAGTCCCTCTGTTTGCAAGGTAACTGGCAAAACTGAGCTCCTAACCCTTTAAACAACAAAAGAAGAAAAACAAGTTTTCAAGTCAGACAAACTTCACTTTGGGCCTGAGATCGTCTCTCTATCAGATCTCTTTTATTAAATGTGTATGTTCAACTCTCATAGTCAGTTTCTTATCTACAAACCGAGAAGTAACAATCACCCATATGGAAGAGTTATAAATTATAAAGCACATAATTGTACTGTGCCAGACACGTGGTAAGCACTGGCACACCTAAGATCAATGCAAATACGATGACCTCACTGTGCTTACAAACCACAGACTTACCTAAAATCATAGAAGTCTGCAAATTCCAAAGCAGCATTGCCATCTGTGAAGAGCTTACAGTGGCTTTTGTCATTCATGTGTGCCTGTACAGCTTCCGTGGAGTAGAAGGATTTCCCCTTCTCATTGCACCACAAGCAAATCTTCCCAACACCAACTTTCTCTCCTGGAAAAATAATTTGAAGACAAAACATAAGAGGAGCTTTCCGCCGCCAGGTTAAAGCTCACAATTTATCTCCACGATTCAAAAAAACATGCATCATTTTTTATCTTTACGAAATAAGCAGATAATTCAATAAAAGACTGACGAGAAACAAAAAATGAATGTTCCCTTAAAATCTGTCCCCCAATAATGTGGTATTTCCTCATTAAAAGGAAAATTATTGTACTCACCCAGATACTTAATCAGTCCCTTAAGATCTGAAAGATACTCTATATCGGGAATAAAGAAGCTGTGGACTTTAGTCATATGAGCCACATTCTTCATCAGAGAGCTTGAGTGATGGGGACAAAATAAGCAGTCTGTTATGGGGATGGCACCAATGAGGGGGCCTCCCGCAGCCTCCTCCTCCTCTACGTCCTGCTCCTCCACGTCATCCATGGCGTCAGCATCCTCACATTCCAACTCCTCATCAGAATCAATATCTTCCCAATCTTCAAGCCAGAGATTTTAAAAAAAAAAAAAAAAACAGTTTAAGAAAGTGGTAACTACAATCGAAGAAACCATAATGATTCATAAATAGGAGATGGTACAGTCTTACATCTGGGGAGACAGAGTGCTAATTACATCCAAGGACAGACCCTCTTTTAAGATCTCAATTTTAGCTGGTCCCTTCACACAGACGAGCTTGTACCGCTAAAGACTCCTTAATCTTTCTTTTCCAGCATACTGGAGTCTGTACTTCCTTCCTAAGCCTATAGGAACACATACAATCCATATTAATGGGATGTGGGATGAGACCAGGAGGGAATAAATAGCTCATAAAAAAGAGGAGGCTTGGTTGCTGGCTCCACCTCCACATTTCAGGTTAGCTAGTTGATTCTGAAGCCCCCGTTTTGTTGTTTTAAGCAACTAAATTAGACGCAGAGCCATCCTACCTAGAAACCCAGCAGAATCCCAAGTCCTACATTCGTTGGTGCAGGCGGTATCATGCCCTCCTATGCGAACAGCAAATGCCTCCTCACTCAATACAGAAGTCATCAACAACACCCAAAGCATCCAATCAAGAAACAGGCAGAGGACATGAACAGACACCTCTTCAAAGACACAGACGTGGCCAACAGACACGTGAAAAAACGCTCCACATCCCTCGGTACCAGGGAAATACAAATCAGCACCACAAGGAGATCCCACCAGTCAGAACGGCTAAAATTAACAAGTCAGGAAATGACAGATGTTGGTGAGCATGTGTAGAAAGGGGAAACCCCTTAACACACCGTTGATGGGAATGTGAACTGGTGCAGCCACTGAGGAAAACCGTGAAGGCTCCTCAAAAAGTTGAAAATGGAGCTACCCGATGACCCAGCAATTGCTCTACTAGGTATTTACCCCAAAGATACACATGCAGTGGTCCAAAGGGGCACCTGCTCCCCAATGTTCACAGCAGCAATGTCCACAACAGCCAAACTAGGGAAAAGAACCTGGAAGCCCAGCGACAGATGATGTGGTCTCTCTATATATACAATGGGCTATTCAGCCGCCCCCAAAAAACAAAAACAAACAAAAAAAAACCACACAAAAACACACAAACCCCACAGAGGGACGCCTGGAGGGCTCAGCAGTGGAGCATGTGCCTTTGGCTCAGGGCATGACCCCGGGGTCCCGGGATCGAGTCCCTGCAGGGGGCCAGCTTCTCCCTCTGCCTGTGTCTCTGCTGCTCTCGGTCTCTCTCATGAATAAATAACATCTTTAAAAGCAGAAGGTATCATGCATCATATGACCTCACTCGCGTGGGATTTAATAAACAAAGCAGAAGTTCCCAGAGGAAGAAATAAAACAAGATGAAATCAGAGAGGGAGACAAACCCTAAGAGACCCTGATCATGGGACACGAACTGAGGGCCCCCTGGAGGGTGGGGGACGGGGTACCTGGGCGAAGCGACGGGCCCTGAATCACTGACCTCCACCTCTGAAACCAGCAATACCTTATAGGTCAACTGGACTTAAACATTAAAAAGAAGAAAAAGAAAAAGAAAGCAGCAGCAGCCCCAACTAACTATTCGCAGTCATGACCTATCGACCTCTCCATGGACCGCCCGCAAAGCATAAACTCCCGCACGGACATCCGGGATCGGCGCTGACAACGACGGCAAAACGGTGAATCATCAAATCAAACGCGGGCGACAGGCGCCGTGGAGCCGCCCGGGGCCCGAGTGCGCGACAGGCAAGCGGCGGACACAGGGCGCGCCGGCCTCGGGAGGGCATTACCGTCGTCGTCCTCCTGCAGGGGCCCCTCCAGGTGCTCCTCCGGGTGCCCCTCCGCCGGCCGCCGCCCCGCCAGCCTCCTCGCCCGCTGCTCGAACCACTGGAGGCGCGGGGGCCTGTCGGGGGCCGCGGGCGCGGGGCTCCGGGGCCGCTGCGCGGGCGCCGCGGGGGCCTTGGCGGGGGGCGCGGCCGGCCGGGCCTTGATGGCCTGCTGGATGGCCGCGTTCAGGGCGTCCTTGTCCACGCCGTCCGCGCCCAGCCCCTTCTCCAGGTTCTTGGCGTTCCTCAGCTGCACCTGCCGGCTCACGGCGCGCACCGCCGCCCTCTCCAGCTCCGCGTGCCGCCGCGACTGCAGGTGGTTCTCGTAGGCGTTGAAGGACGCGAACCTCTTGCCGCACACGGCGCAGTAGGTGGCCGCGCCCTTGCTCTCCGGCTCCGCCACGGCCCGCTGCGCCCGCACGCGCTCCTGGAAGCCCTCGGCGCTCACCGGGCCCATGGCCGCCACCTTGCGCTTCAGGTTGTAGCGGTGCCAGTCGCTCTTGTAGTGCGCCCGCTGCACCTCCGCGTCGCCGAACGCCACCCGGCAGGTGATGCAGGTGTAGGTCGCCATCGCCGGGGCCCACGAACCAGCCCACCCAGGCGAGCCCGCCGACCCCAGGACGCGCAGCCCCAGCCCCGCACGCGCCGGCCGCGCTCTGCGACGACTTCCGGCCCGCCAGGGAAGTTATGCCAGCCGGGCCGGAAGTCCCGCCTCCGAGCCGCAGCCGCGCCGGAAGTCGAGGGCAGGCCCGGGACTGGCCTGGCCCCGCCCCCTCGGCCTGAAGCGGGTGTAGGTTAAGGCGGCACGGGGAGGGCGCTGCAAGGGTCGGCCTGACGGCGGCGCGGACGGGGCCACACCCCGACGTGGATGTTGATTGGGCCAGCCCGAGGTGGGCGGGATCGCCCGAGGTGGGTGGGGATTGGGCCAGCTGGGCCAGCCCGAGGTGGGCGGGGACTGAGCCTGAGGTGGGCGGGGACTGGGCCAGCCCGAGGTGGGCGGGGATTGGGCCAGCCCTAGGTGGGCGGGGATTGGGCCAGCCCGAGGTGGGCGGGATCGGGCCAGCCCGAGGTGGGCGGGATCGGGCCAGCCCGAGGTGGGCGGGGATTGGGCCAGCTGGGCCAGCCCGAGGTGGGCGGGGACTGAGGCCGAGGGGGGCGGGGACTGGGCCGAGGGGGGCGGGGACTGAGCCCGAGGGGGGCGGGGACTGGGCCGAGGGGGCGGGGACTAGGTCCGCGGGGCTCTGCCCCGCGCATCGCCCACCCGGTCGCTCTCCCGGGGGCGCGGAGGACGGAGCCGGTGCCCACACGTCCGGGAAGGGAGACCCGGGCCGGAGGCTGCGGGAATTCGCAGGGACGCGGGGGGCCGGGGCAGCCTCCCCGCGAGGGGCGCGCGCCAGACGCTGGGACGGAGGAGTTCGGCCGCCCCGGCGCTGCGCCCCCGCCCCCGCCCCCGCCCGCCCGGGCACCCCGCTTCCAGGGGTGCGGACACGCGGCTGAGACGGGCGCGGGCAGGGCGGGGCGGCGATCAGCCCGACGCTGCGCTCGCTCGCGGGGGCCGGGGGGCGGCGGCACCGGGGGGGCGTGGCCCCCGACTGCAGCCCCGCCCCTTTAGTTCAGGACCCGAACCTACTGAGCCACCCCGGCGCCCCCCCCACCCCGGACCCAGGCGCCCCCGCAGCCGGCCACCGCCCCGCCACGCGCCCCCGCACCCAGGCGCCCCATCACCCCCAAGCCAGGCGATCCCCCACCCAGGCACCCCATCACCCAGGTTCCCCATCACCCAGGCATCCCCCAAGCCAGGCGATCCCCTACCCAGGCGCCCCATCACCGAGGCGCCCCATCACCTAGGCACCCCCAAAGCCAGGCACCCCCCCAGTCAGGTGCCCCATCACCCAGGCACCCCATCACCCAAGCACCCCCCACCCAGGTGCCCCATCACCCAGGCACCCCCCAAGCCAGGCGATCCCCCACCCAGGCGCTCCATGACCGAGGCGCCCCATCACCTAGGCACCCCCAAAGCCAGGCACCCCCCAGTCAGGTGCTCCATCACCCAGGCACCCCACCACCCAAGCACCCCCCACCCAGGCACCCCATCACCCAGGCGCCCCATCACCTAGGCACCCCCGAAGCAGGCGCCCCCCAGTCAGGTGCCCCATCACCCAGGCACCCCATCACCCAGGCCCCCCTGACCCAGGTGCCCCATCACCCAGGTGTCCCTCAGCCAGGCCCCCCCAAGCACCCCAACTGATTTCACCGCGTACCCCTTGGAGTGCTGGATCTCAGGGAAGCCGCCGTCCTGGCCCCCCAGACCATCTCCTTTCTACCGCCAGGCTGGACACCCCATCACCCAGGTGCCCCCGATGCTGGCGCCCGGACTGTTCAGTATTTGAAACGAACCTCTTACCGCGGAAGTTATCCGATGGGGATTTTTATTCCAGAAAACTTGGTTTTGAGATCATCAAAACCTTTTCAAGTTGCTCAGCCGCCCGGAGAAGAGGCCACCATGTACCTGCGACTAGCCATGGACGGGGAGAAACCAAACTGCTGTGTATTTTCATGCTTTTCTAAAAGGTAAAGCCAAAGATGGCTGTGTAAGGAGATTTTGGTTTCTTTTACTTTTTTCTTATTCTCTCTCCTGTGGTTCTTCCAGCATCTCGTCATTCTTCGTGTGTCATTTCCTTCCTGCCTCCTTCAGTCCGTGTTCACGAGCCCCCACTCCAGTGTCTGAACCCCTGGGAGTTCCACACCCTTTCCTTTCCCTCCTGCGGGGACCCCGAGGTCTGCACACCCCAGGGCCCCGCTCGCCCCCACCCCCGGGGCCTCCTCTTCCCTAAGCCCTTCTTCCTCACAGGTCACTCTTCCCGATGGATCGGGGATGGCTGCCTGATGCCCACAGAATGCAGCTGCGGCTCCTTTGCCTTCCAGTAGCTCCGGTTCCCTGCCCCCGTGTGACCAGTCTCCGGGGGGTGTTCCTGCCACACCCCAGCAGCTGACACCTGCCGAGTCCTGCACGACAGCCCGACTCTGACACCGGCGACCCGGCGACAGCATCAGCTCCCCAGGTTGAGGACTCCCCACTCCCCACAGGACTGCGCCCACGTGGACCCCGGGAGCAGGTCCAGGGCCACCCGTGCAGACCCACGGCCTCGAAGCCGCCCGCCCTCTGCAGTCTGACTGATTCGCAGAGTGGCTCACGAAACTCAGGAAACCCGGTGACTTACTGGTTTATTAGAAAGGACATGAAAAGATACAGATGAACAGCCAGAGATGAAGACACACACAGGGTGAGGTCCAGAAGGGTCCTAAATACAGGAGCTTCTGTCCCCGTGGAGCCTGGGTGCAGTCACCCACCTGGCACATGGATTTGTTCCGCTTCACTAACCGAAAAGCTCTGACCCCCCCCCCCCCCCCCCGTTGTGGGGTTTTATGGAGGTTTCCTTAGTAGGCCTGACTGATTAAATCTTTGGTGATTGAACTCAGCCTCCAGCTACTTTCTCCTCCCCACAGGTCGGTTCCCCTGGCAACCAGCTCTCATCCTTAGGCCATCTAAGGGGCTTTCCAAAAGTCATAATCAAAAACATAGTCATTCCTTTAAAATACTCTTCTAATTCTAAATTAAGGAATCTTTACCCTCAAGGAGTTTCTTACAATTTGATAGGGATGATGATAAATACACAATGAACACATTAAAGACTGGGCCACTTACAACAAAACATAAAGGGGCAATGGGATTTAGGATAGAAAAATCTCATCCGACTAGAGACCAGAAAAGTTTTCATTAAGAAGCTGACATTTCAGATGGGTCCCGAAGGAGCGGGGAAACTGAAGACTTCATCTGCAAGTGGAGCAGGGAGGTGGAAAGTAGAAGAAATACTGTGAAGGGGCCAAACTAAGGGACATATTTAGGAAGAATGTTAGTCTAGTTTGCATCGAAGCATAGGATACAGGTAAAGATGAGGAAATAGGATTAGAGAGGATTAAGGTATCGTATTGGGTAGAGGACTGAATTCCATACTTTGTTGTTCATTCTTCATTTGCTAAAACAGTAGGCACTCAAAAAAAATGTTGCAGTTTACATGGGCATCAGGAACAGAAGTGGTCCTTGAGATCCAACAGCAGTACCTGGAATGGACTGGAAAAATACTTGAAAGGAGCGGGTCTGTAGCCAACAGCTCCTCGGTAAACGCAAGATGATTGGCCAAGGGACCTTGTGTTGAACTTCTCTGCCATATACTCAGAATATTATGTTAATGTGTCTAATTCCTGTTGACCGTACTATGAAAAAGGTTTCTTACCTAATTAATCGTTTTACTGAAGAATTTAAACTGAGACTGCCCATGTAAAAAATTTAGATTTGAAAATCTTAAAAATTAAAATTCTTTCTGGACACTGTGACACAGCCCTCAAGATCATTTAATTGCCAAACTAGTGAAGTTATGCTACACACCGTAAAAGTGACAGTATCAATGACGATGTGGTTCCTTTTCAATCCTGACAGATGTTGGGACATTGATTTTTGATAATTACAAAATTTAAAATAAGAGGAAATAAATTCACCTGCAAGTCAGCTGAGATACTAACATTGATATGTAGTGTTCTCTTGTGACAGGCTTACTACTTTCCACATACCTATATTGCAGTAGCAACTTGGTTTTTAAAAGGAAAACCTTAAAAGGGTTGGATGGGATTACTTTTGGGGGATAACAAAGAATATAAAAAACTAACATTTAGTAAATGGTTTACAAGTTCTGTGAATTTGGTGTTCATTAAAAAATGTTAAGTAGAGAATTTTTATTTTCAATAGACAACTTTAATACGTTTTACTACCTCTTGGTTTTTGGGTGTCTAGATATGCAGAGTTTTCTGTTCTTAAATTAACAAAGAAGTGAGAATACCTGGTTATCATAGCATTTACAATAGTATAGATCAGCTGATTTCTGGATTCTTTGAAAAAAAAACCTAAAAATTCAGTCATTAATATTTAGTAAACTTCTGAACTATTTAAAATTATGATCATTCTTAATGTATCTAAAAAACAAAAAATTAGATAACATAATATACTAGAAAGAGAATACGCTCTGGGGACAAACTGGCTTTCCCCCTTACTAGCTATGTGACTTTGGAAATGAAAATTGATTTAACCCTGTCCTTCTGATAAATGCTCTTACTACTGCTTAATTGTAGAGTCATCAGGATTACACGTGATTGTAACTGTAACTGAGTATTTTCTATGTATTGGACGAACAGTTGGCAAACTTTTCCTATAGAGGGTATGATAGTAAATGTTTTGGCTTTGTTAGGCCTATGGTCCCTGCCACAATTATTCAACTTTTTTCTTTATATAAAAAGAGAAAATATAAAAGCAGCCATAGACAGTACATAAATGAGTGTGTCTATGTTCCAAAAAAACTTTATTTATGGATGAATTTTTAATTTCATATATTTTACACAAGTCATGAACTCTTCTGATTTTTTTCAACTATTTAAAAACCTTTAAAAAATCATTCTTAGCTGCTATTCCATATAAAAACAGCCGCAGACCAGATTTGGCCCATAAGCCATAGTTTGCCAAAGCCAGTCTTAGACACTGAATTACACACTATGGGATGCAGATGCTATAACTTAATTTTATAGATGAAGGAAACAGGTATAGATCTAATGTGAATGACTTGGAGCCTCCCAGCCAGTGTTAGATCCATTAAAAATGGCTAGTTTAGAACCTCACACGTGGTCCAGAGTCAACTGAAAAAATAGACATTTTTGCAACACTTTTCATCTTTTTTATTCCACAGCATTTCCGGGATTATGAGGCCAATATACTGCTACTCCTACTGAAAGAACTTTAGAGTTTTCTTATAAGCAGGTACTTGTTGATTGACTTTGTTTTAATGTTTGAAAAGGTGGTTTAGTTGAAACACAGGTAGGAAAAAAAAAAATCACTCTCTCGGTTATATATAGCCTCCCCCCGCCCCCCGCCCCGAAAGTGCTTCAGATACTTTTTTCCATTCATTCTAAAAAGATTCTTGTGTAAGAGAATAATTAGCTTCCTAATTTTTTGTTTGGGGAACCCGAAGTGGTAGTTTGAGGACGTTATGTGGCTTTCACATTGTATCTTAAGGGGTCATAATATTAACATTAGAACTAGAACTGGTATTTATGACATCCCATACTAACTTAACTGCTGCAGTGGAAATGGAGGGATAATACACAAAAATATATTTCTGAGGCTTTCTACCTTTATCATGATACAAATGACCTATGACAACTACAGTTTAATAAGGGTTTTCAGAATAATTTCCTATCTTGTAACTAATATAACTGAAGCAGTGTATAAAGAACTACATCAACCTAAATTATAAACAGAAAGGAAAATGTTTAAGTCACTTTTTTCTTAAATGTAGATTTGCTTCTTGCCTAAAATCAGCAGTATACTAGCATTTGCTATTTTTTAAAAGCTGAAGAGTTGCACTTATTTCAAAGACAGGAGTGAGACGCTTAAATGTGTTGAGGACGTTTGCCAATTACAATTATAAATATTTCTTTTCCTAATATTCTATTACATGGGGGGAGCGGTTTAAAAATCACTTCTGAGAATTTTTAGAGTAAGGGAAAAGCAATGATGATTCAAAATGAGAATATAAACAGGGCTGTAAGCCTGGATTGACTTTCCAAAGCAAGCTTGAACTTCTTGAGCTCTGCTTCATTGTTTCAGGTCAAAATGCATAATCAATGTATGCTATTTCCATCGTCTCATTTTGCTCAGCATTCTTTTGCAAAGCATTTTTTCTACAACTCCTTTGCAATTAAAAAGAATCCATGTTTCACACTTTAATGAATGCATAAATTCTCACAGTAAGGGGTAAGTAGTCCCCACTGGGACTGGATCACTTATCGGGGTTTACTGTTACTATACCTTAAAATCAGAAATAGGATTATATACAGTACATCCACCAACACATTCACACACACACACACACACACACAACCCCACAGCACCCCTCTTTGTCTGAATTAGGAGTACTGTTACTGCACTGGGTACATCTGTAATGACATATGTTCTGGAATAAATATTGAAGTACATGTCTGGTTATGATGCTACTACCCATAGCAAGTTGGTATGTCTCCTCCAGAGTGTTAATAACACAATTTCCTACCCTAACAACCTCGCCATCCCCAAACCACTTTTAATTTATAGTTCATAATATTTGACCCTAGTTTTATTGTTTGTAACACCAACTCTAGAGTTTATCTTTCTGTAAGCTTGTCTATGACTCTTAACACATTCTTTAGTTACATGGGTCACCTTCTTTTTTTCCCCTCCATGAAGAAATTGAAACGACTGAAAACTTTTTGACTTCATGGCCAAGAACATTTTTTAAATACAGAAACATACACATAAAAAAAAAAAAAAAGAATCCTGGTGACAACTATTTTATAAATATGTGACTGTATTGTTCTTTATGTCCAGAAACTCGTATTGAATAGAATTCAGGTATATTCCTCCCTAACCCACACAGTTCATAGATCTAACACCAGGTTTTTGTACCAAAATGGGCAAGATAATGAAGGCACAGGCTCACTTTGTATCAGTAAAGGACATCAAACACAGTCATGAGGCACTAATGACATATAAGCGTAGTCAGTCACAAAAAGCATGTGTTGAAAGTCCTCAATAACTTATCTCCCTTTACATTTGGCAAAATTCAGTCTAGATATTTTAATACCTCAGAAAAAATAAATAAGAGATGCTACACTAAAACATCAGATTACCTATCGTCTTTAGGAATAGAAGGAAAGGGATAAAATGAAGGGAAGGGACAACAGCTTTCCTATATTCTTGGATTATCTTTCCTTTCTCAGGGTCTCAGACGTCTGTATGCATCTGTAGAAATGCCAGCTGTACCTGAAGATTGAAGGGATTGTTGGTAGTTGGCTGGCATGGTCCCTCGACACTATTAAAAGTTTACATCACAAAAGCAAACTTAGCTTGATTTCTGCGAAATCCTTTGTTAAAAGCCTATATCAATTTGGTTATTTGAAGGTGATCTAAAAAGTTTAAATAAAGGAAAAATATATTCTAGCTTCCCAGTAGAAACAGGTTCTATTTTTAGACTTTAGCAGCAAGTAAAGACACCTTAGAGCCAAGCAAATTTCCCTCCCGCAGGAGACGCGCTACAGACTACGGAAGCAGTCACTGTTTCTCTACTGCCGATGACAACATCACTCACAGAACGTACCAGGCACGCGTTTCACAACTTGAAGAGACTTTGTCCATGACGTAATAGGAGAGATGACGATTTAACTTGGGTCTGAGCAAGCAGAACAGACCTGCACTTGACAACATCTCTGACAAGTACCTGACGGCCCAGCAACCAAATGCAGCCCAGTCTGTGTTTCCATCAAAACCCCTGTCTGTGCGATACACCATTACTTGCCTTCCAGGGGTCACACCACCGAGGGCAAGGCCAGAGCTGCCGTCCACGGAGCATGCCACTTACACAGGTAGGCCTAAGTCTATGACTGCAGAAACGACGTGGAAATGTATCAGCCTATCCAAAGTATTTAAATATATTTTTTAAATTATCCCTAGGAAATTAATTTTGATGATATTTCCCAAGTCCTTCGATTAAAGATACCGTGATAATTTTTGTTTTTTTTTACATCAGAGTCTACCAGAATTTTTTAACTGTTTCCAAGTATCAGTAACAAAGGAGATGATACTGCTTCGTATTCACAACTAATGGTTAATATTTCAGTGAGTTACAATAAACTGTTTGCATGCTTGAAAAATTAATTGTAAAGAAAAAATAAGGAGTACTTATAAGAGGATCCCAATAATTTGGTGTTTTTGCTTTAAAAACAACCTCTAATATTCATGTCTGACACCACAGTATGTATATATATATGTATATAAAGTTCATTTCCATGCTTATTACATAAAAATAACTATAGGAAATATCAGTATCAGCTGATATATATCCAACCAATTCACTGCAGAAGGAAAAATAAGAAAAAAATCTGAAGTAATCAGTAAAGCTCACAGTTCAAAAAAATTTTTTTTTCCTTTTTTTTCCTTTTTTTTTTTTTTTTTTTTTTGCTTGTTTCAAATTTTTTGGTAGTTTTCTCTGTGCTGTGTTGAACAAGTTGATTCCCAGACTAATGGCCTCCGAGTAGATTTGAAAGGAAGCCCGAAGACTTCTTATTTTGCTGTGCTTCTGCTTCTTGGTCTTGTGAGAGTCCCAACTCACTCTCAATTTGATCAAGCTCTGACTGGTCAAGTAGTTCAAAGTCATCACCTTCTTCAGTGTCTGTGTCGTCTCCTGGGCTGGGGGCAGCCTGAGAGAGTGCTTGCTGCACGCCCTCTAACTGCTCCTTGATGGCAGCTGTCACTGCGGCCGTGATGGCGTCCCCAGCCAGGTTGCGCATCAGGTGAAAGGTTTGGTCACTGCTCAGAGGAAGGCTGAGACCAGCCGCCGACTGCCTCTCTCTGCTCGTTCTCACACCGCTGTCCAGCTGCTCCTTTCTTCTCCTTTGCTCAGTGGGCAAGCCAAGGCTGAATTCATCTTCATCATTTGTTCCCATGCCATTTTCTACGGATGGAAAATCGGAAAGGTCTCGAGAGAAAACTTCTTCGCTGGGTCGATCAAGATCTGTGGAATGTATCACACAAGTTCACGCTTGAGCACCATGATGGATTGGAAACAAAAGAACTGTCTGAAAGGAACTCTGATTGTAACCGGAACCCTCTAGGCGGCCTTGGCGGCCACAGGCTGGACCCCTTTCGAATGCAGGACACCGGCTCTCTACAAGGACACCAGGACCGCACGTCCCCGCTACGGCTTTAGTTTTCCTCTTAAGCACAAAACCGGGTATGTGATGACTTAACATCCAACCCGTCTAACGTTAGCTTGAGGCTTGACTGAAGTTTTTCTAAGTTTGTATTTGTTTAATTCCAGTGAGTTAACAGAGTGTTAGCTTCAGGTGTCCACCCTAGTGATTCAGCGCTTGCATACAACACCCCGAGCTCATCGCACGTGCCCTCCTTCACCCCGTCGCCTAGTTCACCCAGCCCCACCACCTCCCCTCTGGAAACCGTGCGTCTATTCTCTGTTCAAGAGTCTGTTTCTTGGTCTCCCTCTCTCTTTCTTCCCCTTTGCTCATTTGTTTTGCTTCATATATATATATATAGACCTATATATAATAGGTTTAAATGTTCATTGTAAACAAAACTTTCATCCTGGCCCAGGGAGGGTATCAGCTGGAAGCCAGTGTGGATATGTATGATCACAAAGTTTAAAAATATTTCAGTTGGAGGTTTTCATGGGTTCTGGTGTAACAAACGGTATTATCCTGCCTCAGCATTTTCCTCCATGGAGAGCAATGTCTTAGCATCTGTAACCTATGTTTGTCTAATGCAAGGAATTAAAAGAAAATATTCACTGAGGGGGGCACTTGATGGGATAAGCACTGGGTGTTATTCTATATGTTGGCAAATTGAACACCAATAAAAAATAAATTCATAAAAAAATGTTAGAAACTACCACTGTTCTGTAAAAAACATAACTTGTTTTAGATATGTTTTGCACGTGCATAAAATGCTTTGCCTGTCAAAAAATAAAAAGAAAGAAAATATTGCTCCTTCTGTTCCATATTCAACTTAAGAGCTCATAGGAGCACTTGGCTTCCTATAAATATCGCTGAAAATAACTATGCCCCGTTTACCAGATTTGTGTCCAGAATACATACAGGAACACTTTAAGATTTGGGACATTTGAAGGCAATGACAGGTTAGCAGGCAGACTGATTTCATTGTTATTCACTTTCCATAGAAAATCTTTCAGTACAACAGTTAACTCTTGAAAACAGTGACTTGAACTCTTCAATTTAATTAATACTTTCTATGTGGGTTGGATTATTGATGCCCCTTTTGTTGTCTAAGTCTGAGATAGGATGCTTACGAACAAAGGGTTTATTATCCTTATCTTGATAATGTAGGGCTTGTGCAGTTTGAGTGCTTTTTTTTTAAAGTAGGCTCTAAGCCCAATGTGGGGCTTGAACTCACAACCCCATGATCAGGAGTCACATGCTCTGCCAACTGAGCCACTAGAGGTTGCTCCGTGAATGTTCTAATACATTTTAAAGGTGAGGACACAGGTCCACAGAAATTATGTCACCTGTTCAAGGCCATACAATTAGCTAAGGACAAAAGCAAGACTACACCTGGGTGTCCCAATCTCCAAGCCTGTTTTATTTCAAACATTGTACAGCCTCCCTCCTTCCTCTAGAAGAACGTATGTTCTTGCTTGTAAAAACACACATAAAACAATTCATAATCTTCCATTATAAGCTCATATTTTCAGTATATGGCTAAAATGACATGAAATAATCCAATGAGACTAGCAAAAGTTGTTACTACACAAGGTTGCTATTTAAAATTATGTTTATCCCAATTATTAAAAAAATAAAGCTTTTTTAAAAGCCAACTTTGAAGAAAAACATGAGTGGAGTTAGCTTTGGATTAGGGGGAACCTGTCCTCCACACTTCAATCCTCTTTAACGAGGACTAGCCCTGGATATATGGGATGAGTGTCTCTCTTTCCCCCACCTCGTCCATCGTTGCCATGAACAACAGACATTTGCCACCAGACACTTCAGAAATTGTTTTCACTGTCAGCTACTTATTTGTTTTCCAAGTAAAGGCAGATTTGGATATGGACTGCCTTACATCTTTTTCTCATACTTTTAAAAAAAGTAATAGCCTTTCAGATATGATTCATCTACCATAAAATTTGCCCTTTATAATTCAGTGGTTTTTAATATATTTACTATATTCACAAAGCTTTGGGGCAACCATCGCCACTACCTAATTCCAGAACATTCTCATCACTACAAAAAACCCAGGCTAATTACCACTCACCATTCGTCTTCCCCCAAGCCCCTAGCAGCCACTAACCTACCCTCCGTCCCACGTGGATCTGCCTATTCCACGTGTTCATATAAATGGACTTATACGGTATGTGGGCTTGTGTTTGGCTTCCTTCACTTAGCACAGTGTTTTCAAGGTTCATCCGGGTCATGGCATGTATCAGTACTTTGTTTTTAGAGCCAAGTGGTATTCCGCGGCATGGATACACCAGATTTTGTTGCTCCATTCAGCAGCTGACGTGTACTCCTAAGAACACAAATAAGAGTAAGTGGGAAGGTGAGCGTACCGTCAGAAGTGTCTGTCTGTGGAGTGTATCCTTCTGAAAGGTTGAAGGTCCCATTGTCAGTCCAGGAGACCTCGGATACGTCTGTGTCCGACACAGACAGCTCTTTGGCAGCAACCGTGAGGCTGATCTGTGGTGAGACAGAGAGAGCAGAGGCACATTTGAAACTTCTAACAGAAATCCTTTGTCCTTTGCAGGCTCCATACAAATGCCCCAAAACTGTTTTTTTTTTTTTTTTTGAAACTATTCAATCACCTTCAAGAAGCAGGAGGAGTCCATTAGGAAAAATCACTCAGCTTTAGGACATGTAAGTAAGTTTATAGTCAAACCACACAGGAACGAATTGAAAACGAAACAAAAAATACCTTAGGACAAAGAGCTGAAAGGTCTAATTCGCTGTCATCTTTGTGACTTTTTTCTTTATCTGCTTCTGTTGAGAAAAAAATGTAGAGGCTTTCAGTTTCCTGGCCAGCTTAGACACAGTGTGTTTTATCCATTATACTGTGATGTCCTGACCCCACATTCCTCACACTGTCCAGTGCTTCCATTTAACTAAATGCCACACGTATCTGCAAACGTTTGATTTCCAAGGGAAATGGTCCATATCACTGATTCTAGTAGCATGGGCCCGGAACCAGCAGCATCAGCACCGCTGATCGGAACTTTTTAGAAACGCAAATTCTCAGGTCCTACCCCCTACCCTACATCAACTGAATCAGAAACTCTGGGGCCCAGAATTCTATGCCTTAATAATCCCTCCAGGCCATTCTGATCTTGCTATAGTGTGAGAATCTATAAGGTCATAGGCCAAGTTAAATACTGAAAAATGATCACTTTGGCTTGTCCTCTGTTTTCTTTTCCTCCCCGTTCTCTTAATCCCCTCTTATGTGGCTCCCACACTCTTAGCCTCGTGTTGTTTTTTTTTTTTTGCAATAGTCCACCCCAAAATAAAACAAGTGAGACAAAGAAAATCATAGATAGCAAGTATAAAGCTATTGAATCCTTTTCTCCTTCCCCCGACAATTTGGATTAAAAAGTCAATTTCTTATATGTTTGAGAAAAGCATAAAATCCTAAATAGGCAAAGGCTACATTACTTTCAGGGGATTAGTGTCTATATATGTAATAAAAGCCTAAAAGCACCTTGAGACATATTCAAGGTGATTTCATAATAAAGAGCCAGCTGACGTCTCCTTCCACGCGTGGCACTTAAAATTCAAACTTTACCTACCAGATCTCTTCCGTTTCTTCTGATTAATATATTCTCCAATTCCAAAGTCTAGCTTCAGCAGAACTGACTTGATTTTGCTGTATATTTTTTGTCCGATATCATTACACTTAAACAGTGGACACAAAAATGCACACAGCACTGCAAAAATAAGAAGGGAGGAGTGTGGGTAAGAGGACCTTCCTTTCAAAAGGCTGCCTCTGAGTATTTCACAAAAAATATTTCCGTTCCCTTACTGACAAATACAAGTTCTTTCTTAGAGAGGTGCCTCTGTGAAATAAGTCCCTAATTTCTATTCTTCCTCCCGTAGCTAGAGCACTGCTTCCAGTCATTGTTTTTAAAGACCTGCCACCAAATCGGCTTTCTCCCTTTCATTCTTTCCCGTCAACACTCACACAAAGATTTCACGCTTGCTTGACAACAGTCCTGGGTTAAAATCCGCACTCTACTTGTTTGTCGAATAAGCCACTTCACTAGAGGAAAGTTATTCTCTCTTAGCCTCTCACCAGGAATATTGGGATGATCCTATGATCTCCGGGGTTTCGTGAGGAGTGAATGAGGCGAATGCAAACCCTGTGAATAATGCCTGGCCTGTGCCGGCCTCTCCCCGGCTCTCTCCTCCTTTACTTCCCCAACAAGGCAGATCAAGGGCTGATACTCCACGTGGGTTCCACCCGGGAGAATGGATTTGCGCTTTGATCACCCGCCACGGGAGCCAGGCATCGGGAATAGTCGAGTGAAGACCGACAGAGCGAAAGCGCTGTATTCCCTACTGTTTACTCCTTTGCTGTCGGTAGGAACGGTGCCCGTTTGCTTTTTAAATAGGAGCTGCAAACTCAAATATCACTGGAAACCAAGGAAGAATAGGTACATTTTAAAAGCTGGTGTTCAGAAACACAGGGAAATGGGAGACTTAGTTGAGTCTCATCCCATCCTCAGGGTGGCAGCAGCAGACCAGCTTTTTCAGGAGAAGCTGGCCCGCTGTACTTTTTTGAATGGCACTTTGGAGCTGTATTTGACATACAATAAACTGCACACATTTAAAGTATTACAATTTCGTAAGTTTTGACATGCGCAAAGAGCTAAGAAACCATTACCACAATGAAGGTAGTGAACACAGCCCTCACCCCCGAGAGGCTCCCCATCTTCCCATTCATCTCTCTCTTGCCTTCCCCTGCCCCGACCCACCTCATCCCTAGGCAACCATGGGTGTGCTTTGCCATTGGTTCAAGAGGAGTCTGAATTATGTATAGATGGAATCATACGCTCTATACTCTTCTTTACTTGGCTTTTCCCACTCGATCTAATTATTTTGAGATTGATCCGGATTGTTGCATACGCCAATTCTTTAGTGCTGAGCAGTCACTGTATGGATGGATATACTAGAGTTTGTTTCCTGGTGCATTTATGGGCGCACATATGGATTGTGTTCTGGGTTTGGCTACTGCAGATAAAGGTGCTGTGAACATTTGCATGCAAGTGTTTGTGTAGATGGATACTTTCATTTCTCTTGGGTAAGTGAATACTAGCCATGGGATAGGCGGGTCATAGATCGTTTTTAAGAAACTGCCCAACTGTTATCCAAAGTGTTTACACCATTCTACCGACCTACCTACCAACGGTATGTGGGAATTTCCAGCTGCCCTGTATCCTTGCTAATACTTGATATGGTCCGTATTTCTTAATTTTAGCCATCCTGGTGGGAGTGTAGTGGTATCACATTCTAGTTTTAATTATTTTTTGAGCCACAGAACACACACGAGGGCAAAAGTATTAGAGTGTTTGTGGGGGTGGGAAGTATAGCTTTCTTATAGTTCTCCTGCCGTAATTTAAAATCAAATCAAAACACTTATAACCAACCCACCCTGCCCTTTGGCAGCTGTTCTTCCAACTTGAAAATATAAACATGTCTCTAGGAAAAGGAGAAACTTTGTACAGCAGGAAATTAAAGGATAACCAATGTGTTTTGTAACCAAGAACTCATCCCTCCTCTTCCAAACTACGGAAGGTCCTGTGGACCATTAAGCGATACCATATGCATCACATAAATTAGCCAAATGTTCTACTATACTTACACAGCAGATAGCTGAGTATAACTCCAGGAATGTAACTTCCCAAGATTGTAAAAAATGTGCACACACTGCAGACCAGGAGACAAAACTAGAAATAATAGGAACAACATGTGACAGTTACAACTCCAAGACATTTTTGAGCACAGGATACACAAGTTTTGTCTATATGTGATCTATCACATTACGGCAAATGTTTTTCAAACAGTGTTCTTTTGTACTTGGTCCTAATGGCTGCTGTGTTCAGCTGGCCTCGGCCCACTTTAACGCTTAATGAAAAATCATTTTAAGGTTCCAGAAGCTAATTTCTGGCACAGAGAACATCTCCCATTAATCATGCCTGTGGCTGTATGACTGCCAGATGCAAGAGAACTGAAGCGTCATATGTCCCCAGAAACTTCTTTTACTCAGGGTCAGTTGTTGAAAATAATGCAGCCTGGTAAATAACCTGCAAGTTCAAAGTACTTCTATAAACCCATCAAAATTCATAAACACAGCAAAGCAAAAATTTGAGGCATTTGTATGAATATAACAGCAATCTGCATAGCTGATAAGCTGCTAGGATGAATCCACTGGCCATTACGATCTTCCTTCCTAACCACATCCATCCCTCAAATTGACCCCACTTCTAGGTCACTTAGAAAGCAACTGGAAATGAAATGAAATTCCCAAAGTGAAATGTGCATATTTTCCTACTGCCAGTTGTGACCAAAAAAAAAAAAAAAAAAAAAAAAAATCTTGGTTGTTTCAACAAATTTAAACATCATGACAAAAAAATCTCCCATAAAGCCTTCACTTGTTTTCCACACCCCAGTCTTAAACGATCCTTCTTCTTTTGATTTATCTTTATTCGATGGTATTAAATCGGCAAGTAAAGAGAATTCTTTATTCCTTAAGGGAATTTCAAAAAGACATATGAAAAAAGAATATATAACTCTGATCAGTAACTGATTAACACCATCAGATTAACTTTGGTTTTCCATTCTTTGGCACAGGATTAATAAGTTAACTGATCAAAAGGAGAACAGATGAACTTACGGAACAAAGTTAAGAGCTGTTTCTGAAAAAGCAGAGGCCCTTGACACATATGCAATTCTAATAGCAAAATGGAAGAGGAAAGACCATAAGCATTGAAAGAATAAGTCTAGGAAAGCATTACAACGTCCAGAATTCAGTTTCACAAAGAGATTTCCATCCTATCCACTAAATTTGTGACATCATCACCTTAAGCCAGTCGGCCTGGAGTACATTAATGCAATCCAATGCAGAAGTTTTAAGTTCAGAATCTCCTAAAAATGTGTTTTGATCATTTCAGTAAAATAGGCATCAAAAATGCAACTCTCCCTCTCCACCATATGGATATCTAGTCTAAGAATCAACTTCAGTAATTTTTTTTAAAAATCCATACATATGCAACGTTGCCCCTTTAATAATGCTCAAAATGTGCCCAAGCATAGTTTTATTTTTCAATACCACTGAAGTTAAGAGACACATGTACATGGTACAACCAGAGGGATTTTAAATGCTGATATTCCTAGGCTCTTCCTTCCAACTGCAGGCGGAGGTTCAAGAATCTTGAACCCAATACTGGAAGGGGAAGCGTCCGTTGCTGGCTCTGCCCTTAAACCCATGTTCTCACGATCACAGCTGTAGCCGCCTCTGCACACCAAGTCCTCCAAGGGTGTGCACCGTGCAATCCCTCCCAAACCACATTTGATCCTTCTCCTCAGGGGTTTTCATTTTAACCGGGAAAACACTCGTTCCATATATATAAAGACTGTGAGCATCTTTGCCAAAGGTTTTCTTTCTTAAATAAATCATATAGGAATCTCTACTTTCTAGACTGAAAGACTCCATTATCTCCAAAGGCACCCTCAGAAGGACTCTGTCTCCTCTCCCTTCGACTGCAGAACCGGCCTAAATGATATAAACTGAAATTCTTTTTCTATTGGATTATAACTGACATACATTGTTATAGGAGTTTCAGGTGTACCCCACAGCAACCTGACATTTACACACATTATGGATGATGACAAATCTAGTTCCCATTGTCATCTCTGTACTTACTACGATACTATGGATGACATGCCCTAAGTTGGACCTTACGTCCCAATGACTTATTTATTTTTTTATACTGAAGTACAGTTGACCTATCACATGACTTTCAGGTGTACGGCATAACGGTGACTTCCATGACTGGAAGCTTGTACTTCTTAACCCCTGTTGCCAGTTTTGCCCATTGCTCTGCCCCTCTTCTCTCTGGCAACCACCAGTTTGTTCTCTACATTTACATGTCTGCTTTTAAACTGAAATTCTTAGTAATTTTTTCTCTTAGGTCTGGCTGATAAGACCAATCACCATTTTTGTTAATGAGTTAGATAAACGTGTATAAAACAGAAGACAATTTTAAAACAGAAGCTTGAGGATTTTCTAATGCTAACACACTCATATTTCTGAATTTTGCTAATATCAGCTTTTATGGCAAGTGTTCCTAGTATATTATATCTAGGATTGGAGAACCCTTATAAGCTGATAAACTAGGTTAACTCATTGGTTTCCAATTTATTGCACGTTCTAAAGCACACACGGTAATCCTCCCATGCTGGAAAACTTGCCTTGCCCGGGCTCTGCTGTTTAAAAAGAGACATTTCTTGAAGAAATATGCTGAAATTCATCCATGATTCTGCAATACAGTGGCTGAACCTGGGTCTTTCATCTGGTTTGGAATTGACAACTTCCCAGCTAAAGAGACAAAAAGAAAACAAGAAATTTTAGCTGCCTTTTGATGATTCATTCAACATTCGTTGTTTCAGCAAATATTTATTGAGCACCTGCTACTGGCCACGCTCTCTGGAAAAGCCCTGAGAATTGAACAAGCCAGGTATCTGCCCAATGAAGCTCATATGCCGAGAGAAGAGATTCAAGCTAAACAATTTCTTAAACAACTCCCCCATTACAACGAGGGTGAAGTATAGGGTGGGGGCTTTGAGAGATCTCTGAAGAAGCCCCTTTTATGATGAACCCTGGATTAGCAGCAGTCTATCACAGGGCTTGGAAGAGTTCCACATAGAACAATGTACAACATGGGCAGAGGGCTGGGGCCAGAAGGAGCTACCGGCGCTACTGAATCGAGCCCCACATGTGGCTCCACAGGGACAGAGTCGGCCAGAAGAGGAAGGCTGCATAAAGCCTGGAAGGTAGGATGGGACCTAATCATAGGGGCCTGGGGGCACTTGTTAGGAACGTTGGAAACCTCAAGGATCGGAAGCCACAGTGCTTTTAGAGGAATCTCGGCACTGATCTTCTAATCGTCATCATCATCAACAGCAATGCCTTCTCAATATACATTCCGGTCCATCAGCTCAGTAGAAAACTATTTGTTAAACTCAACAGGGTCTCAAAGTTCCTCGTATTTTTCTAATGGATCTTCTCCCAACCGTCATCATAGAATGCGCTGAATGTGATGCATGGGTCAGGCATGTGCTCTGGGCCCCTGCCCTCATTTTCCCACAGGAACCTCAGTAAGCTAAAACCAGTAACAGTCTCTCCAGGAAGAAGACATGCAGACACAGGGCATTCCCTAAAATCACCATCACAGCAAGTTCAGCCCACTCTTGCAATAAATACTAACTCATCACCAGAATATACCAGTTGAAACAAGCTCTGTCAAGGGCCCTCAAATCCATTCATTTCATAGATAAGTGGTATGTGGAAGGCACTGCCATAGAGCTAAGGATAAGGCAATAAATGAACGTTGCCAGCACAAGACAAAGATTATTAGTGAACTGTCAGCTCACATTAGTGAGCTGCAACTGCAAGGGAATCAGAGTGAGATGATCTCTGGATTCAAATCCAATAGTCCTAAGACAAATCACAGCTACCTTGACCCCTAGATGCTCAACTCCCCAGAGACTGTGTACACGTGGTTCTGATTTATTTTTTTAAGATTTAACTAAAACTTAAAATTGTATTTAAAAAGGAAATTTACTGAACTAATCTACAAATTTCAATTGATTTATTTGAGAGAGCGTGGGGGTGGGGAGAGAGAGAACGCAGGCCGACTCCACACTGAGCAGAGCGCCCGTCATGGGGCTCAATCCCATGACTCTAAGATCACAACACGGGCGGAACCAAGTCAGATGCTTAACTGACTCTGCCACCCAGGTGCCCCTATTTCTTTCTAATATACTTTGAACACTAAGGCAATTTGTAGATTAGATAATTAAATGTCCTTTTTAAATACAATTTTAAGTTGCATTTAAGTGAATCCAATAGCATTAAAAAAAAAAGGGAAAAAACAACAATTTCATGTTCCTTCCTCTTTATTCTATCAGAGTCAAATGCTGCTCTCGCCGAGTCACTGGCCTACCAGTTCTCCAGGTAGATGCGATCCCATGAGGTAGACACTTGTGAATGATTTCCTGACTATCCTAAGAAATGAACTTTTGGGGACGCTTAGCTGTCGGAGTGGTTTATGTACCCATGAACTCTACCCCTCTCTTGAATCTCTGAGCAAGCCGGTTTCCATTGGTGACCAAATTTAGCACTAGCTTTGCCTACCTTATGAACGACTGCAGACCTACCAGAGGAAACACTAAGTGCATGGATAGAAGCCACTCTCTGTAACAAAATCTCGCCAGTATGTCTGCTTAATGGGAAAAGATTTTGTACAGGAGGCTGAACACCGCAGGGGGGCAAAGGAAATAATAAGATCATTAAAGTGTAGCCTTTAAAAAAATGTATTTATTTGAGAGAAAGAGCGTGCGCATAAGTGGGGAGAGGGGCAGAGGGAGAAGGAGAAGCGGGTTCCCTGCTGAGCAGGGCGCCCCACATGCGGCTCGATCCCAGGACCCTGAGAGCATGACCTGAGCCGAAGGCAGACACTTCACTAACGGAGCCACCCGGGAGCCCTGTGGCCTCCTTCCTGAGGACTTATTGCAAATTGACTAGGCTAGGCCACTGTTCATTTACTGGGGCCATAGAGTGGACATAAATACGGACTTTAATGTCTGCTCTCTCTGCATATTTAATAGTATATTTAAGGATTTGGTTGAACAGTCTGGCAAATGCAATTCTAACAAATCAATGAAAAACTTACTATGGAATGCTTTATCATTCTCTCAACGATTCAAATGGAATGAATGAACATTTCGTATTTTGAAACAAATTTAGGAGTATTTTCAAGAGGATGATGAACAGATAAAGTGAGTTGTGTCCAGGCCATGAAAGATGCAATGGCAGGGGAAATGAATGGACTCCGTGACTGTATGTGACCCTCAGAATCAAAATACTGAAAGACAAAGATCACAGAGTACGGACACCATGACCTCATTTACAGAAAGCTCAAAGTCATGCTAAGCCGACAAACTGTTTAGGCAAGGAAATGATTTCAAAAAAAGCAACATCAACAAACCAACCACCACCACCAAGCTCCAGGAGAGGGGTGGGGTTGGGGTATGTAGGGAATGTGACCAGTGAGGCCTACGGGAGCCTCCTGAATCCTGGTCACGTTCTAGCTCTTGACTTAGATGACGGACACGTGCAAACCGACTTACTACTGTTCTTAAAGCTACACACAGATACGCCCATATGGCCTTTATTTAAACATCTGAGGGCTGCCTCAGTAGCTCGGGCGGTTGAGCGTCTGCTTTCGGCTCAATCATGATTCCAGGGTCCTGGGATTCAGCCCCACTTGGGGCCCCCTGCTCAGCAGGGAGTCTGCTTCTCCTTCTGCCCCTCCCCACACATTCTCTCAGCCTCTCTCGAATTAATAAAATCTTTTAAAAAAATCAATTAAATAAAAAATAAAAATTCCTGGGACGCCTGGGTGGCTCAGCAGTTCAACATCTGCCCGTGGCATGGCCCCGGGGTCCTGGGATCGAGTCTCACATCGGGCTCTCCTCATGGAACCTGCTTCTCCCTCTGCCTGTGTCTCTGCCTCTCTCTCTCTCTGTGTCTCATGAATGAATAAATTTTTAGTTAAAAAAAATAAATAAATAAAAATTTGTTATGATACATGTATGATCATGCTTTTCATTTAATAAATAACATTCTCAATGAGTCTATCTCACTTCACGTTCTATATACAAATGTTAAGTTTTTTACCTCAGTTTATTTGTGAAGCAAACAGTATTTCTGAGAGCTAAACCATGAAACACAGTTTTTGAATAAGCTATACTACATAGAGATGCTGAAACCTCGTCCTAATACTACCTTTAGGATTCCTATCTCAGAACTTAGACATATTTGTATACATACTTCACTATTCTAGTAAGTAAATGCCCTAAAATCAGCAAGGGGCCTAGTCTAATACTAAACCATCTAAAATTGCCTAAATTATAACGTCATGGTGAAGTCTTCATACGATTTAAGGTGCTTAATACATATCACAATGAATTAACCAAAATGTTTGTTTTACATTGAAGGACCTCACCTATTTTCACAGTGGGATTAAGTGGCCATGAAGAAACCTCAGTACCTATCCATCCTTATTCATTTATTTAATAAAAAGTCATCAAGTTCCCCCTTCGTGTCTCATAGTATACCCAGTGTGTTTACTGTTGTTATTTCAAACCAGCACAAACTGAATACCTGTAGCACAGCCCCTCTCTGTCTACAGACACCACCACTCGGTGGGAAGAAGAAACAAGAGGATATTCACCTTGTGACTATTTCCCATGTCATACAAGGACCCTCTTCTTTATACTAAATTCCTCCCCTTCGGAAAAAGCTCTATGTGACAGCATCTTAGGACAATAATTTCTATGGTTACTTATACCAACACCATAACCTTAAATAATTCTAATTGATATTTGAATTATTGTCGCAACCACAAACAGAAACGAGGAACCCACTGTGTAGAACATGAAACTATCTAACCAAATGAGATTTGGAAAGAATAGCAAATGTTTGAAAAGAATAGTAAATGTCTTGAGAAAAAAAATGCATACATTGTGCTGAATAAATTTAGTGGAAATATGTATAAGCAAAAAACAACAAAAAAGTCTGAGTCGAAAGCAAAGCAGAGAGCCCACTCTACACCTCTTTAAGTGAAACGTGGATCCGGGGCATCTGGGTGGTGTAGTCGGTTAAGCATCAAATTCCTGGTTTCAGCTCAGGTGGTGAACTCAGGGTCGGGAGTTCGAGCCCCGTGTTGAGCGCCTCGCTCGGAGTGAGTCTGTCCGAGATTCTCTCTCTCCCTCCTCCCCCCCATGCTCTTGCATGTGCTCGCCTCTCTCTAAAATAAATAAATAAATCTTGGAAAAACAAAAATCAAAACACGAAACAGAAGAGTCACTCTCTGGGAGCTTCATGATCATTTTAACCTGTCCAGCGAGTTAATTCTGAGTCCCCCTAGAACATACAGCTCTCCAGTCTTCCACTGTATACAGTCTACATTACAGAGTTACACAGCATATATATAACCGAATAGTATCTGATTTAGTCGTGGACTTTGGAATAAAATACGACATTTGATACCAACTTTTCAGTCTTATTTTGTAGATGAAGAAACCCAAGTTTGTTCATTGACCTGAGGCCAAGACTCCTGGTTTCCAGTCATCCTGTTGTTTAACACACGCGCCCTCTTCAAAGAATGGATAAATCCAATGACCTCCTTTGATGAGACTTCAGATAATTTATGATAAGAAAGAACGCTCCATGTTCCTTCGCCTTTCCAGAGCCAGGAGGAGTGACGTGTGACTGACCGACACCAACGTGGCATCGTGAGGACCCACCCTTCCCAGGAAAAAAGACCGCGCGCACAGCATCTGCATACTCGGCGGAAACTAAGGTCTGCCTCCGTGGCTGGTTGACGTCTTAGCACAGTGACGTGCACACAGCCACGGGGCTGCTCCACGAGGGCCGCTCGGCTTCCCTGGAGGGCCGGTCTGGAGAACGCATAGCCAGAGACGGGGTCCCTGTGAATATCGCACGATGCTGGGGACACCGGCCTCTCACACGGTGGGTGGCGTCCTCCCAGCATGGCTGGTGCGGATCAACACGCAACCTAAGGCCCAACTAACATAAGAGGAGGCTTACAGGGCGTCTGAGTGTAAGTCTCCTATGATGGAAGCTCGTCCGACGGCGAAAATCCCCGACGGCTTCAGTGTAACGTTCCAGGGTTTATCTCCTTCCTCCTCAGCCTCAGAGAGAACATGCGTTTTCCAGGGAGGTTCTGTGGTCCTCCGTCCCCACCCTACCCCGCACCCGGCTTTCCTCCAGCTTTGTCTGTCACTCGCCCCCACGAAGGAGGGAGCCTGCGGTGCACTCCAGCCACAGGGTGAGGGCCAGTTAAGAGTCGCTCCCTCGGGATCCCTGGGTGGCGCAGCGGTTTGGCGCCTGCCTTTGGCCCAGGGCGCGATCCTGGAGACCCGGGATCGAATCCCACGTCGGGCTCCCGGTGCATGGAGCCTGCTTCTCCCTCTGCCTTTGTCTCTGCCTCTCTCTCTTTCTCTCTCTGTGACCATCATAAATAAATAAAAATAAAAAAAAATTAAAAAAAAAAAAGAGTCGCTCCTCACGACCGATATCACCGCCTTCTCACACTCCTGGTGGATGCAGTTCAAGCTCAGGACTTCTGGCCCCTCCTGGCTCTCCGAAGGGCTCCACCTGGGGATCTGCAGGTGTGCGGTGCTTTCGAGAAAAAGCCCCCAGAACTAAGGCCTTGCAGATTCCATTCAGTTACCATCTTCTTCTTAACAAAAGCTGAGGGACAGACTTTTAGCAAGGGACGTTCTGCATGGTCAGGGGCAGCAGTTATTTCCTTGTCAGGAGCTGGAGAAGGTGAGGTTTCACCTGCCGGTGACAGTCGGAGGGCAATAAAAATGACGAAGATGGTTCCTCAGACAAGCAGCCTCACTTTGTCACAGAAGGGAGCTGAGACTTCCACGTGGGCTTGGAGACCAACCTCCCTCCTTCCTGCGTCCTTACCCGTTAGAATACCATTAAGCGCACACATTGGTGACCTGGCCAAACCAGCCCCGTTGGGCCGTTCCCGAATCGAGTGTGTGTGAACCCCCCGCCCGGCGCTCGAACTGCAGCCTCCTGGGCTCACCCCACAGACTCCGACAGGGGAGGCCGGCGGGAAGGCCCAGCACCCGGCACTTTGAGCGACGGTCCCAAGTGACTGGGAGGCAGGTGTTTCTTACCCAGAGGGTCACTGCAAGAAGCCACCTGGGAGAAGTCGCTAGAGCTCCTGACTCAAAAACAGAGACAAGAGGTGAACCGGCGTCAGGGAAGATGACACATCAGGGGTTCCATCCGCCCTCCATCGGAAACAACAAGATGGGAAGGAACGGAGGACGGGGGGGGGGGGGGGACAGAGAGACGAAGACCAAGAGAACGAACACACGAACGCAGACAAAATACACAGAACAACGATTTTCAAGATCCTGGGCCAGGAGGGATGTTTATCCGGGCAGATGGAGAGTCGGTGGGCTCGTCACCTGTGGTGTGCAGGCCGCAGCCCAGGGAGGGCAGCCCGGTGCACCCCAGGGCCCGCCTGGGCTGGGGCACAGAACTCAAGGTCCCAACCGAAGCTAAGGCAGCTGGAGACGCAGGGGAGCGTGCGGGAGCCGAGCCTGCAGAGAGAAGCCGGCCTGGAGCTGGGGACCCGTCCCCGTCGAGGCCACAGCGCACCGGCCTCCACCCGGGGCCAGGACTGAGGCTAGGACCAAGCCATCCGAGGGACCCCGAGGTTGAGAACGACGCCCGGTGTCACCAGCAGGGAGCCTGCCCCTCTCTCTGTGTCTCTCAGAAATAAGTAAATAACATCCTAAAAAAACTATTGTGTACCTTCTTTCTTTGAAAAACATATCAACAAAAAATAATGTCTGAATTTTACATTGAAAGTCCGATTTGTCTCTGTCCAGTTCAGCGGCCACAGAGCTGAAGGGTGAAGGCAGCGAGCTTCGGAAGGCAGCACACAGTAGCCCCCACAGGGGCTTCTGGGAGACTGGAAATGTGACTCTCCCGTGCTCTTTAAAAATAGATGGTGACTCAGTAAGAGCTCGTGCTAGCAGCCGGCGTCGTCCCCTTCGCCCAGTCTTTGAGCACCAGGAAACATGATGCGGGGTAAGTGAGTCTTGGCAGAGCGCAGGTAGCCTCCCTGTACCGCGGCCTCCCGTTCATGTCCATAAACCGGCACCGAGTAGAGACTGTGCTTCAGGCACCGGGCTCCCGGGCAGGGGCGCGTGGGGGGGAGAGGGGCTCCCGGGGCAGGGGTGGGTGAGGGTGAGGGAGCTCCCAGGGCAGGGGCGCAGGGGGGCCCCCAGGGCAAGGGTACACAGGGGGCTCTTGGGGCAGGGGCGCACAGGGGGGGCTCCCGGGCAAGGGCACAGGGGCCTCCGGGGCAGGGGCTCCGGGGGCTCCCGGGGCAGGGGCGCACAGTGCAGCAGCAGCAGGGAGGCTGTGGAAGCCGCAGGTGCCCCCCCACCCCCGTGGGTGTAAACCTCCCACAGGGCAGCTCGGGTTCCAGGGGAGGGGATCGCGAGTGGGGCAGGCCACCTGGTACCCTCTGCGCCCCAGCTGCTCCACGTGGTGCCAACCAGGCCCGGCTCGCAGCCCCGCGCCTGTGCACCTGCCCCATCAGCGCCGCACCCGCCAGGCAGGGACCGGGCCACCTCCGGGTCACCCAAGGGAAGGCAGGGTGGCGGGAGCCGCCGCTGGCAGCCTCGGCACCTTCTCAGTCTCTTGGGGCTGCCACCGCCAACTACTGAGTTTGGGCCTGCGGGGCCACCGACCCACTAGACTCCTAGAGACGTTGGTGGGAGGCTCGGTGCTGGGCGCTCAGGAGCGCGACCCGGGAGCAGGGGCTCGGAGTCCGAGCAGCGGGAAGAGCCTTCAAGGCTGAAACATCCGAGGGGCTTAGTGGTTATTTAGGGGCACCTGCAGGATTCTTGTTGACTTATCCAAGTGTTTCTGGACGTCACAAATCAGTGATAATCAGTATGTATTCCCTCAGACATATAAACATCTGCAAAATAACAGATAAAAAGCCCTAAACAGGGACATCTGGGGGGGCTCAGTGGTTGAGCGTCTACACCTTTGGCTCACGGCATGACCCCCGGGGTCCCGGGATCCGGTCCCACATCGGGCTCCCTGCATGGAGCCTGCTTCTCCCTCTGCCTGTGTCTCTGCCTCTCTCTCATGAATAAATACATAAAATCTTAAAAAAAAAAAAAGCCCTAAAAATTTGGAGACCAAGTTTCATATATATGGAATAGTTCCAACTTTCTTCCTTGCCAATGGAGAGTTGAACTGCCTTCATAATTAGGCAATTATGATAAATAGGTCCCATTAATTGCAAGAAGCATTCTAAACTGAAAATCAGTATTTTGAGTAAAATTCCTTCTGGCAAAACTTAGGACCCAATGTTTGACTTCTCCATGGGGATCTCTTCCTGCGCCATCCTGGTGTCTGCAGACACGCGCCCGTGGGATACGTAGTTCTCAGCGTTCTCAGTCCCGTGCTAACTTTTCTTTTCTTTTTTTTTTTTTAAGATTTTATTTATTCATGAGATACACAGAGGCAGAGACAGAAGCCGAGGGAGTAGTTGGCTCAATGCAGAGAGGCCGTATGCGGGACTCGAACCCTGGGACCACAGGATCATGCCCTGAGCCGAAGGCAGATGCCCAACCGCTGAGCCACCCAGGCGTCCCTCGTGCCAACTTTTCAGCAGTCGACTCCGCGGCCCGGGCACAAAGCACTCGAGTCCCACGAGCAGCGTGGAACAAGCCCCCACTAGCGACAGGTGGGAGGTGAGTCGCCTTCCAGCCCTGACCACAAAGATCGCTGCCGTCCTGACCCCCGACGGAAGAAGGGCCTGGTCTTTTCCTCCCTATGGGACGGAGGCCAGCTGGAAGTCCTGAAGCCTTCCTCGGGGGAAACGGAAATTGTGACTAGCAGGCAAGTTTGCGGATTTGGAGGTCGGCCCTCCTGTGGCGGCGACGACACCCACAGACCCCACCCAGAAGCACAGAGGCCGCAGTCTAGACTACACGGCCCCCCGTGCCCTTCAGCTCTGGCCCAGGCACAGGACACTGACGTCCCTGTGACAACCCAGAGCTTCCTTCCTGCAGGCGACCATGGTCACCAGCAGCGCGGCCCCCGATTCTGTTCCCCGGGCGCAGGGCCTGAATCCGCACACACAGGCCGAACCCCCGAATGACCAGGTTCCTGCAGGCCGCTCCCACCACAAGGCCCAGGAAAACCCACCTGCCGGGAGGGTCTGTGCCGGCCCCGCAGCTCAGCGCACACCCCGCTGCGCGGCAACCCCCAGGGGCGTCACTGGGACACTCCCTCAAGCGCGGGCCGCTGGCTGCAGGCCACACGCCCGTTTCAGGCTGTGAACAGGCCGCGCCACCGCCACGCTCACGGACGAGCTGGCCCCCGGTGACATCAGGACCTCTGGTGGGGAACAAGCCCTTAGCAAGTGGATCATCCTCCGCAGCCGTGGGAAAAGCAAGAAGCTCGCCACGACGTCTGAACGCTCGCTGCACCTGCCATCCGCTCCCCCCAAAGCAGGTTCTGATGAGAAGCTACGGGTGAGCAGCGCGGGCCGCACGGTCCATCCGCATGGCGCAGGGCCCGGGCAGCAGGCGTGCAGGGCCCAACCAGGGCGAGGCTGGGCCGCCCGGCGCGCAGTCGCTAGGCGTGGGACTCCAGGTCAGCTCAGGTCCTGATCGCGGGGTCCTGGGATCAAGCCCTGCACGGGCTCCCTGCTCATGGGGGGGGGGGTCTGCTGCTCCCCCCACCCGCCTCTTTCCCCACTTGTACTCTCTCTAAATCCTTAAAAAAAGAAAGAGGGCGGTGGAGGTCACCTTCCTGACGTGCTGCAGGATCTGGAAAGAACATCTGTGAAGCAAAGGGATGTGCAAGAGAAGGTGGAGGTGGCTCTGGCGCACGAGCCGTGCATCGCCTAGGGGTGGGGGGGCAGGGGCTGACAGCAGGCAGTGAGGACAAGCCCCAAAGAGGCCACCTCTCCTACCCATAGCTTCTCTAGGAAAACACGAGCATAAAACCTGTCTGAGGGCAGCCCGGGTGGCTCAGTGGTGGGACACCTGCCTTCAGCTCAGGGCCTGATCCTGGGGACCCGGGATCAAGTCCCACGTCGGGCTCCCTGCACGGAGCCTGCTTCTCCCTCTGCCTGTGTCTCTGCCTCTCTCCCTCTGTGTCTCTCATGAATAAATAAATAAAATCTTTAAAAAAAAACCTGTCCAGTTCGAGAGGGTTCGCACAGGCACGCACATCCCCGCGTCTTCATGTGCAGTAACAGCCACAGGAATCCGGCAAACAAACTGCGAAGGAGCTGCCTCTGAATTTCTAGTAGACAGTCGTTGCACAACAGCCTTGTGTATTTTTTCCGAATCTTTTAGAAAGATTTAAGGAGTCTCCCCCACCAATAATCATTTAAAGAGCTCCTCCGAGACTTCATTTTCATTCACACTATCGATCTGCTCAGGAACCCTTCTTTTTAAAAATTAGCATTCCTCTCATGGCATGCAATTCGGTGCAAATAAATGAGATGTGAACAACCTGGGGGGAACCTCATGGTGCCGGGGAGATGCCCCCATGTGCTCCAACCTCCTCCACATGCACCTGTGACAGGTGCTCCTCTCTGCCCAGAGCTGGAGCTTCAGGCAAGAGAACCGGGGCATCAGGTGTGGGTAACTAATGGCCATGCACGCACACTGGAGATCACCCGCTCGGTCCACATTCCCACATTCCCGCCACTTCCAGGACATCCTCTTCACTGCATCCGACGTCACGGCAAAGTGACGTGTGCGCTCGCAGCCTGCGCACATCCTCCGCACCCCTCACACGTCTCACTCTGGGTCACTGCTGACTGGATTTGCACCGCTGATTATGATTCCATGTCCTTTTGTATCATTATTCCATATTCTGCTCGTACTTGATAACGTAGGTTTGTGAGGCAGACTTGCTAGGATCCTTTGGCGGGACAGAGAGCTCTTCGAGCAAGCTCGATCACTTACCGTTCCTCCGGGAGAACTTTCCAGAACCACGGGGACAGACGACTGTGAAACAGCACGCACCTGGGCCTGCACATTCCAGGGTTGTCTCCACCCAGCTAAGGCGATCAATTAAGTGGGGCCGGACATTGCCTCCCGACCTGCTTGGGAGCTCACAACCTCAGGTGAGAGCCAAGAAGGTAATGAGCCCTCAGGGAGCGGCCACAGCCCAGACGGAACCCGTGGAGCCAGACGGCCGAGGAAAATCACCTGTTACCACGAACGACACAAAAACTATTTTGAACAAACCCGCAATGAGAGAGACGCAGACACAGAGGTCGCCTTTAATCACGGCCTGGAAAGACAGTCTGTGCTTTCTCTATTTTCAGCAGAACCGAATCTGTGGTGCACGTTCTTCTCTTTATTTTCTAGCTCGTGTGACCACAATGCAGTTTTAAGAAATGGGAAAAAATGGATCCTCAGGAGGTTGGGTTCTACAAAAACGGATTGTTTTTAAAGAAAGATGCATGCCATTGTTCCTGTTATAGTCAAGAAAGGCCTTGTACCTTCTGATCTGTATCATCCGGAACAAACTATTGAGGTCCAGCCTGGTCGGGTGACCCCTCCACGTATCATAGCCCCGGACACCTCAGACGCTGGGTATACGGTGGGTTCCCGTGGAAATGAAGTTCACTTTGAATAGAAACCCCGCAAGGCCAGGAGGGAACCAACTCTGAATTCTGGTTGGAGCCAGCTCTTCAGAATCACAAGAGCAGGGCAGCCCGGGGGGCTCAGCGGTTTAGCGCCGCCTTCAGCCCAGGGTGTGACCCTGGGGTCCTGGGATCGAGTCCCACGTCGGGCTCCCTACGTGGAGCCTGCTTCTCCCTCTGCCTGGGTCTCTGCCTCTCTCTCTCTGTCTCTGTGTGTCTCATAAATAAATAAATGAAATTAAAAAAAAAAGAATCACAAGAGCAAATGAAGTTAACATTCTTTTTTTTTTAAGGTTTTATTTATTTGAGAGGGAGACAGAGAGGGCACCAGTAGGGGGAGGGGCGGAGGGAGGCACAGACTCCGCGCTGAGCGGGGAGCCCGATGTGGGGCTCGTGACCTGAGCTGAAGGCAGACGGCCAGGCCAACCGACTGAGCCCCCGCCCGGGCGCCCCTGAGGTCAACATTCTTTTAATGAATCGTGGCTCAAGAATGGAGGGTTTTCACGTGACACAGACCAATGGCACAGCGGGCACAGGGGTTCCCGGGAGGCCCAAGCCCTTCACAGAATGAACTCGGGCTGCTCGGGATGTCTTCTGGGCCGTGCCCAGCCTCGACACGGCCGGGGAAACCAGAGGGTCCGTGGACCCTGAGTGCAGTACCGCTGCTGGGATGATCAACACCCTCCGCTCAAGGACTGTGAATTGCAGAAAGCGCCCGTCCGTGCACACGTTCACCTGCAAAGCTGACTTCACGGAACCTAACTCCTCTACTGCCACTAAACAGCTTTTACTCTCTCATGTGTGGACCTGAGAGAGGACTCTCCAGAGGTGGCAATATCGCTTAAAACAGCCCTGGTGATACCAACGGGAAAGACACAGTGGCTCTCGGGGACACGTCAGGCACTAGTCAGGGGGCCAGTCCTCAGAGGGCGTCCCAGCAAAGAGGCCTCCAAGAAGCGGAGAAAGCTGATGACGTTGGCTTCCATTTCTGAGCTGGGCAGGGTATGTGACGGGCTTACGGCCTTGCAACGGAGGAACTTAAAGCCACAGGAGGAGCTCTGCCCTTCCTGCACGAGGGACGGCTGCTTCCCGGGTGCTCGGACGCCCTGCCGCCTGCCCTCCGGAGGTCCGTCAGCTGGGCTGTGAGCGTGGCTGGCACGCTGCGGCCCTCCTTTGCTTTTGCAGAGTCAGTAAAACCCACGACTAGAAGTCCTGTGTCTGGTCCAAGCAGGAACCTACGATTTCATCGAAACGCGTTGCTGGCGATCCCAGAGGTGGGGGTAGGCTGTGAAGGCCTAGTTGCCCAAATCGCGGGGTGCTGTCAACGTCAGCGCCTGACTCCCTGGGACTGCCTCAATCTTCCTTTCCTAGATGGGCATCGTGGGGTCCTAAAGGGCTATCGCACCCCATTCTTATTTATTGCAAACAGTGGTCGCTTTTAAGCTGCTCTTTCGGGATTAGATGACGTCTTCCTCCCCTTCCCTGGGATGATACAGATGATCTATTAGTTCCAGACCATATTAACGAGAAGTTGGCGTGACTATTCTTAGACTTGGGCTATAACCAGACCCACTGGCTGGTCGGGGGGCTCTCCAGCTCTTGGGGGCTTTCCAGTAACCCAGTAATTATGAGCCTACCTGTACGTGCCGGGGGAGTCACACAATTGCCAAGTGACTGAGGGCTTGGGACAAAGACTGACGTTCTTGCCTAAGACGTCAGGAGCTTCCTTACACTTCCTTACACACCACCGTGAATTAACCAGGATTTGTAGTTGCATTTACTTAAAGAAGAGCAAGACTTGGACGAATCAAACAACTCACGTGCAGGATGGCTCCAATTCTAAATCATCCCCCACCAACATTCTTAGCTGTTTGCCCACTTAAAAAAAAAAAAAAAAAAAGGCCGTATTAGCAACTCGTCTTCCTTTCTCCAATGCATTCAGCAGTTTTCGCAGGCTGTTTCAGGATGTAGGCTCACCTGTCCTATCAAACGTCAAAGTGACGGTGGTTTAAACAAGAGCCGCTTCATTTCTGCCGCATGCACAGCACAGCGTAGTGGCCCAGGGCGTGCACAGGATCTCCGTGATGGAGACACCTAAGCTCTTGGTATCTGTTTGCTCAGGTGCTCCCAGACCACGCCGTACTGCGTGGTCCGAGACGTCTACTGCAGCCCCCGCACGCCGGCCACGTAGAAGCCACAGGAAAGGGAGAGCGCGTCAGAGGGCCCCCCTCTCCCAGCCGTCGTGCCTACACGGGGCTGGAACCCAGTTCCACGGCCGGGCGTAGCTGCAAGAGAGCCTGGGGCGTCCTTACACTCCCTCCAATCCTCACTATCCTCACTTCGGGCCGAGAAGGTGGGTAAAACGTCCTCATTTTCCAGATTACAAGGCCCACACTGCTGAGCGGCAGCTCCAGGATCAAAACCCAGGGCTGGCCGGCGCCAACGCACCGAGCCCCCAAGCCCCCCGGCCGGGGCTTAGGTGAAAGCCCGCCCTACTGCTGACAAGAAGTGAAAGCCAAACACACAATTTCTCATCGTGTGACTGGTGAAGCTGGGGTAGGATGTGGGCCGGATTCGGCTGAAAGTATCACAGGGAGGAAGGTTTCCTCCTCCCCTCGAAACACACGTGCTCCAGAAGAGCATCCGGGTTTCGGCAGAGGCGTCCCGCCCTCGGACCGCTCCTGCGGTAACGCTGCCTCCAGCTTAGGTCACCAACGAAGGGGAGAAGTCCAGGAGCCATCAGCAGCCTTGAAAGCTTTTACATCTTTCCAAGTTTATCAGAATGAGTAAAGATCTCAGCTCAGGCCACGACCTCAGGGCCGTGGGATCGCGCCCCTCACGGCTCCACGCTCAGTGCGGAGTCTGCTGGAGCTTCTCTCTCTTCCTGTCCCCCTCCCATGTTGTCCCTTTAGGTAAATAAATGAATTTTAAAGATTTTTTTTTCCAAAAAGCACATAGAAAAATAAGAATGCACTTGAACAAAGCGGTGCACCGTCATCCAGGACATGGAGCCGCACCCCAGGGCCCAGTCTGAGCCAGGGACAGACTCCGGCTCCCGCGGCCTCCCTCCGCTGGACGCCTTAGCACCCGGCCTATGCAGCCATGGGGGCGGGGGCGGCCCTAAAGGGAACGGGGCTAAGAACGTACGAGAGTGCGTTCCGGAGGGTCCCACGGACTTGTTGGAGACGAGCTATAATCTCACCTCCGACTGGCTAAGTCAGAGGTGCGTGTATGACCGTTTCACGATTCACGGGGCTCATAAGATTAAAACAAACCACTTGGACAAGAGGCACATGCACGTCCTGAACCCGAAGCTCCTCCTGCGGACACGCCGCTCACTGCAAGGAGCCACGGGCAGACACCTCGCTGCCCCCAGAGACGTCGCTACTTGTACTCGGCGCAGAGCGACTGCGGCAGGATCCCCGCGCTCACATGGGCTGAAGCAGTCCCGGGGAGGGGGCCGTGCCTGACACACGAGCCTCACGGCCCCGTTCCAAACCGGGAGAGCTCACAGGCCACCTAGAGCTGCCCGGCCAGGAAGGCGGCGGGCCGTCCTGCACCCTGGCCAAGGCCACCGCCGCAGAGGCCGCCGGGTGCCCACCGCACAGGCCATGCCCGCGGCCCAGGTAGTCACAGGGATCCGCTCACCCCGGCGGAAGTGCCTTCACTCACTAGTGACCCGTTCTGGGCCGCTCCAGGCAAGGTGTAACCTGCGTACTGTGATTGTTGACCACTTTTTTAAAAAAAGATTTTATTTATGCATGAGAGACAGAGAGAGGCAGAGACACAGGCAGAGGGAGAAGCAGGCTCCCTGCGGGGAGCCCGATGCAGGACTCGATCCCGGGACCCTGGGGTCACGCCCTGAGCCCAAGGCAGACGCTCCACCGCTGAGCCCCCGGGTGCCCTGTTAACCTCTTCCTGAAGACCTAGAGTTTGGCGGTAGCTAAACAGCGTGACCTATGAGGCAAACCCGTGGCGTCGGCGCTGCCGGCCTCACGTCGCTGACAAAGCGAGAGGCGAAGAAAGCTGCCCAAGGCCACGGAGCCACTGGGTGCTGACGCTGGGACGTGCAGCCACGACTGGAAAACCCCAATCCCACGACCGTGCTGTGCCGCGCAGAGCGGACAAGACCGTGTTGACGCCGAAGCGCCGGGGCGGCAGCGGCCCGGAGCGCCATCCTTGCGGGCAGGCGTGCCCACCAAGACACCGGCGCCCGTGGATGGAGGACTCCGCCCCGTCGGCAAGAGGCGCCAGCGCCCTGTGGTTCTGCGAGGGGCGGAAGGAGCCAGATCAAAAGTCTCACCACCGAGATCTTCTCAAATGAGAAACGATAAGCGTTTCGAGAACATGCATATCCAGCAAACACCTCTTTCCTCTTTTGAGACGTTTTGAAATAAAGCCCCTAAATTCTCTGACATTCTTCCTGAGAAAAAGTGAGGCCCGCTGGCATTTTCCCCACTTGAAATCTAGACGCCTTGGTCGCTGGAAATGGTTCCGGGCCCGACCTCGGGGACCCGGCAGCTCGTGACCAGTCCTTCCCCAGGTGAGACACCGACTGCGGCCCACGTCGCTCACAGTTCCACGACAGAACAACGTTCCATCAGACAGTCCAACAGTCGTGGGAAAGCCCTAAGGTGAGGATATCGTGCCGCCATGAAGCAACGCGCCCAAAGCGTGCCTTTGCCGTTGGGAAAATGCTCACGAGGGAAAAAAAAAAAAAAGAATGGTCTAGAAAATTGTATGTGTCATATACAGCGACTGGGCAGGAACCCGACTAAGGTGCTGGAGGACGGGCGCCCGGGGGCTCAGCGGCGGAGAATCCACTTCGGCTCAGGGCGGGACCGGGGTCCTGGGATGGGGCCCCTGCCCCGTGGGGAGTGGCTGCTGCCTCCCCTGCTCGTGCCCGCGCTCTCACACTTGCTCTCTCATCAATGTACAAAATCTTTTTATTTTAAGGTTTTATTTATTAATGAGAGACAGAGAGACAGAGAGAGAGAGAGAGAGAGAGAGAGGCAGAGACACAGGCAGAGGGAGAAGCAGGCTCCACGCAGGGAGCCCGACGCGGGACTCGATCCCAGGACCCGGGGTCATGCCTTGGGCTGCAGACAGCGCCAAACCGCTGAGCCACCCGGGCTGCCCCAATGTACAAAATCTTAAAAAAAATAAAAAGTACCAGAAGATACGATGTAACAGGATTGTTTTTAGGGTCTAAGATCACAGATGGTCCTTTCTTCCTTCTACTCCTCGTCCCCCTCCTAGTTTCACTTCCCCAAGCGGCAGGCTGTCCCACGAGCGTGTGTGAGGTCACACCTGTCACGGGGCCTGCATCTGGTGGGGGGAGGCCAGACAGCAGAACGGGGCGCAGGGGCAGTGGACACCACGACTAGCCATTGTCGCCAGCCCGGGGACAGGCCTCCCCGGGGCCCGCGTCTGGCGCCCGAGAGCACACCGACCCTTACCCCGGCTGGGGTGCCCGGAGCGTGGCCCGCTGTGTGCAGGAGGGCGTCAGCCTCCCCGCAGCCTGAGCAGCAGATGCCCTGTGGAGCCACGCATTGGGAAGCCGGGCGTCCCCGTGGCCCCGTCAGCCTCAAACACTGGCCAGTGGGGTCGTGGCTTCTGCACGCGCTGCCTCTGTGCCGGAGACGCCCTTCCCAGGACGGGCCAGGGGGCGGGCGGCACGGGAGCGTTCGGCCCCGGACACCGTGCACCCCTCACCCCGGCTTGCGAGGACCAGGCCGAGCATCTGCTCCCGGCCCCTGCCGGCACCTCGCAGGCGGGCCTGGGACGGGATCCGCAGACCCGAAGATCCGGGCGCCCGGGGGGCTCGGCTCGGGGTTTCAGCCACGTTCTGCTCTCAGGGTTGTGGGCTCGAGCCCCGCGGGCTCCTTGCTCGGCTCACGACCTGCTAAAGACTCTTGCCGCCCGCGTGCCTCTGCCCCTCCCGAGCTCTCTGGCTCTACGGCAAATACGGCAAATACGGTAAATACGAGTCTTTACAAAATGCTAAAAATCAGGGTTCCCCGCCCGCAGGATTGGGTGGTCATGGCTCACAGCGCGGCGTCCCTGATGAGGCCCACGAGGCCCGTCGTCGTCCGTGCCCCCTCCCGGGGCCCAGTGGGCAGCCCTGCCTGTCGGTGACCCCACCGGGGGCGTCACTGCGTCTAACGGCGCGTCTCACCACTCGGAGCCCATCACCTGCCTCCGTTCAAGGCCGTGAGGGCCGCCCCGGAACAGAGCAGGAGGACAGACGCGAGAACGACACTAACAGCTACGACAGTCACAGTTTCAGGGGCTCCGGGGCCTCCGCCACTCGATGCTTCACGTCTCACCTGCGTGGCTCGATGTCCAACAGCAACGCGCCAGGGAGTCCTGCAGTAGCAGCCCATGCGTCGGGTCCTCGTCGCTAAACGTGCACATCGTCCTCTTGCATGTGCAGGGGAGAGGGGGGCAGCCTCCCAGCATCCCCTCCCTACCCCGTGGCTGGCGAGACACCAAACGGCCCTTGCTCGCCGCGGACAGAGGACATACCTGTTCCGACAAGGCGACCCTGGAGCCTGTCACGCACCCAGGGCCACGCGGCCGGGCCACACTCTCTGTGCGAGGTCGGCTGCACTTCTGGAGGAAGCGAGGCTCCCGACAAGACATCAGAACACCAGGGGTGGGCCCATAGCACCGGGTGGGGGACCCGGCTACCCGCCGCCTGACCGGGGTCACGCGCCGTGCGTGCAGCATGCCAGCCTGTCCCCTGGGATTTTCCCCGTGTCGGATTCACACTGACCTCTACGTACCTGCCCAGCTAACCCTCCACGTAGGAACTTGGAATGTTCCAAAGCCCGCGTGTCCACGCTGCAGACCCCGTGCCTCGTAGGGACCCGTCATGTCTGAGGTCCTCAGGCCCGCTCACAGAACTGAATTAGCTCGTAAGGTCTCCGAGGGACACGGGTGGCCCTGTGCCCCCAGGCCCCCCGCCCCCACCGCTCTACTGAGTGCGCAGCTCTGAGTGACAGCCAGCCCCCCGCCTCGGGGCTTCACGGCGGCCCGGCCCGGTCTGTGCTCCCCCTGGCGTCACCGTGCTCCCCCCTCGGTGCCCCCTGTGCGCCGCTGCCCCTGCCCATCCCTCCCCGCAGCCCCACGTGGGGGCTCCTTCAAGTCGCACCTGAGGACCCCTCCCCGGAGAGGCCTGCCCGCTACACGTGCCACGTATCCCCCACATTCTGGCTAAAACACACTTTTAGCCTGGTTACCTAAAATACTTTTCCCCTTAAAAACATGAAATTCTTGACTTATTTTGTAACCTGGGAAGCGTCTGTCTCCACTGTTCAGACAGTTTGGCCGAGAGAGCAGGGGCCTCACCCGCCGCCCGGCGCAGCAGGTGGCTTGGCCGCCGCCCTCGGTGAACGGGTCAGAGCGGCCCGTGAGCGTGTGGACGCAGGGACGGCCCGTGGAAGTGCTTCTGTCCCAAGACGCGTCCCCAGCTCAGCCGCGGCAGCCCAGGGTCCCCTGCCGGGCACCTGCGGGGGGACGTGCCTCGGCCGCTGGGGCCTCCCCCATGCCCGTCACACGGCACACCAGAGGGCTGCCCGCTGCCCCCAGGGACACGCAAGGTGAGGCGGGCCAGGCCCCACGTGGGGATCCCGCACTCCGCGACCCGGCTCTCGCCCTGGGGACCGACCCCCACTCTCCCCTCCTGTCAGCGCCCAGCGCTTCCTGCCTGGGGGTCCGCCCTCCTTACCCCGACCAGGACGGCATCCCTCACACCCGCTCCCCTCAGCTCCCGACCTTGACGCTGGCATGGAGTCTCTGGGAGTTCTTACCCTGTGCGTCTATTTCTGGCAACGAGATAAACAGCGAGGAGGAGGATGAGGAAGAGGAGGGGGAGGAGGGCAGGAGGAGTGGGAGGAGGAGGGGGAGGAGGGGGAGGACAAGGAGGGAGGAGTGAGAGGAGGAGTGGGAGGGGGAGGAGGAGGAGGAGGAGGGGGAGGAGGAGGGGGAGGACAAGGAGGGAGGAGGGGGAGGAGGAAGGGGAGGAGTGTTAAAGGAGGAGTGGGAGGAGGAGTGGGAGGGGGAGGACGAGGACAAGGAGGAGGGGGAGGAAGACAGGAGAAGCGTGAGGAGGATGGGGAGTAGGGGGAGGATGAGGACAAGGAGGGAGGAGGGGAAGGAGGAGGACGGGGGGACAAGGATGAGGACAAGAGGAGGGAGAGGAGGTCAGGAGGAGGACAAGAGGAGGGAGAGGAGGACAGGAGGAGGAGGGGAGGAGGAAGAGAAGGAGGATGAGGAGGAGGAGGGAGAGGAGGACGGGAGGAGGATGGGAAGGAGGAGGAGAGGACGAGGACAAGGAGGGAGGAGGGGTAGAAGGGAGGCAGCGGGAGAGGGGAGGGGGAGGAGGGGAGGAGGGCAAGGAGGGAGGAGGGAGGGGAGGAGGAGGGGAGGGGGAGGAGGGGGAAGATGAAGGGGAGGGAGGAGAAGGGAGGAGGATGGGGAGGAGGAGGGGAGGACGAGGACAAGGAGGGAGGAGGGGGAGGAGGGAGCAAGTGGGGGAGGGGAGGAGGAGGAGGGGAGGAGGGCAAGGAGGGGGCGGGAGGGAGGGGGAAGGGGAGGAGGAGGAGAAGGAGGAGGGGGCTCTGGTGCACCGGCAGTCAGGCCTGCTGTGCCGGGGCCTCCGGGCCTGCGGTTTCCCCTGGCTTCCAGGACTACACTCGGACTTCGCTCCCCACCTGTTACAGAGCCCTTCCGGTCACCAGGCTGCAAAACGTGACCAAAGTAACACGAAGAAGCCTGAAGGTGAGATTCAACCAGAAGCTGCGGTGTGGGGCGTGGGGCGTGGGGCGTGGGGCGCTCGGGCTCGGGCAGTCAGCAGCCGGCGACGGCCACAGCTGCTCCTCCTGCAGACGCGGCGCCGGGGGCCTTGTCCAACCGCATCCAAGCTCCCATTTAGCAGGAGGAAGGTTCCCTCGCAAGAGAAACAGCTTATTCCTGGCCCGGCTCTGGGCCTCCCCTGTGCGGGTCCCCCTTCTAACGTTCCGCACAGATGGTGGGAAAAGAAAAGTATGAGGCAAAACAAAGCATGTTGCATACAAAACCACCAACTGTTCCAAGCTGGTATTTATCTCAGCAAATAAAAAGGTGGGGGCAGGGATGGGCCTTCATCTCACTTCAAAGGAGTGAGAGCGAGTTCCCCATTTTTCAGAAAATATGTCAGTCGTCCTTGGAAGTCCCTATTAGCAGCCGCGCGTACACCGCACCCCCTTACACATCCTGCGGCTCTTCGTTTTCTCGGTTTATCCTTTGTAACCGGTAAAACATTCTTAGGAAAAGATCTTACGTGTGTTGACTCTTACGACCAAAACAGCCCTTTCAAAATTATTTATGATCACCAAAAACCACTTGCTATGTAACTGTGATGACGCTACAAGTCACTGACGCCGTCTGCGAGCTTCTGCGAAGTCTCCCGCTAACCCCCGAGACCCCCAGGCGCTAGGAATTCACCGCAGGTGCGAGAGGGCTTTACGAGTCATCGCACTCAACGACTGTTCCTTATGAAAACGCTTGTGCTGTGCAGGATTCTGTGCAGAGAGGAGGCGGGGACGCCGGGACGCAAGGGAAAAAGAGCAAATCCTGCTTCCGGAGATGTCCACATGGGGGAAAACACAGCTAACGGTACGTCAGCCCGTCATCTCACAATCTGGCGTCTACATTTCTCTGAAAACGTCTCCTTTCCCCCTTAGTCCGGGTGGTCCCAACGTAGGCCCGGGTACAAACGTCATCTTCAAGGCCTTGATCTAGCGTCTGCTTTTACAGGGAAAGTTGTTTTATTATTAAATCAAGTGTCAACTGAATGTCCCCTTTAGTGTCGTAGGAAGGAATCTGGATGAAAACAAGGACTAAAAACCTAAAAAGAGTCCTTTAGGGTCACGAGGACGAGTGACCACGGTCAACATGCATGCACATGCACGGACACGGATGCACACGCACCGCAGGCCGTGGCGGGGAAGGATGCCCCCCGGGAAGTCTCGTCCGGTGGGCGTGCAGCTGACACACCGCGCGACGCTGGGGTCAGGTGGACAGCACAGTGCGTGGAGGCCCCGCGGCTCACCCAGGGGCGGCTCCCGTCACCACACGACGCCCGGACCGGGTACCTGCGCTGTGCCTTCCAGACATGCTGACCTCTCATAGGACAACAAATGCTTGGGCCTTCCTGTTCCTGAAAACTTAATCCTAATCCCAGTTAGTACTTTTTCTGACAATAAGATTGTCATTTAACCCCTTCCCCCCCCCACCTTTTTTTTAAAGATCACTTCTTTGAGACGCAGAGAGCATGCGGGCGCATGGGTGCGCACGTGCGGGGGGCGGAGGGGGAGAGAATCCCAAGCAGACGTGCCGCGGGGCGTGGAGCCCACGGGTGCTGGTCCCAGGACCCCGAGACCACGCCCTGAGCCCAGAGCAGGAGTCGGACTGCCCACGGCTGAGCCCCCGTCCCGACAGCTCCCGCCGTCGCACCGAGTCCCGGCGACCCTGCTGCGCAGTCGGGACCCACCACACAAGGGCCGCGGACACAGCCAGGGGGCCAGACGCGGGGCCCCTCCCCGTGTGCGCGGGAGTCACTGCCGCTTCCTCCCCGGCTCCGTCCTCCTCCTCGGGAACCCCAACCCCGACGCGATTGACGCGCTGCACGTGGGGGCCCAACGCCTCCCATTTCCGAGGGGAGCCATGGCAAACCGGGAACGTTGGCCTCACGCCCCGCATGTTCAAACACTTGACAAAGCGTTCCCTAGCGTGGATTTCCGGCAACCGTCCCGTAAAGTCAAAAATCAAAGGCCAGGAAAGTCCAAGTGGATTCTAGGTGGTAGACGGGGAAACACTTCGGTCAGGTCTCAGGCCACCCCCTTCCTCATTCAAGAAAAACACTTACTTGCGTATGTCCCTAAGCGTCTATTAAGCCAATTTTACGTTCCCCGCCTCACGCTAAAGAGAACTCGGTTTCCTGGAAATGAGGGGTTGCGTTCTTACTTCTTTGACTTCAAACTACTTTCGAAATTAGTGATTAGGTCTTTAAAAAGACAACAACCAGCCAGTAAAACAGACTCGAGAACAAGTCAACATGGATCGGAATTACCTTTGGCCTGGTCCAGTGTCGTCACCTTCAGGCATTTCTGTCCTGTAAGAACAATGAGCGAGTGGACGGGGCTGCGGCACCCGAGTGCCACCGGGACTTCTCCACTCGCCAGCAGCAATGAGGAGGGAAGGTTCTCGGGCGTCACGTCCTCTCCTTTGCGGACAAAAAGCTCTCCCCCCCCTTATTCAGAAAGTAGGTGTTTACAAACTTCCAGAGCACCTGCCTGCCTTGAATGAAGCCGAGCGCCGGGTTATCATGACCGTCCCCTTCTAAAAATAAATAGGTCACCTCTTCCTCCCGGGACCGTGAGGGCCGCTGGGAGCAAGCATTTTCTCCCCAGTGGTGTGAGAAGGTGTCACCGCCCAGCTATTAACCTTTATTGGGATGACTTCATGTAGACCTGCCCACTCTTTCTCTTTCCTTTTTTTTTTTTTTTCCTCCTTCCCCCCTGGCATGACAAGGCACCCACGGAAGGGCGGCCTACAGCCTCGGCCTGGCCTATCGGATCTCCGACTCACAGTGGGAGGCCGGGGCGGGGTGACACGGGCCGTGCGTGCCAGGGCTGGGAGCCTTGTTTGTTCTGAGAATGCTCAGCCACCCAGCAAAACATCGTTGACTCGAAAGGAAAAACACACACACCAAGAAACAACTGTGTTTTCAGGGACACTGTTTTGCAAGAAAATCCTTCTGTGGGTCTAGATTTCCCAACCCGGAGTGAGTGTGCACACAGGCGAGTCCGTGTGCTCCTCTGGGCAGCAGGGCTTCTCCCGCGGACCTCCCTCTGTCATCAGGGAGCAGCCTGACGCTGGCACGCGGCCTCGCTGTGTGCCTGGGATATTTTTATAGCCTGGCTCATCACCACATACGAGTCACCAGCCACCCAGTACCCTCAGTGGCTGCAGCTCCTAAGAGCAGGACAAGATTGCGTCAGCTCTTCTTGCTTCCAAAGAGGCTACAAGAAGGTGGTCAAAAGGTACAAACTTCCAGTTAGAAAATAAGTCCGTCCTGGGGATGCAAAATGCATGGCATGGTCACTGTGGCCAACAGCACCGCAGCACGTATTCCGGAGGTGCTGAGCGGGGCCCCGGGGGCTCAGCGGTTGAGCGTCTGCCTTGGGCTCAGGGCGTGACCCTGGGGTCCCGGGATCGGGTCCCACGTCGGGCTCCCTGCATGGAGCCTGCTTCTCCCTCTGCCTGGGTCTCTGCCTCTCTCTGCGTCTCTCATGAATAAATGAAATATTTTCTTAAAAAAAAAGGTGCTGAGGAAGGCGATCTTAAAAGTTCTCATCACAAGAAAAAAATTGTTACCGTGTGTCATTACGGGGATCACTTTCCAACACACTCGGGTATCACTTCCCTGTGCCGTGCGCCTGAAACTAACGTACTAGGTGTTGGTTATATCTCAGCAAGAAAAGGAAAGTACACCTTCCTCATTAAAAAAAAAAAAAAAAGGCTAAGAGAAATACGGCTGAGACTCTTTCAGGAATATGCCCTAAAAGCTTTGTATGACAAGTTAAAATGACTTTTTTTGCCCTGATTGGGAATGTCAGGTAAAGCCGTAAGGAACATCTAATTATTAAGAAACAGTACACTTTTCTTTTAAAAACGTATGCGCTCCATCATCGCTACACAGCAATGCGTATTTACCGTACGTCTTACGTTTACACGTGTGATTTCTAGCGCATCGAAGAATTGACTGGGTGTCATCCTGTATGTTGGTGAATTGAATTTAAATCAGGAAAAAATAATAAATAAATAAATAAATTAATTAATTAATTAATTAATTAATTAAAGCAAGCTGAGATGGAATGCTAAAAAAAAAAAGGCAGGAAGTCGGCTGGACGGCCCGGGCCCTGCCGTGTTTCGGACCGTGTGACACGCGCACATGGTCACTACAACCTCGCTCAAGACCTAAAGCTCCAGACCCCGGGTCTGACGTCCAGTGGGCGCAGGTGCTCCACCCCGGGAGGCAGACCCTGATGGCGCGGGCCCAGGGGGCGGCCGTGCAGGCCCAGGTCCCACCCAGGGGACCCCCACCCGGGACACAGCGCCGTGGGAGGCCGCCCTGGGGTGTGGGAGCCAGCCAGGGCCCAGAGGGATGCGGCGGTGACCACACGGTCACAGTCGGACGGCCCTTCAGCCCGCAGGCACTCAGGACGGGCCCCCCGCGAGCACAGCCTCGTGCAACGTTAGCTCACGAGTGCCACACGGGCCCCCGGGTCCCCGTCCGCGGGCGTGTGTTGAGTTCTGCGACTCACGAGGACGAGGACGGGAGCAAGGGCGGCTGGGGTAAGGGGACCCCCGGGCCGCGCGGGGGCTGTGACACCGCGGTCACTGGTGCCCTGCAGTCCTGGGCATCCCGCGCGAGGACTCAGCACACGCACGTGGGGCCCCAAGGCCCGGCCGCCCTCCACCCAGACGCCTGCAAAGTGAGGTGACCGGCGAGCACAGGTGGGGACACACCGCAGCGCCCGGTGTTCTCGGCACTCCTGCAGCTGAAGACCCAGCACAGCCACGCGTGCAGGCGACAGCATCCAGGACTGGTCCCCAGGCACTTCCACTGCAGGCTCCGTGTGCATCGTCCTCCCGGATGCGCTCGCACTTTTAGCGACGCACACTAGACACTTCCCCTGTTTGTGCTTTAGTCCTAGACTCTGTGAGCTGAGAAAGCCACTGCCGCTCCAAAGCTGGTCACCGACCTTTCTTGGTGCTGCTGCTTCTTTTCACATAATCACTGGTCTGAGTTTTTTCTTCCCACTCTCCTATAACCGCTTAGGGTAAGGCTCTGGAACATTCTATCACAGACACTAGGAGGGACTCTCCCTTTCTTGGAGGCCACAAGGCAGTGTCAGCAGGAATGGCCAAGTTGTGGGTGCGGGTGTCACTGGTGGACAGAAGATGATGACTAAGCCGGGAGAGGTGCCTGTCGCTAAGCTGGCCTAACAGAATTCTCGCTGAAGGCAGGCCAGGCCGACGGGACATCACCGGGGGGTGCCGGGCGAGGAGGAATTCGGTCAGAGACGGCGGGTGACCAGATACTAAGGGGGACGGATTCTCGCCAAACTGACCTGACGGGATTCCTGCTAACACTGGTTCTCGAGGGGGCACCTGGCAGGTGACTCTCGATCTCAGGGCTGTGAGTGGGAGCCCTGGGTTGGTGCAGAGATGACTTCAATAAGCACTTAAGAAAAAAAAAAAAAAACCCAAACTGGGTTCCTGAGAACACGCCCAAGGGTATAGCCTAGCTGCCGAAGAGCTCAGAGGAGGCGGACCAGCATTTGAGCGAAGAGCGAGTCTTGTCACCTCCTAAGAATAAGCACATTTGGATTTCTCTCGGCGTTCACCCCTGCATGGCGAGCGGACCCTCCGAGCCACAGCACCCAACACGGCAGCCGCCGAGCACAGGCCTGTGGCTGGTGCAGACGCTGAAGGCGCGGGAGAAGAAACAGAACGTGAAACATCCCATCACTAAGTTTCATACTGACCACGTGTGGAAATGATAATATTTTGGGCGTATCAGTTAAATAAAATATTAAAATTAATTTCACCTGTTTTTTTTTTATTTAATGTGGCTTCTGGGAATTTTAAATTATGTACGTAGCTCACATTGTATTTCTAGTGGTCTGTATAGCTCTAGGGCCTTGATTCTCCCCCTCTGCCAGAACTGGTTTAAGTCAGACACAAAACAAGTTACAGTGAGAAGCGACTGGCTGGTAACACAATCTTACCAACTGTCTCAGAAACATTTCCAGAATCGCTGTTTTTGGCCAGGGAGGGGGGTGGAGAGAGACAGGGAGGGAGGATCTACAGCCAGCGTGGAGCCCGAGGCAAGGCTCAACCTCAAGATCCTCACATCATGACCTGAGCCCGAACCCAGGATCGGACACTCAACCGACGGAGCCACCCAGGTGCCCCCTTGGAAAAGCGGGGAAGGGTAGAGATTTGCAAAAGACAACGATTAGGACAGTATTAAGCAGAGTCCCTGAAGCAGTTGCTCCGTATGCTACTGTCTTCTGCATCCCACCTTCCCTCCAGCCTCTGGGGACAAGAACAGGATCCGTAAGTAACTCCTTTAAGGGCAGGCTCCATCCTGAGTTCTCCATTCCCTTCGCTCTCTTCTCCAATATGTGCCACCAATTATCCCATCTCCTCCGTTGTTTTTTTTTTTTTTTTAGGATTTTATTTACTTACTTAATTTACTTATTTAATTAATTAAATTATTTGAGACAGAGCATGAGCAGGAGGAGAGCAGACTCCCCGTTAAGCCGGGAGCCCGATGTGGGGCTCGGCCCCCGGGCCCTGGGATCGTGACCTGAGCTGATGGGAGACGCTTCACCGACTGAGCCACCCAGGCGCCCCCAACCCATCTCCTTGCTGGTTCAGGACCCTCTCGAATTCTACTGGCTCTTTTCTTCAGGCACAAACACGTCCAGGCCTCTCCCAGAGACCATGTCAGTGACCACACATCTCCTTCTAGTCACTAATCTGTCTTCTGTCCTTGACGGCCGAAGGCCCTGACCCGTGGCCTGTGGTCGTCACTGCTCACCGGTGACAGCCTACCTTCTGCCCCCACCACGACCCTGGCACCGCTCTTCAAACGCAGCTGATGCTTACTATTCATCTCATCTGACGAGGCCTCCTGGCGGCACCTCACTGCGGCCCACTTCCCTCTGCCCTGGTGCCAACCTCAAGCCCGGCTCTAAGCTCCACTTTTTGTGCCCAACTCCAGCTTCTCTCAACGTTGCTTCTTGGTCTCTCTAGGTGGCCGTCTTCTGGCTGGCTCTCCGACGCTGGTGACCTTGAGGGCAGGGCTGCCCCACTCGGCCCCTCTAATCCGCAGGCCAGGGCTGCCCCATGAACCTGCTCCCAGGTGCTGCTGATGCTGTTGGCGGGGAACCCACACCTTGAGAGCACAGACAGCGTGCTCACTGCCTCCTCCCGTTTCCTGTTATACGATCTCCGGAGGAAATCTCTCTTCCCAGATCCTAACCCCCACTTCCATGCCCAAACCCATATTCCGTGCCACACACACCCCAGAATTCCAAGCTCACGTCCTACCGCCCACCAGCTGTGGCACACAGGAGCTGCCTCTAACTAGCTCATGGCAACGGTTCCTATCCCTTCCCTCCCGTGTTCAGCGATATAAAGTAGGTAGTTTGAGTCAGTCACGGTGGTGGCATTTACACCACGGGCGCTGGCAAATCTGCCATCTAATCACTACCCACTGTGAGTTGTTCAAAATTTACCCCCACACCACTGATTTCTAACCACCTTAACCTGTGCGACATTAAGCAAGGAGGCCATTAGATCGAGATGGTTCTCACGCTCTAGCATCCTGCCCAAATGCAAGCCTAAGTGCCTCACGGTTGACCTAAGGATGGCGAATCACGAGCAGCCAGTAGACCTTCCCAAATAAAGCAACCACTTGCCCGATAGTCAATCGAATAATTGCCTTGCTTGGCTTCTACCAAAGTCTTTGCCCTGGCTCCTGTCAGGGGCGTGCTCCTAACCACTTCCAGCTTGGTGCCACCTGATTCAAACTGATTTTGGGGGCACATAAACTCTTACAATGTATAATGTGCCTTGGATTATCCTTTAACTCCTGGAGGTCCCACAGGGATCTCCAAAAAGCAGATCCAAAGAGGACCCACCATCTCTGCAACCTGCCCCTCCCTGAAGCTTTTCTATTTCTTCTCCCACTTCTTTCCTTTTTAAGAAAAGTAACCCCTCATATCATTCTCAACCCCAGTATTCTGATGCATTTTCTCCATTAAAATTTAGCAATATCTCACCTTACTGTCTGCTTACATCTCTGCTATCTGAATCCGTCCCTCCCACAGCAGGCAACGAGCCTTCCCGTGTCCCAGCGATAGCACAAAGCATGGGAGAGCCACCTCCTAGAACAAGCTAGTGTTCTTAGGAGATATTATTAGTGAATGTAAGTTATGTAAGTGAAGAAATGTTCCAAATGGTCAACAGGGGCAGAAAAATGGGAGCCGTATGCTCTCTTCCCTCTCCCTCACCCACAGAGAAGGCTCTCACCATCAGCTCTAACACTGAGCTGTTTGTAATCCACCCTGAGGTTCTCTGCTCGCTGCGTTTTTTGTATTAGTTCAGTCTGCTCCCATCTGCTGCCTAGGCTAAGGGCAGCCAAATGCTTGTGATCAAATATTCCGAACAGTACATGCCCTGCAAATACACTGTGCAATTACAAGTTACAAGCATTTTTGTTACATTTTTTAAAAGATTTTAAAAAATTTATTCATTTGGGAGAAAGAGAGACAGAGGACGCACAAATAGAGGGAGAGACAGAGGGAGAAGCAGCAGCAGACTCCCCACCGAGCAGGAAGCAGGAATGGGGGCTCGACCCCAGGACCCCGAGATCATGACCTGAGCCGAAGGCAGATGCTTAACCATCTGAGCCCCCAGGCGCCCCAGGATTGATTTATTTTAAGGAGAAACAGGGAGACAGAGAGTATGTGCCACAGGAGCTGGGGGAGCAGCAGAGGGGAAGGGAGAGGAACAATCCCAAGCTGAGCACAGAGCCCGATATGGGGGTGGATCCCACAACCTCGAGATTGTGACCTAAGCCAAAACCAAAAGTCAGACACCCAACCAACTGGGCTACCCGGGCACCCCACAAGCATATATATTTTTCAATACCATGTTATCTGTAAATATTTTACGTACCTCATAAATCATGCAAAGAAATTCTAAATGTAGAGAGAAAATAGATATAAGCGTCTTTACTAGTACAAAAACCCCAACAACCTAAAGGCCTATCGATAAGGAGTTAACTGATATTTGGTGCAATGAGATTCCATGCTGCTGCTAAAAAAGATGAGGTTGTCATAAAAATCTTTCCATGATATGGTGAGCTAAAATGGAATACAAAAGGTGTTTAGTCCTATTTATATAAAAATATACATTTGTAGATTGATGAAGACATCTGGAAAGATATGTAGGAAGACAGGGAAACGGGGCAGCCCAGGTGGCTCAGCGGTTGAGCGCCTGCCCTCAGCCCAGGGCTTGACCCTGGGGTCCCGGGATCGAGTCCCACGTCGGGCTCCCTGCATGGAGCCTGCTTCTCCCTCTGCCTGTGTCTCTGTCTCTCTCTCTGTGTCTCTCATGAATAAATAAATAAAATCTTAAAAAAGAAAAAAAGAAGACAGGGAAACTTAGAAGAGGGGAGCGGGGGGAAGAGGAAGAAGCATCTCAAAGGATCTACACTGAATCATGGTTTTTCTCCATGAATATTTTCCATTTTATTCCTTTTGCTTGTCCGTGTTTTCCGTTTTTCAGTAACAAGGGCATACATTGCTCTTACAAGAAAAAAAAATTATTTTAAATGCAAAAAAACAGTTGACTTTTTAATGGAAGCGGAATTTTTCTGTGGCTTCTGCCATTAATGAAAAGTATCTTAAAAAAAAAAAAAAATCTGTGCTCTTTCACCTGGGAAACAAGGCCTTCCGAAGCACATGCCCAGCGGACCTCTCCGCTCCGGATCTGCTCTTGAGCCAACCCACTAACAGTCTCTGTCTTTGAGGAGTTAACTCTTTGGTAGCAGACAGGGGCTGGTTGCAAGGAGGAGGAAAAGAACACCCACGTGAGCCTTCCCTTCACCCAGTGACTCAAAAGTGTAGGGAGTCCCTTTCCCCACCTTCCTCCTCTCCCACCAGACTTCCAGTGTTGCCAACAGAGAATGTTTGCCATGAAAATTCAGGGCACGTATTATGCACTTTGCAGAAGTAGACTAGTGGTATGGAACTACTATCAAAGCCAGTATACTTTTGGAATGAGGTTAAAAAAGAACATTTTTTTTCTTTAGATTAAAAAAAAGAGAAAGAGAAAAAAAAATCAAGGGATCAAGTGACCCCGTGTGTATGTGGTGTGAATCACAGCACTCAGCAATGATGGAAAATGTGATGAACGGTGGCCGTGTACGCGCTAATGAGAGAGATGGTCCCCTCTCTCTTGCTTTCTGGTTGGCGGAATCATACTGAGACTTGGCCTAGATCGGTGACTTTCAGAGCAATGAAAACTTCCCCCCCCCCAAATGCTATAACAGACTTTAGTATATCAAAGACACAATAACCAAAAAGCATTACTCGGGCTGAAAGGGGCGGGCAGGGCACTGACACAGGACCTCAATCCCTCCCCCTCAAAGGCAGCCCCTGAATCGCGTCCTTGGAAATCCAGAGTTGCTCAAGATACCGTGGAAAAGCCGTGACCTAGATCATCAGCCCGAAAGAGAAAGTGGGAACCTTTTTCCTCCGTCTCTTTTCATAATAATGAGAACAGAATCAACCTAGTTACCCATTTTATCCTTTTACTTTTTTAAGCTTAGCACATGGAGTGTTTTCTTCAAATTTCTTTTCATCCAGAAATAGCTGGCACTCTCACACCAAGACCCGGAGCCCCTAAAGTCCCTGCCCTCCAGCTTTTCTGCTCGACCTTCACCCTTTTCTGGGGTATCACTGCAGTCAACCTATCTCCCGGCCTAGGACAGTCCCCAGCTGCACCTCGTGTCCTGCTATGATTAGTAACAGACCCCTTCGTGCAGATCCCTTCATGCTCATCAATGTACCCGTTCAGGCCACCAACTGCAGGACCCACTGCCTCATCATGACTTAGCCCTATTTGTTGGGACTTCCTCTTTGTGCATCTGTGCTATGGGGTCACATAATTTGTTACCATCTCAATAGGGACCCCGGCTGGACCCAGCTTTGCCACAGACACTCAGGTTGGCCAGCGGGTGCCGCTCACACCTTTCCAGTCTAGTCCGTGCTACAGCCGCCATCTGACCCTGCCGTGGGTTGAGCTGGGCCCCACCTCCAAAGTGGTGTGATGAAGCAAAGCTGCCTGGAAAGGATGGTTTAGCTGCCCAGGGGGATGCTGGAGAAGCCGGCCAGCCTGGAAGAGAGGAGATGGCCAGGAGGGGAAGGACAGCAATATGGGGGAAGAGTCAGCAAATGGCAGGAGGGGAAAGGGGGTGGGGGGGGTGGGGCAGAAAAGCTAACAAGGAACACAGTAAAGCTCATTCAAGAGCCTCCGAGAGGGGCGTCCTGCGCCAGCTGGTCTCTATGGGGGCATCGGAAAGCCTTCCGGATCAAATGTTTCTTTAAAAAAGTTCATCATGCAGTTGATGCTTGAACAACATGGGTCCGCTTATGCATGAAATTTTTTCCGACAAATATGGTACAGGACTGAAAATGTATTTTCTTTTTTCTTTTCTTTTTAGAGAGAGACGGTGTAAATAGGAGGGAGGGGTGGGGGAGAGGGAGAGGGTGGGAGAGAATCTCAAGTAGACTCCGTGCTCAGCGCAGAGCCGATGGGGGCTCGATCCCACGACCCCGAGATCACAACCTGAGCTGAGATCAAGAGTCGGACACCGCCGACTGGGCCCCTCAGCCACCCCTTATGATTTCCTTAACGACATTTTCTTTTCTCTGGCACTTTGTCGTAAGATCACAGCAGATGACCCACAGAACACACAACATACGCGTTAACCAGCTGCTGGTGTTATCGCTAAGGCCTCTGGTCCATGGTAAGCTAGTAGCGAAGTTTTTGAGGGAGTTAAAAGTTCTAGCAGGACTTACCAGCTGCGTAGGGGACCGGCGCCCCTAACACCCACTTTGTTCGAGGGTCAACTGTCTGTTGTTCATTTTTAATTTGTGATACTTCGGAGTGAACGGCCTCTGGGATCCAAGAAGCAACGCGTGAACCCTGCAGAGGAGCCTGCGGAGGAGCCGCGGGTTCACAGCAGGACGCGGGCAGGCGGCGGGGGGAGAGGAGCGGGGTGGCCGCCCACACGGTGGGGGAGCAGCAGGAAGCCGGCAGCCAGGCGACGCCGGGGAAGCCCGACGGAAGGCAGGTGGGCGGGCAGGTGCCGGGGCCCCGGGCGTCCCGTCGCCCCGCGTCCTGCGATTCCTGGGGCCCACCTCACTGCCCTGAGCACGGCCTCCGCAGACGCTCCGTGGGAGCCGCTCTCCCAGGGCCCCGGGGCACCTGCAACTGGGTCCTGCCCCCTCCGCCTCAGGCCTCCCTGCAACAGCAGACGTGCCTCGGCCTCCGCCGGCTCCGTCCTCTCTCCCTTCTCCCACCCGACCCCAACCTCCCTACACACGCGCGCACACACACACACACACACACACACGAAAGAAAAAGGAAAAAATAGAAAAAAAAAACACCTTTTTATAAAACTCCAGGAGGAATACACACGCGGTAAAAATCAAAGCCGGACGCTCTCCTTGGTTCAGGCGCGGCCTCCTGACAGCTCTAAGTCCTCGTGAGCGGCTCGGGGCGAACGGGCTCCACGGAGGGTCTCTGGTTCCAAGAAAGTCCGAGCACGCAGCCGTGGGGGACCAGGAACTCTGGCGGCCCCGGCGCCCGAGCAGGAAATGGAAAACTTCTAAGGCCACGAACTGCAGACACGGAGGCCTGTGTGGACGGGGAAGGCCGGGGACCCCGCAGGAGCGGCGCCTGCTCTCTAGAGCTCAGAAGTCTAATGGGGACGGAGCAACCACAACCCGTTTAGGGCTTGCGGGACACTTTGTCGTGTGTTGACCTTCCTTATCAGATTTTGCTTTTGTCAGTGTTAAAAATCAGTTTTCATTCCTTAAATAGCAACTGATAAGATGCCTCCTGGCTATACACGCACCCAGTATTGTGTGGAGAGGCCACGCTGAAGCCAGACTTCTCAGCTTAACGGTCCCTACGACAGTTCGTTCGTTCTTTTTTTTTAAGATTTTATTTATTTATTAATGAGAGACACAGGGGGGGGGGCAGAGACACAGGCAGAGGGAGAAGCAGGCTCCACACAGAGAGCCCGACGTGGGACTCGATCCCAGGTCCCCAGGATCACGCCCTGGGCCAAAGGCGGCGCTAACCCGCTTGGGCCACCCGGGCTGCCCTCATCATTATTTCCATCTGAGTTCTGAGGTTACGGGTGGGTGACCAGGACGCCTCCGAGGCCCTTAGCGCCACGCGCCATGTGGCACCCGGTGGCCTTGGCCGGGTGACCTCCCCCTGCGGACCCAGCCCTCGGGATGAGGGATCTCCCCAGACACCGAGGAACCTCGCCTCCAGGCAATGGGGTTTGGGGAAATGTGCTGTCGGGCAACATCCTGCAGCCTCTCAGTGTCTGCGGAGGAGCCAGGCCCCCGAGAAGCACCAGCAACAGGGAGAGCTGGAGCCAGCTGGTCCCGGTGGGTGGGCAGAGGGGAGCCCTCAGGCACCTGGCGCCCCACGGCCTGGCGGGTCATGGCTCCGTATGCCTCAACCCCCGGCTGATGAAGATGCACCTGGTCCCTCGGGAGCGTGGGGAGCGTGGTTTGCCTCCCTCCGGCCGCAGGCAGGGTGTGGGCACCCCGGGGTCCCGGGTGTAGGGTCACCAGCACCAGCGGGCGTCAGAACTAGACACGGGCCCAACCGTGAGCCCTAAGGACCTCGGGCGAGGCCCGGGGTCCAGTGAGGCCCTGGCGCTGCTCACACCCAGTCCCGGCACCCAGGGCTCCTCCTGGGAACACACACAAACTTGTTTTAATACTTGTTTAGATTTGGGAAGAATCTGAGATTTGCAGAAGCAGGACGGAGATATACAGAGGGCTCCCCCGCCTCCTTGTCCTGGGTGGACATCTGTGACGCCAGGACATCTGTCACCACTAAACCCCAGCGCCGGGGCGTCACTACGGATGAAGCTCCAGACTTCACTGGCACCTCACCAACCCCGCCCACTGGTTTTTCTCTTCGGGAACCGCATCTCAGCATCTGGGGCCCCCCGTGGCACTCAGCTGTCACATGTAGTTGGCCACCTGTGGTCTGCTCAGCCCTGCCCGGTCCCTCACCTTCGTGGGGCTGGAGAGTATTCTGGAGAACACGCCTCAATTCGCTGGTCTGGGGTTTTCCTCATGGTTAGACTGGGATCGTGGGCTTTAGGGGAAAAGGCGATGGACATGAAGGGGCCTTCCCCTCACGGCAGGTCAGGGGCTCATGATGTCCAGGTGACTGCTTCCTGGTGATGGCAGCGGCTCGTGCGGCTCTGGCAGCGTCCAGGTCTCTCCACTGCGAGGTCCCCATTGGTCCCCTCCAGGCCGCGGGATGGGGGCTGAGGCCGAGTCCAGGTCTCTGCGCTGTGAGGTCCCCGTTGGCCTCTCCATGCCACGGGATGGGGGCTGAGGCCGGGCCAAGCAGGAGGGAGCGAGGCCCGGGGCAGGACGGCAGGGTTTGGAGTCCCTCTGTGAAGCACCTCCGTCACCTCCCCGACCGCGCACCCCATCCATCCATCGTGTCGCCGACGACTCACCGATCCAGCCCTGTCACGGGTCGCACTGTCCCCGGGGCTCCAGCCTCATGCGGGTTTCCGCCCACCTGCCCTCTCTGCTGACCCCCCCACCCCGGGGAGCTGGAGAGGCCGCCTCGCTGCCCTCTTGGCGCCGCTCCCCTCACCTTCCCAGCCCTGGCCTGCACCGTCCGCTGGGCCTGGCCCACTGCAGGCCCCAGGACCCGCTACACTCCCTGCTCCTTCCCACTCCGCGTCAGCAGCAGCCAGGAGGGGACACCAGGCCCCGAGCCGGCAGTCATGGGTGGCCCGGCCCCGGCAACAAAGGCCCGAGCGAGCGCCCACGTCCAGGGACGCGTGCACGGCGGCACCGTGTGCGCCCCTCCTGGGCGTGAGCAGCATCCCCGGGGCGAGCGGAGAGCACGTGCGAGCCTCGTCCAAGGTGTCCCCGTGAGAGCTGTTCACGACCTGCCCTGTTTCTTCCCTGATGAGACCTCCAGGGTCGAAGTCAAGCTCAGGTTTCCCTTCCGGGTGTGCCGCTTGTCCTTACCTTTCATGTTTCTTTCCTGTTGTGAGTATTAGAGGAAGTTCACGGTCTAAAAATGGAAACGACACTTGGCTGGGTTACCTGCACCTACTTTTAGCATCAAACCATGGCAACGCCACACACGGTCCCTCATAAATTTCCGTGGCGCATCCACACTGCCAGATGTCGCTTTCAATCCACTTATTTATACCCAATGAGAATTGTTTATATCAAACGTGACTTAATGAGACCATGAAATCACAAGTCGTACCGAAAACAGCGGAGGGTAATGACTCGTCTGGGACCCCCCACCCCCGATCCAGCTTCCGTGTCCGTCACGAGCAGTTAAAGTCCAAAATCACCTCAAGTCCTAAATACAAGTGAAGAGCAAGGGACACGCCGTGTGGGAGGCTGGGACACAGGTCAGGAAGCACCGGCTGCAGAGAGATGTGCGAGAGGGGACACTGAGGGTACGCGGGTTTTCCAGGATGACGAGTCTCCTTGTCCCATGAAAACGCAACTGCCATCAAGTAAGGAGAGGGACAGGGAGTCTCACCCAGACGAGAAGGAGGTGTTCCCAGGCCCTTCACTATTTACAGACCCTGAACAAAAGCAAGGCTCCTCCCAGGAGGGCTGTTATCAGGGTTCATTCCCAAAGGGGGACCTGGCGGGTAACAGTCATCCCTTTAAACATGCTTTGCGTTTACTTGAACTTATCCCTGAAAAAGAGGATGTGGCCACATGCCTGTGCTCTAAGCTGGTCATACACTGAGGCTGTGCATTCAATTTCTTTTCATTCATTCATTCATTCATAAGAGACCTGGAGAGAGAGGTAGAGACACAGGCAGAGGGAGAAGCAGGCTCCCTACGGGGAGCCCGATGTGGGACTCAACCCCAGGACCCCGGGGTCACGCCCTGGGCCGAAGGCAGGTGCTCAACCACTGAGCTCCCCGGGGGCCCCTGTGTGTTCAGTTTCTTTACTGTGAACAGAAAAGTGCCCGGGGAAGAGGAACGACAGAAATGACACCCATCAACGCGAGTCTGGGAAGCTCTTAGATGTCATAGAGGTTACCTGATGGAATTGGTAAAAAATAAAAATAACAAGTAACATAATTAAAGAGAAAGAAAAAGGCATTTATCAGATTTCATAATTACTTGTGGGGTGTGACCTCACAATCGAAGGGGCAGTTACTGTAAATAAGCCTTCCGGAAATTGATTTTAAAAGAGGTGGGAGGATGGGGGAAAGAGGGGATGCGGGTGAAGGAGGGCACCTGTCGCGAGCACCAGGCGATGTGTGTGGGTGTGGAATCACTACGTTTACACCTGTGACTAGTGTAACACTGTGTGTTAACTACACTTGAATTATACTAATACAAAAAAAATAATAAATTTACTGAGAAAGTGATATAGTAAGTGGTTGTCCATGATGAAGACTGGCGGACAGGTCGGTGGCTGCCCGAGGCAGGGGGTGGAGAGGTTGGGTGAAGGCGGGCAAAGTGCACAAACTTCCAGTCACAGGACAAAGCGGTCCCGGGAACAAAGCGCGGCATAATGACGGCAGTTAACAATACTCTAGATTCGTTAGGAGAGATTTGAAGACTTCTCATCCCATGGAAGAAAAATCTGTAACTACATGAGATGATGGGTGTTAACTAATCTTACTGTGATCATCATTTTGCAAGGATACATATCGAACCATTATGTCGTAATCTGAAGTTCACACAACGTTCTACGTCAGTTATATCTCAGTTAGACTGGGGAAAAAGATAAAACAAAACAAAAAGGGCCGATCAAAACAGCTGTTTATGGCTTGGTTGGTGTGACTTCCGGTGACTGATTTTCTCAAGTCCTCCATCACCATCTCAGGAGTGATGGAGTGATGACAATTTGTTCTGGCAAATACGTTACTCTCAGAAAGTGGCCCTAGTTTCAATAAAATGGATGTGACGGGAGGAAAAGCAGCATTTTCAAGCTAACATGGGACGTAAACGTGAGTTTATATTATGAACCTAACTAAATCAGAAAACAGTGGTTTTTCCAGTGGTCACGATCACTACGAGTAGAACGGACCACCCTTTAAATTCATATGCCCGGAAGCCCGTAAGATCCAGGGGGCCAAAAGCTCTTTTTGGATCCCAGCGGCCGGGAGGGTACCCCACAGCCGAGGTCCCTCCTGGCTGGCACACGCCGCGTTCTGAGCGGAAGGAAAAGTCATGGGGTGGGGGGTGGAAGCTAGCTGTGGCTGCTGAGCAGGACCTGCTCTTGGTGATGGAGGGAGGCCCAGGGCCAGCTGGGGCGAGAGCTGGCATGGCCTCAGGGAGAGGATGCTGGGTGAAGGGGTGCCGGGGACGCACCCCAGGAAGAGAGCCCCGCAGTTCTACTGATGGACACAACTTAAGAGACACACAGAGTGGAAGCCAGCAGAACCCCCATCTACTCACTTGAACACTCAATTCTTTTTTTTAAAGATGTTATTTATTCATTCATGAGACACAGACAGAGGCAGAGACACAGGCAGAGGGAGAAGCAGGCTCCATGCAGGGAGCCCGATGTGGGACTCGATCTGGGACCCTGGGGTCACGACCTAAGCTGGAGGCAGGTGCCAAACCGCTGAGCTCCCCACGGATTCCCCCCTGAACACTCAATTCTGAAGCAAATCTACTGGCAACAGGGTGCCTGACATACCAAATGGGTGGAAGACCTTTCTGTCAATGGCCAGACAGTATTTCCAGGTTTGTGGGCCGTATGGTCTCTTCACAACCACTCAACCCCACTGCTGTTAACACAGACAATACGTAGGGATGAGTGCAGGCCGTAGTTTGCCAACCCCTGTATTTTACACGCATGCACACCCCCATGAGTTATAAAAGAATGTGTGTCTGTTTATGATTGATTAAAGGAAACCAGGTGGAAAGAACTATTACCCCCAGATTGCTAGTGATTATCTCTATGATTGTCTCCTTTTGTCTGCACTCTTTTGTGTATTTTCAAGACTTTTCCCATGTGTGTATTCCTTTTGTAATCAGGTAAGAATCTACAAATTAAAAGAAGCAAAGTCTAAAATTCTACTTTTAAAGTGCACAAAGGAAAGCCAAGATTTCTGGGAGTCTGTGCTTGGGTGTCCTGTCACTGATCTTTTTTTAAAACAGTGATTATTTAATATAAAAATACTCATTAAAAAGGCCATCAGTAAACAAGCTTTACGTCGGTGGCTCACAAGAAATAACCTGTGGCTGTTTTTCCGAGAACCAGCGGGTGCCCGTGTGAGGAATGGGGAAAGTTGTTTTTTACTGCATTGGCTGAGTCCCTGGAAAAGATTGCATCTTGAATTAGCAGCTTGACTGTCTGCTGTGCGGATAAATATTGTGTTGCTAGGATGAGACCGTCCCGCCACGTGGGTCACCCTGCACAGCATCAGCCTCTGGTCGGGTCAGGTGCAAATCAAAGCAGCGGGCCCTGCTGTCATTGCAAGTCAACAAAGCAGAAACGCCCTTTCCAAGTACCAGCCTGAGTCCGTGAGGTCGCCGTCCCACCCAAGACAGCTGAGGGCTCCGGGCGGCCACGCCGCAGCAGGCCGCACCTCAGGACAGACGTCTTGCGTCCCCGCGGCGGCAGCTGCCTTAGTGAACTGTCTCAGGCCCGTAGACGCACCAGGGCACGCCGCCCGTCCACCCGGAGAAGCTGCGGTGTCCTTCGGGCAGAACCACCCCCAGGCTCCCCTCCGGGTCCACCCCGTGCGGCAGCAGGTTCATCTTCAACCTGTGACTCGATTGGCCTCGGTGTGGTCTAAGCACAGGCTGTGTGGCTCGGCCTGCATCCCGAGGGCTGTGCCATGTACGGGGACGATCGTCCTCGGAAGGCCGGGCCACCCGGCAGCTGCACGTCCCCTCTGCCCGCCCTACCTCGGCCGCCCTGCCGGGGACCCTCACAAGCGGCTCCATACCCGGCCCACCACGCAGTCCACTCCCGGGACACCCGCCCTAGCCAGTCCTCCGTGCCACTGTGGGGTCTGGGCCCCGGCACAGGGCGCTGGTGACCACCGCATGAGCAGTGGCGTCTGGTCCCCTCACTGCGCTGGGCCTCGGTGGCATGCCCAGGGCCCCTGCACCCGTGAGCCCAGAGCCACCTGCCTGGGCTCTGGCCCCGCTCGATGGCGGGCTGGCCGGGCAAGCTTGGGTGAGTCACTTGACATTTCTGGGCCGTCTCCTCTTCTGTCAAGTGGGATATCAGGAGGACGTGACAAGGCACGTGTCCGGCAGCGAGGTGGCTGGATTCCGCAGCACAGGCTGGGTGACAGTAGTCACGTGTGGAACTGAAGGGTTCACTTAAAAAAAACACCCAAGAGATGAAGAGTTTCCGTCTCACCTTTTCCACGTTGCTCCCTCCAATCGCAATGGTCTTTCCTTTCTCAGATTTATTCAGATTATCGACACAAGGAAGGAAGGAAGGAACCTTCCAGATCTCCCGTTCCCCAATTTTGGGCCCCCCCTTACCGCCAGCCAGCCCACCCTTCGATGGCGAACGATCATAACAGCAGCAGAGGAGGGTTTTCGACGTGCCAGGAGCTGCGGGCAGTGTTGCCTACGACCCGGAAGATACGGGAGGAGGTAGAGAGACGCGGGGCCTGAGGTGCGCAGGCGGCTTCCTGCCCAGGCCGCGAGCCTGCCGGTGGCTGCGCCGGGGCTGTTCCCTGTCTTGCCCCCCCCCCCATTGCTCCCACCACAGTTCGAGACTCCTCACAGACCTTATAAATTACACGGTTTGGTGGCCAACTGCCGGCCAAGTGCTAGGAGGGCGCAGATCAGAGCGGTCCCTGTCACCCCACGGGCCAGGCGGACGAATCCCCGAGAGGTTACAGCGCGGCGCGGGCGGTTGCTGCTGCTGGGACGGAGAGCACACAGCGACACGGACCCAGCAGGTGAGCGGGAGCCATGGGCCAGGGGGGCGGGCGGGCGGCGCCCCTGGCGACTGGGGTCCCCTGGCTGTGCTGGGGTGCGGGCCCAGGGCTGGGGGCTGATGGCCACAGATGCCCGTCAGCGGGGCCTGCAGGGCCGTGAATGGGAAGCTCCGTCACCAGCACCGAGCAGGGTCCCTGTTCGCCGGCCAGGCAGCGGGCCTCACGCAGGGAGCAACCCGACTAGGAAGGCTTCCCCCAGGGAAGGCCCCTTCCACCCCCGGAAGCGCCTTTGGCCACCACGGCCCCAGGGATCGTGTCAGACCCTGCTCTGACGCACGGGCTGCGGGGGGAGGGAGTGGACCAAGTCCCCCTCCACCTTGGAAATCTCCCTTAAAAAGTGGACACAGGACGGCAGACACAGGCCCAGCAGGGTGCCTGCCAGCCGGTGGAGACCCTAGGACGTGGAATGTCGCTGGCTTGTCACCCGACTCTCTCGCTCTCAAGGTGGCAATGCAGTTTTCCGGAACATCAGAGGTTTCATCTCAGTTTCCTTGTGAATGATCAAAAGGCATTGTTTTCCTTTTGTTTCCTCATGCCGAGTCTGCATGAAGACAACAAAGGGAAAGATGAGAGCAATTACCTCGAGATCATTGAAACAGTTTCTACAGGGGCGTCTGGGTGGCTCAGTCCGTTGAGCATCCACCTCTTGGTTTTGGCTCAGGGCCGCACACGGCAGGAATCTGCTTGAGATTCTCTCCCCCCCCACTCCCCCCCCCCCCGCTCTGCTCCTCCTCGGGCTCACACTCTCGCTCTTAAATAAATAAATAAATAAATAAATAAATAAATAAATAAATAAAATCTTAAAAAGTAAAATTTGGAAGGCACCTGGGTGGCTCAGTCAGCTAAGCGTCTGCCTTGGGCTCAGGTCATGACCCCGGGGTCCTGGATCGAGTCCTGCATCGGGCTCCTTGCTTCCCTCTCTCTCCCTCTGCCCCTCCCTGCTTGTGTGCTTGCAGGGTCTCTCAAAACCTTCAAAAAAAAAATCTAAAAATGTATACAAAGTGCACCTGTATGATCTGTGTATTTCTCAAGAAACTTCTGCGAATTACCTGACCATGAAGATAACACGTGAATTCTCTGCATGGTTGGAGCGACCACGCGGTAAGTCAGCCTTGACTTGACCTACAAGGGGGGCTTCCTTGGTTGCATCTTTGTTTTGTAAACTGTTCCAGCTCATGGATAAGACCGAGGTAAGCTTTAAAACAATGACGACTTGGAAGACAGATAACGTGGAATCATTTCATCCCAAAAATTAATGGCAAATCCCAACAGAGACACAAACATGATTGAAACATATGCCACCTGAAGTCACGGCATGTGGCGCTTGGGAAAGGTCTGAGAAAAGGTGAAGGAATGTCATGAAGACCCTCATCCTGGAATCTAGACTCAAGAGTCCAAGGGAATGGAGTGGATCCGTTAGCGGGTTGACAAGATGGACACCGAAGTCTTAACCGCTCAGCCCAAGAGTCCGATCACTGCCCCGGTCCTCCCTACCTCCCAGACAAGTGCCGAATTTCAACTGGGGAGGAGCTAACACACAGGCAGACCGGCCTGGAGGTCCCCGGGTCGAAGCCTTTCATGACTGACGCTCAGGAGGAAGCAGACCTGTCTCTGTGGCCAGCAGCGGAGGTCCAACAGGGCGCCCGAGGAGATGGTGAGATTTCACCCCCTCGTGGGTCTAGAACTTGAATGACCCACAGGATCAGCCAGGGTTCCTGCTGGCGAGCAAGACGGCCTTACCCTGGCTGCTTGGAACAGAAAAGTCACTCACAAAAGGGGTAGCCCCGGGAGGCTGTAGGAGGGCCGGAAGGTGGCATCGCGAGCACCGCCGAAATGTCAGCACAGAACTGCTCCAGCGGACTCACCAGCAGACGCGCTGGGCAGCCCAGAGGCCGCGGCACAACCTGAGCTCTGGGCCCTGCAACCTGGCAGAGGGCACGTGTCGATGCCACCCCCGCCAAAGGGATTCCTTCAAGCCTGCCTTCCTCATCGCCAGCTCCTGGCTCAGCGCGGCGTCCGTTCCCCAGCTTCAGGGAGGCCTGAGAGGGCGAGCGCCACCTCCTGCTGTGGGGAGGCCAGTCGCCCAAGGCAGCGAAGCCCCCTCCAAGGGAAGGCCCTTCATTCAGAAGGTCTGGGCTGCCAGAGCGGGGGACACGGTCCCCTCCCTGCACTGATTTGCAGCAGGAACATTCCAGCAACAGCAGCAGCACCAACAGAAAATGAGCGTCGGAGTGTGTGCAGCCACGCCACGCGCTCCGACAAGGCCGTGTCACCTGGGAGCCAGCTGCTGCTTCCCACCCGCTGCGCTTCTCTTGCTCGAGATGGACCATCCAACGGCTGGGGCGGGTGGACGTTCTCAGGCCAGCTTTCCAGAAGAAACCTCTCTTCCCAGGCGTGGCCTCGACATCTGCGAGCCACTCACCTGTTCAGGGGGAGGGAGAAGCTCTCACTAAAGGCCCCGAGGCTGGACGCTGTTGACAGATCCCACACTCACTCCTTTCGCCTTCAGATAAGAAGAAATCTGCTTACACGTGGTGGTGACAAGGATGATCAGCCTAAGACACAGCCTCACGTCGCCAAGCTGGCTCCGCCCCGGGACCGGGCTCACCCACACTCACCTCCGACTTCCCTCCCACAGTGCCGGGGGGACACCCAGGCCTCAGGACACACGTGTCCCATCTCACGTCCTTTGTTCCCTCGTCCCCATGGGAATCTTGAACCCCATGGACATGTCAGGGCACGCACCACAGAAAACACGTGACTCCTCCTGGGGCGGGACAGCCACCTGCCAGGGGGCTGGGGGTCAGTGCACGGCGAGGAAGGTACCAGCAAAAGGATGCCTGAGGGGGCGTCTCATACAATTTGGAGGCAGACGGTCTTGTAACTCTGGGCTTCCGCGTTCCTCGTGGACTCTTGCTTTGGGAGAACCTTCTGGCAGACTGCGAGGACGGATCCCGCCCGGGGCCACGACCACGCACCCTCGCAGCAGGAGAGAGCAAACCTATGGTCGGAAAAGGGGCTCTCCTCTGTAGCTCAGCCCACAGTACATCACCCAAAGTGGCGGAAGACCTGATCGCCACCGACTGCCCTTCTGGATTCTTCCCCGCTCTTCCTCCGACCAACCCCACGCCACCCTCAGGCTGCTGGTCCCGTCACCCAGCACCTGAGGGTCCACCCCAAGCGGGACCGACCGGCTGGCCTCAGCCATATAAATGCAAGAAGCGCTCCTATTCCAGGAGCCCCTACGGGGCCAGGCTCCCTGCAGGTTCCAGGGCTGGAATCCAAATCGAAGAGCGTTTCCCACCTACTAAAAGCAAAGCAATGAGGCCTGCAGGTCTCCCAGCTCGCCCGGACCCAGGCACCTGCTGAGAGGGCCGCTGGAAGGCATCGCAGTGAGCTTCAGAGCCAGGTCTGGGAATGCCTCCCCTGCTCTGCCCGAAGCTGCGGGGCCGGGCGTCCAGGCCGTCAGCAGGCCGCCAGCAGGCCGCCAGCTGCTCCACCTGCAGCAGCCACAGGCCGGGCCCGGGAGCGAGGTGTGCGCGGTGAGCCGTGAGGACCGCAGACCAGACCTGTGGGCGCACACGCCACGCGGATAAATCCTCAGGCCTCGGGATATTCCCTGAACAGAGCAGAATTCAGCTCTCAGGTAGATTCCAGGATGTTCCTGGGAAAGAGCACAGGAGCAGCTCGGCCCCCTCCTATTTCTGCGTGTGTGAGGTCAGACACGGAGCTCCAGCAGAGCTGGAAACCTCAGCAGCCCCCTACCTAACACCAAGCAGGTGGCACCTGCCTCACCAAGGGCCAAGCCACCAGGCCCAGGGAGCCCGGGTGACTGCTCCCAGCAGCCGGGGTTAGCTCTAGGCTCTGGGCTCCCCCAGGGAGTCTCGCTCTGAGCAGGGAGCGGCTGCAGATCAGGCCTCCAGGGACAGTGACAGCTAACGTGCACTGACCGTGTGCCACGCTGGGCTCAACGCCAGACCCGGTCGGGTTCACGCAGGCCTACTGAGCTCGACGACCACCCCCGAAGGTGAGCACGGCCAGGCGGGGAGAGGCGTGAAGCCCGGGCTGTGTGGGCAGGATGCCCTCGCTCAGCAGCTCACCCCAGACCTGAAAAAGGAGCGAGAGCCTTCTTCAAAGCAAAGCTGAGGACCGTTCGTCAGAACCCGTGGCGGGCGCGTTCTGTGTTCCAAGACGTTTCAGAGGAGGCTGAAACCATCTCTTTGGACACGCAGCTCGGAACTTCCCCTGAGGAGCCTCTGCGGAAAGAAGGGCTGCGGACAGCCACGTGGCAGGACAGCAGGGGAAGGGGCGGTCGGCCTTCGGGGTCTCTTAGCAGAAGCCCGGGGGGGTCAACAAGTCTCTCTGCTCCTGACCCCAAGCCAGCGGGGACAGACCTCAGTGCCCAGTGACTAATCAGGTGATGGGCCGTGAAACACACCCCCGAATGTCCTCAGAGCCCAGGCATTTGCACCAGGAATCCAGAAATAAGCTGTCACCAAAGGGATGTGTGCCCTCTGGAAATAATTTCCAGAACATGTTTCGTAATCCAGGGCTGGGACTGGGTGAGCCAGACAGGAAAGGTCAAAAGGCAGCCCCTGGTCCTGCGGCGCCAGGCCTCACCTCCCGCTCGCCGGGTCCCCACACTAACTGCTGCCTGCTTGCTGCCCCGGCCCCGGCCCCCAGGTCCCCTCCCAATCACCACCAGGAAAGCCGACTGTCCCGGGACCTGTGCCCCATCATTTCCCTTCACTGTCACCAAAGGCAGGTCCCATCACTTCGCGGACTTGAACACGTTTTGAGTAACTGTCAAAATTCAGTAAGTATTTCATTCACCAGACACTGAGATGTCGAGTCATTACTGGTACCAGGTTCTCCACTTATCAAATAGGCCTGAAGTGAATGGTGTGTCTTAAAATAACTTTTTAGAGTAATGTTTGTTCAGGGTGGAAAATGTGTGGGACGCTTTTAAATGAACAGATAAAAACTGTCCCCAAGGGAGGTACACATTCAAGTAAATTTTTTTAAGATGTAAAATGCATTATAATTTACATATATGTATAAATATATATTAAGATTTTACTTATTCATGAGACACAGAGAGAGAGAGAGGCAGAGACCCAGGCAGAGGGAGAAGCAGGCCCCATGCAGGGAGCCCGACGTGGGACTCGATCCCAGGACCCTGGGGTCAAGATCTGAGCTAAAGGCTCCACCGCTGAGCCACCCGGGCGTCCCTATTCATATTCTTGACTGCTTCCTTGGCTAGGACAGACATTCAGAAAGTAAATTTACAAAAACTAGTTCTTTGGGGCCCTCTGTTGTGGAGATCTGGGGACCCAAAGCGAACAGCTTTCTTGCTCCGGCCGGGACCCCCCAAGTGAATCACCGACAGCTGTACTTCCGACGGCAACCGTCGCTGTCCGGCTGGTGCATTTTAGGCACCTGTGCATTTCCCAACAGCAAGTTAATTAGCTCATTATGCTTGTTTACTGAGCAGAGTCACTTACGAAGTCAAACGTTGATCCAAGTTGAGAGGACGGAGTGTACCCGCCCCACAGGGCAGGCGGTGAGGCTGGACTCGGAGCTCAGGACTGAGGTTTCTGGCACCAGGAAGCACGGGGCTTCTGCAGAAACAGGCCAGCCCTGAAGAACGCGATTCACCCCTAGCACGAACTCAGTTACGACAGAAAGGATCTTAAAAAGTGGGGAGCCCACCCGCTTCGGGTCCAGGCCCTCAGGAAACCCACACGCGCACTGGTGCAGGGGTCACTCCGTCACCAAAGATCAAACCTGGGGAAGATGCAGGCTCGTTAGTACGTAGCTTGGAACTAACTGAGGGCCACATGAGGGGGTGGGGACAAGGGGGGTAGGAGCCTATTGCAGACAAGCAGGGGTGCTGGGCACCCTCACCTGTCGGCTCACCTACGTTCCACGGAGCCAAAGACCACGTTTCTGGGCACAGGACGAAAGGACACGGGAGGACAGGTGGCCAGCGTCCTGGGGTCCGTCAGGGGATCCCCGAGCGCAGGGCTCGTCTGACAGGGGTGAGTCAGAGCTGCAGGGGAGCAGCAGTTCGGTCAAGGGACAAGCAACCAGGTGTTTATGATGCGGCATCCCTGCGCCTGGGATTCTGGGACGAAGAGGCCACGGCCCCCCGCTCGCATGTGTGCACACAGGACTGCGATCACGCTCCGTGTCGCTCGGCAGCTCGAGCCAACTGCCGCGATTTCACCTTGACTTTGTCCCTAGAAACACAGACATGAAGCAACAGCACCCAAGCTCGACAATAAAAGCTAATCTACGGGTCTACGCCTGGGATAGCAGCCGCAAGGTGTTGGCTCTTGTTTTTCCTAAGAAATGACTCACGGAGGCAACGACATGATTATTTTATTGAGATACAGTCGGGGTGTGTGTGTCCCGGGGCCTTTACTTTCCGCAGCTGGGGGCTCGGGGCCGAAGGCCGAAAGGTGTGGAGTTTCTAAAACCGCAGCTTTATTGAGATGTGATTTACCAAGAATAAACTAGGCGTTTTGAAAGCACAAAAATGTGGTGAGGTTTAGCGGCTGTTTGCACCCCTGAAACCCCATCAGAAGCAAGACGCAGAGCATGTCCAACGGCCACCCGAGAACACCTGCCCACCTACGGGGTCGCCTCCTTTGAAGTCCAATGCAGCCCGGGCAGCCAGCGCTCTGCTGTCACTAGAGGGGAGTCAAAGGTCCCCGGGAAAAACGACACAGCCCACCTGACTCCTACCCGAAGGCGTCCGGGCCGGGGTGCTAAAGCGGGTGTGTACTTCCTGTCACCCACCTCCACGCAGCCGCGGCAGGTGACAGAGGACAGACCCGGGGTGCGGACACCTTCATCTCAGAGCCAGAGGAGCCCACCTTCCTCCGAGCACCCAGTCCTCTTTGGTTTCTGCTTTTATGATGTACAAACACCAAGGCGCAAAACCACCCCCCAGGGAGTCAGCTCAGAAGTCAGGTCCGCACTTGCCCACCTTTGTACTGCGCCTCCCTAACGGCTTTTTACTAAAATGAGAAATGCATTATTCCTCAAAGTCAAAGCACCTTTTAATTGTTCCGACTCAAAGAAATGACTGCCGCTCAACACACATGCAAGGCATACCTCGGCAACGCGGGCTGGTGTCAGAACAAGTTCTGGAAGCAGCTGCGGAACACAGAAAGCCCCACCGGCTTCTCCTGAGCGCGCCCACCTGTACCCTCATTCAAGTATTAGCGCTGACGGCTGCACCCGCTGCGCTTTGTTTTAAATCGCTGTGCTGGCGTGCAATCGACATGTAATAAATTGCATATTTAAAGCGCATTATTTGAGGGGCCCCTGGGGGGCTCAGTGGCTGAGAGTCTGCCTTCGGTTCAGGGCGTGATCCCAGGTCCTGGGATCGAGTCCCATATCGGGCTCCCTGTATGGAGCCTGCTTCTCCCTCTGCCTGTGTCTCTGCCTCTCTCTGTGTCTCTCAGGAATAAATAACCTCTTTTAAAAATAAATTAATTAATCAATTAATATTGGCCATCCAAATACGTGTAGTGGTATCTCACTGTGGCTGTATTTGCGGTTCCAACAACTAATGATGGATGAGTTTTTATGCGTTCATCTTTGTTAAAGTATCTGTTCAAATCATTTGGACTTTCAAAAACTGGTTGCTTGTTTTCTTAAGTTTTAAGAGTTCTTTACATACTCTGGGTACAGATCTTTTCAGTACATCTTTTCAGATAAAAGGTGAGTATTTTCTTCCAACCTGTGCCATGACTTTTCATTTCCTCAGTACTGTCATAGACCAAAGGTTTTTTTTTTAATCTTTTTTTTAAAAGATTTTATTTATTTATTCATGAGAGGCATAGAGAGAGAGAGAGAGGCAGAGACCCAGGCAGAGGGAGAAGCAGGCTCCATGCAGGGAGCCCGACGTGGGACTCAATCCTGGGACCCCGGGGTCACACCCCAGGCTGAAGGTGGCACTAAACTTCTGAACCACCTGGGGATCCTCCCAATTTTTTTTTTTTTAAGATTTTAGGTTTTTTTTTTTTTTTTTTTTTTAATCTTGAAGTCCAAGTTGTTAAATTTTTCTTTCATGGATGATGCCTATAGTATTATGTCCAGGAAATCTGTCCTTAACTTGGGGTTATGAAGACCTTCTCCTGTGTTCTCTTCTAGAAGTTTCATAGATTTGAGCTCACATTTAGGCCTGCTTTAATGCCCTTGGAGTTAATTTTTATACATGACGCCAGGCATGGATCTAAATTTATGTTTTTGCATACAGATATTCAACTTTTCTGTGCTACTTGTTAAAAAGCCATCTTCTCTCTGAACTGCCTCTGAACCTTTGCTGAAAATTAGTTGTCACATATATGTGAGTCTGATTTCACACATATACTCGACTCTGTCCTGCTGATTTATCACTATCCCGTCGGGATTAGCACAGCTTTAAAATGAACTTACTCACTTCGTTTAGCCCGTAAGGAGACAGGCCTACAAGATGAACCGCTTTGCTCAAAGTCCAAAGTTTCTTCCATCGGTGCCACTGTCATCTCCTAAGATTTAATTCTTTTAACACGCCAGGAGGAACTCTACACCAAGAAAAATATTAGTTGATATGACAGAGATAAGCCTATTTTTACTAAAAATACAGCCTCGTCTTTGTGATGAAAACAAGCTTTAACAATACTAAAAGCAAACTTTTAACAAGAGAGAAGAAATAGGTCAGACACAAAAAGCATGACTCGTCTCTCCAACATGAAGACAGTCCCCTCCACACACCGTCAGAGATAGGGCTCCAACCGTCTCATAGCCTTGCACCGCGGTGACACCAAAGTCCTGTTTGCTTCCTCTTTATTGGCATGTGATGAAACCTTTTAAATGCTTATTTTAAATTATAACTATACGTTTCTTTGCCTGAGTACTGTTTAAGAGGTCATGTTCTAGAAGAGGAAATACAAGCGGGTTGACAGAGGATGCACTGGAACATGGAGACCAGCCTGCTGGCTCTGGGGAGCGACAGACATGGAAGTGTGGCCTCCATCACTTTGGTCAAGCTACTTACCCAAGTTCTGGCATCCTTGTCTTGCAAATGGGGCCACGACTTCCTGCCTCCTCAACGGCCATGAAGATAAATTAGGTAACGCTGAAGGCGTTTAGCACGGTGCCCGGCAATATTACGCGCTAATAGGTGACGGTTATTAACAGGTTATCAGCACCATCATTCAAGCTCCTCCCACCTCCTCAACCGCCCTTCACTGCACCCCCAAGCTCCCCACCTGCTGCCTCTGATTCCTGGGGAGCCCTCAAAAGCTGCTTCTGTTCCTGGTAGCTTTCTAGCCTCTGGTTCCTTGCATATGGGCCCAGCGTCCATGTCATACTCTGAGTCCAAATAAAGTAATTCCTCCCTTATTAACGCTAGATTGAGGGGTTCCTGTTGTGACCATAGACGCTTCCCTGGGAAGACAGGTAAATTAGAGACTGGTGGTTCCCCATGTCCACAGTGCTAGCGCAGGGTCATCTGGAGCACAGTCACTGCAGGCGGCCAAGCAGAAGGTCCTGGACCAGGTGTCCTGGGGGGGAGGGCAAAATGTATCACATGGGCAGGGAGCTAACACCTGTACCCTGTGATGAGAGAATCTAAACCAAATCCAGTCTTCACAGCCACGAAAAACAAAGCTATGCGATCCAATGACCAAAATCCTAAGGTAAACCAAAACACCGAAGTTTCCTTTGGTACTTCTATTTTTTCACTGCACAAATCTTGAAATGTCATAGTCTTGATAAAAGAAACAACTTTTTGAAAAGAGGTCCACTGTCAGGTGTAACACATTACCTCCAAGATGCTTTTATAGTTTAGATATGAGACCTAATTATTACGGCTGATTGGAAAACATAAAATAGGATGCTGATATCCATGAAAATAGCAGACCCCAGTTTTGCGATATAACTGATGTGTGCTTTCAAATAGCCCGCCCCTTCCTGTTTCTTATTATTGTTCTTAGTATTATCATTTCAATGAGCAAAACAGAATCAATCTAAATATGATCATGGACTTCCTCCTCTCAAGGCATGATGTACCAATGAAAACTTTTTCTGATGCTGTAATACTTCCAGCTCTTTTTATTCTGGTGCCCGCAGGCCCTCTTTATGTAGAACAAACAGCAAACGTGGTCAGTCCTCTTAAGAATCGTTTGCAAACGGACAGCTTTGACTCTGCCTGACAATGTGCAAGTCTCCTGTTATTTCTACCACCTCTCTGACACCAGAGACCTTCTCCCTTGTTCCAACATCAAGAGAAATACAACAAAACCCTGACATAATATGAGGTCCTCTGCTAGATGTCCAGCAGAGCGCCTTACGCACAGCAGGCATCGACCAAGTCTTGGAAGAATGGAGCCATTGACTCATGCTCGAGACCCTGATAGGGAAAGCGACCCCAAACTTGGAGCAGGAATCCGAAACAGCAATGCTCTATTAGAAACCTCTCTATAGGGTGGCCCTGGGAACTGTCACCTCCCCTTCTCTATTCACAGCGAAAAAACTGACATTGGTCAAATGTTTCACTCCTTTACAAATATCGTAAGAAGTCCAAGTGAAGCATTTCAGAGTCAGGCCCGGGATAAAAGATATTTTACGGCAAGAAAGCGTCGCGGGTTAATGAGCTGCTGAACAGGTAACAGGAGAATTTGGTTTCTTCTGAATACCTGAACATTTTTAATACATTATATCTTCACTTTCATCCTCTCACAGAGCCTCGCACACAGTTGGTTCCCTTGTTAACTTTGCTGAATACCCACGAGTGTGTTGCCAACAATAGGAATTCATGATCCGAAAACAGTGACTCTTTCTAAGCCACCTACATTAATTTAGGCTCCAGATAGGTGGAGGATTTTGTCAAAGAATGTACCTGCTTCTTCTAAGTTCCCCTTTCAATATGTATAATGAGACCCTTCTGTAAATAAAAGATACAGAATACATTCAGTGCTCAGTCCTGTAACAGTAGCTTTTAGAAAGCCCCTCGGTTCTAGGGGCGCCTGGGTGGCTCAGTGGGTGAGTTGTCCCACTCTTGATTTAGGCTCAGGGTCGGGAGATCGAGCCCCACTGTCAGTCTCCACACTGAGCATGGAGCCTGTTTAAGGTTCTCTCCTTAAATAAATAAATAAATAAATAAATAAATAAATAAATAAATAGTTCTCTCCTTCCCCACTGGCCCTCCCTACCCTACTTATACACCCATGTGCTTGCCTGTTCTCTCTAAAATAAAACCAAAATAAAGCCCTTCAGCTCTGAATATATGAACACACACACAGATGTGCCACCATAATGTCAAATTTGCCAATAATTTCATATCCTCAAATTATTAGTGGGTGAAATTGCTCCAGTTTGGAAAGACAGAAGAATAACAAGGAATTGAGTGAATTCCTTAAAATCGGTGTTGGATAAAAATAATAATTATGGCCCCAAATCCAAAAAGCACCTATAGATACTAAGGGTTAAGAAAAGGTAAAGTTGGTATCTTCAGAAATAGGAAAACTGGACTTAGAAGATTTTATCCTATAAATGGAAAAAACACACAACATCAAAAATATTGTGAACATAGAATAAAAACCAATATAACCATACGAAAAATATCCTAACTTAATAATGACAAACCCTAATGCCAGGTCAAATTATGAGTCCCAATTCTCCACTCCCCATAGTGGTGTTACATGTCCACACCCTTGCCATGGCCTATGGTAACTGGATGTGTTTCCCCCCTTTTTGGTTCTGGAGTTGCCCACACGTGACTTCCTTTGGCCAACTGGAAGCTGATAGGCAGAAGCCTGAAATGCACATGAATGATGGGGTTTGCCCTTTTAGGTTCCTACAGTCTTCGTCCATAGGAACAATTTGCCTTGGATAGCCTCTAGTCCAACAAGGCTGAAAGACTGAGGAGCGGGCCCAGAGACAGCTAAAGCTGGAGACACCAAACCAGCTGGAGCCCAGCCGGCCTACAGACACACGAGCAAGACATAAATGCTGACTGTATGCCACTGAGATCTGTATGCTTGTTACACAGCAATGCGTGACTATGCTACGACCTTACTCAATGAGGAGACAAGTATGGCAATTGGGGAATCATGACAGATTCATTATCAATCCTGTTTCTTGGGACACCTTGGTGGCTCAGGGGTTGAGCATCTGCCTTCAGCTTAGGGCATGATCCCAGGGTCCTGGGATCGAGTCCCTCATCGGGCTCCCTGCATGGAGCCTGCTTCTCTCTCTATGTCTCTGTCTCTCTCTGTGTGTCTCTCATGAATAAATAAATACAATCTTTTTTAAAAAATCCTGTTTTTTAGCTTCATGTGAGCTGATTAATAAGAATTTTAGATCTTGAGAACACTTTTTGAACAGAAATTGTTTATATAGATCCACTTTTATACTTTGTCTGGATTGCTCCTTCTATCCTTATCCACGGATAAGGAGCCAGGATCTATCAGACTCAAGAGCTGGGGGGCCGGGGGGGGGGGTGATCAGGATTGGTTAAGGACTCTGCTCTTGATACTGTCTTGATGTGAGGCGACCCTGCCATATGACCCCTACTTAGGCCTCACCGCCATGTCAGACCCATGGTAGTGGCTGTCAAGGTTTCTTTCAATGGTGTCAAAATATGAGTGAGGGTAGTTTGTGGGTGAAAACAGCTTAGTCCTCCATGATTCACAGCAAAGTATTGACAACATCCCTTGAAATAACTACTGTAATTCAGGAGTCCCTGAGCATAATGGTGACAGACAGGGAGGAGTGTCCAAAAAAGAATACAACATAGGACCTTTCCTTTTTGTATCTAAAAAGGAGAGTCATGAGATGCTAGAACCACTTCACCAAAAGAGACTAGCAAATAATCCCTCTGGACTCAGAACCCTGAGTGCTGGACCGCTTATCTTTTATGATTTTGTTTCATCGAGATCTCTTCCAAGCGTGGATTACCCGTGGCTTCATCCTAGTCTCTAATTCTGCATTCCTACGGACTGCATCAGCCAACTAATCCCCTCTATTTCCCCTCATTATTAAATTCAAAAAGACAAAATGAGGGAGAGGGGCAGAAAGAGAATCTCAGGCCAAGACTTCATGCAAAGTCTAGGTGGTGAGTCTCAGGCAAAGGCGTGGACGCACCATCGGAGTCTCAGGTAAAAGTAACAGGGTCAAGTTTTCACTCTCTCTACTTCCTGGAATCAGCTGCTTACCAGAGAACGGCGTTTCTTCTATTGCAGAAATCAGCTGGAGGTACCAAAAGAAAAAGTTTTCTCGAAAGTTTGAGCTAACTACCTTCTTGCTATTAATTATCAACCCAATCCATTCTAACCAGCATGAGAAAAGTGGTGACCAGCCAGGTTTTCTTTCGCCCTTGAGGACTTTTGTGCCTTGAACAAGGAACAAAGTCAAACTTATAAGTCAATTTCTAACTTCCCAGGGGCCGTACACAAGCACAAAGTCCTTACACCAGGATCCCTTCTCCCCTTTCATTAGGCAAGTAGAAAAGGTCCAACTCCATCACCTACGTATATGCAGGTGAGACGTGGAGAAGCGTAGCGTTTTCTATTCCAGTTTAACGAGGACCTAGATTAGGACACTCCTGTTTTGACCTCAGATCAGTGTCAGATCAATTTCTCAATTTAAAAATACAAGTTTCTTTTCTTTCAATTACTGAGTCTTCATTTAAAAATCTTCTCAATTACTGAGTCTTCCTTACAAATTCCAAACCTGGTGCAGCCGCAAAAAGCCCTTTAAAAAGGCAAGATGATTTCACTCCAACGTAGCTTCCGGAAAAGAATTTAAATGCGCAATTTATTCAAAATACACATCTATTTTCTGACTTGAGGATGTTCAGCTTGATAAGCTTTGGAATCCAGACAGTTTTCTTTCCATAGCAGATGACTTTTGAGTCATAACTGAAAATATCATCACTCATTTTAATAGAGTTAATGACACTGACCAAAAAATTTTAGGCAAACATCAAGAAAGAGATCTGGGGGGAGAAATGTGTTTTCAGTGGAAGTAAAAATACTATTCAAAATCTAAAAACCTGCAGGTCAAGAGAAACGAGTACTGGAAGCACTTCTTGTGTTTTAAATGACATTCGATGGCTCTCAAAGTTAGCGTTTAAAAATACTCTCTAAGAATACAAGCCAAATGACTACGGGATTATAAGTTCTCTCTCCCAGTTGTTCGGGTATTAAAAAAAGGCACAAGAATAGCCTTCAGAAAAACGAATAAATAGCACGCGAGCGATGCCATCTACCCAGTAAGGATCACCACATCATGCACTTTCGCCTCCTCCTCCCAAATATCTCTGAATGATAACACTGCCCCCCTCATTTCCCTCCTTCCTGCAAGTTTTCTCCCTTTAAAAAAAAAAAAAAAGGAGAAACGAAGCATGACTAAATGACCAGCGAAGGGCACCCTCTGGGGCTCTTCCTTCAGGGGCAACGCGCTCACTGAGGCACGGGCGCTGCCTAGAATCCAGCTTCCGAGCGGGCCTGGGCATCTCCCCAGTTGCCAACACCCGCTTCCAGGCTCCTGTAGGATCGGGGATGCTGGGCCGAGCCGCTCTCCCCGCAGACAGAGCCCTGCGCCCTACAGACACTGCAGACCCCCAGCACCGGGGGCGGCGGCTCCGAGGCGCCGCGAGCTCCAGAGCGGTGCTGCCCGGCCCGGGCCTCTCCTCCCCACAGGCCGCTCTCCCCGTTCTGAAACCAAAACCCCACAAGGCAAAGCCACGAAGCCAGGCCGCTCACTCTTCACGCCGCCGAGGGCCGAACAACCCACGTGCCCGTCCGCAGGGGCCAGGCGAGGGCGCGTGCGGTGCGGCCGATCCCGTGGCCGATAGTTTCCAGCCCTGGGAAGGAGCGAAGCACTGGAGCACGCGGCACAATGGAGGAGCCTTAAAAATACGGTGCTCCTGGGACCCGGGGACCGGCGGTGGAGCGCGGCGCGGGGTCCCAGGACGAGCCCCGCGGGCTCCGGCGAGGAGCCCGCTCCTCCCTCTGCCCGTGTCTCTGCCTCTCTCTGGGTCTCTCACGAATAAATGAACAAAATCTTAAAAAATATACGTGATGCTCCGTGAAAGAAGCCACACACAAGGGACCCCCGGGGGGCGCAGCGGTTTGGCGCCTGCCTTTGGCCCAGGGCGCGACCCTGGAGACCCGGGATCGAGTCCCACGTCGGGCTCCCGGGGCATGGAGCCTGCTTCTCCCTCTGCCTCTGCCTGTGTCTCTGCCTCTCTCTCTCTCTCTGTGTGTGTGTGTGTAACTATCATAAATAAATAAAAATCTAAAAAAAAATAAAATAAAAATAAAAAAAAGAAGCCACACCCAAGCCGAGCACGTGGGGCGGGCGTGGGACAGCGCGACGGGGGCGAGGCCGGACACGAGGCAGGCCCCGGCTGCCCCAGCGAGCGGGGGGATGGGCGGGTCCTGGCGCCCGCACTGCCGAGTGTCACCCCCGGGAACTACGGCGATTCCACCCCCCCACACACACACACACAAACTGCTGCTTTTCGCTGTTCCCAACCCATTTCTGTCCGCGCACCCCCCCCCCCCCCGTACTCCCCAGGACGCGCTTGGCGCCACGCCCCTCCCTTCTCGGCCCTGGTCCTGTCCACAAGCCCCTTATTTTGGTCTCGCTCGGAAACGCTCCGCCCCCCCCCCCCCCGTGAGCTGCCCACAGGAGCCCGCTTCCCGCGCCCGCGGCCCTCAGCGCCGGGACACCGCCGGGCCCTCAACAGCCTCAGGGCCGGCTCGGCCCGCGCGGCCCAGGCTCGCAGCCCGGAGCCCGGGAACATTCTGGCTCCGCGCCCGTCGGCGGCTTCCCCTTCCCTGGCTCAGTCCGCCGCCACCTCGAGCCCCCTGGTCTCCGCACACGCTGCGGTCAAACGACACCTCTTCAGCAGACGGCGATGGAGGTGGCAGCGCCCTCGACACTGCCTCGTGAAGGTGCGTGAGGAGCCGCCCGCCCCGGGGTCACCGTGAGGAGCCGCCCGCCCCGGGGTCACCGTGAGGAGCCGCCCGCCCCGGGGTCACCGTGAGGAGCCGCCCGCCCCGCCGCCTCCGTGAGGAGCCTCCCGCCCCGGGGTCACCGTGACGAGCCTCCCGCCCCGCGGCCGCACGAGGGGCCACCCACAGCGCTGCCTGGCTCCAGCGCTCAGCATCCCGGCGGCGCGGGCGGCTCCCAGCTGCGGCCTCCTGGAGGCGGCGGCCGGACACGCCTGCCCCGGGGTCGCGGCCGTAACTGCAGCGACTCGGGCGCCTCCGCCCCGTAACGCCCACGCGCTGGAAGCGCCGCGTTCCTGCAGCCGCCGGGCTCGGGCGGGGTGGGCCCGGCCGCAGGGAGCCCCTCCCCCCGTCCGTGGCATCGGGCGGTGCCGGGCAGCAAGCCCACCTGGGCCGCCCGGGAAGGGAAGACGCACAGAGTCCGGCGACAAGAAAGACGCGTCTGGTCTGCGTAAACCCGGTGGTCAGCGGCGGGTCCGCGCGGCTCGGCCCGCACCACCCGGCGCCGCGGCCCGCAGGGGGGGTCTTCGCCGACAGAACGACTCCCGCTTTCCCAGCGACGGAAAATCCCACCACGTTATAGACCTCGGAAATGATTTCAGGAACAACAGTATTTGCGATTTATATGGACATTTACACACACACACAACATGGGATTTCAAAAAAAAAAAAAAAAGCAATGGAATGAAGACCACAAAACTGAGGATCCTTCTTGCCGTTGGCATGAGGCCGCAGGCCCGGAGGGTAAGGGACACACGGAGGCGCCGGTCCTGGCTGGGGGCTGGCTCCAGGCTACGACTCACGGGTCTGCTACGTTCTTCGATATATCAGACATTACCATCAAACGAGAATTAAAGGGTACGTGCAGGTACGTCGACTGACGTATTGGCGACTGATCGAGGGACGGCGGGACAGAGACCAAGCGGTGGACAGAACCCAGGGGTGGGTTGTTCAGACGGGAACATGAGGTCTCCTCAGATCCATTCTCGTTTGAATTGCCTAAAGACCGTAGTTTGGGGCGTGAGGGCAGACACACAAATCCTAGCCGGGTCATACAATCAATGAGTTTCCGAATTTTACACAAAACGCTTGGACGGCGCCTCGATCATGAGAATATGCAGCCAGGCCCTCCACCCGCACGTGGAGGCTCAACCTTGGGCCTGAGGCAGAGGCTCCCAAAGGAAGAATCAACAACTTTTACCCCCCACAACCCCCCCCCACACACACACACCAACACCACCTGACCCTGGAAATGAGTGATTTTAATTTACTCCTTAATAATCCATTAATACTTTCTCTTCACCCCAATCCCATGAGACTTAGTGTCAAGCGGCACTTGGCCTGGTCAGCACCCCCCGCCCCCTGTATTGCCTCTGACTTCTTCTGACGCTGCAGCCTCCTTGGAGCCCAGCTGCTTCTCTGGACTTCGGCCCTGACCTCTGTTTCCAGTGTCGAGGCCATGCCAGTCCCCCTCGCAACCAGAGCCCTGTGTCTGGACGCAGCTCTGGGGTCGAGCCACTAGGCGCTTGGGTGAGTGGAGGGCCTGGAGCAGTGCTGCCTGCGGACTTCCGTGTGTCGCCTCCAACATCCTCAGTCACGGACCTCACCCCGCCTGACGGGACACTCCCCCCTTCACGGCCTCTCTTCATCATAAAAGCTACCATGTTCGTTATAGAAAGAGAAATGTAATCAAATCAGGAAAATAAAAACCCCTTGTTTTCCCCTCACCGAGCAATACCCCGTGTATACCAGCACATGATTATAATGTACATTAGACCTTCCTGCACTTACCTAGATCTATAGTTTTTTGGGGTTTAAATCCACAAGTAGCAATAAAGGGTATATTTTTCATATTGCTACAAACTCTTTTATAATATGATTTTAATGAGCTGTGTAATATTCCATGTATTCCAGTTACTATGGCTGCACACACACAAAAAACTTACTGGGATAAAATTTAAAAATCACCCTCATATATGGCTCCTGCCTCAGGGCCTTTGCACTTGCTGTTCCCTCTGTCTAGAAGCTCTTTACCCAGACATGATTCACAATCTCACTTCCTAGGCTTTGCTCAAAATCTTCAGTGAAGTATGTCCTGAGCACTTTATTACAACCTGGCCCTCCCTGCCCACCCTCATACCCCCTAATCCCCTCTTCTGCTTTCATTTCCTTAAACAAGGCTCACTATGTAACATTATGTAGTCTAGCAATTTATTTTCTGGCTTACTCGCTACAATATGAACTCCATTTCATCCACAAATGCCTCAAAATACAGGCAATAAAAGCACTGAATAAATGTTGAAAAGGATGGATGAGGGAACACACACAATTTTATGAAGACTAGAAGAAAACGAGCAAACCTGAAAGTGAGTTTAATTTCTGGGTGATAGATTTATAAGGATTTAGGGTTTTTTTCTTTTAGGTTTCCTATATTTTCAGTTTTCAGTAGCATGTAATGCTTTTAACATGGGGGGAGGACAGACATTTTAGATGCTACTAGGCACACAGGACTAAAATTAACCCTATTTGGGATCAGTAAAGAGAGAAACAAAGATAGAAAAAAAAAAACAAAGAGAAAAAAAATCCAAACAGAGACAAAAAGAGAGGCAGACAGAGACCAAGAGACAGAAAAAAAAAAAAAAGACAAAAACAAAGACACAGAGGCCGACAGAAACCTCCAACTATCTGTGAAGTCTTCTCTATATTCAAATAATCACAACACAGGCCAGGGTAAGTTAGGACAGACATTAATCACTAATCATTCTTCCTTTGTTTTTTTTAAGACTTAAAGAAGCAAGAATCTATTAGGTAACATTAATTAGTCCAACTTTGTTTTTTAAGTATATTTATGAATGAACCACATCTTCAAACCCTCGGTGACTCAGATCTACTACGGAATCAAACCTAACAAGCACGGAGTTCAGAGAAACTGAAACATGGACTAAAATGATTGGACCGGGAGTTTTCATCTGTTAGGAAGGGGCTGTAGGGGCTCAAGGCGCCGCCGTGGGAAATGGTGGTTGGTCTACGCGCACTTATGCGAAGATGAAGTAGCTCTTTTAAATAATTTTTAAAATGGGGGTGATGGAACTCGTGTCAAAGCAGATTAAGTCGTGTTAATTTAAAGGAATGTCAAAAACTATCAAACACAAAAATGAGAAATTATAGTAAAACATAATATTGAGTGCTTTTCACTTAAGGAACCTTGAGTTTTGGGGCCCCTGGGGGGCTCCGTGGTTGTCTCCCGGGGTCCGGGATGGAGTCCCGCATTGCCCCCTCCCCCCCAGGGAGCCTGCCTCTCCCTCTGCCTGTGTCTCTGCCTCTCTCTGTGTCTCTCATGAATAAATAAATAAAATCTTAAAAAAAAAAGAAAGAAGAAAGAAAGAAAGAAAGAAAGAAAGAAAGAAAGAAAGAAAGAAAGAAAGAAAAAGAAAAAAGGGTCCTTGGGGATCCCTAGGTGGCTCAGCAGTTTAGCACCTGCCTTTGATCCAGGGCGTGATCCTGGACACCCGGGATCAAGTCCTGCATCGGGCTCCCTGCATGGAGCCTGCTTCTCCCTCTGCCTGGGTCTGTACCTCCCTCCCTCCCTCTCTCTCTCTCTCTCTCTCTCTCTGTCTCATGAATAAATAAATAAAATCTTTAAAAAAAGAAAAAGAGGGCAGCCCCGGTGGCGCAGCGGTTTAGCGCCGCCTGCAGCCCGGGGTGTGATCCTGGAGACCCGGGATTGAGTCCCACATCGGGCTTCCTGCATGGAGCCTGCTTCTCCCTCTGCCTGTGTCTCTGCCTCTCTCTTCGCTCTCTCTGAATGAATAAATAAATAAAACTTTAAAAAAATAAAATAAAATAAAGAAAAAAAAAGAAAAAGAAAAAAGGGTCCTTGAGTGTTAAGTCACTGAGGGCTCACTAGGTGCTCCTGCTCCCAGACCAGAGCGCCCAGCCTTCTGATTTGGTAAATGGGCTTCACCACGAGGAGACACGATGACTCACGAAAGGAACGTGCCACCAGAACAGGTCTAAGCACTGGTCGCCCCCATCCGCGAAGCTGGCGGGCTGTGACCTGCACCTCCGGGGGGGCCCCACCTGCAATGCTTCAAGAAATGCACCGGCTGCTGTCCTAGGGTCCGAGGCAATCTCGGGGCGCCCCTGCCCCTTGACATGGGAGGCGCTTCGCTTTGACACACAACCCGGAGAGACAAAAACAGCCCCTCAGTGTTCAGAGGGCGCATCTCAAGCACCCGTAAATCTTCTCCTAGGAGGTCTACCCTCAATGGCGAGGAGGAGACCGTCCCGCAAGCCGGCTTTACCCACTGCTTATAGTCCTGGGTGCCATCCTCGTCTTCAAACAGGACGAATTTTCGAAGCATGGCTTTAAAAAAGGAGTGTGATCCATGGGAACCCGGAGGAAGTCAACTTAGAAACTGTTTGACCCAGGCTCGGCAGCTCTGGCCAAGAGCTCACCATCCATCAATCACTGAATGCGGCTGTTCTTTCCCAGCAGCGAGGAAGAAAGGGGCTTTGACTCTCCATTGTGCAATACAGGACTACAGAATAGTGCTCAATTATTATTTTGGGGGGGAAAAGTGAATAAAAGCCTATTTGGATTTTTATTTTGGCAGGAGAGAGATCTGAATAGTGTTTAGCTCCCAGGCCAGCCCAGACATCTTTAGCCAAAGAATTAACCAAATTCAGATCTGCCTATGCTAAAATCCAGCAGATTCTGAATTCAACTATTTTTTCCAAAAGTAAATAATATCTCCCCATTGAATTGATTCAAATGTATTCTTCACAGCAAAATTTTCTTTTAAAACACATGGAGACATGGCTCCCTATCTAAAGTTCTGGCTGAAATTAAATTGAAAAAAAAAATACAGCTTTCACACCTAATGCCTTATTACAAAGGCACAAGGTGACTGCCGGACACATTAAAAAATGCTCGAACCATAAAATTGACTAGTTTCAACACACAAATCAAAATCGCTTCTATGCCTAACAGCAAAGAAAGGACACTTTTTAAGAAGCCCTATGACTATTCGAGGCTTTTAGTAACTCAGCTTGTAATTTTGATGAGTAAGGATGATTCGTAAATACTGAAAACACAGTTTTCACACTAGATTCTATTCCTCAGAGGAGACAATTTAGCAAATGCTAGATGACTTTTAACTTTTACTAGAGACATAATGTCGAGCTCAAGGATTTAATTAACTAGACATCCTCTACTTAAAGGCTCCAATTTGTTCTGGGCGAATGAGCTGGGGCAAGCTCAGGACTTGGGTTTCGCAACCAAAGATTCTTGGCTTTTTCCCCTGAAAAGAAAAAAAAAATAAATAAACAGAACCAGCTAGAATGCTCTGACTGGCAGTCACCAGGAAGCTGACGAGGCCGAAGGGCACTTTATCCCATGAAGCGGGGCCATGCAACGGTTTCTCCCAAGAGCAGGTGAGATGGAGGCAAGCCGACACCCCCGCCATTTGACCAAGATAGAGGCAAAAAGCCCACAGCTCTTGCTAATCCCTGCAGGCCCTGGAAACACGGACTGTTAATTCTCTGCTATGCCTCTGAAGAGTCAACTCCAGGTAGAGCAAAGTAGGTCTGATGTCCTCACGAGTCACAGGATAGCCACTCCCCAACTCTGTGTAGGACATTCTGGGAGAGGCATCAAGATTCCAGAGACGTCTGTTGGAAGATCCCAGAGCTCTCAGCCATAATTTTCAAAACGTTTAGCTGCTATTAAAAAAAAAAAATAAGTATTTTCTTCAAACTGGCACTGAGCAATAAAACAAGATTTTTGATGAGAACAGCTCATCTGGTTACAACCTACCAAACCATTAAAAGAAGTCTGTCCAGAAATTTTGGATGATGGGGATATACGCAAGTGATTTCTGTCAAACTTCTATTGGCCAGAAGGAAAACTATTTTATGTCACTAAAAGGCAATGTGCACAACGTCTCTTTTGTTAACCCCAGATCCTATTCAGTCAGCTGCCACAGTCACGTGCAGGAATAAGACGCTCAAAAATAAATAAATAAATAAAATAAATTTTAAAGATTAAAAAAATTTAAAAAAGGAATTAGATGCTTTCAGGACACTACGGGGTCAAGCTGCACTGCTATACGAGGATGAGCCCGCAGAGAGGTGGACCTGGCTCAGTTGGCAGACTGCTCTGCACACACCTGTCCAGGCTGCAGTTGGTGACGTACTGTTTGCTAAGGAAACAGGCCAAGCATGAGCCCTTCTCAGAACCTACCTACTGTGAACCGCAGTTCCACAAAGTCAACTTTCCAGGTACCAAAAAAAAAAAAAAAATTGATATGAGTGGCACCCGATTATATAGTTATTCCGCTTTGATTACTGGGGGCCACGTCAGAGATCAGGTGCTGGCTGCACTATACTCGACAGGTCTAAGTCACGCGGAACTCACGAGTGGCCTGCAAGTGCCCAGGGCAACCGCACGCGGACGTTGGTACGCACGGACATCGCCGTCTTCAGGCTAAATTGTGGGAAATCCATCCGGCTAGGCTGATAGAAGCAGGTTCCCCCGAAGGGTAGAGAACGGTCTGTGGAGTGTCAAGCCGTCAGACTATCGCGAAGGACAGAGGCCCTTTATTTTCAGGCTTTATTGGGTGACAGCTGACACATACCGTGGCGTGAGTTCGCTGGTTATGACACGAAGGTTTGACGCAGGCATAAATCGTGAAATGATGGCCACGCAGACAGGGAGCCCCCTTCAGCTGGCACGGAGCTCACTCTGCTGCTGGCGACCACCCCGAAGGCCCAGCCTCGGCCACGTCCCATGCACAGCAGCGCCTCAGGCCCGGGGTCAGCCCGCATCTCGGCAGGCGCGTGCTCTCTGCCCCCGTCTCATCCCCCCGCCCCAGCCCCTGGCAGCCCCCCGGCTCCCCTCCGTTTTTACCGGCAGCTTTCCTGGATGCCACATGGGAGCGAGGTCCTACACTCTTTCTCTGCCTTCCGTGACTTCACAGGATGCCCTCCAGGCTCACGCAGTGTCACAAATAGCAGAATTTCCTTCTTTTTGTACGGCCACGCGATATCCCATAGTGTACATGTGTACCTGCGACCCTCCCGTCGGCACGGCACACTCAGGCCCTTTCACGTCTTGGTGCGGCCGTGGACACGCAGCTGCGGGCACCGCCCTGTGACGGTGCGTTCCTCTCCCTCGGGTACGTACCCAGGAGTGGGGGTGCGGCATCAGAGGGGAGTTCTCCTCCTTAATTTCTAGGACCTCGGTCCTGTTTCGTGTAGTGGCTGGGCCGATTTACATTCCCACCCACCCCCACGACCGCACACAAGGGTTGCCTCTCCAAGGAGCTCCTCTGTAACTTAAAAGCTTTACAACGGCACCGTGAAGACAGCGTGGTCCATTATTTGATTCACTTTTTTACAATGAATGTAATGATCCTGAACCCGAGACTCAAAGCCCCGGAGAGAGAAGGCCTGGCTCATTCAGAGATTGAGCACAAACCGCTGGCTGCATGCGAGGCCGGGCAAACCAACCAGGGAAGTGCCGAGGCCTCACCCCACCCCACGGGGCTCCGGGGAGCGCCTCTCTGCCCCCAAGAGTACTGTATTGTACTGTATTTCGTCCTTCCCATATAGTGGTTTTGAAGTTTTTGATGTGAAAAACACAAGCACTCCCCGGTACCAGACACCCAAGAATCACTGTAAGCCACATACTGAACCAAAGACATGAGAGGAATAAGTATTGTAATTTTACGTCTTGACGATGAATAGGGAACAGAGTACAATCACGCAGTCGGAACTGTGGTGACCTCAGCCACCAGAAAAAGGAAACCCTGCCATTTGCAATGACGCAGATGGAGCTGGAGTATTAAGCAAAATAAGACAAATATCATGATTTCACCCAATGTGGGATTTAAAAAACAAAATATACGAACAAAGGGGAAGGGGAATGGAAAAGAGGGAGAGAGGCAAACCCTAAGAGACTTAGCTACAGGATTAAGGGAGGCGGGTGGGGGATGGGCTCAGTGGGGGATGGTACTAGGGAGGCACCTGTTGCGATGGGCACCTGGCAGCGGCGGCCTTATAGGTAAGCGATCAATCACTCAATTCTACTCCTGGGACCAAGATCACACTATCACAAATAAAAATTTGGGGCCGGGGGAGAAGCCACAGTGAAAAAGTACTGGGAAGTATCCTTTCTACTGTGGATTGAATCCCTTTGAGTCACTGGCCGAACAAAAACACAACGAGGGGACAAACTGAAAGGAACAGGAATGCGCGCTCCCCCTTCTGATCACCAGCTCCGACGTGGGGCTGGGCTAGGAGAGGCTCCTTCTCCCCGCCTGGTGGTTCTTGGTCCCCGCTGGGCCATGTACCACTCAGCTAGAGCAGATGCCCTCAGACCCCACAGGTTAGGGCGCAGTCCTACAAGACTGGCCTGCCCCCCTTCAGATGCCACTTGCCACCCAGGTTGTCATGTGTGCTGACCCGCCTGCTATAGACTGGCGGTTCCAACAATCGCCTCCCTCGGGTTCCACTCATTCGCCCCAGCGGCCTCCAGAATGCGGAAAGAGCTTACTTACTAGATTACAGGTTTGTTACCAAAAAAAAAAATGCCTCGGGACCATCCAGCTGGAAGAGAAGCACAGGGCAAGGCTTGGGGAAGCATGGGGGGCTCAGGTGCCCCCCGGAGCACGCTGCTCCCCCCACAAACCGCGTGTTCGCCAACCTGGAAGCCCTCCAAACACGGTCCTTTGGGGGTTGTATGGAAGCTTCGTTCCACAGGCACGACTGTAAATCGTCGGCCACGGGTGACCGACTCAGCCGCCAGCCGCTCACCAGGCCAGGCCGAGAAGGGAGGCAGGACTGAGGTTCCAGCCCTCTCATCACAAGGCCGCCTCCCCTGCCTCCCCTGCACACCAGCCCCCCAGCCCTCCCCATCCTTCTGGGCAGGAGAAAAGCCACCTCGTAACATAACAAAAGACACCTCCTTGCAACAACTGGGAAATTGCAAAAGTCTTAGTGACTCTGTGACACAAACTTGGGGACAACGACCAAATCTGTATTCTTATTATGAATCACGGCATCTCAAATACACAAATCCCTCCAATTGCATTACAGACTTTTTAGGGCTGGAAGGGATATTTGAAATGATTCCCTGTCCTACCTCCTGGGTCAGCAGATGAGAAAACAGAGGCCAAGAGACAAGTGGGGCAAGACGGTCAGACGTGGGGTTGGGCCCAGGATGCAAGATCGCTTGCACCTGAATATAAATCTAGGGAATTGCACAGCGGAGGAGACCCTTCCTTAAAGAGGTTACTTCTGGGGCCCCTGGGGGCGCAGGAGTTGAGCGCCTGCCTGCGGCTCAGGGCGTGACCCCGGGGTCCTGGGATCGAGTCCCACGTCAGGCTCCCCACAGGGAGCCTGCTTCTCCCTCTGCCTGTGTCTCTGCCTCTCTCTGTGTGTCTCTCATGGATAAAATCTTTAAAAAAAAAAAGGTTAGTTCCCGGGCACCTGGGTGGCCCAGTGGGTTCGGCAACCAACTCTTGATTCTGGCTCAGGTCCTTATCTCAGCCTTGCACCAAGCTCCCTAGTGGGAGTCTGCCTGAGAGTCTCTCTCCTTCTTCTAGGCCTCCCGCCTGCACACTCTCTCACTGATATAAATTTTTTTTAAAGATTTTATTTATTTATTTATTCATGAGAGACACAGAGAAAGAGAGAGAGAGAGGCAGAGACACAGGCAGAGGGAGAAGCAGGCTCATGCAGGAGCCCGACGTGGGACTCGATCCTGGGTCTCCAGGATCACGCCCTGGGCTGAAGGCAGTGCCAAACCGCTGAGCCACCGGGCTGCCCAATAAATCTTTTTTAAAAAGGTTATTTTCACTATCATGCTTTCTCCGGGGCCACATGAGCACTTTCCCAAAGTAGTGAAATATTGCAAATCTAAAAAAAAAAAAAAAAAAAAAAAAAAGCCCTATTATAAGGAGCCTCGCTCCCTGACCAAACGCAGCATTGGCAAAGTGAGTTCCTTGGTCCTGCTGTGCTAATATTTTTTCTAAATCATTATCAGACTCTCAAACAGCTTCTAGACAGGCAACTTGTGCATCGATCAGAAAGCCCTAGGCTCTAGAAAAGCAGACCATTGACACCTTCACCAGTCAAAATAAGTACCAGTAAATCACAAAGTGCTTTTTAAAATTCCTTTGAAATTACACTAGCTCCCGGGTCGAATTTCCCTCCCAACACAAAATTAAGGAACAAGCTTCATTTCTTCCCTTGCACAGAGAGCGTAGACACTTACCCAAGAAGGTCCCGTGTGTGTGCAGCGGGCAGGACTGGAACCCACGCCCTGTACTGCGTGGCCTGCGTGCCGCAAGGGCACCATCGTGAACACGCTTCAGATCACCCTCTCTGATCCTGCTCTTGTCAACAGCCTTCTGATTTAATTTGGTTTCCCTGCTTAATAACCGACTTGGAGGAACCTGACAAACACTCCTCTGGCCGGGTGGGCGAGGTTAACACCGTGGGTGGTAGGTCAGCCTGGGTAGATGCGAAGACACGAAGACACGGTGCTGGACCTCTGGGCAATCCTCAGTCTCGTAGAACAACACCACATTCTAGCAAAGGGACCTCCGACCATACACCCAGGCAGTACTCCTCGAAACCGTCAGAGCCAACGCAGACAGGAAAAGGCCGAGAAGCTGTCCCCGCCAGGAGGAGCCTACGGAGCCAGGTCTCTGAACTGCACTGTGCAATCCTCGACGGGATCCTACAGCCCAAAAAGGACGCCGGGCGAAAACCAGGGAAAACACGCCGCACGGACCTTTACTCAATAACAACGTATTGATTATTGGCTCATTCACTGTGCCAGTGTATCGTGATGACGTGACATCACTGTGAGAACAGAAGAAAGGCAGGGGATGTGCCATCTGTATATGGGAACTTGGTAGTAGCCTCTTAGGTTTTCTGTAAATCTCAACCGTTCTAAAAACTAAAGTCGATTTTAAAGAAGGAGAGAACCAACTGATGGATCTGGACCCACTGGACGTCTCAGAGGCTCAGTCACCTGCCCTCCTGTTTGTGAAAACACTGAGGGAAAAAAAAAAAAAAAACAAACGTTCCTTACCTTTCACTGAGGCTTCTCCACAGCTGGGCACCTGCAACAAGCAAGGAGAGGCAAGGCGTGAAACACTAACGGAGGTGGTTTCTCTGGAGGCAGTTCTGCACTTAGAAACACGCTGAGCTGCCTGAACCAGGTGCTCAGCTCTCCAGGCTCTAGAGACTACCGAGCCGTCCCGGGTACGCCTCGGCACCACCATCAGTTCGGGGGATCGGCCCGTGACCACCTGAGCTCCCGCCACATGCAAGACCCCTGGGCAGGGGCCATGCGACACAGAGCCCTACACCTGCGGCCCGGCCTGGGACGGGGCTGCTCCTGGGGCAGGTGCCACGCGTGAGCTCCCGGGAACCAAGGTGGGCAGGGCGCAGGGAAGAGCTCAGGGAAGCGGGAAAAGGCCGCTGCTCCACGGAGCGCCGACAACAGAGGGGCCGTCACGGTGGGCCCTGGAGTTGGCACTGACCCGAGAGCCAAGACACCGTTCTTTGAGGAAGGAGCCTGCTATGTACTCGCCCTCTAGGTGTCTGCAGCCGTATGCAGGCTCACGTGAGGTCCACAGGAAAACACGTTCACTCACAGCAATCATTCGCTTTGTTGTTGTTGTTTTTAAGATTTTTATTTATTTATTCGTGAGAGACACAGAGAGATGCGGAGACACAGGCAGAGGGAGAAGCAGGCTCCATGCAGGGAGCCCGATGTGGGACTCGATCCCAGGACCCCAGGATCACGTCCCAGGCCCAAAGCAGTCACTCAACCGCTGAGCCCCCCCAGGGGCCCGGGGAACAGGATTCTAATATGGTGACCATAACTGAGCGACAGATTCATCCCTGGGCTGACTGGCAGCCAAGGCAAAAAGGGAAGCTAGATCACCTGAACAATTCTAATAGTCTGATGAAAGAATGCAAGCAGTTTTGAGAAACTTCTTTTTCCCCTAGGACTAAATTTTAAAAATTTATGACATGGATCTTGGATGGGGGATGCCGCAGGACAAAAGGGGCGTCTCTGGCATTCGTTTGATGGGAAGGTGCAGAAGCCGCCTCCTGGCCATTCCCAGGGCGGCGCGTCATTAAAGCTGGCAGTGGGAGTAGTACCCAGACGCAGCAGTGAAGGAGGCAAGGCCGTCAAGAGAGAAAAGGACGGGGCGCCGGGGGCGGAAGTGGGGGTTCAGTGACTGAGCGCTGGCCTTCGGCTCAGGGCATGACCCCGGGGTCCTGGGACCGAGTCCACATCGGGCTCCCTGCTTCTCCCTCTGCCTGTATCTCTGCCTCTCTCTGTGTCTCGTGAATAAATAAATACAATCCTTAAAAAATAATAAAAAGGCGACAGGTATAAACACCGCACAGGTGTCCGTGCGGCAACTGCTGAGCTGTCCCCCTGGCGCACAGGGCGCTGCTGGAACACGGGACAGGAAGGGGAGCCAGGTGGGAAGTACGGCCTGAGAGGGAAGGGGACGCGGCCAAGGGACAGTGGGCGTCAGCGGGAAGCCCCCCCGGCCGAGCTCCACCGCTGAGGCCGCGGCACCGGGACCTGCGGGCCAGCAGGTGCCAAGGGGACCGGGCCCAGGGGGGTGCTGCGGCCGCGCTCACTGCCCCGGCGCCCACGGTGCTGCCGCGTGGGGATGCCCCGGAGCTCCCGGAGCCCTTGGAGCCCCCGCATGTGGATGCCCTGGACACACTGGACCCCCGCATGTGGACGCCCCCGACACCCTAGACGTCCTGGATCCCCCTGAGTGGGGATGCCCTGGATGCCCTGGACCCCCACATGTGGACGCCCCCAACACCCTAGATGCCCTGGATCCCCTGAGTGGGGACACCCCGGATGCCCGGAGCCCCCGGCTCCCCGGGTGTGGATGCCCTGGACGCCCCAGCCCCCTGGGTGTGGACGCCCCCGATGCCCCCGGCCCTCTCGGGTATGGACGCCCTGGAGCCCCGCCGCCCGCAGCCCAACGAGCGGAGTCCCCGCAGGGCCAGGCGGGCAGCAGCGGAGCAGGGGACCCGGTGGCGGCCCTCACAGGACCCTGTGCCCTGGGTCGGTTTCTGCCGTCCCGGGGCGCAAGGAGGCCGGCCGTGCAGGGGACCGCGTGACCCAGAGGTGGCAGGTCTTCCCTCCCCGAACCTTTTACATGGCAAACGGGAGGTGGCCTATGCGATGGAGGCAGGAGCAGGCGGCGGGCAGCCTGTCCTGGGCCTAGGGCCCCAGAGGTCATCGCAGGCCTCCCTGGGAGAGGCTGGGGGAGGAGGGGGTGCCGTGAGCAGAGCCACCGACACCCCGCAACCGGGGCGGCTGGAGACCCAGGGAGGGGGCACAGCCCTGCGGCGCCCGGACCTGGGCCCCGTGACCCTGCCCTTGCACCCCGGCCCGCAGAGCAGAGATTCTGTGGTTTGGAGCCACTGCGGGGACGAGGACGTGTTCCCGCAGTCGGGACGGGTGCCCTCGGCGGCTGCGATGTGCAGCGAGTGGGCTCAACGGCCAGACCCTCGAGATCAGTTTTTCCAGCTTTTTTGCCAGTTTTCCCAGCCGCCCTGCACCCGAGCCAGCCCGCCCTCCCCCGTCCCAGGACTCGGGACATCGGAACCCCGGCCTTCCCCTTTCCCTGGAGACTCAGCGGGGCTGAAGCAACAGCCCTCCGCTTTCTCCCTCCCCGACCAAGGGGTGAAGGCGGGGTCCACCTGTTGGTGCAGAGGCACCACCTCCTTCCCCTAAATCAGGCTGGGAAGGAGCCAGCCAGCTCTTGCCCCCTCCTGGTGCTTTCCTTCCCCATCCCCGTGCGTTTGTTGTCTCCCCTCCAGCCACTACCACGAACTGTCACGGGCCACCTGAGCCTCGGGTGAAGCCCAAAGCCGGGACTGCGGGATCCTGAGCCGACCCTGGCCCGCATTCCCCAGCCCTACCAGCCTAGCTTTGTAAAGGCCAGACCCTTTGTCACGAGGTGGCCCCACCTTGGGAACATGCAAGTCCCGTATCTGCAAGAACATGAAGCCAACGAGCCACGGCTGAGAAGGGCCTCTGCGTCAGGGGCCGAGGGTGAGCAAGTGAACAGTCGCAAAGCCTTCCAGCTCCGTCCCTGCTTGTCCGCTCCTTGTCACTTGTGCCCAGACGGGACCAAATTTGATTCAACGCTGAAACTACTGAGTTGGGACATCTGGGTGGCTCAGCAGTGAAGCGTCAGGGCATGATCCCGGGGCTCCGGGATCAAGTCCTGCATCGGGCTCCCGGCGGGGAGCCTGCTTCTCCCCCTGCCAGTGTCTCTGCCTCTGTGTGTGTGTCTCTCATGAATAAACAAATAAATAAATCCTTTAAAGAATTTGAAACTCCTGAGTTGCTCACCTAAAATGGCTGCTGATTAAATTTTCAGCAGTGATTTCTTCTAAGATTCCCCTGAGGGAGGTTTTAGGGGGTAAAAGTCCAGTGGAGGAAAATGCGCTGTCGTCTACCCATTACGGATCAGGGCAGACACAGGGCGTAGCTGTGCCTTATCTGACCGACCCCCTGCAAAACCCCACAGAGTGAGGTGCTCCACCTCCAGGCGGCCTCCCTACGTCTGTGGTGAACAGAAAGTCCTGGGGCAGGTGCCTGAGAGGGGCTAAAAGTTAGGGGCCTGGAGGGGCACCTGGGTGGCTCAGGCAGTTAAGCATCTCTTTTGTTTTAAACCTTTTTTTTTTTTTTTTTTTTTACCCATTTATTCTTTGATGGAGAGCGAGCGAGAGCGAGCAAGCACAAGCAGGAGGAGCAGCAGGCGGAGGGAGAGGGAGAAGCAGGTTCCCCACCGAGCAGAGAATAAATAAATCACTCAGGGACTCAAATGTCTCAGTATAACCTCCTCCTGTTCACTTTTTTGATCCAATCAGTCTTATCACACTTAGTATCCAGGACTCAGTTATTCCGAGGAAGGTGTTTCGCCCATTCGCGGAAACTACTGGAACCTTGTGGGGAGGGGCCTCTCCAAGGACAGGAAAGCTGGACTCACATTCGTGATACAGACGAATCACTCAGGAAACACCTTAAGCAAATTTCAAAAGTAATTCGAACTTCTCACTTCTAAACGATGTTCACAGTCAGCTCGTTTTTCATCATTATGAACTTGTTTGTTAATATTTACTTGACTATTCCTTGTCTTTTGGTTTTGTTCTTAAGTAATCTCCACCTCCGACGTGGGGCTGGAACTCATAACCCCGAGATCAAGAGTCATATGTTCTACTGACGGAGCCAGCCAGGCGCCCAACTATTACTTGTTTTTAAGCCCTGAATAATTTTTTTCTTCACAGGGGCAGAGAAAATTTTTACATGAATGAGTCCATCTTCCAGCGGTCCAAGTGTCACCATGTGAGGCGTAATAAAGATTTCACTGTCAGCCTTGCTGCAGCCTACTCGTGAATCAAAATGATATTTACGTGGTGCTTAGAGCCCGAGCGAAACCAGCCCCCACAGACCTTTCACCCAGGAGCACTAGCTATGACTAGGGACAACATCAGGTGAGTAAATAATAAGTATTAAATAAATATTTACCAAATAAATAAACATTCAATAAACATAACACCAAAGTCAACGTCTACATGATCTGTTACGTTGTTCCCTTTTAAAACTACTTGGTTAATATGCCTACGCAAAAATCAGACATTCAGGGCCTAGAAAATTATTTAGCATAAAAGTGAATTCTCAGTTTTCTTACCTCTAGCTCTAGACAAAACCATATCCTTTATTATTTGCATGATAACACGCCCAAGTATCATGACAGAAATCAGGTGGTACACTCTCCACGGAGTCAGCGCGAGGAACCTGCAACAGCAAAAACAGACAAATCATTCTATCAACTTGAGAATTTTTATCCTTTTTTAAAAAATTAGGCTTAGTCTCGGGGCGCCTGGGTGGCTCAGCTGGTTGAGCCTTCAGCTCAGGTCGTGATCCCGGGTCCTGGGGTGGTGCCACATCGGGCTCCCTGCTCAGCTCCCTGCCTCACCCGCTGCCCCTCCCCTGCTCTCACAGTCTCTCTCATGCAAAGCTCTCTCTCTAATGAAGTAAAAAAAAAAAAAAAAAAGGTTTAGTCTTCACCATGGAAACAATCCAAATTTCAGTTTTCAGCATCACCCCACTGAGACCACATCGAAGTTATTTTCATCGGCATCGAAGTCAGCAAAATAAAAGCGCTCGAGCCATGTACGCTTTTGTGCTAGGCTTTCCGCTGTAACCTCTGATCTGGGTAGAGGATTTGCTATGTCGGGTGTGTCCCAAATATCGCTCTGCTAACAGATGGAGAATGGAAGTGACCTGCAACCGAATCATGAGGCGCTAGAAGGGGAGCGCCGCGGGGTTTCCCGACACGCGGAGTAGCTACTGCAGATGCCCTCTCCTCACTGCCCTCGGCCTTCTGCTCTCGCGCCACATTCATTTATTTAACTACTATCCCCTCCCTTCATGCTCTTGAAAACAGCAAGCAAAGATCCAAGGTGCTAGCCCCCCCCCTTTGCGATCACTACCCCTTGGTCTATCTGGCCCCTTCCCTTCCAGAGAAAAACACGGAATTCTTCATCGTGAACAGCACGCGGACACTGCAGAACTTTCTTACGATCGGGCTTATAAAGGAAGAAAATGGCAAACAAGTTACAAGGAGCTCTGAGGCTTCGTGTAGAGGATGAAGCCTATTCTATAGAGGTTAATTGGCCAAACTACCAGTTAAGATTAATCCTGATGCGATCCTAATCATCGAAAAATTGACATATATGTCATTTAATACTAGCTGAAAGGCACTGTAGGCTTTACAGAGGAGAACATGTACTGTAAAGAAAGAATCCTGTCTTCCAGGAACTTGCTTCCTCATCACAGACGAACGCAGGCCAAGCTAGCAAAATCCAAGACAATGAGTCTGAGGGACTCTAATAAAACGTGAGCAAAGAACAAAGAGAAGTAGAGGAGGAGTGATTAACTCACTCATGAGGGGAGACTTTACAGAATGGGCCCTGCACTTGGTCGGGCAGGATGGATGTAATTCAGAGGAAAACAGAGACTGCTCCAGTTGGAGGATACAACAGGTACAGACGGTCAGAGTCAGGGAAGGGGCAGGTGTGCCTGGGGCATGCCGCGTGTTCCGGGGCGTCCCCGCGGAAGGATCTGGATAAAGCAGAGATTTGGGAGACTGCCGAGAGAGAAGATATTGAGGGGACAGGCTGGGGGCACACTGTGGGAGGCCCTGAATGATGTGCCACAGCATCTCGTCTCAATGTTACCGGCACTAAAGAGAAAGCCAAAGGTATAGGGCAGGAAAATGGAATGATGGGTGATTTAGGAAAATGCCTGAGGGCAAATGACAGGATGAGGGGGGACCATGAGGAAGCATGGTGTTCGGGACGTCCATTAGAAGGTCGTGCAATGTGTTTGATGAGACATGGTTGGCGTGAGATGCTGCTGGGGATTTTATGGGAAAAGCTCTCCAGCAGAAGGTGAGCAACCCGGTTCCGGTTCTGATTATAATGTTAACTGTGTGTGTGACCTGGGCCAGGAAAATAACCAGGTAAAATGAGTCAGTGATTCTTAAATACTGATCTGCCACAGTCCCGGGCTGCTGTCTGGAAAGATTGTTAAAATATAAATTCCCAGATCCCAGGTTCCTCCCCGCGCTGGCCCCCACCCTGATCCCCTGAAATAGGTGTTCTAACTACTAGTATTTGTATTCGATAAACACTTATTTGGAAAGTGTCTACATTGGGCCAGCCACTGTTCTACCAGAAGGAAATAGTGAACAAGCAGCACAGAGGGAAGGGGCAGACATATAAGAAGATCCATAAGGCCAACATCTATATTTTTTAGCAGTAATGACTTGTCCTTCTACTCTGAGAAGAGTAGCTGGCTCTATTTTTGGAGCTTCTGGCTCTATTTTTGGAGCTCATATATGTTTGTATTAACCAAGGCTGGTTTGGGGTATTTGTTTTCTTCTTCCTTACTTCCTCCTACCAGCTCATGATCACTGCTCACCACGTCCGTGTGCCAGGCTCTCTCAGTTTTCCCCACCTGATACTGACATGGCAGTTATCAAAATGTTTGATGGTGACCCACAGTAAGAAATTCATGTACATCTAAATATATACAAATGAAACCAAAGTTTCAAAAAATAAATTTATCCTTTTTTTTTTTTTTTTTTTTTAGAGAGAGAGAGAAAAAAAAAACAGGATCACAGGGAGAGGGAGAGAGCAAATCTCAAGCTGACTCTGTGCTCGGTGTAGAGCCTGATGCAGGGATTGATCTCACAATCCTGAGAGCATGACCTGAGCCTAAATCAAGAGTCAGATGCTTTACAAATTTAGCCACCCAAGCACCTGAATTTATCCTTTTTTAAAGATTTTTTAAAGTAATCTCTATACCCAGCGTGGGGCTTGAACACACAACCCTGAAATCAAGAGTGGCACCCTCTACCAACTGAGCCAGCAGGCACCCCCAAATAATACTCATCCTTGTAATTTGTAATGCCTTCTGCTATTTTCCATTCAATTCTATCATATTTTTAAATGATGACTGTATTTCTAAGGTGATTCAAAGCTCATAAATGAGTTGTAACTCACAGTTTCATTCACCACATCAGAGAAAATCTACACAGATGTTAAATTAGGATGTTTTGTTAGAATCACCTGCTTTGCAGAGTCAGGCAAAGCCCTAGGAAGGTTCCCTCGAGTTTAAAGGTCTTCCCTTGGCCAGAAAACCAGTTAAATGTCTCTTTAAAAATAAAGAAAGAAAACCAACCCGAGCAGTGGAGGTCATTAATTACTCTTAGAAGTTACGATCTTCCAGAAATAGAAACATCAGGTAATGACAGGGCTGTAACCCTCAGCCCTGGCTCCTGGGAGACTTCCCCTGGAGGGCACTGCAACAGCAATTCCACTTAGGGGTGCTGGGCAAGGGTCCAGTGGGCACTGTGGCTAAGGGTCTCATTGATCATGAAGAACCCTCAACCGTAAGGGATGGACTGTTTAATAAATGATGCTGTGCTCATCTGTAACCACCTGGAAGAAAGGAAGATCCTAGGTCTATTGCCAAACAAGTTAAGGTGAATGAGAAAGGAATAATATTCTGCAACCAGGTCAGCACACTTTCCCCAAAGGCCTAGACAGAACACATTTTCAGCTTCATGGGTCATATAGTCTGTGGCAACTGTCAACTCTGTCGCTCTGTGAAAGCAGCAGAGATATTATATAAAAGCAGGGGAAGGTCACCTTCCAATAAACCTCATTTACACACCAGAATCCTCAGGCTGATGCAAAGGCAATCCCGACAACTGCTTAGGAAGGGAATGCTGAGATTGTACAGATTCCACGATTGCCGCCTCGCAGGTTAGCATCCTCAACCCCAAGACTTAAGTGCAGAAATGTTTGCAAAACGAATCCCTAATATTACTCATCCATGTTTTTTAAAGAAAACCAATGCATGTTTGGTATTTTAGTTATTTATACTGTTTAAGATGATTCATCTCACGGTTCCAAATTTAAACAGTCTGTGGCTGTGCAGACTTGTGATTTGAAATCAAAATCTTAGGAACACATGAGTTTGATTTCTTCATTTTCCAGGAATTGCCTAATATTCAGGAGAGCTTGGGTTGTTACAGTTATTTCTGAAGAACTACTCTGGTAGATTTCAAACACATATAAAAAGAGAGACCAAAATATAATACAGAAGCCTCAACAATTTTGCATCCATGGCCCTATTCTATGTTCCTACCAAGTTCTCCTTCCCAACTCCACCATCCATCCCATTTATTTGAAGCAAATCCCAAACACCAGATAATTTTATTTTCAGATAATGCCACATATCTTCCCCAAAAGGACTATTTAACCTAACAATAAAAACACAATCTCCCCTTTAAAATCTATTCTAATTCTTTAGTGTCACTAGACATTAAATCCCATGAGCGTGCACATTCACCCAACCACCTTTTGCACACACGTGTGTATATATGCACAAAGTCTGAAACAATATTGGGAAAAGTCATACACTGAAATTAATGATGCGAGTTTTGAGTCTCCTATAATTTACAGGTCTCCGGCCATCTCCCTCTCTCTCTCTCTCTCTCTCTCTCTCTGTCTCCCCCCCCCCCCCAACCCTCTCTCTCGCTTGAAATTCTTTGTGGAAGAAACAGACTCATCTGTCCAGTAAAATCTTCCAGAGTCTCAGAATCATTCACTGAACCCCGTGGCTTAGTTTAACAGTTTCCTCCATGCCTTGGGCAGACTATATAAGCTGGTAGTTGGATCCAGAGCCGTGACCGGCTTTAGGTTCAAAGTTGAATCTACGTCATAGGTTGGTGGTGTGCGCTTCCACCAGGAGACACGTGCTGTCTGGGTGTCCGGGGTCCACGCTTCTGTGGTATCGGCAGCCACTGACGAGGACGACCCTGGGGAGATACCCAAGAGCGAGCACCCCTCGTTCTTGCTGTGGGTATTCGCTGCATCAGATCTATACAGAGGGGAGGCCTTCAAAGACCCACAGAGAGACATTTCCCCTATGGACGAAGGTGCCCTGAGAGATGGAGGTCACAAGAGACCCAGGATTAATACTTGATTCTTTCTCTTTATCTACCAGCTGTCAAGGTAATGAGGCAGCTCCTTAGGCTCCTCCATCGGTTTTCTTCATTCCTTCCCTTACTGTCGCTACGGACACGTGACGTGCTTCGGTGCACGGAGTGTGATTCCTACTGATCATCGAGGGTCCCATCTTGGCTGGTGGGTGCTGATTCAGGCAGGATCCTGAGTCCTCTGGTACGAACTTTTTAAGGATTTTATGTATTTATTTGAGAGAGACCGAGAGAGAGTGTGTGCACAAGGTGGGGGGCAGAGGCAGAGGGAGAAGCAGGCTCCCCGCTGAGCAGGGCACCCCATGCGGGGCTCCATCCCAGGACCCCGAGATCAGGACCTGAGCCCAAGGCAGACGCTTCACCGATGGAGCCCCCCAGGAGCCCCAGCTCATTTCTTACACTGAATAACATTCTGTTATATGATGGACCGCTGCTAATTCACTCACCTACTGAAGGACAACTTGGTTGCTTCCTATTTGGAGCGATTATGAATAAAATAGCTATTGTGTGAAGGATTTTGTGTCGTCACAAGTTTTCAAATCTTGGGGACAGCCTCTTTTTTTTTTTTTTAAACAGGTCCATCAGCATCCCAGCTTATTCTGGATTAATAGGCGGTTAAAAACCTCCATGGATCCTATTTTTCAGATGCAACTTTTGAATCTAAGTATGTCCTATTGAATTTGTTCCTGTTTGACAGAGCCCATCAGTCAAACCCACAGACCTTAATGGTGTCATCAATCCCATCAATGGTCCATCAATCCTTTGTTCTCTTGTCCACCTTCATAGCACCCACACACTTGCTGTCTGCAGGTCATCGGTCCTCATCCACACTCCTGATCAAAGTTATCAATCAGTGCGGGTGTCCTGTCACTCTCCATTAGCAACTGCTTCCAGAGTGACTTAGATTTATTAATCAGCACTTATGAATATGATAGACTGTCCGCCCCTACAGTCTTGTCCATATCACTCCACCTTATCCACAAAGGCATAATAACAGATTTCCTTAAATGTGTTGCTGAAACCTAATGCATTCCTGAAGTCTAAGTGTTTGTAAGTATTGATCTGCTTGCCTGATGCTGACAATTACTTTGAGGTATGAAGCACTTCTCAGCTGCAGAACTAAACACCATCAGAACCTGCCAAAGATGATCATGGGGCACGTCCTGGTCTGAGCGCCAGGGCCAGGGATTTTCCCAGTGAGCAAGCGCTGAGTGAGCAAGCACTCTGCTCATCTGCCCACTCAGAATTCACAAGTGGAGACCATGTCACCCATGGTGGAATTTTAAAGGAAAGATGGCCACACATGGGTGATCAGACGATTCCTGAATGTTGTCGAACAGTAATTAAGAGATGGGTTGTGGTCAAAATGCAGGATGCCCAAGAAATCATGAGACACAGAGTGATCAAGTACAGACTTCGAAGAGGGAGGTCTGTGGATGCACATCACCCTCACTCAGGGCACACATGATTTTCCAGGTCCACTGCAAGGTGAACATGCTGGAGGTGGAGAAGTCAATACCCTGTTCCCACCAGTCTGTAACCCCCACCCATGACTAATGGGTCCGCAAGCTATTTCAACCCCCACTCCAGGGCACATTGGGACCTGGATCCAGAGTGGGTGCAATGCCCATGACCCATCAGCCCTGAATGCACTCTGGCATCACCAGCTGGGGCAAGGGCAGCGAACACCTTGAGGCTGAGGGACACATGCCTGATGAGGACCCTCCTCACCGTTGTGCCCAGGCCTTGCTGTGAGGGGCAGACGGCCACAGTGGAACACAAGCCTCTACCTCTTGATACAACCTGCCCACTGCAGGGAGGTCATGCAGAGCAGCTGGGAGGGGGAGGGTGGCTGGGCAGAATGGCTGACAAGTGGCGCAAGGGGACGGCAAGAACCCCTCACGGCGAGCTGAAGCTCCACACCCCCAGCGCTTGCTCACTGTCCCATCAGACTTCACCTACAAAACAGAACTCCAGAGATGAAAGTATAGAGAACCACGAGGCAGCAACCGCGGAGCAGTAATCTCCAACCCTGGGGCCTTCTGAACACCAGGCTCTGCTGACTGTACAGGCCACTCGCCCATTATACCAGCTCTGCTTCACTGTGCCTTGGAGGGGCATCCCCACAGCTGAACGATAAGGGCTCTTTTCTCCTAAAAATAACTTTTACTTCAATAAAAAAAGGCCACTAACCCTTGCCTGTATCCAAATTAGCCTGGGAACCTATGCTGACATCAGTGGATCCAGAAAGGAGAAGGCACCACTAATCCCGGAGTCTCTGGCTATCAGAAACATCCTTCTGCAGATGGATGGGCTTTTCTATACCTAATCAACAGGAAAAAAAAATTACATCTTTTTAAAATTAAAATATAGGGGATCCCTGGGTGGCGCAGCGGTTTGGCGCCTGCCTTTGGCCCAGGGCGCGATCCTGGAGACCCGGGATCGAATCCCACGTCGGGCTCCCGGTGCATGGAGCCTGCTTCTCCCTCTGCCTGTGTCTCTGCCTCTCTCTCTCTCTCTCTGACTATCATAAATAAATAAAAAATTAAAAAAAATAAAAAAAATAAAATTAAAATATGATGTCTGACACAGGTACTTCTTTTAGCTGACATTGGATATAATTTCTGATAAAGGATATTCCAGATTTTGTAAAGCAAGGCAAGTAAATATCATATATGACAACTATAACATACGTAGACCTGTCACGATAGGTAAACACTGCAAATGACAATTCCACTGTCATGGAATATAACATGTATGTATTATATACACGTTATAAATATGTATTTGTGTATATATCTATATACAAATTTTATAGATATATTTATAAAATTTATATAAAAATAAATACATACATCTTACAGATATACAAGTTGCATTTGTATAATAATACCCCATTTGTTCTATGAAGACATACTATATGGTTTAGCTGCTTTGGAAAAGTAGAGCTCCAAATCACTACGTGCACTTTTGCTTTAGCAAACTGTGTCCAATTTCTACATCTCAATGTGATGACTGCTTTAAAAAATACCACACTGCCCAGATGACTCATGTTTAGCTTATGATTATTACAGCCCACGGATGATTGCTAGCCACACTCGTAGAGCATCATTTCTTTCTTTTTTTTTTTTTTAGAGCATCATTTCTGATTCACTTTTCAGTTGGCTACATTTGTCTATTTGCTTTTTTTCTTAGTATTTTCTCATTTTTTTCTATACCCTCTGACTCAGCAACATCATTTTAAATTTTAATCTGGTGCTAGTTCTGCTCCTAGGACTAGTCTCCACTCTGTTATCTGGGTCAGCTAAGAAATAAGACTCAATCCATATGTTCAGAGATGAAGGAGAGTGTAAGGAAAACAGGCAGAGATCCAGAGAAAGCCTAAAAGATTGTTAAGTGTCTAATGGTTAAAAAAGAAAACAGAAGAGGCTGTGGAATCTCTAAAATATGTCCATTTTATTTTTATTTTATTTTTTTTGTCCACCATTTTAAATAGAAAAGTTCCTATCAAATTATGGGCTTTGACTACTGTCCAGGTAGCCTGCACTCGTGCTCATCACCACGTGACAGTCGTGTACTCCAGGGAGATGCCCACAAAGGAGAATGACAGGCTGGGCGCAAAAGTACTCTCGGGTCACCCATCATTCTAGCTTCCTGCACACAGGTCATTCAGGGCCACCGCTCTTCCTCGTCCCTGGATGGATCTGCGAGCATCCGGTCTGCACACAGGGCCCAGGAGGTTCCCCCTCAGCCTTAGCGATGGAGGAAGTCTACAGCACAGTGGCCAGGCTGGCACGGGGCTCTGTGGATGACGAGGGACGCGAAGGTACCAGAGCCATGTTCCGTGGACTCTGCTCAGCGGCTCATTACAAATATCTAAAAATATTTTTTTTTTGCTAGTTGTGTATCCATTGGACAAGACAAAAAGCTAAATTTTCCATTTCTTCATGATGAGTGTTCAAGGTCAAATTAAATGGCTCAAGAGGCTAAATTTGTCATAAAGCAAATAAAAGGATAACTCACAAAACAAATAAAAAACTCTGGTTATGGGAGCACCTGGGTAGCACAGCTGGTTAACTGTCTGTCTCTTGGTTTGAGCTCGGGTCTGATCTTGGGGTCATGACACTGAGCCCCACGTCAAGCTCCATGCTCAGCGGAGAGTCTGCTAGAGAGTCTCTCTCCCTCTCTGGCTCGGCGGCCCCTCAAATAAATAAATAAAGCTTTAAAAAATTCTCTGGTTTATGAACATAAAGAATAATATTTAGTGTGTCCCACATGTGAAACTCTAACCCCCACTTCTGTGTACAGAATAACCCACTTTGCCTTATGAAATAATGTTAACAGCAAAAATACAATTTTTTTTGTCTTCAGGGAAAGGAATCCATGGAAAAAAGCACTAGACCCTCCATAGTTATGAGGTGGGAATTAATCTGTAGTATTTGCTTTATAACTCTTTCAAGCTAGAGACCCAAAAAGCAGGTTCTGTTTTCCTTTACTGAAATATATATAATCATAGACTTTGCCTAGACAGAGTCCTCTATGTATGGTTGCCTTTATGTAATATTACCGTAGCTCAAATCATAAAAGAAGGGTCTCACAATCAATCGATCAATCGATCACAATGATCTATCCAATATTTTTATTCAAAGTTCAGATCATTATCGCACTTTGCTGGAAGATAGTCCTATATCTTCTCATGGTTAGGCATACCGGTAGCCACCTTCCCTAAACTACAAAATTCTGAATCTCAACCGAAGTTGGCTTTCATTTTTCCTGGCCTTTTTTACAGATCATGTAAACACTGCCTGAAGATGCTTTGTGAAATTAAATTATGCACTGTTAGGCAGATTAAAAAAATCTACCAAATAACCATGACTCTCTGAATTGCAAGATGAAAATACATCCCAGTTTCAGATCTGTTTAAACACGCCTGTAGGTTGGGGAGAGGGAGATACATTTTCTTAAAAGTCAATAAAATATATAGTTTTAAATAATTTGGAAAGAAAGAGGGTAATCACGAAGTGAAGTAAGTAACAATTATTAATTACAAATTGAAGACTGAATAAAACTCAGAAGACTTTTTCTTCTAGGAAGGTATTTCTTTAGTTGTGATGACCAAAAAAGTGAATTAGAAGCAAGAGAGAAGAGAAAAACGAAGAAACAAAATAAAGGGATGAGAGACTTTCTACAGGGAGATGAGACATTTTGGAAGGCACCCATGGGCAGGGCAACAGTGGTTCACAGCCATCGGAAAGAGCATCCTGCAGTGGAGGAGGGAGACAGGCTGTCTCTAGTAGAAAAGGGTGGTGATAATCCAGTGAATTGCAGGAATGTGCACAGGTCAGCAAGGGACGGTGATGAAACACAAGGGCAGCAGCGTGGCGCAGCAGGGAGTTTGTGTTCTTGAGCCCAGAGAACGGGAGAGGCCAAGGGTACGGCTGGAGTGGAACCAAATTCATGTGAGCTCAAGGCAAAGTGAAATGAGGCCTGCTCTCTCTCCTCCTGCTCTGGAATTAGGAAAAAAGCCAGGAGCAAATCCAACAGGGTGCACCGTGGGGGGGGGGGGGATGCAATGGGTTCCTTAGCTCTACCTGGTGTATGTACCTGCCATTCCAGAGGGCCCTGCACCTACCCAGGTGCCCAGTGCAGCTCAGCAGAAGCAGACTCTCAAGGAGGGTGGGTGAGCCAACTTCTGCAGGCCACTCCAGCTGAGTTGCCAGCAGGCCAAGCACGGACTACCAGATTCAGCCACGGAAAGGAGCTACGAGAAGAAGGGGGAGAGCTGATCAAAGTCACACACTGCAGTGTAGCACAGGAGGGTTAAGAGGGAAGAAGGGAAGATCTCTCAAGGTGTTATCCATTCCAACACTCTCTGAATCCATACACTCTAAACCTAGAGGCTGTGCACGTAATTGACCCAAACATCAAGGTGAAGTTTGGGGCTTCTTCATAAATAAATAAATAAATGCATGTACCGGATACAGGCATTGGGCAGGTGCTGAAGCTGCTTCTAGAAGAAGGCCCTAAGTGAGTGGGACACACACTACTGGGTGAGAGGAGATGTGTCATGAGAACCTACCACGTGCTGGATATTTTCACTTCCCCGGATCATTTAATGTTCCAAAACAACCCGATGAAGTGAGACATATGACAAGATCTTCATAAATAGAGGAGCTGGAGCAACGTGTTTAAAACCACGCAGCCTGTAAGTGAAAGACTTGGGTCGTACTGACTCCTATTCAAACAGTCTACTTACATGCCATTCATAGAGTCCCTCGGCATCTCACTTTAACCAACTGATCTAAAGCTCCAGAATGTTCTAGAGAGTGGATCTGAAAGAACAACTGTCATTTCGGCTCCTGCCCTTTAAATGCCCATTCAGGGGGCCCTGGCTGGCTCAGCTGGAAGAACAGGACTCTTGATCCTGAGCTCGAACTCCATGTTGGGTGTAGAGATCACATACATGCACACATATATACCTAAACTTTTTTAAAAAAATGCCCATGCAGTCGTGGTCAACCACTCAACAGCTGACATCCACGTTCTGCTCAAGAGCCCACCCCAATGTACCTGCACCCGTCCGCGCACCAAGAGGAACCCAGCCATCCTGCAGCAGTTCTAAGACCGAGGACATTACCACAGCTGCAAATGATCCTTTTGTTTCTCCATCCCCTCTGCTCCAAAAACTCAAGGGTGCAAATAGCTGGACTTGAGCTGCATGCCTCCGTGCGGCACCCACCCAGCCTCGGTTCTCTTCTGTGGGTTGGCCCCGTTCTCCAGCCCATCGTTACCCTGCGCCCTCTCCTCCCCTTCCTCACGGGAAGCCCTCCCTAGTTCCAACCAATCCCTTTTTGGGTGAATGCACCTTGATCAGACCCTAATCGCCTACTGTAAGAACTTAATACTTCATCATTAGGGCACCCTCTTCTTACCCCAGTAAGAGAAGAAGACCTACACGGTGAGGTCTCAGTGCAGAAAGAGTCCATCAGTAAAACACAGCAAGTGAGTAAGTAAAGTAAGTGAACATCACAGACGACCCCCCAAGCTCACTTTGGGAGCCCACGCGCTACGATAATGAGCTGAACCATCCCAACTAATTAAAAGTGAGTCTCTGGGTACGTCTGTTTGTTTTCAATGCTTTTCACTCTTTGCCAAAAGGAAGCCATAAAAAAGAGGAAGGACAAGAGAAACAGTATTACAGGAGCCACCTCCCCAACACACTCGGTTTACAACCTCACACCGGTGACCTAGAAGGTGCTACCTTTACAGGCCTGCCCACTCCATTTCCCCACTCCGTGCACACTGGGCGGTACACGAGGTGGAAACAACCCTAACAACCTTCTCTAATTAAACAAGGGAGACAAACCCTTAGCGCAGCCCTCACCAAGCTCTAATGGGAAACAGAAGTCTCTCCTGATAATTCCACCTGAGATTCCCTGGGCCCTATTAACTCTCCAAACAAGACAGACGGTAGCCATGAAAAACAACGCAGGGGAGGAGAACAGAATCATGTGTAATAGGGAGAGGGGACAGCCTCTCAGGAGGCTCCCCCAATGAGCGACACAACGTCGGTGTTTATAGCATCTGGCGTTACACATGAGCAATGACAGGAAACATCTCGTTCGACCACAGAGTCAGCAAGCACCGTGAGCCTGGGGAATACGGTCGACATCTCGGTCATGAGCTTGCATTTCAATCAGATGACCCCTGGATGGCAGGTAACCCAGGCCTACAAACGGCGGAGATGCCCTCTGTTGGTTGGTCAATAGCCCATCTTCTAGGGACACCTGGGGAGCCCAGGGGTTGAGCGTCTGCCTTCGGCCCAGGGCATGACCCTGGAGTCCCGGGATCGAGTCCCACGTCGGTCTCCCTGCATGGAGCCTGCTTCTCCCTCCTCCTGTGTCTCTGCCTCTCTCTGTGTCTCAGGATTGAATAAATAAAATCTTAAAAAAATAAAATAAAATAACCCATCTTCTAGAAACAACCCCAACCGTGCAGTCAGCTACATCAGAACCTCCAACCTGCCACACCCACAAGGGCCTGGCTGTGCTCATCAAGGAGAACATACGTCCTTTAGCAAATGGTGTTTGCTTCCAGAAGCCTGGCAAAGCACAAGAATGAATCAAGGTATCACCCTGCGGACGGTGGTCACACTCAGTCAATATGGGGCTGAAACGTCATCTCCTTGGCGGCCTGCAATCAGAGTCCACTCCGAGGCTCTTCCAGGGTTGTCTTTTCTCTTCGTGGTTCTCATCTCGCTTTCTACCTGTGTACTGATCCGCTGGTGCCTTTGTTTACAGCCTGCACTTCCCGACACCAAACTGCAGGTTACGTGAGGGAAGGGCTCACTCTCTCCGGCTCGCTGGTGATGCTCCAGCACTAGATCACTACCTGGTGATAGCCGGTGCTCAATCAGTACTTTTTTGCATTGTTGTTCATTCAATATTTATTTAATAAATAAGTCAGTTAACATAATTATTAGGCACACGATGAATGTAATCCATCCTAACGCCACTGTACAAAAGGCCTGTTGGGGTGATGTGTTTGTTCAGGTCAAAGAGGACAAAGAGAATGGTGCCCTGGCCAACTCCTGCATCCTCATCTCCAGAGGAGTGGCAGCAGGTGTACCTCCCTCAAGCCTCAGTGGACACACTTGTGAGGAAAGCCATACCAACACCCAGGAGCGGTCCCGGCTTCTTATGAGGCATCTGCAAGGTTTTTTAAAGATTGTATTCATGTAGTTGAGACAGAGCACGAGCAGCGGGGAGGAGAAGTAGACCCCTGCTGAGCAGGGAGCCCAACTGGGGGGCTCGATCCCAGGACCCGAGGTCATGACCTGAGCCAAAGGCAGACGCTTAACTGACTGAGCCACCCGGCCGCCCCGGCATCTGGGAGTTTTAACTAGAAGCCGAAGATCGACATTGACAATCTAGGGACTACAGCCCAAGAATGGTTCTTTTGCCAACAGCCATGCTCTTGAGCCATAGGTGCGCGGCAGCCATGGGCCCGTAGGCCTCAGGACATGCACCAGGTAACCGTGCACACAGCAGAGGTTTATGGGCAGCAAGGAGCTGAGAGCTGGCACACGCACAGCACCTCATACACGGCATTAATACGCAAACACGGGGGCGCCTGCGTGGCTGAGTCCCTTAAGCATCCGACTCTTGATTTCAGCCCAGGTCATGATCTCAGGGTCCGGGGATGGAGCCCTGCGTCAGAGTCCGTGTTCAGCACGGAGTCAGCTTGACATTCTCTCCCTCTCTGTCTCCCCCTGCCCCCACTAGTGCTTGCACAACACTCTCTCTCTCTCCCTAAAATAAATCTTTAAAAAATATACAAACGTGTCAGCTTTTCAGCTATATTGTGGTATTAAAAGTAAAAAAACTCAATAGAAATGATCCATTTTGATAAAGAAAACCCGTTGTTCAATAATACTGTTCACTAGTGTCCACCAGTGAATTAAAAAAAAAAAAACGAAAGCAATTTTTAGATATTTTCCATTTCCATTGGAGTCTATTTTAAAATCTATCCTAATAAATAAAACTCGAGCTGAAGATGAAACTTTGTTGTTAAATATCTTCAACTACTTAGATATCATTTTTAAGAAAAAGTTGGAAGTCTTACTACACCATTTTCTCATGAACTGTTGAAAGTCTCTCACTAAAACTTTCCGATGTCGTACACACGACATCAATGCAGCTTTTGTTCTGGATTTACAAGAAGGTTTTTGGGAGCTAAATTCGAAAGGCAGACCAAGGAACCACAGATTCCCACAGAGATGCACGTGTAGATGAAATGCGGTTCCCCTGCCGAGGCAGAGCCCGCGACACGCACGCGGGAGGCGCAGGAACGCAAGTGTGCAAGGAGCTCGTGCATGTCCCCCTCCAGCTCACGGCCGTCTCCCCCGCGTCCAAAGGTGGATCTGGGGTCCATGCGCTGGGAGCCACCGAGGCCCAGACACTGCCTGCAACATGCCTCCAAAGGGCGGCCTCCGTCCTCACTTCCACGTTTGGCTTTTATTACCCACGAAAACATCAGCTTTTTAAAACGCTGGGCGCGTGCATGTTTTCTGTGAACACCCAGGAGAGCTTGAGAGAGAAGGTCAGCAGCTCTGTTAGAGATCGTCCTGGTAACAACCGAAGCCTTGAGCTGTGACAACCCGCAGATGCACGGAAGAGATCACGGCCGCTTCGACAGGTCTTGGGGTTGTTTCAGCAAACACGGGTACCATGTGTAATTCAGGCGCATTTGAAAGCGTTTCTGCCTTGAATGGTAAATGCATTTTTTAAGATCTTATTTATTTATTCCTGAGACACCCAGAGAGGGAGGCAGAGACCCAGGCAGAGGGAGAAGCCGGCTCCCTGCGGGGACCCGATATAGGACTCGATCCTGGGACCCCGGGGTCACGCCCTGAGCCCAAGGTATAGACTCTCAACTGCTGAGCCCCTGGGGGCCCCATGCCAAGAATTCTTCTTATGAAAGGTTTTCTGGGACAGACTTCGACTCGTCATTTGAAAGAAGGTTGTGTTACCCTCCGCTGGGTGTTAAGCACCTCGTCCCGAGCAGAAGTAGGCAGATGCGAGCCCTCACTACTGAGGGCACAAGGCCCCTTCTAACAAAAGGGACTTAACAAACTGGCTCATTTGATGGTGGCACAGAAGGGAGCGTGACGTGTGCAGCGAATGCCCGAGGCCACCGCGGGGAGCTTGGAGGGTCGGCAAGTCGTGGGGAGGCCGGTCAGTAGGCTGGCTCCAGATTCTCGGGCTCCCCCAAGGCACGGTGGGACCCACAGAGCAAAATCTGCACACCGACCGGCAGACTACCATCGGCGATTCCGGCCCTTGGGAGCGTTAGGGTTTTGCCTCCTAGGTTTGTCATGCTCACTCTTTCAACACCGAATGGCACGCGGTTCCGAGAAAAAGGGGTCAGGAGGCTCGGATGTGGGTCGTGCTGCCGCCAGCTCCCTGCAGAGCCTGGGGACCCGGTTTCTTCATCTGTCAATGAGGTGGTTAAAGCGGAGCAAAGATCTCCCCATTTCCTATTTCATCATACAGGTGCCTTCTTTGGAAAGGCTTCAGCCTATTTCATCATACAGGTGCCTTCTTTGGAAAGGTTTACTAGGTCAGAGCCGGCTCAGCTTGGTCACAGGCACAAGTATGTTCTGGAGGCAGAAACCGGTTAGTGCCCTCAGAGGCTACGGAACTCAGGGTCCCAGGCGGCCTCAGTGGATCCGCTCTCTCAGGCCTTGGCTGCAATCCGCTACTCCGGGCCGCACTGCTCTCAGGCCACACGGCCCAGCAGAGCCCGAGCACAGGCGCCGGGACGGCTTCTTGGGAGCCGACGAGCAGACGGGCACCCAGGGCGCGCTAGGCTCCAGTCCGAATCTAAACCGTCAACCGGCCCGACGCTGTCTCAACTCGGAGCCTCCTGTCCGGCCAGGTCAAGGTATTAGCTGAGTGCTGTGCTGACAACGTCAAGGCACCAATTCTCTCTGCCTTTGGACTGGTTGAGGCGCAGCCTCTTCTAGGATCTGCTGTGTTCACGCAAAGCCAGGCCAGCTGTGGGACCTGGCCCCCGGCCCCCGGCCCCCCAGGGCACCACTCAGCCCACCTACAGCCTCCCTGGGCAGCCCTGGGCCCCACGCCTGCTGTTTTCCGAGCGAGTACCCTTGGGATGCACACAGACGCCCTGTGGCAACTCCCGCAGCTAGCGAGCAGACCACAAGCGCCAGACGCAGCTTTTATGTCGCACGCAGGTACTGGGATGAAGGCACGGAAAGGCCTTTCGGGACACGGCATGAAAGCCGGAGGGACCGCTCTGAGCGTGCCCTGAAGATCTCAAGCACATGGTCCAGGCCCTGCTCCCCTGCATACCGAGAAGGCATGGCCGGGTGGCCACAGCCACTGGAGATCACCTGGGAGAGATCAGGCCCTGGAGAAGCACGGAAGAGGTCAAGCACACAGGGAGGGCAATGCTTCAAAACTCTGAGGCGAAAAAAAAAATTAGAAAAAAAAAAACTCTGAGGCGGAGTCATTCCCGGCCCAGAACCCTCGACCGAGCCCAACTTCCCAGCAATCAGAGGGAAGAGTGGGATCCAGGTGTTTTCCACACGCAAGTCCTCAAAACACGGGCTTGCTTTGGACTCTCTCAAAGCCAGGGAAGGTGCTCTCTCCAGGACGAGGAGCTCACCGAGAAAGGGTCTAGCGACAGAGGGAAAAAAACCAAAAGAAGAACTCAAATCAACATGAGAAACTCTTAAGCCACCATGAATATTCTCAAGGAGAAGGAACGGGAGCTCCCCCCCGCTCCCCCCCCCCCCCCCCGTGCAGGCCGCTAGCTTTCCCGTGACCCCATTTTCCGCCTGGATCCTGTAACGGAGGCCCCAGCACATGGGAGGAGGAGCGGGTGACGACGGTGTGGATGTCCCACGGGGACAGGAGGCCCGGGGGACGACAGACGGGACTGGAACAGGAGCGTGGGCGCTCCGGCAGGGGCGGCTGCAGGGAGAGGTACAGAGGAGGGAGGCTCAGGCGCCGGCCTGATAGGTTTGCCCTCTACCGAAGGGAGTCTCCTAGAAATGTTGGAGAGTCAAAAGGATCAAATAGAACAAACACGCTAAGAGTAACAGCAAAATAAAGTCATCCTAGAAAGGAACGGTGACTGGGCCACTCTCCGAGGCTCACGCATGGATAAGGCTCACACGGCCCGCGACTGAACCCCAAGTTACAGCATCACTGCAGCAGACGGAGGACGGAAGGGTGTCTGTGTGGGGGCTGGGAGGGAAAAAACGACGTAGCTAAGTCAGGAAATGGCATCTAAAAAAAAGCAGAAACCAAAAGGCCTTGTAATACGTCTGGTGACAGATGTTAACTAGACGTGCAGCGGTGATCACTTTGCAACAGACACAAATATCCAATCTTTAGGTGGATTACCTGAAACTAATACATTATATGTCAATCATATCTCAAAAAAATTCAAGAAATTGCTTATGATTGTAAAAAAAATAAAATAAAATAAAATAGGAAAGGCATTCTAAGGATATTATTTAGAAAAGCCTAACTAGACCGAAAAAGCAGAAAAAATAACAATCGTTGCTTTGAGAAACAGGGCCGGGACCCGGGGAGAGGCGGGACGAGACACGGCTGTGTTTTATTAAAAGTCTGGTGGAATTCATTGATCAGAGAGAGAAAGGCGTTTGGGGGTACACAAGACAGTGGTCGACTTCCACGTGTGGGATTCTCATCATTTACTACGTATTCGGTAATTGTAGGGTTTCTCTTCGACCCAGGTACAACTCCACAAAGTTCTAATACGTTGCTAAGAATCAGAAGAAATACACAGTAAAATAAAATACTTTCAAACTGTGCACAGGGCCACGGAAGCCCCCGGCAGGGCGGCAACTGGAATCAACGGGAGGTCCCCGTGCGGCCTGGAGCCTCCGGGGGGGCCTGGGGCCGGGGCCACCGCAGAGCTCGGGGCCGTGCACACGAGCCGCGGGAGAAGCGGGAGAGGCTGGGGCGCCTGGGCCCTCCTGACCGCCTCCGGCCCCAGCAGCGGCGCCCCGCGTCAGCCCAGCCTCACCTGGGGCGGGACACCGTGCTCCCCGGCCACGGGAGGTCATCTCCCAGGCAGTTACAAGTCGCCCCGTCCCCCGTCCCCCACGGTGTGGCCTCCTGAGCGGACGCACGAGTCCACCTGACATCTCACCTGCAGACCCAGAGCCTCCCCCGAGCCCAGAGGGCCACGCCAAGGGGACCCGAAGCTGGGCCGTGTGACGTCTCGGACAAACGCACATGCAGTTTGCGTGATCAACGCCGAAGCTGAGATACCCGGGCGCAGAGAGGCGCTGCGGGTGAAGGCCGCCGGTGGTGCTGGCACTTTCCTGGGAACAATGAACGGACTTCTTTGGCTCACGCGGCCACATCTGGCTGTGGGGGGGCAGCCGGGACTGCGACAAGTGCTTTCCCCGCCAGGCCGAGGCTGAGCCACACGCAGTCGCGCCTCCCTTTACGTGGCCATCGCCCCCTTCCTGGGGAAGACGATGCAAGGAGCCTGGCCGGACAACCTGTCACCTTGGGGCAAGGGCCCTCGGGGCCCCGTCACCACGGCGCTCCTGAGAACCGGGGCAACGGCACCCGGCTGGGCGGCACGAGACTTGGGGGAGAGGGCAAGTGCGGCCTGCGCCCAGCAGAGCGCGGCGCGGCCGTCGTCAACATCAGCGGCCACCGCAGGCAGCGTGAAGCGACACCCTGCGAGGCTACGGCACAGGGCGCCCACATGTGTCCCACGAAAGCCGTCTCGTTGCACAGGAGCCAAACCGGGTTATCCAGAGCCCGGTGTGAACCAGCCCAGGGGCTCCCCCTGCTTCATCGCGTATCTTCCCAGTGACGGGCTGGCCCAGGCACCTGCCCCCCCCCACCTCCCGTCTGGACCGGGCAAGGGGCCCCACCGGGATCCCCCGGCACCGCCCCCGTCCTTCTGGACACGGAAAGATCCCCCGCACGTAAGTGGAGCTCTGCAGGGAACAAAGAGCAGCACGGAGGAGATTTCCGAAGCGTCTCTGAGAAGAGCGAAGCGGTTCACGCCTCTAGAAGCCTGTGATGATGCGTGGACACCGCGGGCGCATCTGCTCTCGCCTCTGTAAGCAAATGGGAACCGTCCCTCAAAACGTTCCTGTCAAAGTGACAAGCACAGGGGGGACCAAGACTAGGGTACACCTCGGCGGAAATTGGTTTAGGAGCCGGAGACGAAAATACAGGAAGGAGCCTGGCGCAAGTGGATCCACGGAAGAAACGGCTACGCGTGAATAAAGCCAAGAAAACAATGTGCCCGAGACGCCCCCAAGATTCGGGGTTTCCTGCAAGCCTTCCCCACGACAGCTGCACCCCCTCTGCCCCGCAACGCCTTCCACGGCTGCTCCTCCTCCTTCAAACGGAGACTAGCTGCCACTACACGCGGCTCCCGGCCACCTCTGGCCACCTCCGGCCACCCCCGGCCACCTCCCGGCCACCTCCAGGCACCTCCCGGCCACCTCCGGGCCACCTCCAGGGCACCCCCTGGGCACATCCCGGGCACCTCCCGGCCACTTCGGGGCACCTCCCGGCCACCTCCGGGCACTCCATCCTTCCCCGACATCCTCAGGCATCTGAGGAGGAGGGGCCTCCCCCAGAGTCCCTGTCGCCCCTCCTGTCCCACGTCCTCACCCTCCGTCTCCGGTGCCTGTAGCCCCACCAGCCCCAGGGTCGCTCAGAGCCCCGCCGCGGTGTCACGGCAGCTGGAGAACGGTTCAGAGGGGACGGGCAGACCCAGGATGCACCTGCCACCTTCAGGTTATGCCCACAGGCTGGGCCGCTCAGCCCGGTCACCTTCTCTGTCACGTCGACACCGCGCCCCGAGGGACACGGCCAGGAGGGGCCAGGAGGACGGGGTGAGAATCCGCCCCTGCTGCGCGCACCCGAGGCGCGGGGAGCACCTGCCCCTGGAGCGCTCCCGCACCCTGAGAGAGCACCTGACCTCCCTGCTGCCCGGCACCGCCCCCCGGGACCCCCACTCCAGCGCTCCGGGGCTGCCTCTGGGCACCCCCCTGGGCGAGGACAGGCCCTCCTCCAGCTACCCAGGAAGTGCTCCCGTGGGACCCCCGCAGCCCCTGCACCCTAGGAAGTGCTCCCGCGGGAACTCCCAGTCTCTTGCACCCCCAGGAAGTGCTCCCACGGGAATCCCCGCTCTCCTGCACCCCAGGAAGTGCTCCCACAGGAATCCCAGCCCCCTGCACCCCCAGGAAGTGCTCCCGCAGGACCCCCACAGCTTCCCTGTACCCCAGGGAGTGCTCCTGCAGGAACCCCCAGTCCCCTGCACCCCAGGAAATGCTCCCGTGGGAACCCCCAGACCCCCTGCACCCCAGGAAGTGCTCCTGCAGGACCCCCACAGCACCCTTGCACCCCAGGAAGTGCTCCTGCGGGAACCCCAGGCCACCTGCACCCCCAGTTACCCCCAAAGCTGTACTGCAACCATGTGTCCCCGGAGTATCCGCCCATGGAGCTAACCCCGTACGGACTCACTTGCACAACTCCACTTGGTGTCCACAAGCACATCAAATTCCACATCCCAAAACTGGGGAGGTGCCCCTCCTTCCCCGCGGCCCCACCCTGCTGAGGCTCGGGGACCCTCACGCTGGTTCACGCCAGCCACTCCTCCTGGGTCCCGCACCTCGTTCTCCCCACCCCAACATCACCTGCAGAGGCCCCCCTGAATCCATCTCCTCCTCCCCACCACCACCTGCTCCCCCTCCCCTGAAGCTCCGCGCTGGGCTGTGGTCCCAGGCCCTCGCTCCCCTACTTCATCCAGGGAGACCCATAAAAGCCTAAAACACAGAATCTGGCACAACTGCCGAGTTCAAAAGTGGAGTTCTGGGCTAAACAGGTGGCGTCTCCCCCTCGTCACCCAGTGGCAGCGCACTGGGCCCCCAGACCAGCCCACCCCACCCAGGGCCTCTGCACACACCACCTCCTCTGGAACACCCCCCACCCAGAAGGAGCTGCCCGGATCACCCCGGTCCTTCCCGAGGTGCCAGCACCGGCCTGTCCCTCCCGTCCCTTGTCCCTGCCTCAGCTTCCTCCGTAGGCCCAGCCGCTTCCAGCGTCTTGCACGCTCACTTCTTCCCTCTGCCATTTCCACCCCGGAATGCCGGCGCCACGAGAATACGGGGACCCCACGCACACGTTTTGTGTCCGCTGCTGCACGTCTGGCACCTAAAGCACTGTCGGTAGAGCAGACACCCGGTAATGCCGCACGTTGCAATAAAAGTGTCGGAAGAAAGGGTCTAACATGATCGTATTTACACCCGAGCAAGAGATGGCAACCGCTCTACCCGACGTAGTCCGAGTTCCCCGGCACGGCCCACAGTAACCCCTTCATCAGCTGGCCCAACGTCTCCTCCCAGGGTCACCTCTGCACCCCGGAGCCCATAAAACAACTCCTCCCCCTCCTTCCTTTCCCTTCCCCCACCTGCAGAAGGGGACTCGATGAGCGCCCCGGGTCCAGCGCCCCTGAATTAGCGGAGGCCCCAGCACGTAACAGCTGCCCAGCGCGTGCGGACGCCCTCTGACCTCACCTGCGGCCCACCCTGTCCCCACACACCCCTTATTTGTCAACGAGGGGAAATCCTATCGCTTCTTCCTGGCCCGTGCGTGATGATTTAGTGTGCACAGCGCAGCCTTGGCTCAGGATCATCTGCTTGCGAATCTGTCTCCCACCAGGGGTCCGATGTGTCCGCCACTGCATTTCCAGCAGCGAGTGATCATGGTACACCTCATTCACGTGTACTCACTTGAATCCGTCCGGCGACTGAAAAACAGTCATGCACAGCAGGGGTCAACGGGGGGAAAAAGAACAGGAAAGAAGCTGAGGTACGGTTATTACTCAAATAGCATAATCATACGATTGTGCAAAATCGCTAAAGATGAGCTCTGTGGTTATTAGAGAGGAAAACCTGATGGGTTTCTAGAATGAGTATTAATCTGGTAAAAAAAAAAAAAAAAAAAAAAAAAAAAAAACAAAACAAAAAAAAACAGCCGTGTTCCTTCGGTGCACGACCAGGTGCTCAGCAGCCTCACGGGAGCTCAGGAAAGAGCCGCCGTGTCCGGGACCGTTGCCTCTCTGTTTTGCAAGACTGGTCTTCGTGGGCCCCACCGAGTCAGGCGGGGGAAATACCCTCTCGTCCAGCTCCGTTCTCCGAACCCGTGGGCCATCTAACAATGTTTCAGGGCCCACGCTGGTTCCGGGCATCCAAGAATAATCCTCTAAATCCACGCTCCCCAGAATGTACCTTAGCGTAGGCGGGGGAGTCCCCCCAGGCTGACCACATTTGGTGCTTACCCCCGTCTACCCCGGGGCTTGTCCCCCACTGTTCACCTTGCTTTTACAAGTCTATCTTCTCTTCTTGGTCTACAGGGTAAGCCCCAGAGCTTTCGGTGACTTCCCACCCTCCCGACCTCCGCGATTCCTAAACTGTAAGGCTCTGGAGACCGCGGCATAGGACTCAGAGTTGTGCCGCCCTGTTTCAACCGGTTCACTGCACCCGCCCTGCCTCCGAGAGCCCCCCCCCCCCGCCCTCCGGGACAAGCACGAGCCCGGGCTTCTGGTATCCCCCCGGCCGGCAGCTGGCGGGCCCGGGCCCGGAGCAGGCACCCCGCCACAGCTGCCCAGCCCCCAGCCGGAGCGGAGATAACGGAGGACCGTGGCCTAGACTGTCAGGCTAAAGAAAAAAGAAAAAAGAAAAAGAAAAGAAAAAGAAAAAGTCCCTCCCGATACAGAAGCAACATTCTTCCAACATAATTATTTTCGCCCTAGGCTGAAATCACTAAGCATGATTCCGTGATATTGCAAAATGTGACCCCTAGTTGTTGGCTTTCATAATCCGTCTTCTCCTTAGAGTGATACAATAGAACAAAAGCAAACAAACAAAAACCACTAAATTCGTTGAGAGAGGGCATGGCTCCGTGACCCAGCCCTGTGACCACGGCCTAAGACTGTGCTACCCAATACGGTAGCCACTGGCCGCATGTGGCTATTTAAACTTCAAATATATTTTAAAATACAGTTCCTGAGTCAAACTAGCCACATTTCATATGCTCAACAGCCACAAGAGGCTACACCAGATGGTACAAATGTAGCATATTTCCATCCTGCAAATACTCTACTGAACGGTGCAGGTCAAAGCCACTCTTTGATCGTTCAATTATCCTACAAGCCTCAGTTTCTTCTAGTGTAAAACGGGAACGATACCTGCCTTTCCAAGTTGCTGTAAGATTTAGATAAGGTGAGAAATCTGAATGTCCTTGGTAGTTCAGTACAGCTCTACACACTGTGACTGTGTAGTCATCTACACATACGTGTAATACAGAATAAGAGTCCAACGACCGTCAATAATGGGGGCAACGGGAGTTACTATCAATCAGAATAAAGAAAGTCTATCTCAGGCTGGGTGAATGCTGCCCAGGAAGGGCGGGGGTGGGTCAGGCCATCTCAGGAATGCTGCATTCAGGAGGAAGACAGATCAGGTGAAGCAGGTCCAGAGGAGTCTGGAAAACAGTGGGGGAAGGAGCCCCCGGGATTCCTCAGCTGGGGGGAAAGGACTCAGCAGGAGCAAGAGGAGAATGCATCTTGAAACAAAGGATTGTCTTAGAAAGGGGGTGTGGATCTTGGGCAGCTGCAGAGATGATCAAGAGGGGGGCTGAATTCATGCTAAGGAAAATATTTACCGTTCAGTTGTCGCCAACGGCAATGCTGCCTTATGGAGAAGAGGGCCTGTGCTCCCAGAAAGCGGGATCCAAGGCAGCGGTTCTCATATTTGTGCATCAGGTCACCTAGGGAACTGGAGGAAATTGAGCTGCTTTGGTCCCACCTCCAGGGCTCCTGGTCCAGTAGGCGTGGGGGGAGCCCACGGTCTTGGCCTCTAACTAGCGTCCAGGTGATGCCCTTGACGGTGCCCGTCTGAGACCACTCTTTGGGGGCCCCGACTGCAATGCAAGCCGGAAGAACCCATCGGTGACTGTGGAGCGGGGGCTCTTGGAACCAAGTGGGAGTTGGACTTTGCTACTCTCGGAACCAAGCCTTCAGGGCAGCGCTGCAAGGACGCCCAGTGGGTCGGGCATCGCGGACAGCACGGACGTCCAACCCGACGAGACACAGAAGGCAGAGTCCCACAGGTCTCCAGGCAGGTACACCCTGTGCGGCCACCTCAAGCAAACCACTTTCTTGCACTTTTGCTATTTACACAAACGACACGTATAGCCATCTGGCAACGCCGCGTGCCCTGAAGGGACCGGCCTGTGCAAAGACGTTCCGTATGCCACAGTCTCCCGCGGCCGGCTCAAAACCAAATCACCAGGGCAGCCTGACCCAAGAGGGTGGCACCCAATCTCAGTGTTCTGGCCAGCAAGGAGACTAAGAGGAGGGGCTTCCGTCGCTTGCCTATGCAAGGCGACTGCCACGTGCCCGGACGAAACACAGGTCACAGCTTGCCCCTACCCTCGGCAAAAACAGACCCTACACCCAAAGACCTGTGCCTGGAGTTTTCGATAGTTTGATTCGTCATAGCCGACCTTGAAAAGAACCCAGATGAACGTCACCTCGCAAGTGGATAAACAAGTCGTGGCACATCCCCCAAGGGGCGTACTGGATAACGACAAAAGGGAGTAATGGATGGACACAAGAGGGATGGATCTCAAAACCCGGTGCTCAGTGCACCAAGCCAGACACAGAAGACAGCGTGTTATATGGTGTCGTTGATATGAAACCTTGGGGAAGACAGATCTGATCTATAGTGACGTAAAGCAGATCAGTCCCCGGACGTGGTCCTGACTCCAGTCTTCTGGAGTGATGGAGCGTTCTAGATCCTGATTGCCGCACGGTTCCCCAGGCGTATACACTCGGCCGTACACTGGAACTGTGCGCATCTCAAGTATACTGCACAAAGTTAATCCCTTAAAAACAAAAATAAATGGGCGTTGTCTGCCTCTCTGGGTTCATCCTGTTTTATACTGGACTTAAAAGTGGTGTCCCTGACGGCCTCTGAGAGGAGACTTGGGTGGCCAGGGGCAGGCGTGGGAAAGAGATCTTCAAGTGTTTACCATTCTGTACTTTTAAACTTTTGAACTGCGAGGAGGCATTAGCGATTTCTTAAAATAAGTAAATTTAAAAATAAGAAAAAAGAATTTTAGAAACATGTTCTTTGTGGGTTAGGATGAGGAGGACACAGCCCTAAGGCTCTTGGGCCATTACTCATTCTATTTCAGGTTGTGGAAATCCTGCTTCTTGAGACAGCACTAGGTACGGTCTGTGTTTTATCAAACTCCTTGGAGCTGTGCGTCGATGCCATTTTTTTTTTAGCATTATTTAGTATTCTAGCATTTTTCATAAAATATATCATAGATAAGAACACAGGCACACGGAGTTTTAAAGTAATCAGAACTCAGGACGCCTGGATGGGTCAGTCGGTTAAGCGTCTGCCTCCGGCTCAGGTCTTGACCCCCGGGTCCTGGGATCGAGCGTCACATCGGGCTCCCTGCTCCGCGGGGAGCCTGCTTCTCCCTCTCTCTCTGCCTCCCTCTCTCCATCTGTCTTTCAGGAATAAACAAAGTCTTTAAAAAATAATAAACAGAACTTGAATGTCATGTAACTACCACCTGAGTCAAAACATAGAACACTGCCTGCACCCCAGAACTTTCCACGTGCGCCTCTACGGTCATACTTTCCCACTCCTTCCAGGGATAAACAGTCTCTTGATTTTAGGGATAAGAATCTCTTTCTAGGGGCACCTGGGTGGCTCAGTCAGTCAAGCATCCAACTCTGGATTTCTGCTCAGGTCATGATCTCGGGGTTTTGGGATCGAGGCCCATGTTGGGCTCTGCGCTGAGCGTGGAGCCTGCTTACGATTCTCTCTCTCTCTCTCTCCCTCCGCCCCTCCCCCACCTTTCCTTCCATCTCTTAAAAAATAAATGTCTTTCTAATCTCCTATGTGTATATCCCTAATCAAGACTGTTTAGTTTTACGCATTCTAAAACTTAAAAGACTGGATCATTCTACACATATCGTGTGCTTCTTTTGCACAAAGCTACATCTGTAAAATTCACCAATGGTGTTGCCTATAGCTGCAGTTTATATTCACTGTGATATAGTATTTTATGGTAGGAATGCATGTACCACAATTTACTCACCCATTAAAAGATTCATGGACACTTGGACTTTTTTTGGTCCATTGCCTATTAAAAAAAAAAAACCAAGTCCAAACACACAGTCTGACATTCAAGGTGACCATACTACCCCCAAATATGAGACCTGGCCAGTGCCATCTCCCTACTTTTCTCTACCAACCACTACCCGATTGTACCTGTTAAGTATATTGGTCAAAATATTATGAACAATTTCTTATGCCTGGAATGCTGCTGGCCTTCCATCAGACCTTTCCAACTCATTCCTGTCCATCAGGGTCTCGTTCCAGCCCAATTGCCCGATGAAGGCCCCACAATTTCTCCATTCACTATGCTGTCAAACCCCCAAAACCTCACCAAATGAATGATGCTTTCTGTTTCCACTCCCACACTTACTTCATGCAGCCTTGTTATACCCATTTGCTACGGCTGCGTCTCAGATTTTGTGCTAGTATACAGCACTAACATCTTACAGATAAAGGGCGGGTAAAAAACGTTAGAGCTTTTGAGCCCCAACTCAAGATCTTAAAAGCTACTGCTTGTATCAGGCACTAAATCATTCAAAAACATTTAAAAAGTTACTTTCCACAAAAATGCAATCACACCAACTAAAGAAGAAAAGAATCATCACTTTTACCTAAGACAAGATTTGGGTTCCTCATATTTCTAACACAATCTTTTATTCTCATAAAAAAGATAGAGTTTTAAAGTCTCTGGGACACAGAATGCCAGAGCTTCAGGTAAGTTAAGATCACTTGATAAGAAGCACACTATTTAAAGAAAATGATGACCTTGAAAATTGTTTTAATCCCAAAAGCCGGGGGGAAGGGGTGTAAAAAAACCTAACATTTTAATGGAATTAATGGATCAGAAATGACAATTGATAAGTATTTCAGTTGTTAATATAAAAAGAGCTCCCACAAATCAATAGGAATAAAAGCTCAATGGCACAACTAAAAATATGGACAAAGTTATTTATAAATAGACAATAATCCAAAGGAAAGATAATTATAACGGCTCTTGAACCTAAGAAAAAATTGTCCAATGCCAGAGAAATGCAAATTAAAACCAAATTTGGATACCCCTCTTCACCTACCTGATATGCAAGATCAGAAAGTTTGGTAAAACACTGTTAGCAAGGGGTCTAGAGACAGGCAGTCACACACATTGCTGGCTGGAATACAGATGTGTGGAACTCTAAGGAAATCCTATAATGATAACCATCAAAATTACACATGAACAGGGGCACATGGGGGGCTCGGTCGGGTGAGCACCCGGCTCTGGATTTCAGCTCAGGTCATGATCTCAGGGTCCCGGGATCCAGCTCCAGAGGGCTCCCTGCAGGGAGTCTTGCTCTCCCTCTGCCCTTTCCCCTGCTCACATGCTCTCTCTCTCTCAAATAAATAAATCAATTGCACAAAAAAAAAAAAAAAAATCACACGTGCACATTCTCTTGGACCCAATAACCCCACTTCTGGGAATCTATCCTACAGAAATGCTTAATATATGCAAGATAATGCATGTCCAAGGCCATTAGCTGTAACACTGAAACAGCAGAAGTTCGGAAAATGATTTGTGACATCCTTATGATGGAATTCTATGCGGCTGAAAAAGAACAAGGAAGTAATTGCCAAGACGTACAAGAACGGGAATAGCCCAAAGAGCATCCCACAACGTGCGTAGAATACTGCCTATTTTTGAAAATAGACACAAGCTGGAAAGATACAGAGGAAAGTAGTAACATTGGTTGCCTTTGGGAGAAAACTGGGTGGCCGGAGACCGGCATGGGAAAGAGATCTTCAAAGCCTGCGTCCTAGTGTAGCTTTAAATGTTTGAATTCTTGAGGCTATTCACTGTTTCTTAAGCAAATAAATGCAATTTAAAAGGAAGAGGATTTAAAAACATGTTCCTCGCTGGTAAAATGAGGGGCACACAGCCCTCGGATGCTTGGACTGTGCTCGCCTACTGCGGTATGTCCTCCCTGTTTGAGGGCTCCCAGAACTTCAGAACAGGACAAAGAAATCTGGAATAAACACTCGAAGCACAGCCAAGGTGTCCCAAGTGAGCTCCCATCCCGGGACGTGGTAAGACACAGCTCACTGGAAGAGGAGACGCAGACTAACCCAGATCAGCAGAAAGAAATCTCGAGTTGCTCCAGTTCACCCGGAAGGTGGCAAGCTGTGCGGGTTCTGTGCGCTTCACTTCCTGACTTTAAGGTCGATAAACCTGCGTCCTGCACCGAGGGGTCCCCTGCCAACCCCCGCAGGCCGTGCCCGGGCGGCTGATGCTCATCCGGAGGCCCCGGAGGCCGCGGCTGCAGACAAAGGGCCTCCGAGCGGATGACAGGCCGCGTCCCTCCCTCCCGGGGCCGCACCCTCCGCCCTCCGCGGGGAAGGCGCTTTCTGCAGAGGCAGACCCGCGGACCCAGGGGCTTTTCCGGACTCGTTCCTGCGGCTCCCATCTCGCGCCTCACCTGCGAGCGAGGCACACACCTGGGGCGGGGGGCCGCGGGCGCTGTACCTGAGCCACCTGCTTGCCTCGGTTTGCCCGCAGGGAGCCGTCAGCCCAGCCCTCCGGGGGATGCCAAAGCACCGTGCGGCGCCCACGCCGCGGCCCACGACGGCGGCGCCCCGGAGCGTGTGGCCGAGCCGGCCGGGCTGCGAGCCGGGCGCAGGGGCCTGCGGAGCTCGCGGGCGCGGAGTGGGCGAGCGGGCGACGCCCCAGCTCCGGAGGGCGCCGGGCACACCTGCAGGTCAGGCGCCTGGGCCCGCAGGCGCACGGAGGGCGGCAACCGTGCACCGGGAGGGGGGACGGGGCAACCGTGCACGGGGGGGGGGGGGAACGGGACAACGGTGCACCGGGGGGGGGGGGACGGGGCAACCGTGCACCGGGGGGGGGGGAACGGGGCAACGGTGCACCGGGGGGGGGACGGGGCAACCGTGCACCGGGGGGGGGGGGGAACGGGGCAACGGGGCGCCGGGAGGGGGGGGACGGGGCAACCGTGCACGGGGGGGGGGAACAGGGCAACGGTGCACCGGGAGGGGGGGTGCACGGGGGGGGGCAACCGAGCACCGGGGGTGGGGGCAACCGTGCACGGGGGGGGGCCGGCGGCAACTGTGCACGGGGGGGGGGGACGGGGCAACTGTGCACCGGGAGTGGGGGCAACCGTGCACGGGGGGGGGGGGACGGGGCAACTGTGCACCGGGAGGGGGGCAACCGTGCACCGGGAGGGGGGCCGGCGGCAACCGTGCACGCGGAGGCCCAAGGCGGGGCCGGGCCCCCCGCGCGCCCCAAGGTCACCCGCCGCCCCGGGGGGCGCCCCGCCGCGCTCACCAGAACAGCAGGTTGGCCGCCAGGAAGCCGAGCAGGCTGCGCCGCGGCCTCTTCCAGCTCAGCAGCTCGTCGGCGCGGCCGCCCAGCCACAGCCCGGGCTCCCCGAGCAGCCAGCTCACGGCGGCCGCCACCCCGCCCGCCGCCTCCGGCACCTGCAGCCCCGCGCCCGCCGCGCGCTCCTCGGGGGCGGCCCGGGGCGGCGGCGGGGCCCGCGGCGCCTGCTCTCCGGCCGCGGGAGCCGGACATCCCTCCGCGCCGAGCTCCGCGGGCGCCGGGCTCGCCATCTTCGCGGGCGGCCGGGCTCGGGCTCGGGCTCGGGCTCGGGCTCGGGCTCGGGCTCGGGCACGCGCGCCTGCGGTCGGCGCCGGGAGGGCGGCGGGTCCCCGCGCGGGGCGCGCACCGTGGGGCGCCGGCGGCCGGGGGCCTGGTGACGTCAGCCCCGCGGCGGCGGAGGGGCGGGGCGGGGCGCTCCCGGGAAGTGGGTGTGGCCAAGCCCGCCGGGGCGGGGCGTCGGCGGAGGGGGCGGGGCGGGGCGCTCCCAGGAAGTGGGTGTGGCCGAGACGGGGCGGGGCGGCGGCGGCGGGGGCGGGGCTACCGGGGAAGTGGGTGTGGCCAAGTCCGCACGGGGCGGGGCGGGGCGGCGGCGGAGGGGGCGGGGCCTGCGGTCCTGCCTGGGGGCGGCCGCGCAGCCAGGGGAGCGCAGAGGGTGGCGCGGCACCGGGGAGAAGAGTCGCCGAGGTCCCGCGAGCAAGGGGCGGCGGCCACAGGGGGCCCTGGGCCCTGGGTGGGGGGCGGGGGGCAGGCGGCCGGCTCGGACGTGGCGGCCCGGACCCAGGAGCCCTGACCCGAGGCCCCGACGCTGAGGCCCGGACCCGGGAGCCCTGATGCGGGAGCCTGGACGGGGAGGCCCCGACGGACGCGGAGGCCCAGACCCGGATGTGGAGGCCCCGACTGGGAGCCCAGACCCGGAGGCCCTGACGCGGGAGACCCCAACGCGGAGGCCTGGACCCGGATCCGGGAGCCTGAAACCAGAGGCCCCGACGCTGAGGCCCACACCCGGACGTTGAGGCCTGAACGTGGGATGCTGGATGGGGAGGCCCCAACGCCGAGGCCCAGACCTGGACGCAGGAGCCTGGACCCGGAGGCCCCAACGCTGATGCCCGCACCGGGATGCAGGGGCCTGGATGCGGGAGCCAGGACGAGGAGCCCCGATGCAGAGGCCCAGACCCGGATGTGGAGGCCCCACCTGGGAGCCTGGACCCAGAGGCCCGGACACGGGAGCCTGGATGGGGAGGCCCCAACGCGGAGGCCCGAACGCAGGAGTCTGGACAGGGAGGCCCTGACGTGTAGGCCTGGACCTGGCCCTGAGAGCCTGGATGGGGAGACCCGGACACTGAGGCCCACACCCAGACGTGGAGGCCTGGACACGATATCCGGGACGGGGAGGTCCCAACATGGAGGCCCGGACCGGACACAGAGGCCCGAACGCGGGAGGCTGGATGGGGAGGCCCAGAAGTGGAGGCCCAGACCCGGACGCAGAGGCCCGGACTGGGAGCCCGGACCCGGAGGCCCAGATGCGGGAGCCTAGACGGGGAGGCCCTGATGCGGAGACCCCGATGCGGAGGCCTGGACCCGGACCCGGGAGCCTGGACCCGGGAGCCTGAACCCGGAGGCCCCGACGCTGAGGCCCACACCCGGATGCGCAGGTCCGGACTGGGAGCCCGGACCTGGAGGCCCAGACACGGGAGCCTGGACGGGGAGGCCCCCATGCGGAGGCCCAGACCTGGACACAGAGGCCTGGACTGGGAGCCCAGATGCAGGAGCCCGTACACGGGCCCGAAGCTCGGCAGTGAGGAGGGGGCGACGGGGAAGCCGCTGCCGCGGGGCCTCCACAGCCCCGTGTTTGCGCGAGTGCGGGGGGAGCCACAGGGACTGCACTGACCCCGGTCACTGCGTTTTGCGCAGCCTCGGCCTTGACCCCGGGGGCGTCGGTGGCGCCGAGTGTCTGCCCCGTCCACCCGCCGGGAGCCCGTGTCGCGGCGCAGGGCTGGCTGCGGAGCAGGGACCGCCTTCTGCCCGGGGCACCCCGGGGATGCTCGCCTGCAAGGCCTGTCCACACCTCGCGGCACACACGCCCCAATGCACCGGTGTGCCTGCTGCAGGTGTGCGCCCTCGGCCGCGCTGGTGGCTTATGGGGACCTGTTCAAGTTCCCTTGGGGTGTGCTGAGCCCCAGGGAAAGGCTTCCGCCCTCAGGAAACCCCAGGCCGCGGGGGCTCAGCAGGTGCCCCCCACTGCCGGGCCTGAGAGCCTTAACTCCCATCACCCAGGTTAGGGAAGGAGAGGCAGAGCCGGGTTTCGGGCCGATTCATGACAATGGCATTGGCCAAATCTCGAGGAGGAGGGAGGCGAGGTGGTGGTTTCTGCCGGGAGACGAGGAGAAGGAGGTGCACGCGGGCGGGTACAGAGTTCCTGGGGGGCGTTGCGGCCCGCTGGGGCCTTGAAGGACGATCCACTAGCGGGGGGCAGTCTGGGTGCTTTCCTGCAAGCGCGGGGGGCTCCGCGAGCCCCACTTGCCCTTGAGGAGAATCTGACCACCGAGGCAAGCGGCCAGGGACGCCCTGATAAAGCATCGTGGAAACAATTCAGGTATTTTTTTCCAGAAAATAAAGACTCGCCTTTGCGGGGATGTTGGCCCTGCCGCACAAGCTTCCGTGTCAGCTGGCCTTGGGGGGCTTGGGCGCGGCCGGGTGGTGACATCCTGCCATCTCCCCTGCACTGCATCTGGAGGGCACCGGAGACCAGGGACCCGGTCATCCCCATCGACCAAACAGCGTGGACGTGGACGTGGACGTGCTGCTGGAAACACGGCTGCAAGACTCTCCGAGTTCCTTCGTCTCCCCGAGTTCTAATTGCCGTCGTCGGGGTCTGTGGAAGTGGTAGACGGTGTGGACAAGAAGGCACGTAAAGGCTAAACTTTTGTCACTGTGCGTGTTTTGTGCAGTAGGTTTTGTCTCTGTAGGGGACGTGGTCTCCTCCGTCCTACCCACCCGTAGCAGGTGGCCCGCGCGGGGCCACTCGCTCTTCCTTCTAAAGGAGCTGGGAAGCGTGCAAGGGGAGGGAAGAGAACGAGTGACTGGCTCTCACTCCAGAGGGCCACACAGACGTCAGGCCGGCCCTGGGTGGATGGAGGCGCCCCAGCAGCGCGTCTGTTTTGTCTTAATCCTGCAGTAGGGCCGTGACCCGAGTGGAGCGGCGCACGTAGAGGTTTGGGGCTGACGGTGAAGGGTCACCTTCTGTTCTCACCATCGCCTCTACTCCTTATTCCTCATCTTCCTCCATCTCCCCGCCACTGGGCAGGAGCACTGGAGAGCGGACTGCGGGCCGGAGAAGCGGGAACGTCGGCCACAGCGGCGACGCCCGGACGGCCCGAGACCCGGCTGAGCTTTCCAAGGCCCAGCTCGCTGGAGGGGAGGGGCGCGTCTGCCCTGGGTCCGCGGTGGGCGCCCGGGGTCGGAACGTCCCACCCGCAGTCGCCTGCGCCTGCCGAGCGTGGGGTCAGGGGTGCTCAGCACCGACGAGCAACCACGCACCTCAGCTGATGTCACACAACGGGGGTGGTTAAGGCCTCAGGGTGGTGATGGCGACCTGAGGTCCTACTGCACCTGGAGGGTCTCCCCGAAAGGGACTAGCCTCCTCGTGCACGTGCGCACAGCAAGGACAGCTCGGGGCGTTAACTTTTTTTTTTTTAATATTTTATTTACTCATGAGACACAGAGAGAGGCAGAGACACAGGCAGAGGGAGAAGCAGGCTCCCTGCAGGGACTCGAGCCCAGGACCCAGGGTCACGCCCTGGGCTGCAGGCAGGGGCCCCAGGACCCTAAGCTCCATCCGTCCCCACTGGGCCAGCACCTGCAGCCACCTGAGTGGGGCAGCTGTGCCTTGGTGCTACCTTGGAGGAGGTCGCCCAGAGGACGTGACTGCAGGTGCACCCACAGTGAGACCTGGGCAAATGCGGGCTCCCCCCGCCCCCGCCTGTCCTCGGAGGGTAGGTTTTGTCACGCCTTCCCATGGTAGGAGCCGTCTCAAGGACGCGGCCCCAAAGGGTGCTGTTGCATACGGCCTCTGTATGACCTTTAAGGTTTTGCGGACAGGTGTGGGGATCTTGCCCAAGACAAGCCTCGTCGGTTAGGTTCCTGCGTGTTCGGCCTGCCACCTGCCACCTGCCACCGGGTGGCCTGCCTCCGCCCCCGTCCTTGCCGTCCCTGTGGGGCGGGGGTGTTCAGGGTTCACCTGGGAAGCTTCCAGAGCTGGGAACCACCACCCTGGCCTGCAGCCTCCCACTTGGCACCCCCAAGCCCCTTGGTCCTGGTTCCGGCTTTGCAATTTTGTATCACTCATTCTTTGTTTCTTTGTTTACGGGCCATTACACACTCATTAGAGGCCGCTCGTGGGCTCCCAGTAAGGTGGGCTGGGCGCCCAGGTCACGGGCAGGGAGCCGAAGGAAGTGAGGTGGGGGGACTGGGGTTAGCCTGGAGGAGGACGAAACCAGCCTGGCCCAGAGAGGGGATTGGGGACAGGCCCGGCCTGGGGAAGGGAGCAGGCACGGGAGGGGAGGGGAGCCGGGACAGGCCCAAAGCTTGAGGACAGAGTGGGGCCAGCCCTCAGAAGGGCCCCCTCCGTGTGCTGCTAGGGACTTTGAGCCTGGGGGTCCGTGGGGGGCTTGCAGCACGAGGGTGTTTTAGAAAGCTGTGTGGACCGTGGGTGACAGCGCCGGGCAGGGCCTCGGGCAGGGCCTCGGGCAGCACCTTCTTGTTCACTGAGGCGAGCTGAGGGGGGCGGGGGGGCTGCCCTTGCACAGGTCTGTGGGGTCCCGGCGAGCCCGGATCCGGGCGGAGGGCAGGACCCGAGAGGCCAGGGTGGGTTCCTAGCACTGGCCCGAGCAGTGGCCTGCGTGCGACCTAGGACATGGGGGGGGGGGGGGCTGCAGGAGCTCGAGCTCCAGCCCGGGTGTCCTCTGGGCTAGAACCAGACCCGTGGGACGCCGTGACACGTCCACATGCGCCTTCAAGACGTGTGCTCCGCTCGTCACCTATGACCACCTTCAGTCCGTTAGGAATCAGGCACTAACGCTGGCGACCCTGTGGCCGGGCTGGTGGGCGAGGTGGCCCGGGTCATGGGGACCCTGTGGCCCGCGCGCGAGCGTTCAGCGTGCACCAGGGGGTGTTCGTGGGGACCGGAAGCTGCTTGGGACGTGTGTTCCATGAAGCGGCAGAGGAACCGTGAGGCACGTGTACCCCGCGCCGGGGCGGTGGGCGTGCGCAGGCCGGCGGTGGCCCTGCTGCGGCGGGTTCCCTGGGAGGCCCCGGCCCCTGCTGGCCTCCAGCACCTAGAGGCAGCGCGCTCCGCGGAGGAGGCCGGCCCGGCTCTTGGCCCGGAGGGGACGGAGGGGACAGAGGGACGCCCGATTCCCCGTCAGCCCTGCGGGCAGGACAAGCCGCCCACTCGCTCACATCATCGGGGGCCCAGGGCGCTCTGACAACGTAAGAGGACGCCCTCCTTGTGAGCGATGGGACGTGCGGTATGTAGGGCGACAAGCCCGACGCAGCCGTGTGCCCTCAACAAGAGGAAGTGTTGGCACATAGAGAGGCAAACGGGGAGGGAGCCGGGCAGCAAGGTGGCAGGTGGCGGGGTGTCAGTGGGGGGGTGGCCGACGTTCCTTACACTTTTCTATTTTTATTTTTTTTTCCTTGCACTTTTCTTTCAACTTTCTTGTGGGTTTGAAAATTGTCAAAAGAAAAAACAAATCTGTTTTAGAAGACCGAGAAAATAGGAAATCGAGAAAGTTCTTATAGTTTTGGTTTTTAAGAAGAGCATCCCCTTCTTCCTCCTTTTCCTCAAGACTGTGACCTTCAGTGATTCGTTCCTTCCATCAAGTCCTGCCGGACTTAAAATCACTGGGGCAACCCCGAGTGTGGGAATGCAAGGACGGCTGGCGTGGTGCAGCGGCGGGACGGCACTGCCTGTTTCCTCCAGAGAACCGGAGCTCTTCTATTTTTTTAATTAATTAATTTATTTATTTATTTAATTTTATTTTATTTTTTGCTTTTTTTTTTTTTTGAGCTTTTCTTTAATTTGGTCTTCTGTCAAGTAAGAGCCGAGGTGCCAGGTCCCAATTCTGGGCACTGGGTCCCTGTCCTGCGTGCAGCGTCCTAGGAGAGGCACCGTGAGTGACACGACAATGAACAGCTGTAAGATTTCTGCCTTCAAAGGGCTTAAACTCTAACACGCGCAGGTCGGCTCAGCAGACACGTTTTTAAGTGACGGTAATGAGCTAAGCAGAAGCCGGGATTCGGGCTGCAGTTACTGTTATCAGTGAGTATTAGTGTCCCTTGTTGTTCACAGTCGCTGCTATCGAAGAGCCTGTCTTTGAGACGTACACACACGCACATTAGTTCCAAGACAATAAGACTAATGGAAGGATCTCGATCATTGTCTGACTATTACGACCAGACATCCTGGGACAGCTGAAGAACAAGGGGCTTGTCTGACCTCGAGCTTGCAGAAAGGCTGGAATATTCTCAAGACAAATCGAGAGACACTCCAAGTAACCAGCACACGGTGTGCAAAAGCAGGTGCCTGGGCGGCTCGGGCAGGGAAGCTTCCGACTCTTGATTTCGGCTCAGGCCACGATCTCGGGGTCGTGGGATCGAGCCCCGTGTCGGGCGCCGCGCTGAGCGTGGAACCTGCTGAAGATTCTCTCCTCTGCCTCCGCCTCTGCCCACTCCCACTCCCCCAGCTCTCTCGTGCATGTGCACGCTTCAAATTAAAAAAAAAAACAGATCTTAAAACATGCAAAAGCATGAAGGCACAAAATGAGCGTGTGTGGAGCCGCACAGGTGCTCAGGGGCGCTGAACCTGGGAGCTGCAGCGTGAGAGCTGGAGCTGGGAAGACGGAGCTTGTCGAGAGCAGCTGCCCTGCTATGCTGAGGCGTTTGCGCTGATTGGAGATGGGGGGCGGGTGGTGTCACGGTCAGACTCCTGGAAAGGCCACCCGGGCGGCGGGGAGCACGCGGTGGGAGGAGACGCGGCAGGAGACTGGCTCACAGACCTTGTGATAGTCCGGGCGGGAGATGCTAGGTCTACACCAACACAAGGGACACGGAGGCAGAGAAAGGGGGGGCACAGCAGGCATTTCATGTCCTGCCCCTGCAGCGTTTGGTGACTGGATGGATGCTGGGAAAAGGGGGACGGGGGATCGTCAAAGATAACCCCGTATCAGGGCTGTCCAGAGACACAGAGCCAACGGGGCGTGCATGTGTGTGTGTGTGTGTGTGTGTGTGTGTGTGTGTGTGTGTGTTGTCGAAAGCTGGGGAGGATGGATTCCAACGATCAGCTCCTGCTGTCGTGCACACAGGCAAGCCCAAGGCCTCCTGGGTTGGCTCAGGGGCTGGAAATCCAGGCAGGAGCTGATGTTGAAGTTTTGAGTCTGGAGACACAATTCCTGCCCCTGCTCAAGGGGCTTCAGTCTTTTCTGTTAAAGCCTTCGACTGATTGGATGAGGCCCACCCCTACTATGGAGGGTCATGTGCTTTGCTCAGTCTCCTGATTTAAATGTTAATCACATCTAAAAAATAACTTCACGGCAACATCTAGGTGGGTATTTGATCCACCCGCCGCCCCCCCAAAAAAAACGAAAATAGGCACCTTAACCTAGCCAGGGTGACACATAAAATTCAGTGTCATCACAACCTATTGTGTCATTGCTAAAATATGAAACAGAGGAGAAAAGCTGGGGACAAATTTAGAGGAAAAGACCCCATCAATTTAGAAGGTGTTGAATGTCAGTTGGTCACATCGAGTGGTCAACTGGAAGACGGGAGACCAATTTTTTTTTTTTTAAAGATTTTCTTTTTAGGTAATCTCTATTCCCAACGTGAGGTGTGGACTTAAAGTCCTCAGATCAGGAGTCACGTGCTTGGTGGGCTGGGCCAGCCCGGCACCCGTGGAGACGGAGCCCTCCAACGGGCCCCACGTCGGGAGTTGGGTGGACGCCGTGGGACCAGACAAAGCTGTTCCAGGGGACGCACCGCTGTGGGCTGGGTGCCTCTGCGGGCCGGGGTGCCAGGGTGCCGGGGCGCAGTGTGCTCGGGGTGACCATGCCGTCGTCACACAGCTCCCCGTTTACAGGGCTCGGCAGACGGTGAGCGATGGGCATCCACTCCCAAAGTCTCGGGCCGCCGCCTACCATGTCCCGCTGTGCAGGACGTGCGGTCCCAGTCTCGGCAGCCCGGCGGCTCACGGGCGATGGGGAGAGAGGCCGGGATGGCCCGTGTCAGGGCCCGGTGTGCCGCCGGGCTCGCTGGGCACCGGCCACCGGTCGGCGGTCACTGTCCAGGCCGCAGGCTGCCACCAGCTCCCTGGGTGGCCCGGGCCGCCGGCAGGTGCACACGCGGACTGCGGGCCTCTGCTGAGCCGTTTCCCCGGCCCTGGGGGCCTGTGCCCACGCCCGGCGGGGACCTACCGGGGCGGGCAAAGGAGCCGAACCCACACGGAGGGCCGGGCTCGGAGGCCGGGGGACGCGTGGCCCGCGCAGAGCAGGTGCAGGGAGGCCGCCGGCCAGGTGAGGCCCCGGAGGCCAGGGCACGGCCCGCACGGCGGCAGCACCAGCGGGGTCACCGAGCCGAGGCAGCCGGCGGCGCCCACGGTTCAGGGCCGGAGCGGGCAGGCCGGGGCCTGGCGGCAGAGCCCGCGGCTGCAGGCCTCGCTGTGGACCCCGGGGAGGTCCACACCAGGGCTCAGCTAAAAGACGCTTCTGGGCGCCGATGCCGATGCAGACGGGGTGGGAGCAGGCCGACGAGGGGTGGCGGCCTCGTCCCCGGGCACTGCGGTGCCGGCCTGGGGGGGGCGAGCGGGTCTGGAAGTCCCGGGGCGCAGCCGGCAGGAGCGGCCACGGCTCAGATGCTGGGCTGACGACGCCTCACAGCTGCCGAGTGGGCTCTGGGGGATCCTCTGCCGCACCCGAGGCAGGCCCCCCGCACACGCAGGAAACCGGCCACGGGAACCACACGCTCCGGGGACTGAGGCCCCTAAGGGACACAGACCCGGGGGAGCCCACGGGATACAGTGGAAGATGTGATGAACGCTTCTCCTTGGATTTTCACAAGGAAGTAAGGAGTTGGGGGACTGGGAGGGATCGTGGTATGAAGTTTAAAAAGAGGGGACTTGGGGCGCCTGGGGGCTCAGCGGTTTGGCGCCTGCTTTGGGCTCAGGGCATGACCTGGGGTCCCGGAATCGAGTCCATCGTCGGGCTCCCTGCAGGGACCTGCTTCTCCCTCTGCCTGTGTCTCTGCCTCTCTCAGGAATAAATAACAGGACTTTTGAGACATGGCCTTAGGCCCTGGAAGGCCACCAGAGGGGGGGTCACACCTGCAAAGCCTCTTTTGCCCTACAAGGCGACACAGGCCCAGGGCCCAGGATGTGCACAGCCCTCACCCCACGGGCTCCCAGGTGGCTCCCAGGTGGCTCCCAGGTGGCTCCCAGGTGCCAGACGGCGGCGGGGGCGGCGGTGGGTCCCCACGTGCTGCGCGTCCACCGGGGAGACCGGACGCAGGGCCGCCCGGAGCCCGGAGCCGTCTGTCCGTCCTCCTCCCGGAGGGCTGCCCTGAGTATCCACCGCGTTCAGACACATTCCGCCTTAGAGTGACAACAAGAAACACAAAACGACGTCTGCTCCCACAGAGGTCACCTTTTTCAGGTTTTTTTAGAGGTTTTATTTTGTGTCAGTGATGGATGGATGGATGGATGGAGGGACGGGGAGCAGGGAGCAGGAAGGCGGAGCGCGGAGCCCACCGGGGAGGGCAGGACCTGGGCCAGAATCAAGCGCAGACGCTTAACCGCGAGCCGCAGGTGCCCCCGCTGCCCCCGCTGCCCCCGCTGACGGCGACCGACAAGCCGGGCTCTGCTCAGCGCCGCTCACGACAAGGGACGAGTGAGGGTGGAGGCGGCTGTGCCGTGTGCTGGCGGGGAGGCCTCTCCGGACCGGACCGGGACGTGACCCGCCAGTGACGAGGGCCCCTCCCCCTCCCCCTCCCCCTCCCCCCCCCCGTGCAGATGCCCAAGGGAGGCCTGGGGGCGCGGCTGTGCTTCCCGCCCGGTCCCTGCCGGTCCCTGCTCCAGGGAAAGTCACTGTCAGAGAGTTCCCGAGCCCGCGGCCGGCAGGTGGGACTTGCTCTTCTCTGAACCGACGGTTCTAGTTTAGACGCCGCCGCCGGTGACCTCGGGGTGCAGCCCCCGCAGGAGCGGCCGAGCGAGCGCAGCCCCGCGTCTCTGGCGTCTCTAGCGTCTCTAGCGCGTCCTAGGCCGGCTCCCCCCTCCCCCTCCTCCCCTCCCCCTCCTCCCCTCCCCCCCCCCCCCCCCCCCCCCGGCCCAGCCTGTTTTCCGCTGCCAGAGCGAGGCGTAGAGTCCGCGGCTTCGCCCCCCCCCCCCGCCCCTCGGCGGGACCCCGCGTGGGACGGTCCTGAGCTGGCCCGGGCGCGCAGAGGCCTCCAGGTTCTCGCTCAGGCGCCCCGTGCTTCGGGGCCTTGGGCCTTAACGCCGTGCGCCGTGGCTGCCGCCGGTCGGGGTCGGGGTCGCGGTCGGGGTCGGGCTGTGGCCGGTGCTCAGGGCATCTGCCCGCCGGCGACCCGCGGCCGCGGCTCCTGGCTCTGCAGGAAGGTGGCCCAGGAGCGGCGCTGACCCGGCGCTGGCCACGGCGGCCGACAGCGGCTCGTGCGCTCGCCCGAGGGCCCGTTGAGAGTCCGTGCGGGCCGGGGCCCTCGCAGGCTGGGGGCTGGAGCGGCCTGCAGGCTCCCCCCGCCCCCCGCCCCCACCCCCACCCCCACCCCCACCCCGGGGGACGCGTCCGAGGAGTCCGCAGGTCGGCACAGGGCGCCGCAGGGGCCCGGCCCCAGGACCCACGTCCCGCCCCGCGCACCCCTGAGGTCCGCGAGCGCGGGGCCGCCAACGGGATCCCCCTCCTGAGCCGTCCTGCCCTTCCCCTGAGTGCCCCCGCCCGCCACAGCCCCCAGGACCGTCCAAGGAGGACGGGGAGCCCGGGGAGCCCGGGGAGCCCGGGGAGCCCGGGTCGCAGGCACAGGAACGAGCCGGACTTGCGGAGCCACCGCAACGGGCTCGCGCACGACTAGTTCCCGGCCGAGGCCCCCGGGACGCGCCGGCGGGGCTGGGGCGGGGGCGCCGCGGGCACAGGGCTGGGCCGAAGCTCCGAGGCGCCCGCTCCTCGACGCCGACGCCGACGCCGACACGGACGGTCTGCGGACACGGCCGGGGCGCCCCTCCCGCGGCCCCGACGTCGCCCCCGCCCCCGCCCCCGCCCCCGCCCCCGCGCCGAGGGCCCCGGAGCCCCAGCGCCTACGCCGACCGCCCCGGCCCCGGGCCGGGCCCCGCCGCCCACCGCGCCCCCAGCCAGGCCCCAAGCAGCGAGACCCCGTCCTGGGCCCTTTGCGAACCCCGCGGAGCCGGGGCGCGGCCTCCCGACCCAGACAGTTCAGCGAATCAAGTCAACGGGGGCGCTCGGGGTCGGTCAGGTCACTGCGGCCGCCTCGCCCGGATGCAGACGCCTGCTCGGTTCCCTCAGCGGCACTAAACGCACCCACGGACCCTCGGACGCTCGGACCCACGGACCCACGGACTCCCGGACCCTTGGACTCTCGGACCCTTGGACCCTCGGACCCTCGGACCCATGGACTCACAGACTCATGGACTCTTGGACGGACTCACGGACCCACGGACTCTTGGACGGACTCACGGACTCTCGGACGGACTCACGGACCCACGGACTCTTGGACGGACTCACGGACTCTCGGACGGACTCACAGACTCTTGAACGGACCCACGGACCCTTGAACTCACGGGCTCTCGGACCCACGGACTCCCGGACGGCCGCAGGCCCTGGGCTCCCCGCGTGTCCCGCGGGCGTCGGGCGCCCCCTGCAGCCCAGCTCCCGCCCCGCAGACGCTCCGGGGGAGCCGCTCCACCTGCAGGGCCCGGACCGCCGGGAGCCGCCTTCCCGGCCGCGCCGCGCCCCCAGGGCGACCTCCCGTCCTGCACAGGCCCTCGCGGGGCACGGGCACGCCTGCCACTGGGAGGCCCTTCACGGCTGCGGCCTCCCGGGGGCCACCGGGGGCTTCTCGTCGGCCTGGCGGGGGCGCGGACACCGGCGGGAGGCGCCGACCCACAGGGGTGCTGGCGGGGTGCGCGGGCGGGGCGGGGGCCTGCGGGGCGGGGCCGGGGGCGGGGCCGGGGCGGGGCCAGGCGCTCGCGCGGAGAGAAAAGCAGAGGCCGGCGTCTAGCCGTCTGGGGTGGGGGTGGGGGGCAGGGGGAGCAGGGGAGGCGGGGGGGGGGCCCGCACGGCCTCTGACCTGCGCCGCACCTGCGGCTCCGCACCGTCACACCCCCCCCCCGTGCACGCGGCGCTTCTGTCCCCCCCGCCCCAGGGAGATCCGCGCCCGGCCACACCGCGAGAGCAGCTCCAGCCCCTGCTCCGGCTGCAGATGCAGGAGGCGGGGGTCCTGGCGCCGGCGGCGGGAGGGCGGGGCCTGCCCCGGCGCGGCCTTGGGTCCGGGACGGAGGGAGGGACGGACGGAGGGAGGGACGGAGGGAGGGACGGACGGAGGGAGGGACGGAGGGACGGGTGGCGCGGGGCCAGTGCGCGCGGAGGGAGGGAAGTGGGGGCTGTGGTCCCTGAGGACAAGGGACGGCGGAGACGGTGGCTCGGCTTGCGGCCAGTGCGGCCGGCGGGCACGTGGCCTCCTCCAGGCGCCCGCTGCGCCCCCTCTGACCCGGCGAAGCCTCGGCTGAAGGCCCAGGTGTGCAGACCCGAGGCCTCCAGGCGGGGTCACAGGCCGCTCGCCTTCCTGCTCGTCCGCCACCTGCGGCCACACCCGGTCGGCGGCCCCTGCCTTCAGGGGTGCGTGGGCCTCAGTGGGGCGACCGTCCGGGGCTGCGGGGACCAGCTGCGACCCTGCCCGAGCCCAGCGGGCGCTTTGGTCCGGCCACACCGCCGACCTGGGTATCCTCCACGGGGAGCACGGGGCAGGCACGTGGAGGGCCACGACTCCACGAGGAGACATGTTTTGGGGTGAGGCCATGTGACCTGAACACTGCAAGGCCTTCGTTCCGGATTCCACGGGATCCTGTCACCGTCTCCGTCCCTGGCGTCCTGCTGCGTGTCTGAAGGAGCAGTTGAGGGGTCTGTGCGCCCGAGACCCGGTGGTCAGCTTAGGGAACACGCAGCGTAGACGCATTAAAACCAAACCGACCACAAAACCCAAACCCCAGGGGTTGTTCGAATCACCCCGATCAAGAAAACACACCGCAGGGCGGCTGAGATCCTTTATTGTCAGACTGTGCTGGAGCCAGCGAACAAGGATTTCTCACGCGATCCCGGAGAGATAAGGCAATTGTTTTTCTTTGTGGGCAGACTTAGTTGGCCTGAGTCTTTACAACTTTTCCATATAAAAATAAAAGTCCAAGACCAGATTATTTTTCTTCTGGTCATAAACGCTGATTTATTTACAGGCACTGCGTCAGATTACCATCGTGACCTTGGGATAAAATGTATTTTCTTAAAGTCTCGGCATCTATACGGTCAGGGTTGAGATTTGCTCGCGCGTTACACGCCTGGAGAAGGCAGCTTTCTCCACCCGACCCAGCACAGCTACGTGGTCATCAGCCACCTGGAGCGACACCAACTGACCTTCAAAGAAACGGTTTTTAACTCAAATCTTTTAGGAACTAAAGCTTCCAAAATGACTTCCAATGGTTCCAAAGACGCGTTGGAGTCAGAGTGGTCATAAATACAATTCCTTGCGTGGGCCACCTGTCTGTCCACAGTACAGCAGACACAGGGCGCAGGCCTTGCTACATGTAAAACAAAACAGGGTCAACTGTGGTTCCCGAAGTACAGCAAAGACAGGGAAAGCCAGGACTCTGGTCTGTTAATGAACCCCCTCACAAAGTCACAACCGAAGAGCAAAACTCTCAACTATTCAAATATACAGACAGACTGTTTACACCATTGCACATCCTCTTCCCTTTGCTTTTAATGCTCATGAGACGATTAAAGTGATGAGTTTGTGAACACATGCATGCGGGGCAAGCACACAGACGGGAAAGAGGAAACAGAGAAAAAAGTTAATATATGTCCACGAGGAAGGCTGCCAGCAGCGCTCCAACTAAACTGTCCTGTCCCCTTGTGCTCCCTCTGTTCCCCCCTCGCCGCCCCCTCACCTTCCTCAAAGCGGGGAAATCGGGTGGGAGGTTAGTGCAGAATCGAGGGGTCGACACCCCCCTCCCAGGCTACGTGTCCCCTGAGTCACCCGGGGGTGCTTCCCTTCAGTAGCACAGCTAAGGCACTTCTGGCTGCTTTGGCGGCAGCGGGGGTGGGGGGGTCCTCTCTATTTTAAGGCATGTGTCATCTAAGAGTAGTAAAGCTTTCGAAACTGGGCCGTTAAGGTTGACAGCTTAATACGGGATCACGGAAACGGACGGGGCGGAAGGACCCTCGGAGACCCCTGCCCGGGCAAGGGGCTTCCAGGTGCCCCGGCTCTGAGGCAGCGGTGGCGGAGGCCAGGAGTGGCGCGTCCAGACACGAAGACACGGCGGCTGCGGCGGCCTTCACCTGGAGCTGCCCTGGCTGCTCACGGAGCGCGACGTGCTGTAGCGTTTCTTCACGATCATGCTGATGTAGGCTTTCATAAGCTTGGCCACGTCCACCACCTGCCCGGGGAAGCAGAGTCAGCACGCGGTCGGAGTCCCCGCCAGGGCCCCGTGCCAGGGCCACCTGCCTGCCCGAGTCCAGGACCGAGAGCTTGGCGGCCCTCAACTGTTGCTCCAAGCGTGGCTTTTCTGAATACAGTGTGCGCGCCCGGTGGCTCTTGCACCCGCCCGAGGGCTCTGGCCTATCGCGGGCGCTGCGATCACCAGCCCCACTTAATACTGGCTGGTGCACACAGGGTCCCCACCGTCCACACGCCAGGGGCAGCTGCTCCCGGGATGCCGGCGCTGCCCCTCCCTGGGGCCTGCACCCCTGCCCCTTCAGGGACCCTGCCTTCCGCGTCCCTCCTTCCTCCTGACCTCAGCCCACGTCTGTTGGCAAAGTCATGGTCATTCGGTCAGGCACAACCAAAGACCCCCAGGGTGGCTCCCTCGTGTTGCCGGGCGCCCACCGAGTCTGGCAGACGATGCCTGGGACCCTCCGGTCAAGGCCCAGACGCCTGTCACTGCTCAGCCCGCCAGCCTCACCCCTCCTGCATGGTGGCCCCGGCCCTACTCCGTGATGACAGCAGCATCCACCTGTGCCTGCCAGCAGCTCCGAGTGGAGCCCTCGATCGGCTTCCTGATGGGCCATCATGAGGACACCCTACACCTCCAGAGGCTGTGACTCCATGAGCCAGAGTCAGCGGCGCCCAGGGTGGCTGCCCCCGCTCCTGCCAGCTGGCGCCCTCACTGGCACAAGGCTGTCTTGCCCCACTGCACACATCTTCCACGTGCCTCGGTTCCCTTCCTCCAATGAGTGAGACCCGCTGATAAAGCGGAACCAGGCTTCTCGGCCCCAAGAGTAGAGAAGACCCTTGGGGTGATCCCGCTTGGGCCTCAGGAGCCTCAGCGGGGAGGGACCACCGTACTGAGCTTTCACGTGTGTTAAAGCAGAACAGGTGCCCAGAAACGGGGCATCGCTCCGGTCCCTTGTCAGGGCCACAGGGGGTTCCCTCGGGTCGCTCCTTACCTCACTGGTTTCAAAGAGCAGCTCCCTCTCATCAACCACGATCTTGTACGTGTTTGCCAGCGGCGCCCCGAAAGACAGGATGTGCTCGTACTGGAAGACCTCTAACGGCCTGCCCTCCCCACGCTTGTACACGGAGACTGCGTCGGCGCTGACGCCCAGCCAGAGGTCCTGGGGGAAGCCGCCTTCCCTGCACTGGGGACGAGCGGGACACAAGGGGCAGCAAGAAACAGAGAATGGGGAGGCGGAGTCAGGCCCTCCATGCGGAAGGCCAGGCGCACCCATGTGTGTCCCGTGCCGGGGACGGATGGAGGGCGTGGGCTCCCTCCCGGGATGTGCTGGTGGGTTTCTGACTAGGTTTCCCTAATGCCCGAGGTGGGTCGACCAGCCGGTGACTCCTAACATCGCACCTGTGGAGTCCTTCCTCTACGCATCATCCAGGGAGCTCCCGGAGACGCCAGGCCAGGGAGGGTGACCACGGCTCCCCAGCAAACCCGGCAGCCCGAGCCCACGTCCCCTCCCTAGCCCGGCCTCCGATCCTTTCAAACACAAAATGTAGGATCAGAGGAAAATCCTCCAAATCCCTCCGTGCTGAGCTGTTTGGCTCCTTGACAAGAGGCTGTGGAGACCTCCCTCGAGCAGAGGGGAGAGGAAAGTCCCTTGAGGAGTGACAGGCTTCCCTGCGTGGACTGGTGTTGGAAAGGAAACAAGGCCCCGACGTGGGGAGGAGCACCCCATACGGCGGCAGGGACAGGGGTCAGGGACACCGCACAGGACGTGTTGCACAAAGCGTCTCATTTATACCTCAAAGCAGACCACCCTGAACCCGCCAAGCAACCAGTGTCCGATGAGAAGCCACGACGGGGTCTCGGGATACGTGATCATCAGTGGTTAGGTTTCTACAGAGGCTCAGCTAAAAGCCATCGGAACCGAACATGCTGAAGGGGATTGTGCTAAGACAGCCGGAAGCTCCTCTGGCCGGGCCGGCAAGCCTACCCGTCAAGGGTCAGGGAATCATAGTTTAGGTTTTGGGGGCCACGTGGTCCCTGTCCCGTCTACTCAATGCTGCCGTTCTCGTGTGAAAGCAGCCAGAGGAAGGAAGGAAGGCCGCCGCGTTCCAGTAAGTCGTCATGGTGAAGGCGGCAGGGGTCGGGGCGCACGCTGCCAGGCCTCCATCTAGAGGCAGGAGCGCAGGAGGACCTGCTGTCAGTAAAGGGGCTGCTTAACACCCGGGGAGGAGTCACAACGGGTCCTGCTCGTGGCCAAATCCCGTTTGTGACAAAAGTCCTTCCTCGGACAGAGATTCACGGGGACAACCAAATGTGAACTCCAGGTACAGCGGACCCGTGAACACCCTGGGGCCAAACTCTATGGGTCCCTACGTGTGGGTTTGTCTTTTTTAAAAAATACAGTAGAGGCTGTAAATGTATTTCCTCTTCCTTGGGACTCCCAGTATTTTCTCTTCTCCAGCTTTAAAGTAAGCACGGAACACGCAACAGGCTAAATGGGTCACTGGCAAGGCAGTTCAGGCCTAAGTCACCCCACAGGCAGTCGCGGCCGACTCTCGGGTTTCCAGCCCCCACAGTGTTCAAAGATCAGCGGTATCCAGAGTCCCTGATTTCACGTACATGGCTCAAAAAATTTTTTTGACATTTTAAATGCTGATTTTCACCAGCACTTTCTGATTGGGTCTACCTGTCGCTTCCAAAGAAGGAAGTTACCGTGAGCCCTGAACTTTCCGTGCACTCCCGATACCATGAAATCCTCCACTGTGGGGGAGGGAAACTAGGGGGAGGGGAAGGCGGAGGGGAGGGGGGGCTCTGACCACAGGGGCAAGAGCGCCTAGGGGCCCCACCTTGCCCCCTGCCCCATGCCCTGGGCCGCCCTCCCACCCCCAGCCCTACACCCTGGGCCGCCCCCCGCGCACATGCACAGTCAGCCCGGCGCACCCGAGGAGCGAGGGGCAGCTGGTCCTCACCTCCACGTCGAAGAGCGTTGACCCGTAGCCCGGCCACTCCTTGATCAAGGCCATGTACTTGGCCATGGCCTGCTCCTGGCCCACCCCATGCAGCTTCTTCCATTTGTCCACGATGCTGGCCCGGGCCGAGGACACCTCCTCCTTGATCCACATGTCCAGCATCTGCTCCTCCTCCACCTTCTGCCGGACGACGGAGCCCGTGCGGAAGCTCCGCCTCAGCGTCCCCTCCAGGAAGCTCGTCCGCCTCTTCTCCAGCCGCTCACACGGGGTGAAGGTCTTGGTGGCCTGGCTGATGCGGGCCTTAAGCCTCTGCAGGGAGTAAACGTCCTCGAGGGGTGGCAGCGAGGCGTGCGGCGAGTAGTCGCCCTGCAGGTACTGCAGCCGCAGGGCCGCCAGGACCTGGAGGTTCTCCTCGGGGGCCGGGTAGTGGCCGCGGATGACCGCCTCGTGCGCCTGAACGGGGTAGGCCGCGGGGTCAGGGTGCGCTCACCCCAGCCCCACTTACTGTGCCCTCACCCCCTTCACCTGCCTTCACCTCCCCGCAGCACAGAGAGCATCTAGCACACGTTTTACCCCCCAATCTCTCCCTCACCCCCCACTAGGGCAGTTCTGGGTGCAGCCGCCCCCTGCGTGCCCGCCCCACTCCTCGGCACCAACCACCGACTCAGGAGGCCTATGAGCGCATCTGTCCCTGCTCCCCTGCCAAGGAATCCGTTTGGAAAGCTCCTCCTACCTGTTCAAACATAAAGGCAAATTCCACGCTGTCTTTTGGCACGTTGTCCGTGTCCAGGAAGCAGTAAAGCTTGAAGTAGAACTTCCAGGGCAGGTCCCCCACCTCTGATGTGGCCGCCAGCCTAAGACGGAAGGCAAGAGGGGCTCAGAAAGCAGGAGGAGGGATGGCCCTTCGATGCCACGAGGCGCTGACCCCGGGGGCTCGCTCCAAGGACGCAGACAGCCTGTGCGAGCCCAGGTCCCGGGGCTGCGGGTGCAGAGCAAGGTGCAGCTGGCTACCAGAGCTCCTCACTAGGGCACTTGGCCAGAATGAAAGTCACGCTTCCACTTTGGCCCCACTTTAAGGCCACACACAGGCCCCCTCAGGTAAACTGCTGACCACGTATTTGCAGAGTGCGCAGCCAGAGGGGCCTGGCGAAGCACGTGCGAAGTCCCTCCAAGTAGAATAAATGGGCTCCGTCCTCCTTCCCTCTACTAGCCCTCAAATAAATACTTACAAAAATCAACACAATCGGTGTGGAGGCTGTGCTCACATGGAACAGAAATACCTTTTGTGTTCTTAGGGGAAGTTAGGGGAATGTCCTGGATCATGTATTAGAAGGTCCGAGAGCTATAAACTGCAGTTTGAAGAGGTTATGAGTTTGCTCGTGTCCACCAGCCCTGTTTCGAAGCCAATGACACGTAAGCAGCCTGGAACCAGGAGATTCCAAGACAGTGTGTACAACGGGGACCTCGGAATGTGGGGGGAAGCACAATGGGGCGCCAGATCCTATTTGAGACTGCGGCTTTACTTAGGAATCAAGAAAAACAAGCAGCATGGAGCGATGACAAATTATTTTTTTTTTAATTTTTATTTATTTATGATAGACAGAGAGAGAGAGAGGCAGAGACACAGGCAGAGGGAGAAGCAGGCTCCATGCACCAGGAGCCCGACGTGGGATTCGATCCCGGGTCTCCAGGATCACGCCCTGGGCCAAAGGCAGGCGCTAAACCGCTGCGCCACCCAGGGATCCCCAGCGATGACAAATTAAACATGCTTCAGAACAGGAACTCAGGACGTCTGGGGGGCACGGTCAGGCAGAGGCCTGGGGTCCTGGGATCGAGCCCCACATGGGGCTCCCTGCCATGTTCTCTATCTTTCAAATAAATAAAATCTTTTTTTTTTTTTTAAAGGAACTCAAATGCCTACTGAAGCTAAAACAGATGGCAAATTCAGATCCTCAACTCTTGCTCTTAACTTATTTTATCTGCTGACACTTTAGGGAGAAGGAACTTACTTTTCAAACTTTGCTAACACATCGGCCACGATGGTTCTGCTTTCGATGGCTTTATCAACGCTCCCATTGTACTCAAACAAGGCGAACATGTTCCTGCTGTCCTCCATGGCGAGGCCTCTGATCAGCTTCTCCACCACCTGCAAGACACCCCGAGGCCTTGAGCTTCCAGCACACCGTCCCGGGTGCCTTCACCAGACCCCAAGGGCTGCGGGCACAGCGCACAACGCCCCTTGAACTGTCATGTGTGGCCACCTAGAACCTCAAAGGGGCTGTTTCTTCAGTGTTCTCGAGAAATCAGATTTCTCTGGTCTTTGTGAAAAAGAACACAGAGTGTCTTGCCCACCGGAGGAGAGACAGATGCCGGGCAAATTTCTTGCAAACCCACACCAGTCGGAAAAGTGCACAGAAACTGCAGCCCTTTCATCTGGTACATTCATCCACTTCCAAGAAACAATGGCTTCAACCAATGTTTCCTCTTTTTGCACCGAAGCTTTTCTGGGTTTTAGTCCTTCTTTTACCCAATTTGTTTTATAATGCTAAACATAGGTTTAAAAAAAAAAAAAAAAAGGAAATGTGTACCTCCAGCCCACCATCCTTCTAGATAATTGTATGGCAATCAGAGGCCCCTTAACACGGAGATGCTACAGCAAACCCGTGTCGTGCACATGAGCTCCACGCGGCCGCTTCTCACATCAGCAAGATTAGGTCTCCGACAATTCAGTGCCAGCTTTATTTTTGTGCCCCGACTCATCTTTGATACATATCTTTACCTCCTTGTACCTGAGTTTAGTTGTGGGTCACACCTTGTTTACCAAGTGGCTACACTACGCAGCCCAGAGCTGCCCGTTCGCCACCCGACCGCATGCCACCTCTGTGACTTACAGGCTCCGGCAGTTAGGTACCAGATGGCACCGGCGACGCAGGGGCTCGTCCCTCACCTCGCCGGCTGTGGTGTGGGAGTTGATGGTGATCTTGCACGAGCCTCCACCATGGCAGTACACCGTGGACGTCATCTCCTGCCTGTGGATCAGGGCTTCTATTTCATCTCGGGAAGGCACAAACTCTCTGCATTTGGTTTTCTTGAGCGATTCATAAATGAAGAGGGAGTATTTTTCCATCTCGGTTCCTGGAAACTGGTCCCGTATCCTAGGAGACAAACACTTCACTGTTAATTGCTAGACTGCGGCTGGCTGGCGTCTGGGAGCTGGGCTGCTTCAGGCAGCTGCCAGCCTCAGCCGCCCAGGCCCCCTGTGGCGCGGAGCAAACACCACTCACTCTCCCTCCAGTGGGCCTGACCCTCCTGCGCAGGTTTTGTTTAAATGCAAAAAAAAAAAAAAAAAAAAAAAAATTCCCAAAGAGCCAGTGCCCTAACAGGGAGCAGCTCTTGCTGCCAGCTAGCTCCCCGCCGCAGTGCTGCTGGGAGTCACGTCTCATTCCGTCGGACGAAAACACTTTTTCCATAGTTCACCAGAGTCTGAATCACAGTGTTTCTACCGGTTTTGGTCTGGACCAAAATACCCAGGCGTCCCCCCAGTCCACTCATACAGGCAGCGGTAACTACGTGTACTCAACGTCATCGACATCAGGACACCACACTGACAGGGGCCCAGTGCCAGTGCCAGCCTTGCGTGTGGCTTGGCGTGGGGACGAGGACGCCTCCCCTGTGTAACCCGTGCCAGGGACCCACCAGCCTGACCCGGAGCCCCTGACCACACCAGGTGCCTTCTCTCTCACATCCTCTCCTCTAAGCCACGACCCACCACGGCACTGTGGGACTGCGCTGCCCTGGCCGCCTCCTACCTTCTCAGGTGGAAGCGGAGGTACTTGAGGATCCCCCGGCTCGGCAGGAAGGTGCAGCTGAGACACGTCAGGATCTGCCAGCTGCACAGGTTGCCCACACTGCCTGGATGGGGCACTTTGTTGGTCTGCTTGATGAGCTGGCAATACAGCTCGTCTCGCAGAGGTCGGAGGTCATGCCCAGTCTGCAGGATGCCTTGGATTATGGGAATGGGGTCAGACATGGATTCCAGTTGCTGGAGGGAATTGAATATCTTGATGGCTTCATCCTGAAGGGTCGTGTAGCCCTTGTCCTTGAGCACTGGGCGGAGACAGAACACAGAAGTGTTTACACCCGGGTCTGCACAAGGGGGACACTAAGCAGCACACAAAGGGAGGGCTGGGGACAGACAGTGACGTTCCCCGAACCTCTGCGTCAGGGGAAAAACACCATCAGGACAGAGGTGGGCAGCGTACACCACTGAACCATTTTACCCCACAGACCACCTGAGCACTGGTCTGTGGCCAAGCAGGTTCCAGATCTGTGACGTCAGGCGTTCAGCATCTGGTTGTCTGTACGTTCGGGTGGCTCTGAGTTCACAGGGAGGGCTGGTGCTTCCTGACTCCCTTTAGAATTGCTCTGTTCGCTCGACCATCCCTGTACCAGCGCACACAGCAAGTGCCAACGGGACATGGCTAAGGAGTGACCAGGAGGACGGAAGAGTCGCTGGGAGCACGGGGTCGGGGGACTCACGGTTCAGGTTTATGTCTCCGTAGGGAAGGGGCAGCAGCGGCGAGTGCAGCGGGTGGTGTGTGTGGCGGAGGATGGGGTTCCGCTTGTAAATCTGCTCCACCACATCAGAGTTCAGGCAGTTCTCCTTGGAAGCAGAGGACCCAGTCAAATGAGCATGCAAGCTCATCCAAAACGTGCGTGTACAAGCACAGAAGCATCTGTATTCTTTTGTGTGTGTGTGTGTTTTTTTAGTTTTTTAAAATTAAACTTTTTTTTTTTTTTTTTTTAAGACAGAAGGTGAGTGAGTATGAGCGGGTGGGAGGGGCAGAGGGAGAGGGAGAGCAGGTCAGGCTGGCTCCATGCACTGAGCCCCCGTGGGGCTGGGGCTCACAGCCCTGAGACCGTGACCTGAGCTACCCAGACGCCCCACGCAGGAGCACTCCCTGGAGTCCAGAGCATCCAGAAGCCTCAGGACTGTGGTGAGCACACAGGCACTGGCTGGTTAGGGAAGTGTCCAACTCTGGATCTCAGGTCATGAGCTCAGGGTTGTGGGCTCTGTGCTCAGCAGGGAGTCTGCTTCCCTTGTCCCTCTTGCTCTCTCCCTCTCTTAAATCTCTAAAAAAACAATATTCATGCATGAAGATACCCACAGTCTGCGTTTGAAGACAAATCACACATATTTCTTACACACGACCCTTCCTCTTCATTTCATGTATATTTTCCCACATTAAAAAAAATCCACCCCCGAGATTATATTTCAAAAAATTAAAGTTTTTGCTGTTGCATCGAGCTTAAACCATGTATTTTTTTTATCTGTAATTCATATAAAAAAATATATATTCTGCTTTCGTCCTTTAGGTGTATTCTCTGTATACCTGAAAATTATACTTGGTGATAGGTTATTACTGAGACTGTTCAACATGACTGCCTTCTCTTTTCGGAAATTTAAGAGCTCCCTTCATGGAAATTCATCACGTATTTATGCTCCTAAAATGTTAAATTGGGATTCAAGGAAGGCAAAGTTCCTTTTAGAACGTTAAATAAACAGGAAAGTTGAAGGAGGGGCAGTGAATCATTCTATCCTGGTAATTTCTACTATGAAACTTCTTTAATAACTCCTGATTGAAAGCCAAAGGGGGGGGGAACCTCAACTTTAATTATTTCAATGATTTTATATGGACTAAATTAGGGCAACCCGATTTTTTAAAAAGGATTGCTTCACATTTGGAAAATTCTATCACTCTTTTAACGACAGATTTCAAATTAGAGACTCTAAGAAGAGGTAAGATGTAGCTTTGAAGAGAAAGTTCAACTGATGTGTTTTCACCCGTTTCTCAAAAGAAAGCTTCAAAAAAAGTTTTTTAGAGCTAGACAGGAAGTTGCTGGCATTCGGCACCCTGGGTCTTGTGCAAAGCTCTGTGGAGTCTTGGGAGAATAAATGACCTAGTAGAACAGCTCCAAACACCCAGGACACAGCCCGCCTTGGAATCAAGGGGCAGACCCGGATTCGGGGGAAATGACATACGAGGCCTGCCCCCCGTAGCAGCATCGGGCCGCTCCCCTGGATCTGATGAGCTAACGCCCCCGATGAGGACCAGTCAACGCCGCCTTGCTATCATTCCCAGATCCTTTCTGTCACTGCTCCAGCCCTTTCCCTTGTATTGGGAAAATCTCTGATGGGTAACTTAGAGGAACGGCAGTAAAGATGATCCCCGTGACCTGCTTCTGCATCAGGGACTGACCAGCTGCGTGAATAGGGCAACACAATACTCCGCATTCTGTTTCCATTCCCGAAAAATGAGCGCGGTCATCCCCGTGCATGGCCGCCGTGTAGTTATTCCTTGAAATGTAGACTCACCGGGCGATTCATGTTTATGAAAAGGAAATTATGGTTTAAATCACAGTTTCAGGTCGATGGTGGTCCAGAGACTTGGACGCTTCCTGTGAGCTTGGAGGTGCCTGATAAAGGCGCTGAGTTCTCTAGACCATCTAGGCAGCGAATCCACTTACGTGCTCTAGTAGCCGTACAGTAAGAGAATTGCTGGTGCTCCCAGGAGGTCCCCGACCCAGGGCTGAAGGGGAACGTGTGGCACAGCAGGTCATCGCCTGCACCCTGATCACACCCTGACCCTGGGCGAGGAGCCTACGCCCCACACCTCAGGCCATCTTCCCTCTGTCCACACGGCCCATCACTCGGGTTTGCCTCGGCAGCAATATTTGATGCCCCACGGAGGCGAGGTTTGTTTTTAAAGATTTCATTTATTCATGAGAGACAGAGAGAGAGGCAGAGACCCAGGCAGAGGGAGAAGCAGGCTCCATGCAGGGAGCCCAACGTGGGACTTGATCCCGGGACCCCAGGGTCACGTCCTGAGCTGAAGGCAGGCACTAAACCACTGAGCCACCCTGGGATCCCAAAGAGGTTTCTCTACTGTAAAACTTCACCTAAATTGCAGCATGAGATTTCTAAAAGCAGCGACGTTCCAACACGAACGTCATCTAAAGTTAGTTTTGATTATAGAATAAAAATGGAGCTCGGCCAACGTCTGGATTCCCAGGGTGGGTCTCAGGCCCCTACCTTGATGTCCTGAATCAGCTGCTGGGTGGGAGTGTCGATCGGGGCCTTGGTGTCCGTCACGTTCTGGATGGCGCTGGACCACCTGGTGGCCTCGTTGAGCAGCTTGGTGTACAGGCGGTAGCAGTGTTTGCGGCCATACACGGTGATGTTCCAGTAGCCTGCGGCACAGGGTGACGGCCGCGTGAACCCCGGGGACGGCCGGCACCCATGGCCCGGGAACCCAGCACCCTCGGAGCCCATGCCCTCTGTGACGAGTACTCGCCCAATCCCTGAGCATACCAGGCACCCACATACCCGACCGCATGAGGGCTCACAGCTCAGAGGGGACCAGGTCTGATAGCAAATCCAGGCTTAGAGCTATAAATGGGGGCTCCGGGGGCTCACCGGGTTAGCTGTCTGCCTTCCGCTCAGGTCACGGTCCCGGGGTCCCCGGGTCATGGGGTCGAGCCCCTGTGTCAGGCCCCGTGCCTCCCCCTCTGCCTGCCGCTCCCCCTGCTTATGCTTTCTGGCTCTCTCTTCATCAAATAAATGAATAAAATCTTATTATACATAGAAAACGGCCTGCTTTGCTCTGAACTATACGTGGCTGTATATACTGCACATATGTACACATATGAAATGCTACCATTTGCTCTGAAAGAAAAACAGGCATAGATGGAGTTGCTTTTACGGCTCTGGAACCAGAGTGAGAGCGCCTCAGGCCCTGACGTTCCTCTGCCTTCCCATCACGTTTCCTCTCCTTAGCGCCCCTGTGAGAAGCCCTCTTGCTAAGCAAGCAGTCTGTGTGCCCACAAACAAGCGGGCATTTGGAACAGAGGAGCGATATTCAAAAAAAAGAAAAAAGAAAAAGCACAAAATCACAACTAGCAACAAAACTCAAACAATCCAGAAATATTTTCATGATTCAGAAGATAAGAGAAAACTATGCTAACATGACTGTTCTTCATTGCTCGAGGTTCATGAGCCCCTGAGGCCCCAGGGTTTAGCTTCTGGGGGCCGCGTTAGGGCTCTCCCAGTGCCGGGCTGGGAACCCTGAGCCCAGAGCCAACACGGTCCTGGGAGCATCCGGGCAGTGCAGGGAGGCAGGCCCTCCGTCCCGCGCTGTCCGCCCACGTACACTGAGCTACCCTGCGGGGCCCCAGAGGGCGCATTGGCGAGACGTGAGCCGCTGGGGGGGCACGCGGGGGCACACTCATTCCCTCGCTCTCCTCACCTGTCTCCTTGAAGATCTTCTCGTCCGGGGGCACCACCGAGCAGAGGCTGTTAAGGACCAACGTGCCCAGTTTCAGGGCATTCTTCTCGGAGCTCTTGTAGTAATCCAGGGAATTGTGGGTCAGCACAAACCACCGCTTCTTGAGCTTCAGCGAAGACATCTTCGGGCTGTTCTTGCCTTCTTTGTGTAACCAGCCTGCAAAGATTCAAGCGTCCGATAAGAACCACGAAGGGAAACACCCAACAGCGGGTAGCCCGCGGGATACTGACAGGCGGGTCCTGCCGCCACATATTTGCTAGAAAGGGCCACCGCCACGTCTCATGTGATTTATTTTTTTCTTTTAAAGCGACTTCAGGAGTCTCGAATTCTCACAAACACTGCTCCCATGGGAGACGCCGCAGGGTCCCTGCCAAGGGAAACCGAGCTCCAGGACTGAGCCAGGCATGGCGGCAGTCACCTCTCACGATAAACTCCTGGCCTTCCACTCTGGTGTCGCCCTTGGATCTCTGCAGCAGGGTTATCCAGTGATGCATCTCCTCCGGCGTGTCGGCGTTGCAGTGGAGCACCCGGTTGGCCGTGATGATCACAAATGAGTTGGGTCTGCGCAACGGGGCGAGAAGGAAGCAAACAGCCTTATCTCGACTGGTGGCACCAGCCGTTCGAACTAAGACCCAGACGCCTGTCTCCTGGCTCGAGGACCACAGGGGTTAAAAACCGCGGTGCCGCTTGCGGCTCAGGCCAAGGCAGATGTCGCCCTCTCCCGCAGGAGCTGCTTTATGCATCACTGACCTTTACACTTGGAGCCACACGCTGGAGGCCCTCCAAGGGGAAACACTGCCTCATGCAAAACTTTCCAGATGACACTGGGTTTGGGGGGTGGAGGGGGCCGGGGGGAGCTAAATAAGGAGACAGTGCGGGGAAATCCTTTTGGGCGCCTCTCCAAAGTAACTTTCTTCCTGCCCCTGGGTCCTGCCTGGGATCGTGCTGCCAAGGGGCGGGCGTGCAACGTCGGGCAGCAGTAAGAGGACATCGGCAGCGGGGGAGCACGGAACATTTGACATGCTGGCTGACGCCTGCTACCAAAGCCACCCTGGGCCGTGTTTGCATTGCACAGCGGTCTCACAGAGGCTCATTTCCCAGTCGGGGATCAGGGAATGATGGAAATGCACTTTCTCCCTCCTCCCTTTGGCCTGGCAATGCCCTGCGTCGGTCCTGGGCTCCTGCTCTTGGGCGGTCCTGCATCAAACCACTCACTCAAACTAGTGACAGTGAACGATTTCTTGCAGGTGCTCGACTGCTGACTGTAGCTAAGTGCTGCAGAAGGTCGAGAAAAAGCAAGATTCCCAGGACCGGAGTAGGCAGACAGGTGCTCCTCAGAACTAAGAGACTTTTCTATAGCTGACGGGAGAAGGACGGCCACTGGAGGGAGAGAGGGGCCGAGGAGGGGATGCAAGGTCCTACATGTGGATCCTCACGTGCCCAGCCTGCCGGAGCAGAGGGGTCTGGGTGAGACACAGGTCGTTATGACGAGAACCTGACTGTCAGAATGACATCTGCATGACTACTGACAACACACACTTGTCAAGGTCCCCAAGCCAGGTGCGGGGTGGGGCGGGGTGACACCAGGCGACGGGTCTGGGGTTCCAAGGGGCCTTGGTCAGTGGCCCGATGGAGACTCTAGGTCATTCTGCCTGCTAGGTGCTGTTTTCGTTGTGAGTAGGAATACGTCTCCACTGGCTTTCTAAAGCTGCGTTCCTGAAGGCAGCAGCCAATTTTCATTCTTACTCAGAATTCAAACAGCAGCAAAGGAAAATAGAGATGACGAAGACAAAGGTCAGTGGTACAGACTCCTGAGGCCATCTGCCTTCGAAACACGCTGGTGCAAGGGCACGGATAAGGTGGGGACGTCAGAGAAGAGTGTCTGTGGGTTCATCAGTGTCCTACGTCAACGTTGCCACCAGAGCTCTCTTCAAGTTCATCACTGAGTCTAGAAGGGGAAGGGCACCCTCCCCATGCTGAATACTGTTTTCCTGCACAGGCGTGGTCTTCCTCTAGGCAGCCTGGGTTTACCCCTGTACCCAGATGGAGAATATTCCTCCGGTGTGAGCGTTTCTCACTGTCCCCTTCCCCAACATCCCGAGGGTACCCAGAGAGGAGGACTTCCCGAGGACAAAAAACTGGCCACAGGGAACGCAGACTGGGATGGAGCAGGCCACCTGCAGCCCAGAATCAGCTCACGGCCCAGGAGCCTGAGCCCTGGGGGGGCAGGAGGGCTGCTCGTTAGAGTCACATCCAAACTTACCTCTCGGGGCTGTCGGAGGCGCACACAGAATCAATCAGCCCCACGTCCAGCGTGCCCTGGAAGGGAGCAAAGCCGGGGCAAGAGACCCATGTGAGCTCCGCGCATGCGGCCATGATGTCCCTCCCCAGACTACGACTGTCCACAGGCACGCAAGAAAACCCCTGTCCTGTCTGTGTGAACTGCACAAGCGGAGAGTTCCCTGCACAAGCGAGGCCCCCGTCCTGCTGCTGAGCCCAGCCAGCCCCTACGCAGGGCGCGGTCTGCGGGTCAGTCGCTTAAGAGGAAAAAAGTCGATTAATTAATCTATCTTTATGCTTAAAACACTTTTGGTGAGAAGGGTTTATAAACTTCTTTCAACAGTACAGGTTTTCTGGCTCACAGTACGGTCCGTCACCAAACTCTAGACGGACTCTAAGAAACTCTGTACGTTGCCCTCAAGAAATTACAGCCTTGCTCTAAAATAGGACTATCCGGTCTGTGTGCGTCTAGCATGCAGTGAAGACGGAAAGAATGCGAGTCAGAATTCGCTGAGTCCCTTGAAGGAATGTATGCTGTACTTCCACGGTTTCATAAAACTCAGGAATTTTTGGGGGGGAGGGTTCGTGGAACGTTTAAAGTGGGAGGGCTGGAATCTAGGACTACTACCATCTTCTTTCACTTACTCTCTTTTCTGCAGGATCTTTAAACAAGACAGTCCTGGTTTTCTCTTTAATTGTTACTCTTGCGGTTGAGTGCCCAGAACCCCCAGCGCCCCCCCACGCCCATGGGGACGCCCCTCCCCTGCGACGCCCACGCACCACGGCATTTTGCGGGTTGGCCTGCTCATCGTGCATCTCCCGGATCTCCTGGTCGGTGGACGCATGCACCTGGCTCAGCACACTGAACCACTGGCTGCAGGGAAGAAAGCACGGGTCAGGGGGCCGACTGCCGCCGGCAACCAGCACCTGGCGCCCTTCTTGCCACCTTCTCTGTGAAAACGACGTTTCCTCTGGGCGACTTGGTTTTTCACGTGCCTACACTACTCACGGGTGAAGGGGGGCTTCACGCGGCCTGTGGCGGGCAATGCCCAAGGGCCTGTAGCTGCCACCTGCTGCAGGCTGGGACCCGTGAGACACCCTCTCCTCCAGCCCCCCAAGACCTTGCACAGGTGATGAGCACGGGGAGGAGATCCTCAGTTACATCAAGGATCCTTACTGAAGATGTGACCTATAACCTCGGGAATATTCAAGTGCCTTCCATTTTTTAAAAGTGAATTGCAGGGTAAGAAGGCCAGTGAGGTCCGGGTACCTCCTCAAGGTGGCCCCTGAGGTCTGTGCCCCGCTCACTCCAGGATGCAGTTTCCAACCACCTGATAGATAGATGAGGACAGATGCATCCTTCCTTCCCTCCCTTCTTTCTTTCTCTTTCTTTTAGATATTTTACTTATTTGTTTGACAGAGTGAGAGAGAGCACAAGCAGGGGGAGGGGCAGAGGGAGGAGGAGGAGCAGACTCCCCGCTAAGCCCAATGCAGGGCTCGACCCCAGGACCCCAGGATCATGACCCGAGCCACCCAGGAGCCCCAGGATTTCTTTTACTTTACTTTTTTTTTTTTTTAACCTGATACAATTTCTACTTAAGTATGAATAAAAACAGAGGAGAGCTGGAAACAGGAAACAATTGCTTGAAGCAGCAAGTGCAGTTATCTTGACCTGAGAACTCCTCTATCTTCACCTGAAATGAGCTTTCTCACTTGCAGCCTCATTAGTCAGACAATGAAGGAAAACAGGCCCACCCCAGAAAAGTCAAGCTGAGCAAAAGCTGTGATGCAACTAGAAACACAATACAGGCTTGAGGAGAAGGACCACAAATATCCACTCATCCGTCCTCCATCTGTCCATCCAGCGTCTATCAAGCAACTCTAAAATGTGAGAGGCACCAGATGCGGGATGCTACGACATCCTTCTCCCGCAGGGGCTAAGAAGACCAGTAGGTACAGCGGGTACGGCACTTGGTATAGGGCAGGAGATGTAAGCAAAACATGTGCACCTGCCTTTACAGAAATGTCAGTCATGCCAGGTATCCACAGCAAGGCACTAAAATCTATCTCCTATGATCCCGAAGGAGAAAAATGTGACCGAGGGGCTTGAAAATAGGCAACATATACAGATTCTTTGGGAACCCAAGGGAGACGTCTCAATGTAAATTTGCTTCATCAATTCTGATGAACTCAAAAGCAAGACCTGAGTCACTGCTTCATGAAGCTCAACAATTTCCCAAATCACTGAAAAGCACACGAGTTCAAGATGCAGGTAGGCCGCATGGGATCTCCCCCTCTCACACGCGTGCACACTCAAATTTGCACATTTCTCCTCTTGAGTCAAATTTAACTTCATCTGAGAAGAAGTTTTAAAAAAATGTGTCCTCCTGGTGAAGGGAAGAAGTCCCCTGCTAAAACATCCCAGATGAGGGGGCACCTGGGTAGCTCAGTGAAATGTCCACCTCTTGATCTCAGCTCAGCTCAGATCTTAATCACGGGGTCATGAGTTCAGGCCCTGCCTGGACTCCACACCCAGCATGGAGCCCGCTTGAAAAAAGTCCCAAATGTTAAATTTAGCAGGTTGATTATGGCATCAAACAGAGAGGATGGCTACCAAGCGCTGGTCCTATAATTCAGCTGAAAAGCTATGGGCTTTCCCTGGACCCCAACCAACCCCAAGTGGTCTCCAGGAGGCCCAGATGGGCTATAATTCCAGGTTTGCTTGTTTTTCCAGTCTCTGTCATCACTTATGGATCCAAGCAGGGTTTTCATGCATTCCCACGGGAAGAATTACTCTCTGCCCTTAATGCTGCTACCATGGTGTTGTATTAACTCAAACGTTCAAAGGGCAGAGAGAGGGGTAGTGAGAGGCACCAAGAATTCGTGACAAAATTCTAATGATTCCCAAGGTCAAAAGTAAGGGTTTTAGGCTGAAGATGCTCTCTGGCGTTGCTCAGAGGAGACGACGGGTACCCAACACAACCCTGGGGCTCACAAAGCAGCAGGAGCAGACCAAGAGACACTCTCCTGCGTCTCCTCCCCTGCATGACCCTGTGATCTATCACACTGGGGAGCCGATACCAGTTCGCTCTTACTTCATTCCACGTCCCCCCTAGAATGGAAACCAGGAACATGAGACTACTTGGTTCGGCCAATGGACACCAATCACACTGTCCTTTGAGCGTGGTCACCAATTTAAGTTCTTGAAGAACCATGAGAAACGTGATGCCTCAGTTCAGCAGGACTGAGCTGCTGTGACTTCACCCTTCCTCATACCTGGGTCTCTACTCTGTGAGATGCGGTGCATGGTAACAGTGGTAATAGTGCTACTACCTCGTAGGCAGCCGTGAGAATTAAATGAGGTGATATACGTGAAGCATCTCAGAATTTTGCCTGAAATGCAGTAATTCTCTAGGCATCAACCATCTCCTCTGTCCTACTGACTTCAGCGCAAACACCTAAGTGCTGGTCGTCGCCGCAGCGCTATCGTCTACTTAAACAACTAGTGGCTGATGCTCCCACCCTCTCAACCCTTCAGCCAACACAGGCTGTTCCCTCCCTTGCAAAGCTCAGAAGCTTCCAGAAGGTGGGCTTTGAGCTCTGGGTGGTTGCATGGTTTGCACACGCTGCCCGGGACAACTGAAGCCAGAGCCACGGGAACACAGTGTCCCATGCAGCGGCACCCAAGGCTGGAAGTCCTGGACGGCGTGCGGTCCTCATACCACACCCACCCCCCGGACCAGTCCGTCAAGCTCGTGATGCTTCAGCCGTCCTAACAGAAAAGCCCAATGAGAAAATCACGCACAGTCTATCCAGAGCCAGCAGGGAGGCACCCAGGCCCGAGCAGGAGTGAGGGTGGTGGGCGCCGGCGGCATCTCACCTGGCATCCTCTGGGGATTCAGCGATGAGGTGGAAGGTCCTGTCGGCCATGATGATGTCTATCCCGTTCTCCTTGCTGGTGTTATCTATGATCTCTCTGCAAAGCAAGAGCACCAAGGCCACATCAGGACCAGAGTCCTCCACACTGAGTGGGAAAAGCAACTTCACCACACTAATGAGTGGGTTGGAAACCATAGCCGAAAAGCCAAACACCTGCTTCAGCCTTGTTTTTTTTTTTTTTGAGAAATGATGCAGATGCCTGTGGCGTCCGGGGGAGCTGGGCTCCTCCCCCTTCCCAAGATGGGGAGGCTCAGGCTGGAAGCAAGGGCAGGTGGGTCCTTGACTTCTCTAGTCTCGCGCCTCACTCGGCCCCCCTGAGGCTTGGGATGGCTGCCCCCCTCTGGCCCGCACCTTCCTGCTCCTCTCACTGCCCTATGGAAGGGCCCCCCAGGTGATGAGGCTGCCTTTGCGCACCCCCCCATCCTTGCGGCTTCCCATGACAGCTTAAGGCCTTGGCTGGCACCTCGGACTGAGCCTGCCTGGTAGGGGCACCTTATTTCCACCGGCAAGAGCAGGGCTTGGGTGTTTCTGGAGCTCCACACCACCTTGCTCTCATCATCCACAACACTAGAAGTTTAGAACCAGTGGACCAGGTCAACAAGATCGGGGTAAACACAAGCGGGTGTTGGGATGGGACCAGACAGTTGATGAAGAAGGGTCTTGGGGATAAAGCCAGCTTGCTTTGCCAAGTGATGTTGCCTAACTTTTCAGGAGTTAGTAAAACATTTACATCTACCAAACCAAACAGTCTAACTAGTTGGGAAAAATAAATATCTTACAGCTAAAATCACTGAAACAAGATAGAGTGTTTTTAAAAATCAAGATGGTGCACATTCCTGGAGCAGCCTGTGACACATGGTCTGAGCAGGAAGCAAGAGGTGACGGACGGGCAGGAATCATCAGCCAAGCATCGGGTCACAGAGTCTCTTGAGCGCGGAGGCCCCAGCGAAACCGTCCAGACCATGTCATCCTGGACAGCCACGACCTCGCATGTAAAGTGAGCGGTGAGGCTGTGATGTAGCTGGAAGGCTGTGGCTCGGAACCACAGTGGCCCAGTGGATCCTGGGAAATGTTCCGAAAACACAGCTGGGGGCGCGGGGACCCTCGGGATGGAGCCCAGGGACCTGTGCTTGTAAAAACCTTCCCTGGAAGGGGAGCGATGCTATCATCACATCACCTAGAAACACATGCCGCGGCTTCTCCAATGACAGCAAGTGATGAAGAAAACAATGGCGGCGGGGGGGGTGGTGGTTGTGGTGGTGGAAACTATAAGAGATTCAAGAGATCTGTCAATGGATTAAAAATTATAGGCCTTATTTGGATGCTGATTGGAATAAACCAACTGGAACCAACAAGAGTGTTATCGCCTCCATTTGCAAGACCAGTGAGGAATTTTGAACAATGACTGGAGTTTGGACTAAGAAGTTAATGTTTTTTCTTTAAATGCTGTCGCCACAATGTCATTATGTATTAAGACTCCTACATTCTAAGTGCAGAGTAAAATATTCAGGGCTAGAACTCTGCTGCCGGGAACTTGCTGTGCAGAACACAGAGGGCGTAGGGGCGCGGGGTGGCTGGGGTTCCTGGTGGGCACAGGGGCCATGGCTGGGGGGGTGCGGGGCGAGCACGGGGACTTTATTATATCTGCCTACTTCTGCGGGACACGGATACTTTCTGTAACCAAACGTTTCAAAATACAAAGGGGATGATTTTAATTCAGGTCAATTAAAATAATCTTAATGTGGTAAAACCCTGACAGCTCCACACCCTCCCTCAGCAGAACAGGGCGGAGGCAGCCCAATGACAGCTGTGTCCTTGACCCTGACTCTCACAGAGCACCCAGGACCAGGGAGTTATTAGGGGGCACGGGGTGAGGTGCAGGGGCTCAGCCAGGATCCCCACTGTGAGATCCCCTCCGCCCTCCTCTGAGCCGCCTGGCTTTGCTGACCTCCTGCGGTGTCGGTGAGAGCATCAGGCAGGCAGGGCCGAGGCCCAGGCAGAGCTGCGAAAATCCCAGCCCCACACGGACTCTGTTCCCCAGCCTCGGCTCCTCACAAACCCCGGGGGGCAGCCTGGAGGAGTCAGTACTCTGCTCTCTGCACTTCATTATTCGCCCTCAAAATCAGATGTGTAGACTCCCCGCTTTTCAATAAATAGTCATTTGACTCCCGCTTTTCAATAAATAATCCTCTAACTTTGCCGATGCTGGTCACGAACAATGCACTGTCCTCGGGTCTCGTGGCTTCAGGAGTGAATCACTCTCAGAGCTTATTGTACTCATTTTCTAACTACGGTGACTGCTTGGTTTTGAGTGAAGCAGTGGCCGTGGGTTATCCCAAAACACTTCACATGTAGCATTGAGGTGCCCGGCTGCTGCTAAGCCCAACAATTTTCTGCAAACTTTAATTTTTAACCCAACTAATGGGTCAATAGTCCAGTGCTTTAGTTCTACAAATGGGTAGCAGAGAAAGGGGCTGTGTGGGATCCCGGGCCTGGTTCTGTTCCTCTCGTTGCTGGGAACAGAGGTGGCCGGCACAGCCCACATCGGTAAAAGATCAGGGATTCATTCCAAAAACATCTCCCAAAACATTAAAACCAAAAAACCAAAACGAAGGTAGTCAAAAGTCACAATCTTCCAGTTATAAACGCCATCCTGGGGGTGCCCCGCACAACGCGAGAGAATTAGTGAAGGACACAGCACCGCATACTTGGAAGCTGCGGACTGAACAGACCTGAGTCCTTGCCACCGGAAAAGAACCGCATAAGCGTGTGTGGCAACGGGTATAAGCAGACCCACCGGGGACATTGGTTTGCAACCAGGAACCAGAATGTGGAGCCCCCAAGGCCGCAGGCTGCATGGCGACAGCCCCAGGGCCAGGGAGCAGAGCCTGCAGGCCGACAGTCTGGCCGCACAGGGCGTCCTCTCAGCACGTGTACGCTGACCCACGGCGGAATGAGGTCTGGGCCCACAGCGCCCGGCCGACCCCAGCCCCCGGCGAATCATGCACTGGATAGAGTGACTGGGGCGCACAGACACAAACCCTGAGCACCCCCAACCGCGCCCCTGACAGGGTCTGTCCACATACCTGGCTGCCCGGACCTCCAAGGTGCCCTTGAGCTTCTCCTCGCTGTCGTTCTCGAAGTACATCAGCTTGGACTGGCGGAGGACAAACCAGCGCTTTTTCCAGTTTCTCCGGGACAGCGTGGACGAGCCGCCGCCCTTCTTATGCAGCCAGCCCTGCTTCAGGGCCTCCTGCTTGGAGCGGAACCACAGGAAGGTTTCATCCTTGAGGACGCACCAGCGGCGCTTCCAGGAGTTCATTAAGCCACCTGCAGCCCCAGGATCGGGGACAGAAGGGATGGACATGGTCAGTCCCGCTGGATCATGTGGCAGGAGCAGGCCTCGAGGCTCGGCCGCCCCCACTGTGCCGCGCCGGCCGGCCTGAGGACACCAATGCTGCCCTCCCTGCCTTCCAGCTCACAGCAGCCCCCCCCCCCCCCCCCCCCCCGCTGAGAGGCCTTGGTAAGACGCCCACACAGGGACAGATCACCAGCTCACACTCTGACCTGGACTGGGTACAGGCTGCGGGCGAGGGCCATTTCCCCAAGGGGCCGCGTGGGTCTCCAAAGGCCCCAGACAGGAGAAATTGGCCTAATTTATCTTTTTACAAGATAACAAATATTTTGTGACATCTGGGTGGCTCAGCGGTGGAGTGTCTGCCTTGGGCCCAGGGCGTGATCCTGGAGTCTTGGGATCGAGTCCCGCATTGGGCTCCCAGCAGGAGCCTGCTTCTCCCTCTGCCTGTGTCTGTGCCTCCCTCTCTGTGTCTCGTGAATAAATAAAATCTTAAAACAAACTCAGTATTCACCTATTAAAAAAAAATAAATATTTCTAGGGGGCACCTGGCTGGCCCTGTGGGTAGAGCATGCGACTCTTGATCCCAAGATTCTGAGCCCGACACTGGGTGTACAGATTACTTATAAATAAAATCTTTTTAAAAATTCCTAATGTTTTTCTAGCAGAATCATTTTATCTTGGTATTCTCGATTTCCCAAGGACACTCCAGGATGACATCTTAACCACCATCAATCAAAAATCTCTTAATGAATCCACTGAAGAACATGGAACCTACCTCAGTAGTTAATTATAAAGCGACAAGTTACTTTTTTCGATCAGCCAGTAATAAAAGTAAGGCACACATGAACAGGGATACTGAACGAATAAAGAAAATGCTTTCTTGTACAGATCGGAGATGGCGTGAAGACAGACCTCTGCAGATTAACTTCTTCAGTGACTAGCGACATAAACCTCACACTGAAACAAGTGAAGCAGGGCCCACGCGATGTGCTGGCTGGCGTGCAAAGGCACTTGCTCTCACTGAACCCACTGCTGCCCCTTCTTAAGCCCCTTGCCTGCTCGCCCGGCTGAGAAGTCCGTGACCATGCGGCCACACTCCAGAGCGGTTTCCCAGCAAGCTACAAACCTGCTGGGGGCCACCAGAATAAAACTTTTTCTTTCCGATTTGTGGCTTTAATCTGGGGTTCCCAAAGCAAGCCCAGAGGAACCTGTAGCACAAAGTCATTCTATGATCTTATCGTCTTTAGGCGACAAAGGGTAATGACATCGTAGGAGAACAGATGGGAACTCGATCTCTGGTGGTGGGCACCAGCAACCTGCGGAAGCGCTAACCCACTGCGCCGTACTGCTGAAGCACAGAGGACACTGCTAATTGTACTTTGATCAAAAAAATGTTTTTAAGTGATAAAGGTTATCTGCAGTTGTTCTGAAGACACAGAGTATACCAGCCATCAGCAGAGCCATCAGCACAAGTTTACTGGCTCTGGTGCTCTGAAGCGGCATGTGGGACTCATCCCAGCTGCCCCCCTCCAATCCTGGGTGCTCTCTCCATGCTTCATCCTTCACAGATTTTGATCGGTGCTATTAATTTCCTAACGGCAAACTCCTTAAGCAGACCACGAGGCTGGTGAGAACACATTTATGCTCATAAAGAAAATCTAACCACCAGGTTATATTTTATGATTGGTTTCTCTGCAATGTTTGGTCACAACTTCCTAAGTACTTTATTAAAAATTAAACAATGACGTATCAAAGATTAGAAGGTGATGCATTTATACAACTTGTTTTAGTTAAAAGGAGTTTACCAAAAATTCACTTGCTTACTTTCTTGAACTCTTTGTGCTTTAATCTTAAGATTTTGATGCTCTGAATATACCTTTACTTTTTCCTCAACTTCTTTTGTTTTAATCAATTTTATAGTAATGCCATATATTCTATATATATCCATATATAATCAATGCCATATCCCTATAAAGAGTGATTTATAAGGAATTCTAAAGCTAACTTAAGGGAATTATAATTAAATAGGGACAGGGGAAATATATACTATTAACAAAAAGCTTATATTTATTCTGAGAAATGCATAACACAATCTTAAAATGCTATTAGATACATACTAGATTCTGTTCTGTGACTGAATCTTTTCTTGACTATTCCAGTGAACACTTGATCACTCAGAATTTTCCAATCTTTTTTATTCCACTGCTCCTGTAAAAATTTCCACCCACCAAGGACTTCAGGTAATAGGCCCATCTCCCCTAAATTAAACCTGGTGGGGTTTCCATGAGCACCTTGGGGATCTGGGGTTGAGAACAGTAGGGCTTTGAAAAGCATGTGAGTGATATTAGGAGCTAGAATGGTGTTGAAGACGGAGGGAGGCAGAAGCAGGAAAAAGAAAAGAAAAAAAAAGAAAAGAAAAGAAAAAAGAAAAGAGAAGGAAGGACGGAAGGAGAAAGGAAGAAAGAAAGAAAGAAAGAAAGAAAGAAAGAAAGAAAGAAAGAAAGAAAGAAAGAAAGAAAGAAAAACTAAGTGAAGAAGAACAGGAAAACTACTGAGGAGGACAGTGATATGAAAAAAAGATAAACATGCCACTAGGAGAGAGAACCCACTAGGAGAGAGAAGCAAAGAACAGAAGAAACAGGGAAAGGGAGCACAGAAGTCAACACTGCTTCATGGAGGGAAACAGAAGGAAAGCTAATGAAAAGTGAAGAGTTAGGCAAACTTGTCGACAGAATGGGGGGGGGAGGGGGGCATCATCAGCAGGATGATGGTTCTTGTCATCCCTGCCCATCCCCAGGTTTGGACCGGTTCCCTCATCTAGCCTGGAGCTGGATGGACCCTTCTTTCAGGGACCCGTGTGAAAGCCCAGCCAAAACCTGGTGAGGACTGCGGCTCCTCTGGGCCCCGTCACCACCCAGAGGTCAGGGTTGAGGGGCGCCTGGAGGCTCAGTCGGCTAATGTGTCCAACTCCTGATTTTGGCTCAGGCAGGTCAGGATTTCAGGGTCATGAGGTCGAGTCCCACATGGGGCTCTGCGCTGGGCGGGGACCCTGCTGAAGATTCTTGCTCTCTGCCTCTCCCTCTGCTCCTCTCCACCCCCACCCAAGCAAATTAAAAAAAAAATGAATTAAAAAAAAATAAAATAGAAATCAGAGTGGAGACCATGAAGTAGGACTACAAGGTCCTAATTAAGTTCCTTTCCAAAAGGAACATGCTCTGAAGTCTTCCAGGGTCAGGGGCCACTAGGTCCAGTGGCAGCCACAGCATACAACCCAAATCCTCCTCATGCAGTGCGGGGTAGACGGCAGGTGAGCGGTAAGGTGAGGGGTACCCCTGGCTCAGACCTTTACTTCTCTCGTAAAGGAAACCCTGGGGGTCCTCCAACACTCCCGTGGCAGGAGAAGGTGTGGTTTGCCACAGAAGGGGCCACACCGATGCCAGCAAGAGTGTGTCAGAGAGAAGGAAGGAAAGGGAAGGGAAAGGGAAGGGGAAAGGGAAAGGGAAAGGGGAAAGGGGAAGGGAAAGGGAAAGGAAAGGAAGGAAGAAGGAAAGGAAAGGAAAGGAAGGAAGGAAGGAAAGGAAAGGAAAGGAACAGTGTGGGGAGGGGGTGTTGGGGAGGAGATGTAGCAAGAGAGGGGCAGAGCACAGAAATGAGATGGGGTGGCAAGAGGGAGGGGCCAGGGGCTGAGGACGGGATGGTGGCCGCACTCTGCCCTACAGCAGGCACCAGCGGTGCGCAGTCCAGGCAGCCCTTCGGGAGGTGTGACCGCGACAGCCACGCATCCCCCATGCACCTAAGAGGACCTGACACCAGGTGAGGGCAATGGAGTCTTCCTGGTCCTGCCCACAATCAGCCTCCATGGAAACAAAACTCAGTTTTCCACCGCGCTACCCCCAACCCAGGCGCCCCTGACAGGTCATACCTTTCATGTACAGGAAGCTGTGGAAGTAAGGCAGCGTGACGCAGCTGTACACGGAGTCGCGCCGGTAGGAAAGTTCATCGTCTGTATCAAATCTAGAGTCAAAGTCTTCCTCACTGTCTTCAAACTGTACGAGAAGGAGAGAGCCAGTGGTGAGCCAAACAGAAAAAGCCACAAGAAGGCCCAGCATCTGTCATCACCGAAAAAAATAAAAACCCAAGAGAAGCAACCTGTGGACTCGTACCATTACCACACAGGGCGGTCATCAAATCAACCAACCAATCAATCAATCCATCACAAAATAGGGACCTTTAAGGTCAAATGATCTGTGGAATTGACACATTGTGAGACATACCTTGATCCAAAGGCTTTTCTAGAAACCCTGTTCAAGGGTATAATTTTCATCAAACCATACAAGAGCAAACTCCCTTTAAATTACTATGATAAGAATACCTTCAAGTCTTAGAAAATCAAGGGGATACTTAATGCACGCCCCCAGACGTAAGCCCATAAGCTGGAAAGGGCATGGGTAAGCCACGGAAGAGTCCAGAACCAGGCAGCACATCCCGGGAGGGGACGTGGAGCCAGGGAGGCTGGTTGTGCAGTGAGCCCGGGGCCATTCCAGCTGATTCAGGGCAGGCCTGCCTTCCCTACCTGCTGGGATAGCGCACACACCCCAGTGTCCGCGGGAAATGCCAGCTTGCTTGGGGTTGGGGGGAGGCGAATACCTCAGCTCCGTGTCCGACCTACCACCTGCCTCAAAGTTCATTTACCAGTGACGGCTGGTGGCCGGAGAAAGCAGCGGACAACCATCCTCAAGAGCTCGACTTGGAAAGATGGGCTGGCCCACCCCCGGGGGGGCACGGGTGAGGGTCACACAGACAACGACGGCACCAACCCCACGCCCCTGGGAGAGGGCACAGAGGACTGCGCCCCCTCGGAGCTGGAGCAGTAGGCCCCCAAGCTGTCGTCCACCCCCACCGTGTACCCCTGGGGGGGGCTCACCAAGGACTGCGCCCCCCTCGGAGCTCACCGAGGACTGAGCCCTTTTGGAGCTGGAGCAGTAAGCCCCTGAGCCGTCATCCACCACCACCCTGCACCCCCAGCCCCCGGGGGGCTCACCAAGGACTGCACCCCATTGGAGCTGGAGCGATTGGCCCCTGAGCCATCGTCCACCGCCACCCTGCACCCCTGGCGGGGGGGCGGGGCTCACTGAGGACTACGCCCCCTCCGAGCGGTGGGCCCCCTCCCTGTCGTCCACCCCCACCTCCCCAGGCTCACCGAGGACTGCGCCCCCTCCGAGCTGAAGCGGTAGGCCCCCGAGCTGTTATAGGTGCCCACGGAGCAGCGGTAGTCTGGGGACCACTGGCTGCCGTATGAGGTGGAGAAAGTCACGCTGCTGCCGGAGGTGGCGGCGCCGTCCTCATAGTCGTCCCGGTCGTAGTCGTAGTGGCTGTCCGCAGACGGCAGGGCCCCCCCGCCCTGAGGCATGCAGTAGGCGGGCTCCCCAGCCACCGAGCTGGGCTCCGACGGGCCGAGCAGGAGGGAGCCGTCCGCGCTGGGGCTCACAGGCACCACCGTGTCATTCATGTACGGGTCCTCCTCTGACGATTCGTCGCTCGTGCGGATGCCGCTGGTCCTCTGGTCCGAGTGGCCGTGCTCGCTGGGGTTGGGCGAGTCCTTGAAGGCGTCGTCGTCGGCCTCGAAGCCCTCGTCCACCTCCTCCTCGGGGTACGGCTGGCTGAAGTTGAAGCTGGGCCTCTGGGCGACCGCGCCCTCTGCACCCTCCGCACCCTCTGCGCCTGGGGCCTCTGCGCCCAGGGCCTCGCCGCCCGCCGACAGGGAGCGCTCGATGTGGCGGACGCACTCGTCGATCTCGTCGAAGTTGAGTGACTCCAGGAACTCCTGCGCCGCACGGCACGCCTCGTCCTCCAGCCGCCGGAGCTCCTCGTCGCGCAGCTGCTGCAGCTTCTGCAGGGAGGCCTCGGTCAAGGACAGCTCCTGCCGCTCCTTCATGCGCTGCAGGTCCTCGATCTCCTTTTCCAGGCGGAGGATCTCCTCCACCTGCTTGTTCTCCTTCTGCTTCTCTAAGTCGCAGTGCAGCTCGGCTGCCCTCTGGCTCTTCTGCAGGGCTTCCAGCTCCTGCTGCCTCCTGGCGGCTTCCTCCTGGGCGGAGGACGGAAGAGGTCAGAGAGGGTCCCTGCAACCAGGGCGAGCACAGCCACAGAGAGCCCCAGGACACCTGGATGTGCCTTCTGGGGGTTGATGCCCTCTGCTCCAAATTGGTACGCAGAAGCCCTAATCCCCCGCACCATGGAATGGGTATTTGGAGATAAGGCTTTTGTTATTTCTTAAAGATTTCATTTACTTATTCATGAGAGACACAGAGGGAGGCGGAGACACAGAGGAAGAAGCAGGCTCCATGCAGGGAGCCTGATGTGGGACTCGATCCTGGGATCCCAGGGTTACACCCTCATCTCAACCGCTGAGCCACCCAGGTGCCCCTGGATATGGAGCTTTAAAGATGTGATTAAGTTAGAATAAGGCCCAAAAAAAAGAAGTTAGAATAAGGCCAGGAGGTGGGCCATAACCCCATCTGACTGGTGTCCCTGAAGGTCCAGGAGATTGGAACACACACATGCACACACCAGGGATGCACACACACACATGCAAGACCACAGGAGGACACAGCGAGGTGGCGGCCATGTGCAACCTAAGGAGAGGCGCCTTGAGAGAAATGAAACCCGGGACACCTTCACCTTGGGGGTCTGGCCTCCAGAGCTGCAGCACTATTTCTGTTGCTTAATCCACGCAGGCTGTGGTACTTTGCTACGGCACCGCTAGCAAACTAAGACAGCGGCGACCCTGCGTTAGAGAAATTACGCTGTGTCCACATTTAAAACCTTAGACATCAACAGAGTTGTACTCGGTTGCAATGGGTTGCATCATAAACATCTCCTTTCAGATTCTTCTGTCATCTTTATACTTCATTTTAGTTTAGAATCCTTGAACTTTCAAAGTGTTTGAGGTGGGAAGGAAAGGGGCTAGCAAGCTGACGCGTGGGCACGGTATTCTTTACCTGTTGGGTGCGGAGCTCAGCCTCTCTTCGTGCCCTCTCTCTTTCTCTAAAAACCAGTAAATAAAAAAAAAGACGGTGATAATAAGCAAAAGCAATGGAAAAAAGTCCCAGAAGCACTTTTCAGAGAGAGCTCCCTTTTTAAAGACAGCTTTGCTAGAGACAACTTAAAAAGGATGTGGATGAACCCTCTTCCTTTGGTAAATGACTCATTCTGTACATGAATAAACATGCACATAACTCGGTCTTCGATGCTGCCAAGGAAATCTATATCCAGGCCTCCAAGAGGTAGTTTTAAACAGCAGCATCCCCTGGGAATTCTTGCTGCAGGAATGCATATTGACCCTAAAACTCAGAAAGTGTCCTCCTGCTTCATCGGAGCAAGAAAGCTACTATACCTCTCCTCTTCCTCCCATTTCCTCTTTTCTTCCTCCGCCCGCTTCTCTTCCAGCAGCTGCCTATAAATCCTCCGGGCGATCTGGCCTCTGAGTCGCTTCTGGAAAACTATGGCGGCTTTCCTCAGGTGCAAGAATCTCCTCCTCAGAAGGAACGCTCTGTAATTCTTCTGTATGATCACCACACAATAAAGGACCTTTCGGTATTGCTTTCTGAAAATAAAGACAAAAGCCGCACAACAGAAGAGCTGTTGAGGTAATGAGGCTCTGAGCTCTTCAAATGGGTTTGCGTTAATGCTACGAGACAAAAGAAGAGGGCCGAGTCTGGAAAGTCTCATTATGGAACCAGAGCGACCAGGAGGCCCCTTTGGACCAAACAAAATGGAAGAAAAACAAAAGAATAACAAACAAAACGAGAGCAAGGACCTTATCATTATCTTGGCTAAATAAACCCATGACCCCTAAGGCTGACTTGGAAGCGTCCTGGCAGTGACAGCCCAGCCCCATAGCGCTGGGCCCTAAACAGCCCCGAAGAGACTTGATGCGGTCCCTGTTCTCACGGCAGGGCGGGGGCCCTAGCGCGATGGTCCTGAACCCGAGAGCATGGAGCGATGTGGGGTTCCACGGGGCCTGCAGGTCCGCATGGGGGACAGGACTCCGGGGCGTGAGGCGAGCAGCTGCCCCCCTGGGCAAACACGGGAGCAGTGCCCGTGGACCCGATGGGCTAATAGCGGAGTCCACAGCAAGGCGGCCTGCCTCCAGTACGAGGCACAGAGGGACGGGGTAAACAATTTAAATGTCTCAGCACCGTCCCCTCCTGTCACTGCTCTAATGGAGACACCGGAAGGCCCCTGGCCAGCTTTCCGCGCGGGGCAACCCAACTGGGCATCGCTAGTTGGAAGCACAACCCAGAGACTCCCCATGGCCTGGCGCTGACCTCCATCCAGGGGTCTCGTAAGTAAAAGCACGCAAGGGCCACCCCGCCCAGTGATGCGCGCCGGGGGAGGCCTCCCCTTGGCGCGCCACGCCGTCCCTCTCTGGGCTTCTTACCGTGCCAAGTAGCCCAAGATGTGGGCCCGGATCACCATGGCCGCCCTCGTAACTTCCTCCTCCCGTTGCTTCTCCAGCTTCTGCTCCAGGGATTCTCGGAGGAAGACCTGCCAAGGCAAAGTGACGCATCAGAAGTAAAGAACAGGGCTGGTGAACGCAGGTTCTTGCCGAATCAGCTCTTTTGGAGGGAAGGCTTTCTTCGCTCTCGGGAAATGTGCTCCAAACACACAGCCTGTGCTCTGAATGGTGCTTCTCCAACTTCCTGTGGGGAAGCGCTGCTTTGTTTTTTAAACTTTCTACTTGTGATGCACTAAGACCTAAGAAAAATACAGTCAAAATATATGACCAGGAAGAAGCAGCAAATAAAGTCCCCCCTGCCGTGTTGTTGGTTAGAGGACTGTGAGGTTGACATCAAAGCTCACACTCCCTTCAGCGGGACTACGAGCTTGTGAACAGCACCAGTCCTGCATGAAGTGTGAATCACAAGAAACGCAGAGATGCTCTATGCTAAAAAAGAAAAGAAAGAAAGGGAGGGAGGGGAAGAAAAATCCAACAACTTTGCACAACTTACTTTGGTAGTACATGAAAACTCTCTCTGCAGGACTGTCAAGTGACAACCAGTCACAGTGTCTGGGCCTCAAAAAATTTTAATGCACATTTAAAAAATTGACATGAAGAATGTAATTCTGAAGGGTGACTAAGGGGCTCAGGGTGTGACCCTGGGGGTCCTGGGATCGAGTCCTGCATCAAGCTCCCCTCAGGGAGCCTGCTTCTCCCTGTGCCTGTGTCTCCGCCTCTCATGAATAAATAAATAAAACCTTAAAGAAAAAAAAAAGTAATTCTGAAGTTAGAACTGAACCACTTCCGTTCCATCTCAGTCTGATCCTCACAGGAATACCAGAACTGGAACAAAACCGATCCCAGCAATTTGCTGGCCTGTTTCTGGGAACAGGCACCTCAATCCTGTGCGTGTTAAGTTTGGGAAGTGTATCTGGTAATTGGCATTCTGTATCAGCGTTCCCAATACTTGAAAAGACGTGAAGACATTAAGACCCTCCCTCAACCACGGTAGCTTTGAATTTCATAATTTCGGATTTACTGCATGCATAAGAAATTCTGAACTATTCCCTAGAAGAACTAGTGCCAAACATTTGTATGCTTTTCTGTTAACGTTCAGGGCAGCCTGGAAGCATCCTGCTGGTGGTGGGCGGGAGGCTAAACGACACTCTTTCTCACTCATGATGTTTTGATTTATGTGCCTCTGACTCATTCTGGCCCATAATGATGCAGGATGTTTTCTTAATAGCACATTTTCCCAGACACTCCGCTCCGTCTCTTCCAAGACATTTGGGCAGAAAAAGCACATAAAGAATCCTACCACCATGTGACTCACAGAAGCTTTACCTGCTCCCGCTCTGGGTTCCCGAGCACTGGTAAAACTCGACCACAGATCATCCTCTCAGGAAAGTTTTCCATACAACTGTCTTCCTATAACTGCAATTATATACCCTCCTGATGCCTGAAAAAACTGCCTCTTGGTGGGGGGTGGGGGGGTGGAGGGGAGAAAAACAAAGGACAGAAGCTACAAGTACAAAACTTCGTTACTTGATGATAATCACAAGTTTTCAGTAATAAGGATTTCTGTTCAAGGCAGTTTTCATCAAGGCTGGGCTTTCAAGAAGTCTTTAAACTTCTCTGCGACTTTCTTCAGCCTTAAAGATCCCACTCTGATGCCGGTGCCGTGGGGAGTATTTATGGGTGCGAAGGTCAAATCTTGGGGGAAGCACGGTGGTGGCGGGGCTCTAATGAAACAGATCGCAGTTCAGTGACCATCCACCTAGTGCATGAGCAAACAGAAAGCTTTATGAAGGGAGGAGGGCCTCCCCCGATGGAAGTCTACGGGAAGTCCTGGCTGGCACCTGGCTGGCACCAGAAGCCCAGGAGCACCTGTGTGAGCGCCGGGTTCAGGCCGGGCGAAGGTGCCCTGCGCCGCCCTTCCTCTAGGGGCTCTCCCGCCAGCCCAAAGGCCAGGAAACAGCAAAAACACTCTCAAGGAGCGACTCGGCCTAACGACACCCAACCGTGACTTTACGCAACGCCACCAAGCAGGCCCCGCCATCCCGCCAGCCCGCGGCGGTGAGCACATGCCCATGGTGCCGGGACGCGGCCACGGCGCAGTCAGCGTGGCCCAGCCACTGGGAAGGGCACCGCCCAGGCTCAGGAGAGGGCCGTGTCCACTCGAGGGGCCGCCCCCCGAACCCCGCTCGGCATACGAGGCGAGCACCTCACTTGCCTTTGCCTCATCAAGGCCTAAGGGCGGCTCTAGTTCAACGTCTTTACTGCCCCAGGACGGCGGGTACAAGCCTGGCTGCAAGGTCCAGGTGCTCCGAGAAACCAAAGCGCTGGCATCAAAAGCCCACGCAAGAGTCGAAGCAGGTCACCGGCCACCTGACCTCTCGGGGTGGACACGCGTGGGAACCTTCTGGACGGGCTGCTCATCGGAGGTCCCGGCAGGACTCCTGCTTTCCCTAGGAACGTTCCCCAGCGCCCACAAACTCCTGCCTTCCAAGTACGAAACGTGTTTGTATGTGAGCCAACTCCCTCGGGCCTGGCACCGTGCTTCCCTTGCTGACCACGCCGCCGCCCACGTTGGCCTTCGTCATGCGTGACGGGAATTTCTTCACCAGGAGATCCTGATCTCTGTTAGATTTCAGGGCTTCGAATACAAAGAACCTGCTGGCAGCAGCACTGACCGAAACACACACCAGGACGTAATAAAGTCCAATGCCAGTCGGGGTCAAAGCTACTTCGCAGACATGGTTCATTTCCTTCCCCGCATTTCTGTGGACCGCCAAGCGTCCTTCCTCCTCCTACCTCCAACTCGTCACCAGCTGAAGTTTAACTCCTGTCTAACGATCTCATCTCGATCCACGGTGAGGCCTCTCCTGGGGAGGCGGGGTCCTTACTCCCAAAGGACACAGCGCCCGATGACTGATGGGCAGCTGTGGCGTCTTCTCTCCAAGAGCCCGGTGGCCTGAAGGGCAGCGTCATCCTGTGTCTGTGGCCCCTGTGCTATGCCCGGGCCCAAGCCCCACCTGGGGCTCGTCTCCACAATGTAACTGTAAGTGAAGGTGGACAGGTGCTCGAGGGCCTCGAGGGAGCATGAGTGTCATCTGAGATCATGACCTGTGCTGTCACTCCACGGACGAGGTGGCGGGTGCCAGGAGCGTATCCGTTGGCACAGAATACGTTATCTTTTTGATTAAAAAATCAGAGTAGGGGACACCTGGGGGGCTCAGCAGGTGAGCACGTGCCTTCAGCTCAGGGCGTGATCCCAGGGTCCTGGGATCGAGTCCCACATCGGGCTCCTTGCCTGGAGCCTGCTTCTCCCTCTGCCTGTCTCTGCCTCTCTCTGCGTGTCTCTCACGAATAAATAAATAAATCTTTAAAAAACAAAGTCAGAGCAGGTGATGCTGTATTGTCAAGAGCTCCCGTGTTTAGGCAGCTTCCCTCTGGGGACTGAATGGGTGACATCTCAGTCCTGTCCTGTAGGGTTTCTAGAGCTTACCAGACACGGAGTGAGCTCCTAACTCTGTGCACCACGTACAAGAACGAACAATTAAGTCTACACTTGCCCCCGCATGACAGAGAAGTCTACAGGCGATGGCAGGGTCAGTGTCACAGGCGGACGGATGGAGACAGAGGGGGCCTGGCTCACTCTGGGGGGGATTTGTTGTGTGGGGTACAATGGGGAACATCAGGAAGGATTCCTGTCCTAGTCTCTCTGAGCTGAGACTGGAAGGGTGAGTCAGGTAAACGGGGACGGGGTGGGGGAGAGCGTCCTGAGGTGGCCCCACAAGCAGTCATGCCCAAGTGTGGGTGCGATCTGGCTCACTTCTAGCCAACAGTGTGGAACCGTGAGGGGCTGTGACCTCTGAGACTGCACTGATCATAAAGCCCCCCACGTGGGGAGACCACAGCTGGACTCTCCTGCAGCCTCCAGGTCGCGGGCACGTCACGCGGGGGGCAGGTGCTGAGCGTGGCCCTGGGGGGCAGCCGCCAACAGAACTGGGACCTGAGGCCCCACTGTGAAGACCCAGGTTCTGGCACCGCGGAAGCCTGAAGAGGCCCCCGAGCTCCAGTGGGAAGGCGGCCCGAGACCCCGGCAGAGGAAGGGTCGGCCACGCCACATCTGGGCCCCCGCCTGGGACTCGGTGGGGCACCTCAACGTGTGTCACTGCCGCAGCTACGCTACAGGTAGCTCGTTCCACGGCACAGGTAAGCGACCTGTCACCTCTGCGGGCCACCTGCATCCTGCAGAGGGCTGAACCCTACATCCCTGGTGAGACCGCTCAGGGGCATGGGCGCGGGCATGGGCGCAGGCTCAGTCTGGGAGCACCTGACTCTTGATTTTGGCTCAGGTCGTGACCTCAAGATGCAGCCCCGAGCTCAGTGGGGGAATGGTTGAGATTCTCTCTCCCCACTGCCCCTGCCCCTGCCCCTCCACCACCTCCACCCTCCCCTGCCCCTCCACTGCCTCTCCCCCTCTTTTTCTAAAATAAATCAATTTTTAAAAATAATTAAGAGAATATGTCCATTATCCAATTTCCCTCGCTGAGTGTCCCCACATGATGCCTCAATACTCGTCCCTGAGGTTCTGGACTGAATGTCTGTGCACCCTCTCCATCCCCTGGGGTGACAGTTGGATGAAGCACCTCCAGGGAGTCCGGAGGTTTGGAAGAGGTCAGGTGGGTGGGGGCCCACAATGAGATCAGTGCCCTCTAAGAGGAGGAAGGGAACCCAGAACTCTCTCAACCCTTGAGCTTAGAAGAGGACCCACCCGGCACCTCCAACCCCCAGACTGTGACAAACATAGGTCTGTCCTTGAAGTCACCCAGTTGGTGGTATTTTGTTGCAGTGGCCCAAATGGACTGAGACACTCAACCACTCTCCTTTCTCCCCCACACCTTTCTTTTATCTGAAAGATAGAGAGCTCAAGTGGGGAGGGGCAGAGGGAAAGGGAGAGAATCTTATCAGGCTGCACGCTCGGGGCTGAGCCCAATGCAGGGCTCCATCATGACCCTGAGAGCCTGACCAGAGTGGAAATCAAGAGATGCTCAACCAACTGAGCCACTCAGGTGCCCCCTTTCTCTTTCTCTCTCTCTCTCTCTCTCTTTTTTAAAGAAACTCTTTGGTTAAAAGAATGTAACATGAGTACAAACTTCAAAATACTCTTCTGAAGCTGCACTGCTACCTATAGGGTCAGGGGGTTCAGCTGTGAGGCCCACGTCTGACTTTCGAGGACGTCCACACACTCAAAGGTCAGCCCGCACCACCCGCAGCTGCCTGCTTTCTGTGCCAAGTCACATTTCGGTCGTTCCTGTGCGACGAGGCCTGGGAGTGGAGGGAAGAGACAGAGTGAGAGGCAGTGGAGGATTTGGGCCGCTCCCTGATACAAGGAGAAAAGGTCGCACAACCAATTTTTTTTTTTAGCTAATTTTGGCGGTTGAGGCCAAACTGTCTGGAATCAAGGGTAAAGGCCTCATCTCAGCCACACCAGCACGTTCTGAAAGTGACCTTCACTTGGTTTTCTCGACTGGATTTTTGTCAACCTACGAGATTCCAGGCTGTTGGCTGGTCTCTTGCACAACAGCTCCTGTGGTGCAGGGACGGCATTCGGCATTTTTTTTTTTAAAGATTTATTTATTTTATTCAGAGAGAGAGAGAGAGAGAGAGACTGAGAGGCGCAGAGACACAGGCAGAGGGAGAAGCAGGCTCCATGCAGGGAGCCCGACGTGGGACTCGATCATGGGTCTCCAGGATCACACCCCAGGCTGCAGGCAGCGCCAAACCGCTGAGCCACCAGGGCTGCCCGGCATTCGGCATTTGAATTACAAATAGTTGGAAGGGTCTGGGCTCTCACTTCTCTGAAGCCAGAGGCCGCCCCGCACTTCATGGCACCGAACTGCCCACCAGCCAAGAGGGGTGGACAGCCTGCAAGGAACCACACACATACACACCCAAGGTCTGGTGTTTCCAGAAACAGAGTTCCTGACAAGTCAAGGACTTCAAATAAAACATCAACTGTCTGGAGGACAAAAGACTAAGGTGGGCACGACACCATATCTTCCAAGGTAAAAAAAACAATCCATCAGCCCTAGCACAGGACACTGGCCCTAACACCTCCAGGAGCTGAACGGGACGACCGCTCCTCCCCTGCGGTTTTACCTTGGTCTTCCCCAGCTGCCACTCGCTGTTGGAGGAGTCGTAGAGCTGCAGCAGGGCTGTGCACTTGCCCCTGATGTCGTCAGGCACTGCCGCGTTCCTCATCAGCACCTTATACCTGCAGCATAAAGACGCCCGCGTCACCTGCCAACAATTCCTCTTCTCCCAGACCCTCGGAGAAGAAAGACCATCTATTCAGCCCCGCCTTGCCTTTTGTAAAAATCCTGAAAGGGTCTTCGGACTGCATACCCAGCCTTTCGGATCCGCACCGTCTCCAGCATCCCGGAGTAGCGCAGCTGGTTTAGAACAACCGCCTGGTCAAACTGGTCTGGCATCTAAAACATGCGAAACCGTGAGAAGATAGTTAACAAGGCCTCCCTCTCATTCTCGTTCTCTCTCTCTCTCTCTCTCTCTCTCTCACGCACACCCGACACAAAAATACAGAAGAAAAAGTGAATCCCACCCCCAGGGACCCATCACTTGGCTTCACAGCACCACCAACACCATCACCCCATGAATCCTGCGCCATCCACAAGCTCTTACTCCCTGCCCTTAAATTTTTGAAGTCCCAGAGTTCACATCACCTCATTCATAAATATGATCAACACCATTTCTCGATATAACCATGGCACCATCAGCATATCTTCAAAGATACCAATGATTCCCTAGTACTTATATCCATGTTCAAACAAATTTCCAACAGTTTGAACGATCATCAACCTACCACCATTTTTAATACTGTTTTTCAAAGAACCTAAAAAGTGTCATCCAGGTGTCACTTTCTTTACTTTTTAAATTTCCATTTCAAGGAATTTGAAGGCATTTTTAAATTTTAGCCAAAGAATACAGCAACCCAGCGAGGGATACAGGGAGGGGTAGGCGAGGTTGGCATGGAGAGCGGGGAGGAAGAGAACACACCAGCGGAGAAAAAAGACAAAAATAAAGAATTTTAGTTCTCTCAATACCCAGTCAAATCCTTCATTTACTGAGAGCTTTCCACCGTGATCACAAAGTACACCCAGAAAATCCAAACCAAAGACAGGCAAAATCAAACCAAAACTCACGTCCTGAAATGTATTCTCTCCTGCACGCCATGGCCAAACAAACTGGCATTGCTGACAGGACAATAGTCTTTCAGGGTAAAACTCAAAAGTAGGCCGTTTCCCACTTACAGCTTTTGGGGCAATGACTTGTTTCTCACCAAACAGCCATTCCCTTGAACTACTTTGTATTTTATCCTGCACAACTGTGAATAAGGGGACTGAAAAGGGGTACGAGAGGATGGAAGGACGCTGTTAGGAAGTGCAAGGAAACCAGACCAGACCAAAACAAAGCAAGATGGTGTCTTACATTTGCAGTCCTTATAAACACAGTCATTATCACAAATTTGGGCTTAAAGCCGTTATCCCACAAGTTTCCCAAACTCGGAGAGAAGAAACCTGAAGAATGCTCTGCACGTCTCCCCTACAGCTTCCGCTGGAGCATCAGCCTGCCACCCTCTCCTGCAGGCTGACTGCTCTTATATTTAATCTAATTTCTTCCGCAAACAGCCTGGTCAACTTGTCTTTACTCAGCAGCAGGCTACCTGAGTATGGCTGGTAAGTTAGCGCAAACGTCCAAAACGTTGCGGCTCCCTGATTTTTATCCTTAATTGTTTAAATATCCCTAGAAAAATAAGAAAAAAAAAACCATAAAAATAGGGGAAAATTACCCTTGGTTATGTTTCCACCTTATAAAAAGTGAAGTGAGGCAGCAGCTGCAGAGGCACTTGGTTAGCGTGCTTCCGATCCATCATCTGGACTATAAGCCGAGCAGAGGCAACCCCAAGAACTAACGCAAAAGGGAGCTAACGTAGAACAAACACGGAGTAACGCATCAGACTCACTCGACCCTGTTCAGTTCGTCATCAGAGAGCTGGTGACTGAGTATCCCACCACCGGATGCCCAAAAAGCCCTTCCTCAAGCTCTCCTGGGCCGGCCCCCTCCCCAAGCCACGCCGCTCTGCTGGGCGTCTTTTCTCCCAATCCTCCCTTAACAAAGTCTGCGCGATGTTCCCCGGATTTGGCACCGGCTCCCAGGACGTCCTAAAAAATGTTACAAAAGGGACACTCCATCCAAAAAACGTTCAGCTCCACTCACCATCTCCGGCCCCTCCGTGGAACATTCCACCTTCGGCTTGGCTCTTGGGCCAAAATTCATATGGAAAACGCCTGCCACGCTGACCTTTCCGCCACAGCTAAAGACACTGAACAATAATGAACACCATTCCTGTGCTTTAAAAAGTGGCCGGTCGCCATGACAACCCCTTCCCTTCTCGGGCTAATTAGTGTGGTGTGGTTGTAGGATTTCCTACAGCCGGGAGGGGGGCACCAGGCGCAGAGGCTCCTTCCAGGCTCCCAGCCCCATTGTGTTTCTGGCCCTTCCCAGTAATTGAAGCAGGAAGGGGGACCCACTGGCAGATTGTCGCCACGGGCAACCCATGCAGCAGTCACGGGGCGGGGGGCTGTATGTCCATCAGTGGGTCTCTGTTTTGCTTCAGCTCCCCCCTCTGGTGCCTGTGACGTTAAGTGATGCCCGGGCTCGGGGCGGACACGCCGCAGCCTACAGGCACTGCCCCCAACACTTGCCCGGCGCACGGGTCTCCACCGGAACCGTTTCCAGGGCTGCACGGAGCTCACTCGCACGGAGCCCACCTGCACCGTCGGGACAGCCAAGCCCGATGGCGACAAACTCGGGGACTTTGGAAGTCACAGCTAGGCACGGGGAGTCTGGGCCTTACACGCCTGTTTACTGCATGCAAGGTGTCACGGTTCTTGCTCCAGGAGGATTAAAAAAAAAAGTGGGGCTAGGTTTTTTTTCTGTTTACTCAACACCCCCCACCAGAGCACCACATGTGTTACACCCGGCGAAGCCACACGCACGCGTCCGAAACACCTAGATGCCAGCTTGGAGGGCTCGGGCTTGTGCACCTGAAGGGTTTTGATGTAGAACGACATACACCCACCGTGCGAGGGTCCCACGGAGTAGTTCCGCGGTCCTGAAGACCCCTGCGTTCCACCCACCCATTTCCTCCTCCCCCAATCCATGCCAAGCACTAATCTTTCCATGGTCTCCATATTGCTACTGCTTTTTTTTTTTCTCTTTTAAACATTTAATTTTTTAGAAAGCAGTGTAAGGCTCACAGCAAGGCAGAGAGCATGGTAGAGAAATCTCCACTTAGGGCCCCTGCCCCCAGGTGTGTAGCCTCATCACAGGGGCCACATCCTGTTCCCAGGACCCTCACACTTAGAAGCATGGCAGGTGTCCCAATCCCCACTCCTTATCCTGCAGAAAGCCTAAAACCGTATCCAAGATTAAAATGAAATTGCTTAAGAATGCAGGAGTAAGAAGAGTATGAGGGGGTACGGGTGACACATGTTTGAACCCAGGTCTGACCGAAAGTTTGGGCTCTTCCAACCTGTATCCACTGCCTCCAGGGAAGGGGTGTCAGCGAACACGGCCCAGGAGTCACTCCGGGACAGAGGGGGCCCAGTGGACCCAGGCTGCTGTGCTTTCTGCGTCTAACTCTGATGCCAACTATTTTCAAGAGAAGCAGCCAGTGGGGCTTTAGAGTGAGAGCTGAAGGCGCTCAGACCTGCCGTGTGCCAGGATCCCTTTGCTGGCAGCGCCAAACTGGAAACAAAACCCGGGGATGTTTTGATACCATGCACATCACAAAATATTATGCAGCCGTTAAAAAGACAAGACCAAATGAAAGATGCACCAGTTGGCTCTCGGGCCTTTGGCAAGGAGAGAAAGGATACAGGAAAGTATGTATAACAATCTCATTTTTGTAAGACAATGACCTCACCAAAAAAAAAACTCCCCCCTAAAAAACAAAAAAAACCCTGCCTGATATATGGTATGGGCATGAACATTCCTCACTTTATCACGCTTCACGGTAATTGTGTTTTTCACAATTTGAAAATCCGTATCAAGTCTGTCGGCACTGTTTTTCCAACAGCTTTGTCTCTGTGTCACGTTTTGGCAATTCTTGCAGTATTTCAGATTTTTTCATGGTGATCAGTGACAATGACTCACCGTAAGCTCAGATGATGCTGAGCATTTTTTAGCAACAGGCATTTTCAAACTAAGATACGTACACTTTTTTTAAGATATAATGCTACTGCACAGCAACAGACTACAAAACAGCATAAACATAACCTTTACATGCACCGGGAAACCAAAAAATTCATGTGACTTGCTCTTTGTGATATTCACTGTATTGCAGTGGTCTGCAACCAGACCCACAGTATCTCCGAGGTAGTGCTGTCTTAGTCTCCGCATGTGCAGAAGGCCGCAGGGAGACTCATGCTTGGTATCTACTGAGCAGGGGCTGTTACGGACGCCGGGAAGAAAGGCTGCTAGGGGAAAAGGGAATGAAAATAGAGGTTGCACTGGATGGAGATAATCACATATATCCAACCTGTCTGTCTACATGGCTATATGTCTCTGAAGATGTGTAATAAATGACATTTTTTACAAGGTGAAAACCTGGATATTGAGTGGATTCTAGAGGTCCTCCAAGGAAGAGAGCGAAGAAGGGTAAGAAAAGCAGGGAGACCAAATATGAAGCTCCTGGAAGGATACTTCCAAGTACCAACAATCTAAATGTCCATCAACAAATGAATGGATGGCGGTGCCTGGCTGGCTCAGTTGGTAGAGCACGCAACTCTTGATCTCGGGGTCATGAATTCGAGCCCCACACTAGGCGTAGATTACTTATTAAAGCAAAACAAAACCCCCAAATGAATGGATGAACAAAATAGAGATTATCCAGTCACTCCTTGGGAGTATTAATCGGTCATAAAAAGGAAATGAGGCGCTTATGCTATGTGAACCCTTAGATACTACATGAAGGAAGCCCGTCATCCCCAACACACACACACGTGCGTATTATATGATCCTACTCATACGAAACGTCCAGAAAGGGAACTGTGCAGACACGGAGTTGTGGCTGCCTGGGGCTGGGGGAAGCAGGGGTGTGTGTGTGTGTGTAGCGGGGATGGATAGCCAATGGCAGGGGGATCCTTGGCGAGGTGATGAAGTCCTAAAACTGACGGTGGTGGTGGTTGCACCTGTGAACACACAAAACCCCACCAAACTGTACACTTCCAGTGAGCTGACTGTATGGCATACGAATTCTATCTCCATAAAGCTGGTTTTTTAAAGTATTTTAAAACCCATATGGACATGGAGGCATTTAAAATGCACACAGAGGGTCGTGTGGGTGCCTCAGGGCATGACCCCGGGCCCCGGGATCGAGTCCCACATCACGCTCCCTGCACAGAGCCTGCTTCTCCCTCTGCCTGTGTCTCTGCCTCTCTCTGGGTCTCTCATGAATAAATAAAAATATTTAAAAAAATAAAAATAAAAATAAAATGGACAAGGAGTGGGGCACCTGGGTGGCCCAGTTGGTTTAAGCGTCTGACTCTTGGTTTCGGCTCAGGTCACAATCCCAGGGTCCTAGATCCACGATCCCTGCACTGGGCTCCGTGTTCAACACAGTCTACCTCACAGTCTCTTTTCCTCTCCCTCTGCCCCTCCTGCTCGTACTCTCTAAAATAAATACGCAAATCTTAAAAAATAAATAAATAAAAATAAAAAAAACAAAATGGACAAGCAGCAATGGATGTGAGAGACCATCTTGATCCTGGAGACTGGAGTGAATGTGTTTAGTTTCAGGTAGCTCAAGTCTTAAAAAAAAAAAAAAAAAAAAAAAAACTGGAAAAACTTTTCCCCTACACTCTTAAAAAGTAAGATTTCAAAATGCCTAGACAAAAGAAATGACTGATAACAGAACATGCTAAGACCTCTCACAAAAATCCAGTTACGAGCAAGCCCTGCCTCCTGCAGCTTCAAACCTAAAGAAAGGGCAAGAGACATGCTGACACACAGAAACCAGGACAGCAGAGGCGCTTCACAACGAGGGTCGGAAGTAAATGCGTTTATGCATGAATGGTCTGAGGACCCCGCACACTGCCTAGCCTTTCATAATTTCATACATATCGCACAGAGATAACAGGAAGTATGTCAGCGGACTTGGGAACAGCCACCTGTCTACAGTACAAGGACATTCACTCTGTGCTTACGGAAAAAATACAGTTGGTTGATTATCTCTGGACCCTCAATGTTCTAGTGCTGCTTAGCATCTGAGAGATCTTTACAAAGCAGCCGAGGGGCCCTGAGAACTCGGGACGAGTGGGAACCGGGCTTGCCAGACAGGCCCCTGGGGCTCGCCGGGTGCCAGCCAGGGTTTCAGGGAGAAGGCATTTCTCTACTCTGGGTGGGTCGGAAGGGCAGGTGATCCCACTCTGTAGATGAGGAAACCAGAAGTTCTGTCCTTGGCAGGGGCACAACCTTCTGGGTAACAGCACGAAATGCACCTGTCCCTGTGGGGGGGGGGGTGTCTCTCTGGCTCCAACCTGCTTAGACGGCACCGTGCCAGCAAGCCCTGCGCCTGACAGCCCAGGTCCTCGGAGCACAGAAGAACCAAACGTGAGGTCTGAGCGTTATACCGACAAGTGCCTTCCTTACTGCCCTTAGTGGCTTCATAGAAAAATAGCGTTTTGGGGGATGCCTGGGTGGCTCAGTGGTTGAGTGTCTACACCTTCAGCTCACAGTGTGATCCCGGGGTCCCAGGATCGAGTCCCACATCGGGCTCCCTGCAGGGAGCCTGCTACTCCCTCTGCCTGTGTCTCTGCCTCTCTGTGTCTCTCAGGAGTAAATAAATAAGATCTTTAAAAAAAATAAGTAAAAAAAAATTTTAACTTTCTATCTCAATCTCCCACCCGCCCCCCTTTGGTAGACTGTTTCTCTGAATGAGTGAGTAGTAGGACATCCTGAAAGAGTTGTACTTTTTCCTCATATTTTGCAGTGGATCCTGACCTACTTTCTCTACATGAAATGCAGTCAACTTTATAGATATTACGTCTGCACCTGAGGGACTTATGTCATAGTCCATATTATGTTGGATGAGTCCCTGGCATCCTAAAACATATAAAAACAAGCTGATTACCTGATTCTTTATCTTGGTAAGTAGATACTATGGCGTGGGGAAAAGCACTGCGACTGACCTTACAGAGAGGATTTAATATCTTAGCTGTATTTGTATTTGCATTACCATTATCAGATATTCCTTTGCTGTATTCACCTTCAACCAGAAATCTGATAACCCTTCTTCGACATTAGAAAATTGAAGGTCCCAGCAAAGTCTAACCAAATCAACTATGTCACACTAATAAACTATCCCAGCCCTGTAATGACTGACGAAGTCTTGCAGTGGGACCTCTGTCCTCACCTGACTAATTCACAAAAAAATTCATTTAAAAAACGATGCAAGGCCTCTCCATCTCTATTTGCTGCATTTGCTACATCGGACTCTCAAAAGCAGTTCATAAATATTGATAAATATTGAATAGAAGTTTATCGTGCTTTGAAGAGTTTCCTGAAGCACGGTCACTAAAGCAGCAATATAACTTTCATGACCTTGAACAGACACTTAACAGAAGCCGATTAAATGAGCGACAAAAGTTCTTTGCATTTAGAGCGGTCATTTCACTCCCGGGCTGGTACACATGTTACACAGTTGTCGCCACTTGCAAGCTTCACCTTTTGTGCCAGGAGACAGGAGCTCAGCGCCCCTGGGGGACAGGCAAGCCCCTTCCTCCCGGGCGAGGACTGGGGAGCACCGCGGTGACAGGATGGACAAAAGCCGCGGGGCGGTTGGGCGGGCGGACTGCAGAGCCCAGAGATTTCTGGCTCCCCAGGCACAGTGCGCGCTACCTGTCCCGGCCAAGCGCCGTCCCCACCTTGGACGGGCGCGCTGCACTACTACAGCTGCAAGCTGCTGTCCTCGCCTTGGAGCCACGCAAACCCCGACGACTCAACAGGAGAGAGACTGGAACAAGGAACACGGGCCCCGCACAGCCCCCCACGCCCCACGGAATCGCCCACGGCTTGGGCCATGCCACGCCCCCGTTCCCACACCTGCGGCACACACTGAAGCACAGAAGCTTCCGTGGCACATTCAGGCCCCACAATGCGGCTCCAGCCCGCCCTCCAGCCAACACACGGCGAGGTGAACCCTACGTTTCATTCACGTTATGAGAACCCCAGCTGCGTCTGCACTAAAGCCATGGCTTCCCGCCTTCCTCAGCTGGAGCTAAGCCTCACCACCCGGAGGTTCTCCACCGCCTCAAACTGTTGAGCTTTGTGGGTCTCTTCGGGGGTCTCTCAAACACGCCCTTCCCGATAAATAGATGTGTTCCTGAAGCCTCTGACGGGCACACGTGTCACCTCCCCTGCCTAGAGTAGCGCACCTGTACTTGCCCTAGGATGTGACCGTGACCATGCTTTCTCCTGTCATGTGTTATTGCACGTCAATTAGGCATATCCGTGTGAGGTCCCCATTAATGATGCCTGTTCTCGAGGAGGGTCTGAATTTTATGCATTTGTCCCTAAAATGCCTACCATTGGCCCTGACACACGTACACTCCGGGGCTGCCTAAACAAAACTGTGGTTCTGTTCACAGCCTTTTCCAATGCACTTCTATGGCAAGGACTTAGAAACAATGTCACAAGACAGTTCATAAAAGGAAAAATGGATTAATGTCTCTGTGAAGAACACTTGTAGGACGATGATAAGACAAGACATTGGGAAAATATTTTAAAAACACTTAACCAAAAAAACACTATCCAACATACAGAAGAAGACTTACTACTCCACAATAAGAAAATAATCGCCCAATTTAGAAAACAGGGAAAAGATCTTGACACATCATCAAAGAAGATTTAGGGATGGCTACTAAGCCTGTGGGAAGATACTCGGCAGCTGTTGGTTTGGGAAATTGCTAGTTAAAACAGTGATACCACCACACACCTGTGAGAACAAGGAAATCCAGAAACTGAAAATACTCTATGGTGGCGAAGATGTGGAGCCACGGAAGGCTAATTCATAGCTAGCTGGATGCAGAATGACACAGCTAAGTTGGAAGACAGTTTCTCATAAAGCTCAGCAGTTTTATAGGATCCAGCAAGCACGCGTTTCCAGATTTAGCCAACTGAATGGAACACACAGTAACCTGCAGGTGAATGTTCATAACATCTTCATTCATAGCTGTCAAAGTCTAGAAGCAATCAAGAGGTCGTCCAGTTGGTGAATGGCCAGAGACTGTGGTATGTCCATACTACGGAAGAGTACTCAGATAATTTTTAAAAAAGATTTTATTTATTCATGAGAGACACAGAGAGAGGCAGAGACACAGGCAGAGGGAGAAGCTGGCTCCCTGCAGGGAGCCCGATGCGGGACTCGATCCCAGGACTCTACTCTGGGGTCACACCCTGGGCTGAAGGCAGATGCTCGACCACTGAGCCCCCCAGGTGCCCCTATTCAGAGATTTTTAAAGAACAGCTATCACGTTCCCTGAAACACGGAGGGACCTTAAATACACAGCATTACATGAAAGCAGTCTGAGATGAGCATATGTATCTGCTAGTTGGTCCCAATTATATGGCACTCTGAACAAGGTGAAGCTATAGAGACAGTTTATAGAGCTAGAAACATCAGCTGTTCCCAGGACGCAGAGCAGAGGGCCGGACAGGTAAAGAACAGGCAAATTTTAGGTGAACTATTCATCTGATACTGTAATGGATCCATTTGCCCAAATCCAGAGAATTTTAAAGCCCAAGAGTGATCCCTGCAGGATCCCAGGAAGTAGATCGTCCCAAGAGCATCTCAGAGTATCACAGAGGCGTGAAGGACTGGGGGCCGGGCCGTCCTAACTTTGACACGAGGTCTGGAAGATGTACGCACCGCACTGTGGCTGGTGGAGCTCTTCCCTGGGAAGGACCCGTTCACAGCGCTGCCGCGGCTCTATGGTAAGCAGATGATGACACGTGGTGGGAGCCAGGTTTCTCACTGCTGGAGTGCGGATTTTGCAAGAAAACCTTAATAAAACCAACTCTATCCAAGTAGATTTGACTTTTACGAAAATGGGAGCAGAAAGACTCCGTTCTGGTGCTGGCTTACCTGGCACCCTAAGGATGCCGGCCGCAAGGTCCAAGCGGTCCCCAAAGTGTGTTTCCAGAGAACACGCCCAAAGCTTGGCTCCATGTTCCATTATTCTTTTTAAGTACTTATATGACTAATCAGGATCTGTTTCTAGAGGAAATGGCTTGGCTGCAAAATACACGGAAGCAACTCTTCAGGGTACAGTGTGAGGACAAATGTAAAAGAAATTGGGAAATAAAAGCAGTCTCGTTTTCCCCATTAAAGTATCATTAAATGACAGATTAATGCGTCCAAAGGTTATGTGTTTTTTAAAAATTAGAAACATCAGAGCACGTGGGGGGCTCAGTCGGTTAAGTATCTGCCTTTGGTTCAGGTCATGATCTCGGGTCCTGGAATCGAGTCCTGCGTCTGCACTCAGTGTGGAGTCTGCTTCTCTCCCCTCCCCCTCCCCCTGCTCATGTGCAGGTGCACTCTCTAATCAACAGATCTTTATAAATACAAAAAATAAAATATTAAAATATACAATAAAATCACAAACATGGAGAACGTAAACAGCAAAAAGTCCCACGGCTCTCCTGGAGAAAAGCTCTCTTGCCAGTTTCCCGGGTCTCAGGCTGGACACAGTCTATGCCCGTGTAAACATACGTCTGCGTGTGCATCATGTACGCACCTGCAAGCACATGCAGGGAGACACACATACTGTTTAAAAAAAAAAAAAAAGCAAATGCAAACATGCCCTACCTTTTGTTCTCCTCCCCTAACAAAATCCCCGTCAGGACACACAGGTGGCTCCCACCTCCCGTCCTCGGCTGCACGGCAGCATCACCAGGCAGCATCACCACCGGGAGGACTTGCTCAGCTCCCAGCAGAGGCCCTTCCGCTGCTTCTACTCTTTGCTGTATCCCATGCAGATCTTACCCGATGGAAGGACACTTAAAATGGCAGAAGGGCAGGGTCCCCACCTCCAGCCCGGCCCCCGGTCCCCTGGAAGGTTAAGCTTCAGAACCTCGGCGTCTCTGCCCAATGCCATCTGCCCCAGGAAGCGGGATTCTGAAGACGCCCCGGGTGAGAGGGGCTCTGCTCCAGGCCAAGATCGCCCTGCACCCTGTGGCTCCCCCTCACCCAGTGTCCTGTCAGTTCCACGTGTTAACCAAGCAGAATGAACTACTGATAAGACTCGATGACGTCCTTCCGTCAATGGTCTATGACGTGTGTCACAATTCTGTGTGTGTCCCGATTTTCTAGAGCGTCAGACCGTGGACATTTGGGGGTTTGTAGGTCACACCACATAACGAGGTCATCTGATAGTATTTCTAGTCCAAAGGACGCATAGAAATCCACAGGGATGGGTCAGGATAAAGGGCTGGGACTTAAACCAATGTAACAGAAGTAGCAGCCACTGCGCATTGAACGCCAACGCAGTACGAGCTCAACAGGCAGCTCTTCGCCCTTTCAGCCGCCCTGTGTATCACATCAGCCCGCGGTGACCCAGTGGCCTGTGTGATAGAAGGCAGAGGAGCCAACATCTGCTCGGCACTTTGCAACGCGCCAGGCCCTCCCGTAGCCGCCTGCACGCACTCACCTCTACTTCCCTGGGAGGCAGCCGGCTGCTGGCAGTGTCCCCCTCAGCCCGCTCCAAGAACGAGTGACAGAAGCCACACCCCCAGGGAGCAGGACGGGCGCCACTTTGAGACCAGAATCCCTACAGATTCTCCCAAAATGTCCCAGGGGTGCCGTGGGTCCTCTCCCTGCCCACAAGCCCACGCCTCTGCAGTGACGCCCTGCTCTGATCCCTGCGGGTGGCTGAGCAAGCTCAGGCACTTCTGTGCTGCTCCATTTCCAGGAATCCGTGCGGCCAAGTAGTACTAGTACCATCTACAGCAACAGCACCAGTAAGAACAGCCGCAAGAGAGGCTAACGTACCAGGGGCTCACCACGTGCCAGGCAGCACACCAACCTGCTAAGGTTTGCTTTAATTGGACTCTGCGAGGTTTTATTTTTTAAGTAATCTCTACACCCAGAGCAGGACCCGAACTTACCAACCCAACCTCAAGCATCGCACACCCTATGGATGGAGCCAGCCACGCGCCTGCTTGAATTCTAGCAACTGCGTAAGGCAGGGATCCTCATCACCCCCATTTTAAAGATGTATCATCCGAGGCACGGAGAGGATGACTTATAAGGCTCACAAAGCTCGTCCAAGTCGGAGCCAGGCCCGGGGAGGGCTGAGCCAGCACCGGGAGCCACTAGCTTGGCCTGTCTGCCCTCCGAGGTGCACGTTTGGGGTGTGGGATGGGGAGCTCCTGCGCTTCCAAAGCTTTCATTACTTAACGATGGGCTTTGTTTCCTGGTATATTTTTCTTGAATGAAATTCAGCACAATAGGTGTGTTGTAGCAGACTTTACACCAAAACAGAAGTCAGCTTCTGAGGATTAAAACTCAGGGGAAACAATACATTTCGTTAGGACAGGGCTTGGCCAAGTACAGCCTGTAAGCCACATCCGGCTTCCCACCTGCTTCTGTAAATACAGTTTTCTTGGAACACAGCCCTGCATTGTCCGTGAACACTTTCATAGGACAATGGCACAGCCTACACTATTTACCATTTTGCTAGTTGCAGAAAAAGCATGCGACCGGCCCTGGAGGGAGAAAAAGCCAGGTAAATAGTACAATCAAATAGTGCAAACTTAGGCACAGTCAGCAGGGAATCATAGGTCTAGGTCAGATTAAAAAAAAAAAATCAATATGAAAAGGAATGCAGACGACCTCATTAATAATTCTGAAATTCAGTACATGTTGAAATGACATTTTGGATATACTGGGCTAATGTGTATTATTAAAATCAACTTCGCAAAAACTATTTTCTGTTTACACGCCAACGTGATGAGTGGGAAAATTTTAAAGGACATATAGGACTCACACTTGATTTCCACTGGACAATCAGTGCTGCTCTGATAAATTAGGCTGAGCCCCTGGCTCGGGGAGGACATGGAGTGAAACAGCAAGGCTTCACATAATTCTATTTGCCTTTGGGGCTTGGAGCACATCGTTATACAAATGAACTGTCAGACTATTTTAATACGAAGCTTATATAGAGACCAAACTAAAATATATTACTTTTCTCCAAAAACACTGTCCGTTATTCAAATATGAAATAATGTTGATTCTAACAAAAACATTGTCCGTTATTCAAACATGAAATAATGTTGATTCAAACAAAAACACTGTCCATTATTCAAACATGAAAAGCACGCAAATAATGTGAAAGATGCCCCATGAGTAGTTTCAGGAGGCTGATGATTCTAAAGAAATGAGACATGAAGAATTTCCATGAATTTCAAACAACATGGGAAATATCGACACAGTTCTCAAAAAAAAAAACACATGGGTTTCATTTTTCCTGAAAAACTGATATGTAGCTTCTGATGTGACTCCAGAAGCCTCCTAGGGCATTCAGTTGGCCATGTTTTTAACAGGCCTCGGAGCCCAGCATCTTCAGCATCTGGAGTGACAAGACAAAGCGCACCAGCAGGGAAATCCGTAATAAAGCTAGCCTGAACGGGCCACAAAGGGGGCACCCCAATCGATTTGTTCCCCCCACCTGGCAAATAACGGCTTGGAAAGGTTATGGCTAACGGCCAGCTCCCGGGGTTCAAAACAAGCTCCTTAACTGTGTCCGTGGGACATTTCCCCGTTTGAATCCCAGCTACCATTGTGCTCACATCACAGGCTCGTTTCCAAGCCCCACCAAGGCCTGAAAGCCACACGTATTTAGCATTTGCTCCAATGCTTCCCTGCCTTCCAAGAATGCAGGCCTCCCCTCCTCCTGCACAGCCTCTTTCTCCCATTCTTACTCCTTTCCGGTTTCCTGCTTTTAACAACAGCCCTTGCACCTGCTGCTCAGACTTCTATGCCTCCCCACGGCCATGCGTGCAGAGTACTGCACACGGCTACGTCTCCTCCCCTCCTTTCCTGCACACACCGGACACAGACACCCCCAATGCCACCTCCCTCTAAGCCATGAATCCCCAGGAAACCCCTGCAGGAAGTTCCCGGTTGACACGCCTGCATGCCTGACCCTCTGGGGAGACACTTGACCCCTCTCGGGGGACGTCCGGCCCTCTCGGGGGGACATCTGATCCTCTGGGGGGACACTTGACCCTCTCAGGGGACACCTGGCCCTCTGGGGGGACGCCCGGCCCTCTAGGGGAACACCTGGCCCTCTCGGGGGACGCCCAACCCTCTGGGGGGACACCTGACCCCTCTTGGGGGATGCCCGGCCCTCTTGGGGGGATGCCCGACCCTCTCGGGGGGACGCCTGGCCTTCTCAGGGAACACCCAGCCCTCTGGGGGGATGCCCGGCCCTCTCAGGGGACACCCCACCCTCTCGGGGGACAAGGCACACGAGAACCTGGGGCTTTCCTGGGGACTCCCTGTGCCACTCACACGGAGAAGCCAGGAAAGCAGCGTGTTCCTGCAAGAAGGGAACCCGGAGCGATCAAAGTCAAGCCACTATCGAATCCTCACAAACCAGAAGGGTGCCAGTCGGTGCGGGCTGGTGGCAGCAGGTGCCAGTCCGTGAGGAGACAGACTCCACGAGGGAGAGCAAGCCCTCAGGAGCTTCAACAGAACACAACACGGACACCCATCAGGGCCCACGATGCAGGACGCCTGGGGCTCTGCAGTGGAGCATCTGCCTGTGGCTCAGGGCATGACCCCGGGGTCCCGGGATCGAGTCCCACACTTCAGCCTGCTTCTCCCTCTGCCTGTGTCTCTGTCTCTCATAAGTAAATAAAACATTACCAAAAAAACAAAAAAAACAAAAACAAAAACAAAAAATATCTGCCCTTTTGGCACGAATAGCATGAGTGCTGTCCTACAAGGGACCAATGTCAGCACTGGGGGATGCTTTTAAGAAATTTCTTGATACTCATGTTTCCACAAATCTGTTATTACGGTATTAATTTTGCATAAAATACTAGAATTATTTCCCTTTCTATTGTTTAACATCGAATCCAGCTGAAAAAATAAGGGGCGCCTGGGTGGTTCATTCGGTCGTGTCTGCCTGGGGCTGAGGTCTGATCGCAGGGCCCCGGCTCCGCAGGGAGTTGGCACTGCCCTCCACCCTCCCCTGCTCATGCTCTCTCCTGCTCAAATAAATAAAAATATTTTTTAAAAAAAGTCAGTGCATTTATGTAATTCCTTCCTCAGAACTGTTACAAGTATAAAACGTCCATCCAGAAAATCCAGGATCACGTCCCTGAAACTTCTCAGAAGTATACGTATGTTCCAAATACTCTGGTTATTTCCATCTTCCCAGCTTCATCCTGTCTCCTCATCTCAAGTGTTGTTCGCTGGCGGGGCCCATCGTCCCACCCTTGCGAGGGGACACCTGCTGTCCTGGGGGCAGCCATCCTGGATGACGACCATCCCGAGCCAACCTGCCAAACCGGTTAACCCCCCGGCTTCCGGCGCACGGCGCTCAGCCCCAGGCCCCCAGTCTGGCCCCCGAGCCACGCAGAGAGGCCGGGACCCCGGAGCTGTGAGGCAAACCGGCTTCCTTCCTAACACAAGGAGAGCGGCTCTTCCGGCCCTGCCCGGATTCCTGGCACGGGTCAGCCTTTACTCCAAGACGACCAAGTTTTTGTTGGCTTGATTCAGGGCCGCATCCCAAAGGGCCAACAGACGCTCAAAGAACAGGAGCTGTTAACTGAATGAGGGTATTCTGTGGTGACGTGATGGCTGCCCCGTGGTTGCCACTTGGGAGCCTTGAGGAAGGACCGAGAGACCAGCAGACACCCCCGTGTGAAGCCCAACGCTGTGGAGCCTCTAAACAAATGTTTATGAAATGGGACCCTCGTAAGTCGTACAGTCCCCACCCGTGAGTTACTCTGTCTTGCTTGGGAGTCGAGGTTTTCCAAGGGGAGACCGAGGGGTCAGTGCGTGTACACACTTGCTCCATCTACGGTTAGGTGGACGCGGTGCTGGGGAGGAAGGGGCTCTGGCAGGGCCTGGGCTCGGGCTCCGGAAACACCAAGATCCCGGTGGAAATGCAAGGCCGCTGGATAGCTTAAGACGCGTCGAGGTTAACGCAGTGAGGTCCAAAGACACCCCGGAGGCACAGCGGAGCAGAGGTCATCACTGGCAGCACGACCTGGGGATGCTGTAGCCAGGCTGCAGGCAAGGTCCAATCTAGGTCAGGAAGTCAGGATGGAAGACGCAGCACATGGACGGAGCGAGCGCCCTGCGGCCACAGGGACAACCTCGAGCGGGTGGCCTCGTCCGGAGCAGCCTCACAGACAAGGGCCTGGGGCAGGGTCGTTCCAGGAACAGGATACTCAAAACACAGTGGGAACCCAGCATGGGGGTGGAGGGGGGTCGCAGAGAGAGAATCGGGCCATCATGCGGGAGGGCCGGTGAGCCTGCTGGTCACAGATGTCCTCCCCTGAGGGGTCACGAGCCCACGTCAGCTGCTGGAGCGGGGAAGGCTGACATCAGGCCTGGAGCGTGGGGAGGCTGCGAGGGACAGAGGTCTCCTCCTCCAGGGTGGGCACGAGCGTGTCCTAGGAGCCACCAGAGCGCATTTCTCCACAGCCCCCGGCCACCCCCAGGGGGATCAGGGAGGAGAATGGGGCATCACCCGAGACGAGGCTGGCCGTCTGGAGGGAGGCCAGGGAGCCCAGGGTCCTCACCGCAGCCCCAGGGTCCTAACTAAAGTCCCTCCCTGCCGTGGCTGCCGTTTTTATGTCTGGGCTCACACAGTGATCAAAGCAGGTTCCTTAGGACCCAAGCACTTGAGAAAACATGTTTGTTGTGTTCCAATCAAAAAACAAAAAAACAAAACAAAAAAAAAAAAAAAGGAAAGAGAAATGTAAGGCCCATCCATGAATCCAACTGGGGCAAAAATATCAAATTCCAGAGTGAGTCCACAGGGAGATTAGAAGCCATGGGGCTGTCTGGGCAAGGAAAGAAAGTTTCCCTCAAAAAGAAACAATAGGGATCCCTGGGTGGCGCAGCGGTTTAGCGCCTGCCTTTGGCCCAGGGCACGATCCTGGAGACCCGGGATCGAATCCCATGTCGGGCTCCCGGTGCATGGAGCCTGCTTCACCCTCTGCCTATGTCTCTGCCTCTCTCTCTCTCTCTCTCTCTCTCTCTCTCTGTGACTATCATAAATAAAATTAAAAAAAAAAAAAAAAGAAACGACAATGGACGGACCACAGGGTGGGCCAGTGGGAGAAATGTTAATCCCGAATAGGTCATATAAATTTGAAATCAAGACATTGGGACTTCCCGATACATCTGTATCCATAAATCGATCTTGGGGTCAATTAACGTGTGTTGAAAGAGACTCAGGAAAACACAGAGAAAGGGGGTTGGGGGGGCAGGAGCGAGACCAGAGATTCGGTCTAAATCGGCCACAGACCCCAGTGAAGACGACAGGCCTGATCCTCAGCATAAACCCCATCGGGACGTCCCCATAACGCAGCCTCCCTCTTGGGTATCATCTGTTGCCACTTCATGGAATGCATGTCACTAAAACCTTTACCCTGCTAGACTGAACCTCCATCTCCTGTGCATCACGGTTCTAGTCCAAACCCTCAGGCCACCATGTCGAACCCATCAGGGGCCCCTTTATTCACACTTGTGCCGAGAAACACGCGTTAGGGGGCAGCTGTGTCTCTGCAGGTGCTGCCAACGAGGCGCCCGCCGGGCACCGAACTGCCAACATTGCCGTGGACCTGCCTGACTCACGCAACCGGCGAGGTGAGGCCGATGCCAAGGGAGGCTGAGCTACAACACACGAAGCCGGGGACATGGTGGGAAATGAGAGCGACGTGCGCCCAGGGGCCCCGGATGCTCTGTGTCCAGAGCCCAGAAACCTGGCAGGTGGGTTAGTGTCTCCACAGTGTTGGTACCAGGGTATCCACCGTGGGAGCCGCGTTAGTCCACAGAGGTCAGGAGACCGGAGACACTGGTGGCTTCCTGGGGCGCCTGGGGGCGCAGCAGCCAAGCGGCTGCCTTGGCTCAGGGAGTGACCCCAAGGTCCTGGGATGGAGTCCCACATCGGGTTCCCTGCAGGGAGCTACTTCTCTCTCTGCTTGTGTCTCTGCCTCTTTCTCTCTCAGGAATAAATAAAATCCTAAAAAAAAAAAAAAAAAAAAAAGACTGGTGGCTTCTTGCTTTCAGGTAGTTGAGCTTCAGAGACAAACTTGTTAGCCCGCTCACCACGGGGGGCTGAGGCCACGACACGGGGCAGAGGGGTCCAGAGACACCGCTACAAGGGCCGATCAGGACCTGGGAGCCGAGCTGCTCTGAAAAGGAAGAAGATCAAACCAGCGACTGGGAAAAATCCAAGCCGCAAAGTAGAGATGTCGATTATCAGGAAGGACAGGCTCTCCGTGACGCACAGGGGCTGAGAGTCACTCCACCCATTGCCTCATCCCCGCAGGAAGAAACAGGCCGAGGGGCCACTGTGCGTCTGCTTACAAGGGGCCCCAGGAGCAGCTGCCCCTGATAACCAGTGGCCCCGACTTGTGAATACTCATGAATATGCGCTGGGGGAGCAGGAGAAAACCAATGCGCAAGACTAGGATTTCACTTGAGAAGCGCTGGGTGCCGCCGCCGGTGCAGGGGGACACGTCCACGTGTATGCAAGGCCTCAGCTAGGTCTACTTTCTGGAAGGAAAACGAAGGCCTGGCAAGAAGCGGGTGCGGGGCGCCCAGCCTCCCAGGGCTCCTTTCTCTTGCTTATTCGTATCTCAGAGTGCTTGTCTGCAAGTCATAATGGGAAATTAGCCAGCCTTAACCGCAGCCAATATCTGTTAAGTATAAATTAGGAACAGCACGAAATATTCCACCGAGCACTTGGGAGTTGCTAGGAAACAGGAGGTCAAGCAGCGCTCAGAGGCCAGGCTCTTCCCATCCCTGGAGCCTCCATGGGGCTCCCGGCGCCTCGGCAGCCAGTGGGGCCAGGCTTCAGGCCTGTTCCACTCAGGATGCTTCAGGGGGATGCCCCTCCCGCCCCCCACGTGGGACAGGGCCCAACGTCTGCAGCCTGGCACTTCCCTTCACGGCACGACGCCTGGGAATCAGCACACAGGAGCTGGCAGTTGAAGACAATTCCGCTGATGAGGCAAAAGGTGGTAAGAAAACACAAGAGCCGCGTGCGAGGCGGAGCGCGCACATTCTGCCGTCCGGACACACGGAGCGATGGAAGACACGTGTGACAGGCGAATGTTCTCTCCTGTTCACCAGGCCTCGGAGGAACACTTCCAATCCACTTCCTCTACTCACCTACCTTCCTGGGAGCACGTTCCCCGTCCCTGGACGTAGAGAATGGTCTGCAGGGCTCTGCTGATACCTTTCCCACAACCCTGGTCTTTTCTACATTTCCCGCAAAATGAATATATGTCCTTAGTAAGTGCTGGTGGCAGGCACAGGGTCAACCTCAGGTGAGTGGTGAATACATACAAGTGACTGGTCAGGAGGGGAAACAGACGCTGCTGTGGGGACAGCCATGCCCTTCCCATCGGTGGCCCCTGCCGAGACTACACCCCCTCCATGATGACCAACAGGAGCATGAGTGTTTTTTAAAAGATTTTACTAGAGAGAGACAGAGACACAGGCAGAGGGAGAAGCAGACTCCATGCAGGGAACCCGATGGGGGACTCAATCCCGGGACCCTGGGGTCACGCCCTGGGCTCAAAGCAGGTGCTCAACCTCTGAGCCCCCGGGTGCCCCTCAACAGGATCCTTATCACCAGAGGTCACTGGGCACCAGTCCAAGCTGGGAGCTCTACAGATGTGATCACAGTCAGTCCTCATGACCACCCCCAAAAAGGGGTGACTTCCGTCCTCACTCCACCAGCGAGGATATGGAGGACTTAAGAGACCAGTGACACACGGCTGGTGACACAGTGAGAGCAGCACTCTCTACAAAACAGCGCTCTGTCCATCATGATACACCCGCATTATTTTAACCCCAAAACGTGTAAGGAGTGGCCCGTCTTACCATCCTGTCGCCCACTGTCTAAAGGGCAGACCCTTCGCTAGCAAGCAGAGGCAAAGCCAACCTGTTGTCTGAGAACATCACGGGAGGCTAGTGGCGTTCGCCCCAGGACGCGGAGGAAACAGGTGCAGGTCAGCTGGCTGCGAGTCTGCGGGCCGGGCTGGCCGGGGCTGCGCTACAGCTGTGAGACAGGCAGGAACCCGTGAGACGCAAACATGACGACAACATGGGGAGCACGCGACACCTGCTCCTGGGTCGGCCTCCCCGTCTGCCCCGCTGAGGCTGCTCAGGGATAACGAACAGACACAGAAATGATGCACCACAACCTGTCCACACCTTCCCCATTTCCTCGATTTTAGTGCCTGGTCTTCGGTGGAGGTGACCTGCAGCTGGAGACTGTCCCCTCCTTTCTGGCCTTACAGCAGAGCCCCCCTGGCGCTTGCCAGCCCCCACCGCACCCATGTCATCTGTGAGCCAGGCTCATTGCCAGAATGACCGGGACAGAGGACAGTAAACCGTGTGCATCCAGCCTGTGGCTGACGGCCTCCCAGGAGCCGCAAACCACCTCCTCGATCATTCAGATACGTCAACGTGTTGTAACAAGGAGCGCGGACGGGCTGGGACCCGGCAAGGTGAGTAATGGAGAACAAGCGCCGATTGTATTGTAGTTAATCTTTTCTAATGGAGCATGAGAAGAGAGAGGCCCGCACTCTGGACGCTGGCACAGCTCCGAGTTTGCGCAGACCAGGAGGGCCTCCAGCACAGCTCCAGACCGCAGGCGCTCCCTCCAAGGGGGGGCTCACCTGCTGAAGCCCCTGGGCTGCAGGCAATGACGGTCCAAGGCATGGCCAGTCACGCCGCGCTCTGCAGGGGTTTTGTGACCTTTCTGCACCTTGGACACCTGGCTCTGAGTATGCACAAATGTGTCGGAATCCTGGAAATCCAAATCAAACGACGTCCTAGCCAGTCCAAAATGCCCTTCCACCTCCACGAGGATTTAGGTCCCCTGATTTACACCATACCTGGGAGCAGAAGCCCCAAGGAGCTGCAAGTGTGGCCGATAAAATTGAATAGTCCAAGCTTTATTGGAATGGAGAAGCTGACTTTGATGAATCAAATATATAGGCCAACGCTTCAGAGTTAATAAGAAAACCAACCAACCCCAAAAAAGAGAAAGAAATGAAAAGAAGCCAGACGAATTCTTTCTGCAACTTCCCAAGCCACAATTAACATATTAATGATGCCCCAAGCCGGCCCTCACCGCCCTCACCGCCTTGCGGGATTCATCTGACTCCACCAAGTTTTAGTTCTCTCCTTCCGTATGGAGACGACCTTAACTAACCTGTCCCGTGGGGTCCAGAGCAAGGTGCACTAAGACGACTTCATATCCCAACCCTCTTCCATTTCAACTCTTTGTGGCTCAAAAGCGGAAATCTGCTATCCAACCTCAGGACACGTTTGCAGACTTCGCTTTCTTGTAGCACCTAAGAGACTTTTTTTTTTTCTTTTTAAAGCTTTACTTAGCAGTTTGAAAGACATTGGTTTGGTAGTGACGTTTTCGTCATAAACGCGGAGAGAACGGAGCGGGGGATGCTGCAATATTTTTCACGGGGACTCTTGTCTTGCATTTCATAGAGGCACACTTTGAGAGTATCACAGTGTAATTCTGAAGCTAAACAGTATTCCCTTTTGAGCGAAACAGTGACAAATGAAGCATCTGGCACACTTTAATGAGCTGCTTTATCCTTTCAGAGAGGCTGAAACTAGGCCACCCATTCATCTGAGAAAGCGGGTAGCACAGAGCAATTACGTAATCCTGCAAGACACACGGATATTCAGGGCACACACACCCCCCATTTAAAATTTTCTACTATTACTTACTAGGAAACAATACATGTTAACAAGTGACTCGACACATCTGGAAAAATGTTAAACCATAAGCTGTTTTCTAATTTCACCAAATATCCAATAGCAAAACTCCAAAGTTCACAGCTCTAACAACTGGCATCTTAAAAATTAACTTGTACACAAATGCCATTTTTACCAAAAGCAAAGGGAAAATAGAAAAATCAGCAAGAAATAGGATAAAAACCCAAACCAGCATGGACAGCCTAACCCACCAGTTGCCAAGCAGAGCAACTCTGCCTCTGGGGGGGGGGGGGGGGGGGGGGCGGTTGGAAATGTCAGCAGACCCACGGGGGGCTGTTAGTGGCATCTGATGGGTAGAAGGCAGGGTGGCCACGACGAGTCCCATGCTGCACAGGACGCGGCCCCACAGCAAAGGATCGCCCCGTGCAGAATGTCGAGGGCGCCAAGGCTGGGATGCTCTGCTTGATAAATGACCCGATGAATAAGAAAAACCTGATAAACAAGGAGGTGGAGAGTAAAGAATGTGAAATTTAATGATGCACACCCTCTAATCTGAAATGCGAGGCGGGTGATGCAGACCAGCACAGAGCCAGAAACTTTGGAAACCCCGGGGGAGAAAAAAGAAATTAGGTTACGAAATTAGCCTGTGAGGCCTAGAAGGTTTCGGGCTGGGGAAAGAGCGCAGAGGTACTCACCTCACCGAGGGCCGGAGGACAGGAGTGAGCACTGCTGCGGGAGCGGGCAGGTGAGGAGGAGGGCAGAGCCGCGGCCAGGCCTACCTGCCGGGAACCAGTCAGGAAGAGGGGGGAGGGGAGGAGGCCCGGACAGGTGCCAGGAAGGCGGTGGCGCCGGTCACAGCCTTGGGGGCGAGGGTGGGGGGTGAGGGCGGGGCAGGGAACCAGGTACCCGCGGGCTCTCTGCCGAGGGGAGGCAGGGCAGCTCTGATGGCACAGCATTAGGAAGAAGAAACGCACCTGGCCTCTCTTTGGAGGCTTTTAGCTGTGAAAAGACCGCTCAGGGGAGCATCCCTTACTCACCTCACCCCCACCTCCCTCCCTTCATGCGGGTATTTCTCTATCAAACATTTCTCTATTTACACATATTTAATACAAAGAGAGTATGGGCCAGGGAGTGGAATCTGGAGAGAAAAACCGACGGCATCCAGTCCGGGGGCATCCAGAAGACATTAAATCAACAGGACAGGAGGAGCCTGTCTTTGGGAAAGGCCGCCACAATGCGGAGTACAGTACTGGGAGCCGCTTCCACAACTGCCCCTGAGTGTGACTGCAGAGCAACGTGAGACCAAGAAACTCCATCTTCCACTGGCAAGCTTATCCCGCTATTCTCAGTTTTATTTCTTTGATCACGCTACTGGAGTTGTCAGGTCACTTCCCACTTGTGTGTCACTTTTTGGGAATTTCTCACTCGCATGTCTTACTCATTTTTCCACTAAAACATTGGCTGTTTTTTAGGGCGACACATCCACTGTCACACACGTTGCAAAATATCTTTGGGCCGTAGTGAAGAACAATCTGGCCGTGTGCATGCTAGGACTCAGCAAACAAACTGATGATTCACCTTTAAAAAACAATCCTGAGTGTGCACAGGTATGAACACACATGAACACACACGCACTGTTTACCACAGGAAAAGGAAAGAGTCCTATAATAGAACCTATTCGAAAAGCATAGTGGCCTCGAGAAAAAGCTCAGGGAGGTCTCCAGGTACAGTAAGCCAGGAAGAAGGGACTTCTAGGATCCTGAGCAGACTCTAAATAAAAGCGTAAAGAATTTACCTTAAATTGATGTTTTGCATATTTTCCAATGATTTTATGATCAATAACTACTGCCCTCATGTTGGGGGGTGAGAGGCAAAACCCAGTTACTAAGCGTCGTGCTGTTTTTACTATTGGTCTGCACTGGAGCGTTTGTGTGTCGGAGGCCGGCCAGGCAGGAGCCACAGAGCTGGGGGTGCAGCGGCCGCCTCATCCGGTCCGGAGCCCCGGCCCCACCGTCCGTCCACCCCAGCTCCACCCCCGTCCGGGCTCACACCTGTGCCCTCTGCCCCACACTCATCCAAAGGGAACCACTATCCGGGGAGCTGGTTCTCCGTAAAGTTGCTGGGCAGGCGGCGGTTGAGTTCTCAGAACAAAGTCACGGGGGCTGCTATGAGAAGGCTGATGCAAGGCCACTTCAGCTAACGACCAGAAACAAAAGAAAGAAATCACCCCACAGTCGCCATCGGGTAGACAAAAGGCCTGAGCCAGGGACTGGCTCACGTGCTGAGCGGGCTGCTCTTCTGATTGGTCACGATTTCCAGAAGTTCACCAGCAAGAGCCACAGTAAACATGCACAGCTGGGGGGCTGGGGGGGCACCGGGAGCAGCTTTACCCCGTCCTGGCAGGTGGAGCCCCCGCCCCCCCCCCCCCCCCGGCAGGAAGCCAGGGGGCGGGCGGGTCTCCGGGGACCCTTTCCGGATCCACATCCTCCACGGGAGGGTGAGTGCCAGCACTCACGGGGGCTAGGGTGATGTCACCAAGCCACCTCGCAACACTGAGGGGCTGCGCACCGGCCCCTGCGTACCCTGCAGCACGGGGAGTGGGTGCGGACACCCGTGAGAGAGGCAGGCACAGGCAGCTCCTTCCCGCCGCCGGCGGCTGCCCTCCCGAGGGTAAAACATCCCCTCACGTCGGGTTTCCACCCAGCACTGCGGTCCCAGACAGCAGATGGAGCTGAGTGGCCGACAGCCGCATTATTATTCGTTTCTTTTAAACTACCTCGATTTAATATGAAAGCCCGCCTTCCCGCAAGCCTGCCCCCTTCAAGGGCACTTTTAGCAAGTGAATGGGAATCAGGAACACAGTCAAGGGTCGGTGGAGGCGGAGATTAGCATTTAAGTCGCTCGCGTCCCTCCCAGGGGGACACCTACCGGGTGGGGCGGAGAGAAGCTGGAGGAAGGGTGGCTGTCGGGTCTCCCGGCAGCTTGCAGAGCTGCGGCCGCCTGTGTGACCAGCCGTAGGCGCCCAGGCGGCTCCAGGCCTCCTCTGACTCCACCTCCGTCGACGAACCAGTTTATGATACGATTTTAAAAAGAAGGGCTTCTAGTCAGGCAGAGGTCCTTCACAGGCGCAGGCGGAGCCCAGAGCAAGGGAGCGCTGCAGGCCGGCACCAACTTCTAAAGGGAAAGGCCTCGAAGGGGCCACCCTGAGCTGCGCCCCCGCCCACCCGACCCCAAACATGAGTTTTCCTATAAAAGGCGAATTCCCAATGAAAACCACGTGTGGCTGCCAAAGCCCGCATCCGACCAGGTCCTCCGTGGAGGCGAGCAGCACTCCGCCACCCGCTGGGACCTGAAGGGCCCTGGCGCCCACGGGGGTAGAGGCAGCAGCCGGCTGGCAGCGCTTCCCCCACACAGCTTGCCCACACGACCTGCCAAGGCCGTGCCACCTGCTGGCAAGGGGACAGGCTCCTACCTTGGGGGGTCCTCAGCTTGCGGCCGCCGGGCCACTGCCTCTCTGGCAGCCCCTGCCTGCTGGTGTCCGGTGTCCAAGGCTACGGCGCCCACGCGGGCTTTGTTCAGCTTGCCGGCCTCCCCGGGCTCCTGCGTGGGGCCTGGGCTCTGCCTGCCTGAGTCCCACTCATTCTACAGAGCGGAGGCCGGCCCCGCACGCCTGGCGGCTGGGCACTCGCTGAGGGCAGCCCCACGGGCGGGAGCCCACACGCACCTCCGGCCCCGACTGTGGCGTGAAGACCTCTCCAGGCACCCCCCCTCCCACCTTTCAAAGATGGCCTAGTACTTAAAACAATGAAAAAGCCAAGGGACAGAATGGGGCAACCAGCTGCGACCTTGGAAAGCAGGCCCTGGGAACCGCGCCCCTCCACTGCCTGGGCCCCTCCGGCCCTTTATCCAGAGCCGTTGCCATGGCAACGTGGTAAACAGGCTTCAAGTGACCGGGAGGGCTCTTTCGGGATTGTGTTGTTGGGGAGAAGAATGGTCGCTGGAATGCTTCCTTGGCTGAGATTTCCCGAAAAGGTGAACCTGCCTGGCTGTGGCGTCTGCGTGAGATGCTCTCAGAAATCAAGGGTGCTGGCAGTGGGCGCTCCGTCTGCGGGAGGGACGCGTGGTGGCCATGAGAGAGAGAAGAAGCGACACACAAGGTCCTGGCGCCCCATGGGCACGCTCCAGCAGCGGGGGGCACGCGGGCCACCTCCCCAGGCGCTGAGACCAGCCCAACGCAGGCAGGTGGCCAGGGGTTGCCAGTCCGCAGAGCCCTAGACATCCTTGGCTCCCTGATGCTTATGACCCTTTCGCTTCCGCATCTCCCATGCACCTTCTGTTTCTCCCACAGAGAACGAACGGGATCGTTTGCGTGGGGTCCTGGGCCACAGAGACCTCATGATCAGCACTGCGCCGCTGGGCGCAGCAGCAACAGTCCTGTTCTGATGAGATCTGACTTGAGAAAATGTCCATCATACGGTGAGTGGACCGTGAACACTTGGCGGAGGGGGCACAGGTGGGCAGGCCGGGCATCCGCGCAGGTCTTTCAAAGGCCGCCATGTGAGAAGGCTGATGTGTCCCTGGACCACAGACGGGGCTTTGGGACAAGGCCACCACGGACGGGCCAACCCCTGCTCCAGCTCCATGCTCCTGCTCCGAATGCTGGTTTCCAGCCAGCATGAGTGCGGTGGGGCAGGGGGCTGGGAGGGGCGCTCAGAGACATGGGGGGGGATCCCCCCAGGGACCACCCCTCGGCACATCCCTGTCCTCACCCCACCCCACCCCACCCCAGTAAATGTCACTCCAGGCAGCACCTCTGCCAGAAGCCCTCCTGCAGCAGCCCGTAGCGTGATCCAGGTGACCCAGGGCCTGCCTCCTTGGAGAAGACCCATGGAATCTTCCAGGTGGAATCTTCCACGACACTGGAGGGTTGAGCTGAAAGCTTGAAGAGGATGCTGTGGGAATCGAGGATGTGCCCCCGCCCCCAACCACCCAAGGACTCCTCACATCAAACCTCCTGGAGGGGAGGGACGGAAAGGAGGGTCGGCCAGGCCCAGCACCGGCCAGGCCCAGCTCCTGTCCGGGGAGCACAGCCTGGCCCTCCCCACACGGAGGCTGGGAACTGCAGGCAGCCAGCGCTCACAGCCCCAAGGCCTTCCCGATGTTTAGCAGTGTGTTTCCTCCTCCAGTCCTGTGCATCCTCAGGGTGTTCCTGAGGAATGTTAATGACAGACTTTTCTGACTAGAACTCATTTGCTAAAACACCAGGTGGGGAGAGATCACAGGCCACGGGACACCCTTGGGGAGACATTCTGATGAAGCAAAGCAGGTTTCCTTTGTTGGGGACATCTCCTGGGGTGGGTTCCGCACTTCAGGCCACAAGCTAGTACCGCCAAACAAATCAGGACAGAACAAAGCCAACAGGCTACACCTCGTGGAGAAGTCTGCCCTCTGTCAACTCCAACAGTCTCAGGTGAGGAAGAGGCCATCTTGCGGTGCCGTGTAAGGCGAAGAAGTGACCGCACGCTAGCCCCTATGGAGACGTAGGCTTTTTTATTTATTTTTCTATTATTAAGCCTTTATTTTAATTCCAGCCTAGTTAACATCCAGCATGGCATTAGCCGCAGGCGTGCAGTGTAGTGATGGAGCATTTCCCACATCCCCGGCGCGCATCACGACAGGCACCGCCTGCGCAGCCCCGTCTGACCGGCTCACCCCCACCCCTCCCCTCTGCCGACATTCGGTCTGTTGTCCACAAGCTAAGAGCCTGTTTCTTGGTTTGCCTCTCTCTCACTTTCTTACCTTTGCTCATAGGTTTTGCTTGAGACTCCACACACGAGTGAAATCGCATGGTGCTCGACTTTCTCCAACTGACTTACTTCGCTTAGCCTAATACCTTCCAGCTCCATCCCTGTCTTTGCAGATGGCAAGGTTTCAATCTTTTTTATGGCTGAGTAGTATTCCATTGCGTTGACAGGCATGCTCTTTAAAATTTGCCTCATAGAAAAAGTGAGTGGGAAATATCAGAAAGAGAGACAGAACATGAGAGACTCCTAACTCTGGGAAATGAACAAGAGATGGTAGAAAGGGAGCTGGGCGGGGGTTGGGGGGGACTGGGTGACGGGCATGAGGGGGGCACTTGATGGGATGAGCACTGGGGGTTATGCTATATGTTGGCAAATTGAACACCAATAAAAAATAAAAAATAAATAAAAATAAATAAATAAATAAATAAATAAATAAATAAATAAATAAAATTTGCCTCATAACTTAGCACCACAACTTCTTAACGCAGGTGAAATGCCTTTTAACCACAACCTGCTGTTCCTAAAAAAAAAAGTCCATAATTGTTACTGCTGGGTTGCCAGAAGGTTCTAGCATTTCCACTCTATTCTCCCCGCTTGCACTTGCTTTTCAAAGCAAAACACAAAAATCCCGTGATATTCCCAACAAAAGACTTCTAGATGCTTTAGGCCCAAGCACCCAGCTCTGAGCTTCACGCACTTACCAAGGAGGGAGGCAGCCTGTCCTACAAGCTGAGGCCCACTGGGCTGTGCTCACACTCACAAAGCCACCATGGGAGCCTTGGATGTGCTGGACATGCTCCTAAAAGCTCAAAGCTGGTTTTTCACTTTCTCCAAGGCCACACTTCTTTAAGCCACAGGCTTTTAAGCCACTATTTCTATCCCTCTGGTCATAGAACCGTCAAAAAAAAAAAAAAAAAACCCTCTAGAACTTGCCCAAACCCACAATCCATGTTCCTGAACGATGCACAAAATACCCATGTACATGCAAGTTTGAATACCACTTCTCAGGGTCCCCTGATGAGCAAATGACTGGAAAAGGATATGAGAGAGAGAGTCTCATCCCTTTGAGGCAGAAGTATACAATCCTCATCCACAGGGTGACTGCAGGTTAAGATTTTCCCTGTGAAATTTCTAGAAGCACCGATCGCTGGACAAAAGAAAACTGGCAATAAACTCCAAAGGAGGGTTGTTTACATACATTTCAGAGAACGTCATCACCAGTAACGTCCGATATTTTCAGTGGAACCAAATGAATGCTAAGCAAGTCATAATTAACTATTTCCATATTCTAATTAGCATCTTCACACTTCAAATCACACCCACATCTTGAGCCTCAGATGACTGGGTTCACGTGTCTGTGCCTTTACTTTCTGGCTGCATTTAAAATGGTACCAAGATGTTTCTCCAGAGTCTCCTACGGCCCCTCTCTTGGTGATGAGTAATTAGTGTCTGCCACAGGTCAGGCCACGGGGAGACTGTAAGCCGTACATATGAAATAGGAGGTTGGGCTGCCTCATTTCTTTAAATGGAAAAACCAGAGCAATTAGGCACAGTCACATCCCAGTAAGGAAAAAAATAAACATCAAAAAGAGGTGATCTCTTCAAGAATCTGCTGTGTGCTGAAGAGCTTTGCAGCAGGCCTAATTTCAGAAGCTATTACAATTTAAAGGGAAAACTCTTGGATCCCTGGGTGGCTCAGTGGTTGAGCGCCTGCCTTTGGCTCAGGGCGTGACCCCAGGGTCCTGGGATCAAGTCCCACATCAGGCTCCCTGCAGGGAGCCTGCTCCTCCCTCTGCCTGTGTCTCTGCCTGTGTCTCTTATGAATAAATAAAATCTTTTAAAAATAAATAAAGGGAAAACTCTTATGCCATCTGAGAAAGAAAAATACACGAGGCACTGAGTTTTAGATTCCTATCCCCATAACAATACTGGCATGGCAGGGCCCCGGTTCACCAAATCTAAGATACCAGTGCCTCTACACCTGCAGGATTGGGTTACACACCAAGACAGGAGGAGATCTCTCAGTTAACTCTGGCTCACCAAAAGCTGTAAAATGCCCTCCAATACCCAAGTCCTTAAAATTTGGGGGGAAAAATGGCATGTTTGAAGGATGAAATATGATATTATTAACACCATTGAGAGAAAGTAACCAAACAGCTCCTCTGAGTGTAGACCCAAAGCGTGAAGCCCACTTGTGCTGTAAATACTACCCACTGAGATACATAAACCAGCTGACATGGTATATCATCATGCTTTAACTAGTACTTTCCTACATTATGTCCAAAAACTACATACTGTTTATGCTGCCATTTTTGTGTGTGTGTGTGTGTGTGTGTGATAATCTAAGACATCTGGATGGAAATTTGGGAAATGGAACGATGAGCTACTCTTTTAAGCTACCAGAACAGAGGCGTCGATCTTCCCTACAGGACCAATCCCGGCCGCTCTATGCCATACAAATACCAAATTCCCACCTTCAGAGCTCAGGGTAAGCTAGCAAACTTCACAGGATACCCTTGGTTCGAGAAAGCACCCACTTTTGCCTCCTGCTAGAAGACAGAGTCCAATATTGCACTTCTTAGAAGCATGTTTAAACTAAAAATGGGAAATCGCTAGTATTAAAGTCACGAGCAACTAGTAAACAAGATAAAAGATGTAGCCTCAGCAAAGTTACCAGAATACGACACAAGTCTCACGGCAAACGGTTCTGACAGCTTCCTCCTCTCAAGCCTTAGGAGGATAGCAGGTTTTTGACATGAGAGGCCAGTGACATTCTCAGGGAGGTTCCTAAGAGCTGCTATGTCCCAAATCAAGATAATTTCCATTTCTCAACAACATTTGAGGGCAGGCCGCCCATTTAGTCTTGGGTTCAGCAACTACATACACTCACTACTGAATTCTTTGTTTAGATAGCGTCTTGCAACAGTCCTATTGTTTCCGGTCGGGCCATGGCATGAAGGAGCTAAACTTGCAGAGCCCTACCCACGCAAACTGACGACGATGACGAAGGCCTTTCGGGGGTTCTCAAATCAGGCATGACCACCTGGTCAGAGCCCTTAAACGTCAGCACTGCTATTCAGAGTACAGACTCTCTGTCGTGTTTAACAAAATGAAGAAAGAAGTCAACCAGAAAACATACACCAAGTATGTCTTCCAAAATAGAAGCCTGCCCAAGAACTTCAAACCAAATCCTTAAAAAAAAAAAAAAAAACAAAACAAAACATAGCACTTCCTCTTAAACTAGATTTCTCTAAAGCTGAATGGCATCATTCAGAAGCAAATAGGCCCAAGAGACAATGGCATTTTTTTTTCATTTAATGTTAGGTTATAATAATGTCCTATATACTTCGAACCCTCTATGATGAAAGGACTTTAGAGAAAGTGCCCCAGGAGGTGGTATCCCTAAAGACCCAGCCTCAGTCTGGCACTGCTGCAAATCTTACCTTCTGCGTGTTTGGCTTGATACAGCGAACAAAGAAAGGATTAGAGGAGCTTAGCGTGGCCATTAAGGAATGCAGTGAGTCCTGTTAGAAAGGAAAAAGTATGTGTTGATTTAGTCTCTTACCATGTGTCCTTCTTTAGATTTCTCAGCATTCTAGGCACTGATCAGAAACAGGAATAAAGACCAATATAAATCTACAGGAGTAGTAAGACTTTTTAATCTTTACCGTCATCGTTCTAATACAAAATAAAGCCAAGACATAACAATTCGTAGTCACTGAAATCATTTCACAGAATGTGAAGCTCATTTGTCACTTCTTTGAAATAGGGTCATTAAAAAAAACATGTGTTAACCAGCAAAAGAACAAACCAAGGTTTTTTTGATGTTACATACACAAAACCTGCACTCTCCCCCTTGCGAGTTTTTTCTAATTCATTATTTCCGTCATTTTGATGGAACGTATTCCCCAGTCTCTCACCCTCACCTCACCAGGCAGATCAATCTTCTATAATACTGCTTTTTTTTTTTTTTTTTTTTTAATTTTTTAAGATTTGCTGTCGTGGTGGTTGAGAAGAATTTGTAACATCTCCCCAGGCAGACAGAGCGTATGAGGAGCACTCATCACCAGCTTGGGCTCATCGCTAATCTCATCTTATCCCATCCCTGTCTGTGTACATACTACACCCATCCCTCGTAGGAAAGCAAATCCCAGACAGCATATTAGTTCCTCCCTCAAGATTTCAGTGTGTTATTAAAGGCTCTATACTTTCAGACGTGTGGACCACCGCCACAGCATCACCCCAAAAAGCTTAAACAGGAATTCCTTAATCCCAATATTAAAAGAAGCAACCGTCTCAGATTTCGAATTAAATCAAGTGTCTCAAATTTCATCATTTTTCAAGTGGCGTGCTCTTTGGGGCACCTGGGTGGCTCAGTGGGCTAAGGGTCCAACTCTCAGTTTGGGATCAGGTCATGATCGCAGGGTCCGCGCTCAGCAGGACCCCTTCCCTCCCCTCTGCCCCGTCCTGTGAGCACAATCTCTCTCTCTCTAATACATAAATCTCTTTATTTAAAAAAATGGTCTGTTCTTGGAAATCAGAATGTAAATAAAGTTCTTGTGTTGCAGTCGATGTGTCTGTAGGTCTCCTGTAAACCACCATAGGACCAGGTTGCCTACAGCACAGCACTGATGAGTTCCTTCTGTGCTTTGGAAGCCTGGGGACTTCTCAGCGATGACAGAATGGCCTGGTCTGCAAGGCCCTTCACGTATCGTGGTACCAGCCTAACTCCATACGAGGCATCCCGTCAGCGGGCCCCCTGGCCACAGCCATCCAGGGACAGGGCCCGACATTCCTGTCTCAGGACTCCTTCTCCTGCCTGGTCTCTCGACCTGCCATTCCCTTGATTCTTAGTGCAATTTAATCCTCAAGCATCCACAAAACCTTCTGGGGCAATTCCAGGTACCGCCGTCCTAGAAAAAGGTAATGTAACAACTGGAAGACTCCGTGTCTAGGCTTTAGAGTCAGACAGGCTCAGTTCAAGTCCTAGCTTCAGTTCTCGGAGGGACTGAAGGAGTGAGTCTTCATCTCTAAACTTTAGTTTCCTCGCCTGTATAATGGGCGTAAGTAATAAGCACTTCGAAGATTCCGGGAGAAAGGAACAAGACAGCGTACATGAAGCGATTAGCCCAATGCCTGACACAGAATAAGTACACAGTAAGTGGCAGCGATTTTTATTACAGCCTCTCTGGGTCAAACCTGTCCTTCCCGTCGCACGATCCAGCACCGTCAGCAGTGCTGGCGCGTACCAGGTGCATCGCCAGCTATGCTGTATGACCGACGGCCCTCACCACCCCAACCCCGCCAGATGCATCCTGCTCTGAATAACTAAATCAGAGACCCCTTGGAGGCAGATTTAATAAATGTCTATGAGTGACATGCTTCTAGTTCTCTTCCTATTAGCAGTTGTTACTTTGGGGTAAAACAATTAGGTTCAGAAAATGGTCTTTGTGTGCTCCACCTCTATTTTAAAAACGATTACATATTTAAAATGCAAATAAAAAGGATCCTGATTTACCCTGAAATCTAGGTATCTGGACAAGGTAAGTGACTCTGTTCTTATTTAAATAGCCACTTATTCAGTCATTATTCCCAGTTATGATACTGTAAACATACCTGGGAAAAACACAAAAATCCAAACATGAGGAGAAATATACTTCTATTCATACAAGCCTCTCCATACACATCAAAGTGATCCCAAATGGCCCACGAGTCCTTCGACTTAGATAAGTAGCTATTTATTTTTAACAAGACCAAAAAAAAAAAAAAAAACTACACATTTTCATCTGACCCAGAAAAAGTGTATTTTAAAAGCACTGCCTGGTAACATAAAAGAGAAAAAAAATAAACACCTTCATGGATCTCACATACCCCCAGTTCCTGTTTTCAATTCCTAAAGTCACAGCAACCGTGGATTCATGAGAGCCAGCCACACAGACTAACCTTGAACTGTGAGCTGACTGTGGGCCGTCGATGTTTGCTGCCACATTTCAAGGTATCCTGGTTATTGCGGCTTGAAACGTGTTCAAACAGGTCATAGATGAAGTCGAATCTGTGTGAGCAGAGAGCAGGAGGGCCGTGAGGGGCGCACACCCAATTACCAGGCGCCGGATTACTGTAATTAGAAAGCATTTTCCCACTGAAGGTTAACACCCTGAGTCCAGGAGGAGCAAAGACGCCTTCCGAAGATTTCAGAGCCACCATGGCCAAGGAGCTTTAGGCACTGAAAAGCAAGCTGTGGCCACCTTCTGAGCACTAGAGTCTCGCAGAAGGGAAGTGGCTTGGGGTGAGTGTACCCTGGGGTGATGTGCCCCTTGGGAGCACAGTGTTTGCAGAGTGCACCTACGCTCCTGCAGCCTTTATATTTCCCTGAAGGACGGAGGTATTCTGCACACCTCACAGTGTCTCAAAGATCCAACCAGTTAACAGGGAAAGGGGCTCCTCTGCAGTAGAGCACACTAGGCTTCATCTTGCCTCCATCCCTTCTGAGCTACGTGACTTGGGTAGATGCTGGACTTAGCCTCATTTCTCAAATTTTAGAATTTATGTTATTACGAAAAAGTTCTATAAAATTGTGATTACGGGGCAGCCCCAGTGGCCCAGTGGTTTAGCACCGCCTTCAGCCCGGGGTGTGATCCTGGAGACCCGGGATCAAGTCCCACATCAGGCTCCCTGCATGGAGCCTGCTTTTCCCTTTGTCTGTCTCTGCCTCTCTGTGGGTGTGTCTGTCATGAATGAATAATTAAAATCTTAAAAAAAAAATTGCGATTACGGGAGCACCTGGGAGGCTCAGTCAGTTAAGCGTCTGCCTTGGGCTCAGGTCATGACCCTGGGGTCCTAGGGTGGAGCCCCACATCAGGCTCCCTGCTCAGGGGGAGCCTGTTTCTCCCTCTCCTGCTCTTCCTGCTTGTGCCTTCTGTCAAATACATAAAATCTTTTTAAAAAATTGCCACTACTAATAAAAAGTAAAAAGCTTCTCAATAACTTCCTGTGTTTCTTGCATGGAAGATGCTACAGGCATGGGCTGGAAAGTAGGGGGCAGCTGGCTCCCCCACCCCCAGAGCAGGTGAGGCAGGGAGGGGACAAGTTCTGGGCATCGGCCCCTCCAGAGGTGGCACCACCAAGGTTGCCCCACTACCGCTCACTGTCCCCATCCCTCCTCTATTTCCCTTGTAGGTTGCTGTTTCGGGCTCACCCTCTGAAGTTCTCTAACTGTGCTTTGAGAGCTTTGGAGAAAAACTCTGGTTCCATTAACATGTCACAGATGTCAAGGTGAAAGAGCAGAGCAAGCGACAGCCCAGGCCCCTCACATTTTTGCAGACAGAAACCCGGACCGAAACAGAAACTTCTCCACTCCAGTCACAAAATCACCCCATGTTATGACAGAGGTGACCATCTTGCTGACCTCCATACCTGTCCTCTCTTCACTGCAAAAGGCGTCCATGTAACATCAAGGTCATTTTTAAATGTCACCCTTTAAAATCTAACCACCAAGGACTTGCTGATAGAGAGCATGCTATGGTATTTTTAAAGCATCACCATTATCATTTTCTGAACTTTTTTTTTTTTTAAGTAAGCTCTACCCTCAACATAGGACTTGAACTCAGGACCCCAGGATCAGGAGTCACATGCTCTACTGAGTCAGCCTGCTGCCCCTGAATGTCCCTGTTTTTAAGATCTGAAAACTCATCTAAAGATAAAAACAGCTGACAGTGCTGTAAATAGGGAATCTCCACACAGGAAAAGTCCAAACAAATCTAAATATCTTCCAGTTCTAAGGTCCTAAGCTGATGTGTAGGTGGGCTTCCTTTACCCCGACTCAGAGCTGTGTGACCAGGTGGTCACCAGACACTTACATTCCTAAAAATCTTAGGGTTTTTCATCATTGTGCTACTTTCCTTCCCTGGATAATAAACATTTGTTTCTGTTACAGATTCACAGTGGTTCTGAAACAAGTATGGATGGAAAGCTCTACCCCAAGGGCTATTCCCTCCCTTTCTCTCACACTCAGTCTCCCACCTTATAATAGGGCTGTCCCGCAAACAGCGGCTCCGACCAACTACCGAGCTAACCGTGTGAATTTATGATTCACGAATGGATGAACTAACATGTAAGGTTGTAATCTTAGCTGAACTGACACCTGTTCATTTTTTCTAACATACTTTAGAGACATACGCGTCCTACACACACAAGGCTGAAACCAATCTAACACAGAGCTCTAAGCTTGTTGTGAAGACAGGAGGTCATCCTGGTTAAGATCTTGGGTTCTAGAGCCAGGCAGAGTGAATCCAAACTAGCTGTCCTTGGCCAAGGCTTGTCACTGCCCCAAAAATGAGTCTCTCCATCTGCGCATCAGGCTAAGTCGTACCTGACGCACAGATACACTGTTCTTATGGCACCACATTAAATAGTAGTCACTGCTACTCTTATTACTTTCCATAGTTTGGTCATTTTATTAATGAAATATTGCCCATGAAAAGTATTATTTTCTTATATGTTTGTAAATTAAAAGCATTTGCACAAATGACACTGATGCTTGCTGATGACATCTTGGAGAGGAGATTGACATACCGGCTTTCTCTTAACAAGTTGAGAAGATCATCTCTGAAGGTATCTCTGTTCTTCTCCAAGATGCCCCGGACATCATATTGCACCTGGTTTTTAAAAAACAAAAACAAAGACAAATGATAAATGGTACAACTGATCAAAAGAATAGGTTCTAGTCATAAACATCTCCTTTAAAAGCCAGACCCATGAAAAGGTGTCATTTTGATACATTTATGGATGGTTTCTGAAATTACTATTTTTCTAAATACCACATGGGAAATAGCAGTAGGAATTTTTTTCTAAATATTTTATTTATTCATGAGAGACACAGAGAGAGAGGCACAGACATAGGCAGAGGGAGAAGCAGGCTCCATGCAGGGAGCCCGATGTGGGACTCGATCCAGGACCCCGGGGTCATGCCCTGAGCTGAAGGCAGACGCTCCACCACTGAGCTCCCCGGGCACCCAGGAAGGATCTTAATTAGGAAGTTACCTCTCCAGCATAGTGTTTCACTCCAAAATTGTTGACCGCAACTCTGGGCTTCACGTAAAAGTGGTTATTCTAATAAAGAAACAAATACAAACGCCTAATTTCACTTAATGATTTGCACAGACTTGCCAAGAGAATTCACCACAACACATAGTGAAAACAATCTCAAAACCTGCCACACAACAGAGGTTGAGGGCAGAGCCCGTGATACGCTCGATCAAAACCAACTAGGTCTTGTCTTGTCACCTCAGTAGTGAGCTGAACTCTGTACTCATATAAACTAAACTTGGGCACCTTCTGACGAGCAGCCCCAAGTCTATGCCTTTCACGAATTTCAATTTCGTTCTAGCAACTGGAAGAGAGCACTCTGGTTTGAGAAAAAAGTTACACATGGGAGGCACAGTGGAGCCATCAGCACTGAAAGATCTTAGGTGTATCTGATGCCACAGATGTGCTACTCAGACACCATTAAGAATTGGCCTGTTTGGACGTACAGCGTGTTGACTATGCAACTTCTCCAATAATGTGCTGTCTGTGGCTTGGGGGAAATGGCTTTCTTCATTGATAAGGGCGAGGAGACCAAGTTTCTAAAAGACAGAAAAGAGGTTAAATGAATTAAAAGTTGACCATATGCCTCAAAATAGTTCAGAGCTCCCCCCCCCAAGTAAGCATCAAAGGGAAAGACATAGCAATTTCTTGGTTTAAATTCAGAATGACACCATAAACACATCCAACGCATTTAAACTCCATATAAACATGGAAACCACCACAATTTTGTGGACAAAACCACAAGCGGCCAGTGTACCAGTGATGCTGGCAAAGCTCTGAGGGCTGACTAAAGTCTAAGTGGAGCCGGTTTACACACTTGATTCTAAAATACGGAGTGCGATGAAAAATTAAGTCTGAAGCAGCCAAGTAACTAAATTCAACTTTGCACATTGCATGTATGTTTGCAAATGGTCCATTGTGTTCCCCACATTCACATCTTTGATGTGCATGTTTGCACAAGCTAGTTTGTTCCCATAAATATGAATCAGCCCAGTGGGACAGCCTCGGGACAGGGCCACGATGCATCAGCAAGGTTACCTTCTCAATCAGGTCCAAGCATTCACCATTGTCTATCCAGTCAATGTCTTCCCACACCAATCCTTCCCTGTAGCAAGATTTAAAAGGGCTGAGTTATAATAAAATAGAGCTTTAAAACTATCTAATTTAGTGGCTGATTAAAAAAAAAATATTTAGAGGCGAAACTCTATGAGCACTTACCTGCTATATTCTAGTTGCTCCAGAGAAAAAATATGTTTGTTGAAATATTCCTGAAGTTTCTCATTTGCATAGTTTATATTGAACTGCTCGAAGTGATTAACCTAAGGGGGGGAGGGGGGAACCATTCAACAAGTATCTTTAGTGCTCTTCCTACTACATATGAAGATGAAGAAAAGGAAAAGAAAAAAATCTGTGGAGAAAAATATCAACATTTATTTGAATAGATTTCAGCTGAGCCAATTAAGTGGATAGAAAAGAACTCATGCACCCCACTCCTCAGAAGCATACCTCGAAGTTCTCAAATCCAAAGATGTCAAGAATGCCAATAGATTTAAAGTCATCTTTGCCTTTGATCCTGCTGTTGATCTTCTTAATCACCCACTCGAAGCAGCGTGCATAAAGTGCCATGGCCAGGGAGTCTCTGCTGTCCTCTGCCTGGGGGAGAGGAGACGCCACCGCCGTGTCCCGCTGACCACAGACCCAGGCAGCCACGTCCATCCCTGCCCCCCACCCCCACGTACTCAACAGGAGTAACACCTGTGCACCCAATATCAAGCTAATCAGGACCACCAAGGAAAAGCCAGATGTCCCAGGAACGGGTATCCTGGAGCTCGCTCACTCACTTCACGGTGGGATGCGCTGAAGGCTCCCTTAACTATCAGGCTCTCAAACTCAAGTGTTTATGTTGAGTTATAGGAAAGGATCTGAACCAACACACACAACTTCGATTTTTATCGGGCTTAAGACCATAATTAAGGCCTGAGTTCTCCCATGATCATCTTCTCTTAATCTACTTTGTACACAGAAAAGTTTTCTCTGTGGCATGGTCAGCATTTTTACTTATCCAATCGAGAAACGGATATTGGGTGGGCCAGCACATAGGATTAGCTCAAGGCAGTTGCAGGAGCAAAACTAAGTCCTGATACATAGTAATAACAATAAATTATTAAATCTCATGTTTCTTTAGTACTTAGGTCACCGGCATGTATTTATCATCCTCACAAGTATCCTATGAATTAGGTAGAATAATCATCCCTGTCTTACAGAGGAGGAAACACACACAATGAATGCATCCTCCAAGAACAGAAAGTAGTATGTCAGGACCCCAAACTCAGGAAATCGCCATCAGACCCGTCCTCTTCTTGTTGTTGTTTCTTAAATATTTATTTATTCCTGAGACACACACACACACAGAGGCAGAGACACAGGCACAGGAAGAAGCAGGCTCCCCGCGGGGACATGGATGTGGGACTCGATCCCAGACCCCAGGGTCACGCCCTGAGCCCAAGGCAGATGTTTAACCAACTGAGACACCCGACTGAACCCCCCAGGCACCTCCCCAGGAGTGTCTTTTAAAACAAGCTTTGATGGCAAAGTGCACGTACCTGCTGAACAGTGAGAGGAGTGAGGATCTCTTCCCCCCTGAGGAACATGGATCTCTGCGTCAGAGCGTCAGTGAGCTGTGCTGAGTCCAGCCCAAGTAGCTCTGCAGACCTGCCCAAGGCTGGAAATGAAGAACAAGGCAATAGTAGATACACTGACCCAAGAAGGGAGGGGCCAGGGGACCCGGAGCTACTCCACACTGTGCCTTGTTAAAGCAGAAAACATTCCTAAACTTACCCTCAGGTAAAATTAGCAGAGCCCCTGATGCTTGGACCACGTGTGGTCCTGAGACTCCGAGGCAGAGTGTCCCTGAGACCCCGCCACAGCTCTGCAAGGTCATAACTATTTCCAATGACATTAAGATGCTATTTGCTGTTTTACTCTCATCCCCTCATCATGATACAGACGAGTTTATCCTGTGGTTACGTGATATGAGGCATCTCAACAAACCAAATGCAGAAGCCGATAAGAGAATCCAGCTGTCCTCCCTGACATCAGGTATTTTTAAAGTTGGCAAAAATGTAAGACAATTGTCAATCTTCTGGCAAATTTTCTTTTATTTGGGCAGTCTTTTAAATAAAAATATGATATTTATGTAAACATGCAATGGGTTTTTTATAATCATTTCAAAATTAATCAGTAAATTTTTTTAAAGATTTTAAAGATTTTATTTAGGTGATTAGCACAAAGCAGGAGGAGGAGCAGGCAGAGGGAGAGGGAGGAGCAGACGCCCTGCTGAGGAGGGAGCCTGACCCAGGGCTCCATCCCAGGACCCTGGGATCATGCCCTGAGCCAAAGGCAGTCGCTTAACCCACAGAGCCACTGAGCACCCCAAAATCAGTTTTCATTTCTAAGGCAGTAACATGAACAGACATGACTCCCGTAAACAAAAGCTCTTTGGAGTTCTCTACAGTCTTATGATGATTAAGAGGCACTGGGACCAATGTGAGAACCACTGACCTACAGCACTGGCTTCACACCTACAGCCATTTCAAACTTTAACATATCCAAACCCTAGGCTCCATGCCCTCACATGTTGCTTCCATCAGGAAAGTTTCAAAAGTAAATACATTAATCGTTCCAGGAAAATGACAACTGACATAGCGATGTGCATTATTAATTCATTTAATCTTGACAACACATCACTGAGGGACTTTATAGATATGAAATCACTCATGTAGGGCATCATCAGTACCTCAAGGAAACGGCCTGTGGCAGAGCTGGACTATGGACCAAGCATTTGTGCTTGGGAACCAGTGGGCATCCCCAGCACACCAGGTCACCACTCAAGAACTATGGAAAAAGGACACCAACACCACCATGACTCCCTGCCGCAACATTTCCCTACATCTAATCCTTGTAGCTCATATTTCTTTATTGGGTCTATTCTCCTCTTTCCTGGTTGAGAATGAGAACACAGCCACCATCCCAATCAGCAATCACTCCTCATATGCTCGGAGCCTTTCTTATCTGACAGTTCCCATCAAATACAAAGCTCCATACTTCTCTATACAGGACTCAGAAAGCTCTTTCTGTAGGAGGCCAGAGAGTAAACACTTTAGGTCTAAGTTCCTTACGAGGACAAAGCCACAGGAGGGAAGAAGGGGAGAGCCATCTTACCTGTTTTGAAGGACACTTGGGCCCCACCAGCAGTGATAAATTCTATGTTCCCAAGATGTAAGACACCAGCAAGCAACCTCAAGACCTCCCGGACTTCTTCCTTGCTGAACTCCATGACCTCCATTGCCGTCTGAAAGAAAACAAGTTATGTTTAATTTTTTGTTGTTTTCCTTCCATATTAGAGAAAATGAAAAACCCATTACTCAATAAAATTGTCAGGTATTATTCTAAAGGCCAGAAAACAAAAAACAGATTCACGACCTCTTGCTTTTAAATGATAAAGACTCGGCACAGGCACACATAAGAGAAGGTGATATTCAGAAAGAACTGTCGAATGTGGAGAGATCACCCAGTTGATGAAATAAAATGAGATATCTGCCTTATTACATACCAGCCTCCCAGTTATGCCCCCAGAGAACTGGGTCAGAGAGTCACAGTAAGGATGGTGGTAAAGAAATGCCCTTTCTGTAGATACTGCAGCATAACGGAAACCTTTATTTTCTTGCACATAAGCTGGTGGAGAAGGGGAAGGCCTCATGGGACTGCTCCAGTGCACATTTCAGAGCCCTTCCTTAAGGGCTAAATGCAGTGGGGACCCAAGTGGGAGGAATAGGATTCTCCATGAGGAACTCTGTAGATGGGAGCTATTCCTTTTATAATAGATACTGATAAAAATCTATGAATTGATTTAGATCAGTCTTCCCTAAACATACATCACATCTCTACTTTTAATTTCTTCAAAGAATTTTTAAAGATCTTGTTTTGTCCTCTCCATAGTAAATGGAAGTTACCAAAGTGCTGTTTAGGGCAAAATAAAAGTAAACAAGTACCTATATGAGAGCAAGTTTGTTCCCAAATACAAGTCTCTAAACAACTGAAGCCAGGGATCTTCTGAATCACATCTAAGATCATTTTCCATGGTGACTGATTGATTGATTTCAGAGATTGGGGGATGAGGTCAGGAGGGGAGGGAAAGAGAGAATCGTAAGCAGACTCCATGCCTAGCATGGAGCCCAACAGGAGACTGGATCCCAGGACCCTGAGAGATCATGACCGGAGCCGAGATCAAGACTTGGATGCTTACACTTCAACCAGCTTGAGCCACCCAGGTGCCACTCCATTGTGATTTAGAAACCACATTCTTGTCAAGAAAAAAGCCCCCTTCTCCCCCACCTCAGGACAGAATTGTTGGCAATACTGATGAAAATGACCCACCAAGAGCACGCGGACCACAATGTAATAATTGTGACAATGACAATCACGTTAGGAGACTAGGAAGGAAACCATGTGCCACTCTGAAGCCGTAGAAATTGTAAAAGGAAATAACTGGAGATTTAAAACGTGAAAAGTTTAACTTCTTTACAAGGAAAAAACAAAGTTGAAACAAAGGGCAAAAACAATAGGCAGGAAAACAATTTAAAAATTAGAAGCAAGGAGCAATTGCTTAGCCATAATAAAAGATACATGAACATCAAAAATAAAATAGGCATTTCTTATAGTAGCAAATGCAAATCCTTCCTAAAAATCAAATGTGTACAAATCAAAGAAAATAGGAGATCGTTTCTACCAAATTAAAAAAAAAAAAAAAAACCTCATGAATGATAAACCTGAAGTTGGTAAAACTGGGACATTTATGCACTGGTCATCGGTGTCATGAATTAATATACTCTTTCTGGAAAACAAGATGACATGACAGTATTGTGCTGGCCACATATGTACATAAATGTATAATGTTCAGAAACGTTAAATAACTTTCACGGGGTTGTACAGCTAAGACTCAAAATCAGGCTCAATGAACCCAAACTCCACCAACTTCTTATCCAGCCAATGCTATTACTCTCTAAAGACATAAAAAGAAAAAAGCAATCTCCTATATAATCTTCCATAATTTCAATGCTGGAAATTCATCCTAAGGAAAATCTCAACAGGAAATAAAGTTCTATAATATATTCACTGCAGTGTTATATCAACATGTTCAGAGAGAAAAAATTCTACCTATCATCAGACAAGTCGAATATAGCAATAGTTTAGAACAGTTCTATAGTTTGGAATAATATATACTTTTTAAAGTAAATTATGATCATACAGAAACATGACTTATGAGATAGCTTTATATAAAGGTTAAAATTATATTTTTGTGGAGTGACTGGCTGGTTTGGTTGCTAATGCAAGGAAGCAATCTCCAGGTCATGGGTTCAAACCCCATGTTGGATGTAAAGATTGCTATAAAAGAAAAGAGTCAGTAAATTTAAAAAAATTTTTTGTAACTTTTTTTTTAAAAAGTAACCCCTATACCCAATGTGGGACTCGAACTCACAACCTGGAGATTAACAGTCGGATGCTCTACCAAACGAGCCAGCCAGGAACTGCATTAAGAAAACCAGGCTGGGAAATAAACATACTGTACTGGAAATAACTGCAATGTTAGTTTTAGTAAGCTCACAACATTATGTTCCATCAAATCTTTTAACATTTCGACAATATTTTTACGATACTAATGGGTGAGTGGATAAACAAACTGCTGCCTATTCAATGGAATACCACTCATTAGAAAAAGGAATGAACTGAGTCATGTATGATGTAGATGAGTAAGGGAGCTAGACGTGAGAATACACTCTGTATCATTTCACTTACAAGAACTTCTAGAAAAGACAAATCTACTGATTTGTGCCTGAAAACAGATCAGTGGTTTCCTAGGAGAAGGATGGCTTGGAAGGGCCAAAGGAAGTTATTGAATTTTATTTATTTTGATTGTGCTTGTTGGTACATGCGTGAATAAATTCAAAATCCATTCAGATGCATACTTCAAATGATAGCATTTTATTATATATACATTACATTTCAATAAATTTGATTACAAATAATAAAAACACCATGAATTATTTAATCAGGGGTGAGAAGACTCATTTTACAGGTGCAAAGAGAAACGGACACAAGAATAAGAACTACAATCTAGTGCTTATTAAAAAAATATATGGAAAAACTACTGAAATTTACTTATTCCAAAAGTTAAAAGTAAAGGAAGATGGTTAGGAAGTACAGAATAACTTCTTATTCTCAAGACTTAAAACAGTGGTAAGGACCAAATGAAACAGTGAAATAACTGTAAAGAACCAACACTGTGCAAAAGTTAGTATTTTCCCTCCCCGTGATGAGAGTCCTCCTATAAGCCTAATATTCAACATTAACTTATAAACATTCTTAGCTCATCATAGGATGAGCATAGAAATGAAAGTCTTCACTGTTTGTCAACCCATCAAATGAAAAATATCAAGAGATGCCTGATGAAAATATTCTTGGTTAAGTTCTTAAAATACATTCCGAAGTTACATACGGAGATATGAAAGCAAACGAAATGTGCTTACTGTGTTAAAAAATACGATTACTTTAAATTCAGCTCTAAGTGAATTAGGAGTGTGCTGATAAGTAGCAATCGCATTCATCAGACCACGGGGTCATTTAACAGCCGCCCCGGTTACCAGCAGCCTGGGCACGCACGCCGGAACTGCCAACAACAGCCTCTACTTTTGTGTCCTACTGTCCTGCTTACAATCTCTCCAGTTGCAATCTCCGTCCCTTGGGCAAGAGTAACCACTTTAAAGCTTATTATCATGGTCTTATTTTCTCAGCAATACGGCTCCAAGACTTAAAAAGCATGCTGGAAGTTCTCAGTATAGTTCAGAAGCACTAAACAGAAATTCGGTTATAATAAAACTGGAACAAAATAAAATATATTCAATACACTCATTAGGCAACATAAAAAATGACAGGTGTCTGGGAATGTGGGAAGTGAGTGGGGAGAAGGGGAGGGGTGACTATGTGATCTGGTCTCAGCCATGAAGAATCAAAGGAAGCCAGGCTCATCATACTAGAAATGAATAGAAAAGTGGGATAAATTTCAGGAGCTTTACTGCCAAAAGGTACATCTAGGGTCTCGGGCAGTTGGCTGTAAGGTGTGGAGGTGCCATACAAGCAAGGCAAAGGAACCACAGATGAATCTTGAACAAATGGTGCCACTGAAATGGGGGGAAAGAGGCTACTCTGGGCATAGCAAACTGCAAGTAAACACACCGATAATAATTTATCATGTAATGTTATATTAGGCAACAGCATGTTGTTTTATAAGATTTGCTTATGCTCCCAAGTTCACCACCACTGAAAAAGATTGATGTTTCCATCTTGGCAAAATTGAGGTATAAAGATGTCCATTTAAATCTTAATAAAATCTGACTCATGTGGAATGACTTCTGCATTCATATACATGGGCTGACACCATTAAAAACCCATCAATATACCCGGGAAAGCCAATACCGTCCAGAAACCCCAGTCCTGGTCCACAGCCATGCATGCTATAAACAGTCAACATTTGAGGAGTAAGAGAACTGAAAAGATTATCACCCAAAGATACCTGTTACTTCACACACATATTATCAGCCACCATTCTAGTGGGTCAAATACAGGCAATAAAATAAATTAGTTGCTCCTATTGACTTGAAATAACTGCATAAAAACATGGCTATGAAACTCAGCATACATTCACCAGGAAGAACCAGGTCCCCTAAAGCCACCCAGGCTACTTTACAGGCATTTATTTATATTCCTGCCAAGTGGTGGCAATGATGAACTCTAAAAATACATAAAGCAGATTCTCAATTAAATAAGCAAAAATTTCAAAAGAAGTGTACAAGAGGGGTACCTGGGGGGCTCCATCGGTTAAGCATCTGCCTTTGGCTCAGGTCATGATCCTGGGGGCCTGGAATCGAGCCCCTGCTCAGCAGGGAGTCTGCTTCCTTCTGCCCCTCACCCTACTTGTGCTCTCTCTGCCTCTCTCTCTCTAAAAAATAAAATCTTAAAAAAAAAAAAAAAAGAATTTCTCTCTATGAACATGTCAACATATTCTGCAAACAAATGTCCTTCAGTCTTAATGGAATATAGCTCCTTTCCTCTGATCTCCAAACCACTGGGAAAAGCAGCTTTACACAATTGAAATAAGAAGATGCAGATTTAAGTGGTATTTGCTTTTGGAAGAAAATACTGAGAGGGGTGCCTAGGTGGCTCAGTTGGTTGAGCATCTGCCTTGGACTCAGGTCATGATCCCAGAGTTTCTCCCACTGCCTTTCTCTCTCTTTCTCTCATGAATAAATAAAATCTTTTTTTTTAAAGAACCAAAATACTGAGAGACAAAGTACATTAAGAACAGCAGTACAATACAGTCCAATCATGTTTCCTTCTTCAGCAGAATACCGGGATGATATGTGGCTTATTTACTGCAGTCTCCTTGCTGCCTAGAACAGTGCCAGGCACACAGCAGGTGCTCAAACATGTTGCTATATAAAACCAACCTCAGCCTGAAGACTTCAGGGTTTCTTTTTCGCCATTCCTGTGTCACTCCTGTTATGGAGTACTGCACAAGGCAGAACAATGGGCTGGCTGGTACTGATAGGATATTCAGGATTCTAGAAATTTATTTTACAGAAATCGCGATTTTAGGAATGTAATCAAAGTTATGCAATCCTTAAAGCTGATATATTCACTGTAAATATATAACACAAAATGATAAAATCCTAGAGTTCTGCCTCGTGAGAGAATATTCTTGCTATTTATCACATATCCTAAATTATACATAAAATGCTTTTTTAAATAAAAAATTTAGTATTGCAACTTATCTCCCTCAATTATAAAATATGTTTTTCCATGTCATTAAATATACTGGAGCTTACGTTTTGCTTGCTGTAATGGACCTTATTTTATGGATATTATCATTATTTTTTAAAGGTTTTATTTATTCACGAGAGAGAGAGAGACAGGCAGAGGGAGAAGCAGGCTCCATGCAGGGAGCCCGACGTGGGACTCGATCCTGGGTCTCCAGGACCACGCCCTGGGCTGAAGGCAGTGCTAAACCCCTGAGCCACCAGGGCTGCCCTGGATATGACAGGAATGGCTTTACTGAAGCCATTCCCACAATCTGTGATTCTTGCAGGTTAAAGTAAAGGGAGGGAAAAAAATAATAATAAAGACAGAAAATCCTACTTTTTAGAGAAAAGAGTATTTTCCTCTTTTCTGAAAAGGTACACATTTCTTTTTTCTTTTCTGACTGCACTGCTTAGACCGTCCAGAAGGTTAAATAATAATTACATGTTCCTGAGTTTAAAAAAATAGCCACTAGTTTTTTGTTGACATTTCTAATAGGTTGACACTAAAAAGTAATCAGAAGGTAAATAGTTAAGAATCTATAAAGGGAATACATGTAAGCTTATTGTGTACATCTATATCAATGTCATGCACAATTTTCTTCTTTTCTAGAGGATATCTTTTCATCGTAAGATCAGATTTTAAATGCCAAAACCTACTCTTTCAACTCAATAATAAAAGTTAGCAAACGATGAAAACAGGGCGCACCCCAAAAGTCTACCCGAAGGCTAACAAAAGGAATAAACAATTCTGAATCAGAAAATGAGTGAAGTCCCAAGAGGAAAGCGGAGGAAAGCCAAGAGAGTCGCTTCTCTGGCGCTTTCAGGGTAAGCAGAGGACCCGATGCCCAGTGCACTCTAGTGGCCAGTGAGGTAATCAGTAGGAGACCTGCTACTTCTTGGACAGTTAGGAGTCTGTCTCCTGCAACAAGTTCCTTCTATCATGAAGCATTGTTCTCCAGCTTCAAGAAAGAAGAAGAAAAAAAAATTCCTGTCTTTCTTTACCCTTTTCATCAAAAATGAGTTTTCATATTTATTCTAACACACAGTAAAGACAGTAATGAACGAATTGAGAAGAGAGAAAGTCTGAGTAGTGATAGAAATCCAGGGGCAAAATAAAATTGGGAAAGAAAACTTAAAATGCTTAAAAAACATTTCATAAAATCCAATTCTCGGGGCCAATTCCCATGCAGTCCAGGGTGCTCGGCAAAAGGTGCTGTCAGCAGGGGGCTGTTTTGTTGACAGTTTCAAAAAAGGAGATGTGGCAAGAGAAACTGCTCTGCATTATAAATGCAGGATAAACGGGAGACAGAGGGGAAGAGGATGTTCTAGCCAATGCTGTTCTTAATTTCATTTTCAATTTAAGACCTGGAAAAAGGACGTATGATACATACTTAAAAAAAAAAGACCCTGATATCATTCCACAAGGCATTTTTTGAACAATCTAGAAGAATGGATGGGGATGTGGAGTATAGAACTGTTGACAACTGTGAAGACAAGAACTCGACAGACAATCTGGGATGTTGTACCGGAAGCAGGTACGGCCTCCCTGCCTTGTGGATTAGAGCCTGGGATCTGGAGTTAGACTGGTTCTGTCTGGTACTGTGTGCGGTCAGTCTGGGCACCAGCCTCTCCCAGGTGTAGAGTGTAAGACAGCCACAGTTCCTACCCTCACAGGGTTAAGAGCAACGAGAGATGTGGCTCACTTGAGTCCATAAAACAAGTGCTCGATGTCATGTATGATGATGAAATCAAGCCTAGATCCACCGTATCCAATGCTGGAGCAATGATCCTGGCAAAGGAATGGAGACTGCACTGGCAAAATCTACTGGCCATCCTCCAATGGGGGGGATGTCAGTAACGCTCAATGACCAGGCTTCCTAAATGTTCCTTAGAACAAACACCTGTGATATCAGAAAACTGTAAGAGACCACAGGTATCCACAGCTCAGAGCTGCAAGGTGACTACTGTTACTGTTGCCGTCAGAATTGGATGTCAGAATGATCCTAACAGTCACCGGGTCTAACGGTTGACAGGTTTTTAGCTGTAGAAACTGTTATAAAAAAAAATATATATATATATATATATGTATTTATATATATATAAGCTCAAAAAAGAAAGATTGGTAGGTTCCAGTGCCAAGCCTAAAATACACACACACACACACACACACACACACACACATTTTAATACACTGTTCCAAGTTAACCCACCATGTACCTATCCCGAATGCCACGGATATTCATCTACCTTCCAGAGAAAGAGGATCCTCTTCCAGTCTGGAACATTCTTTACCATGATTTGGAACAAGAAGAAAGTACCTTTTCTCATACAGTGGTGCAAATGTAATTACTTCTATTTTCATTAAAAAAATTTTTTTTTGAAACAGGAATGAAATGCCACTTTTCTTTTTTGAGGTTGTCACTCTTAATAAGGGGAAAATAAGAAAATAACTTACAATCACTTCCCTGAAAGATTCCTGGTCACTGATTGTCTTGTCTCCTATACATCCAGACTGACTCAAGTAGTGGTAGTTTTCTGGTACAGATAAATAAAATTCTTCTACAAAAGACAAAGGAAAACATAAAATCAGTACTTGGACAGGATAAGACACAATCCAAGAATTCTCACTTTGTAACTTTAAAAAAATAAAGTATGTAAATAGTTCTATGCTAACAGTCCCCTGTTAACATAAAAAAAGTTCTTAGTCATCATTTAGAGAAAATAAAAAGGATTTAAATTAAGAGAGCCTGGGTGGCTCAGTCGGTTTGATTATGCTCTCTAAAGAAAGAAAATAAGTATAGCAAATGTTCTTGAAAAACTAGTAAGAGTCCTGTTTTGATTGTTTTCTCTTAAAAATCACACGTTTAAAAATTAACTGTATTTGAGTATGGTTTAAGAGTAAACCAGATACAATATGCACTATATATTTTTTATTAGTATTCTATAAATTAGAAAAGTGCCAAGATTCCAAAAACAAAAATTTAACATTTCTCTATTGGTGATTTTCCCTCTACATTATTTGGCTGTAAAATGGACTCCACCGGGGCACCTGTGTGGCTCAGTTGGTTGAGCCTTGGCCTCAGGTCGTGATCCCAGGGTCTTGGGATGGAGCCCCACTTAGTCCACCAGCTCCCTGCTCACGGGGGTGTCCCACGTCCCCCTCCCTCTGCTGTTCCGCCTACTTGTGCTCTCCCTCTGTCAAATAAAGTAAATAAAATCTCTAAAAAAATAATATAAAACGAGATGGCCTCAGAATCTTCAGTATTCTCGTACACCTTATTTCAACGGCTAAAATACCAACGAAGCCCAAGGAGATGTCTTACTGATGGCTTTTCAGGGAAAACAAGTTGCTAGTCCGTATTTCTCTGCCGGTCGCACCCTCACTTACCTCTCTGTTCATGTTGTAGCCCTGCCAGCAGTGCATAGAATATGTGATAATTCCTTTCCCCGGGGTTTTGTCTTACTACTCGGTTCTGCGGGATAAAGCAGATTTCTTCTCAGAGACAATTCCTCCATTTCATGAACACAAACCAGTAATTTCCAGAAATCATTATCAATAGAAGAAAATGTGAATTAAATCATGTTTACTTACTTTTTCTAATAAATCTTCATGTGAAAAGCAATGGCCAGTCAAGGAACAAAACAAGGATAGGGCATGCTCAATCGATCCTTAATTTTCTACCCTTTGTCACCCAAATCATCGCAAATCCCTGCTCCTTTGGCACTGAGACTTCCAGCGCCAAGACATGAGCCAACAAAGCACAGACTAGTTCACATAAACCCATTTTCTGACAGGACACATGGCCTCCTAGGAGGTGCCAAACTATCTAACAGAATCGATTTCGGACAGCAAACACCTGATGCTTCATGACGACTCCACGTTTCCGGATTATGAACATGATATCCGAAGTCTCCAAAAGGAAAGAAAAACTTTCGGAAGTTTCCAAAAGGATAATCAATAGGTCACACATAGAATATTAAGCGAAAACCGAAACGTTTCACGGTATCTGTCCTTAATGATAACCAAGTTTGGACTTAGTAGGGTCAAATACTAACGACAGGACCTAAATGAAACAGGATACAATCTACAATTCTCCCGCCCTGAATATTTCCCTTCTGGCAGATGTTCAGCTGAACGAACTTCCCAAAGCGACTGGAGTTGTTGTTGTACACCGTCTTCGCGTTGCCGAAAGCTTCCATGATGGGGCTGCGAGAGACGTAAGGACAACCTCCAGTTATACGACATACGGGTCAGGAGATGTAACTCCAGCACAGGCGACCATCAGTAACAGAGTCATCACTGTGCACGGCGGTGACTGATGGTAACCAGTTACCCGGGGGGATCGTTTCATAAGGCACAACGATCTCATCCCTACGACGTACACCTGAAGCTCCTACCAAACCGTGTGTCATTGTAGTTCAATCGATAATCAAAAAAAAGTGAGGACGGTAGAGTTTTCATCAGGAGAGATGTGAAAACAGCACGAGCGGGGCTCACAAATGTCAAGACCCGCCGCTGCGGGGAAAAATCTGAAAGTGGAAGGGCCCGCGGTGACTGTGACTGCGTCTGTTCACTGAAGAGCCGGATCTCAGAGCGCTTGCTGAGGGGTCACAAGGCACCTGCATTTGGCCAGAGCTGGGGCAGGTCACGCGGCAAGCGCAGGCTGCCGGGGCTTCCAGGGGCCGGGACGCTTGTCCCCGAGCCAATGGGCTGGGGCCCACGCTGGAGCCCGGGGCTGCGGGGCAGGATCCCACTCGGGTTCCAGGGTCGACAAAGTCCCCAGCCCGGGAGTTCCACCCGTCGGCGGGCTGTCCTGGGGGGGCTCGCTTAGCACTAAGCTCCGCGGACCTTCCCCAAATGTAAGACGGGGACGGGCAGGACCCGGGGACGGGCAGGACCAGGGGCGGCAGGACTTTCTATAAAGGACCCAAGAGAGATTTCGGGCTCTGCGCCCCGAGGCCTCCGCTCGGGCCGCGGCGTCCAGGCGGTGTCGGCGGCTGTCGGGGCGGCGCCGAGTCCTCGGGGGCCGTCTCCTCGGGCGCCGCGTCCTGGACACGGGCCCACACGCTCGGGCGGGTCTCACGTTCCGTGTGTTCGACGGCGGCCACGGCGGGAAGAAGCGCGAACGTCCAGGAGAGAAACGGGCTGCGGTTCCGCGTGGGCCCCGGGCGGGCGGGCGGGCGGGCGGGCGGCTGCGCCTCCAGTCAGGGCCTGAGGGGCCGCGCCGCCCGCCGCCTCCGGGGCCTGAGGGCCTGAGGGGCCGCGCCGCCCGCCGCCGCCGGGGCCCGAGGGGCCGCGCTCCCACACGCGGCCGGCGCGGGCGCTTCTGCTCCGGACGCGGCCTCCAGGGCGAGTGGGCGCCCCGCGCGCGGCCCGGGCTCCGCAACGTTCCCGGGGTCAGCCACCGGCCGCCTGGGGCCCGCCCGCGGGGGGCGGCGGGGGGCGCGGGGGGCGCGGGGGGAGGGGAGGCGTGAGGGGGCGGGGGCGCGGGTACCTGCTCCCCAGGATGGCCTGCTCCACGCTCGACGTCCGCTCCCGGGAGGGCAGCTCCGACGACTGCCGGCTGACGGCCGACAGGAACCTGAGGATCAGCTTGGTGCTCTCCGTCTTGCCCGCGCCGCTCTCGCCGCTGGAACACAAGGCGCCGCTCAGGCTCCCTCCCGCGGCCCACAGCGGGGGGCCCCCCCCCCCCCTGCCCGCGCCCGCACCGGAAGCGGAAGCGGGACCCGCCGCGCGACGCCCCCCCCCCCCAGCCCCCCGCCGTCGGTGCACGGAGACAGACGCCGCGGAGGGCAGAGGCCAGAGGCCGCAGGGCGGCGGGGGCGGTCGGGCCCGCGCAGCGGGGAGCAGCGGGGAGCAGCGGCGAGCCCGGCCCCGCGCGCCCGCCAGCCTGGGCCCCCACGGAGCCACCCGCGGCCTCGTTTCCCACCATATCGTCTCCGAATACCCTCCCTGTGCGATCTTTAAGGGTTTTATTTGAGCGACGCGATGGAGTCCGCGTGGGCTCCCTGCACGGGCCTGCTCCCCTCCTCCCTCCGTCTCTCTCTCTCTCTCTCTGTGTCTGTGTCTGTCTCTCGAGTAAATAAATAAAATAATCTTTAATTTTTTTTTTTTATTTGAGAGAGAAAAAATGAGACAGACACAAGCAGGGGGCGCGGGAGAGGGAGAGGGAGGAGGAGAAGCGGACTCTCCAAGAGCCGGCGCTGTGGGACGATCCCAGGACCCGGGTCATGACCCGAGCCAAAGGCGGACGCAAGCCCCGCCCAAGCCGACCCCGCCCAAGCCGACCCCGCCCCAGCGTCTTCTTTAAGTACATATTTTCATACAGAACTAAAACTTGGAACGGAGGTGAAACACGGATCGGAATGGAGATGTGCCGCGGTTCTCACACCTGCTGCCCACGCGGATCCCTAACCTGCCCCTGAGCGGCACCGACGGGGCTGGGGCCGAGTGCTCAGGACTCGGAGGAGTTTCCCAGGGGCCCCCCAGGGCCCCCCACGGGCGGTGCAGGAACCACTGCAGCTGAGAGCAGCTTCCCCAGGCCACACAGCAGCGGTGATGGGGCCCGACGGCCCGGGACAAGCTGCAGCGACAGGGCACAGGCTGAGGACGAGCGCACAGCTCACAGCCGCTAAGACCCAGAGCACACGCATGTCCCCAGGCACCGAGGTGACGGCGGGCGCCCTACAGGCAGCGCTTCCGCGTGACCTGCGTGACCTGGTCTTCCAGCCCGACACGGCACGGATGCTCCCACGGAGGGACGGAGGGTCAAGGCCAAGGCCGTGTGCTCTTGGAGGCCCTGGAGGAGGAGCATGTGCCTGGGGATTCCTGCGCTCCCAGAGCGTCTGCAGGCGCCCGCGTCAGGCCGCGCCACCGGCTCCGTGTCTGCCATCCAGAAGCAGAGGACTGCACAGCAGAGCGACACAGATGCCAGCGGCAGAGAGCTCACAAACGGGCAGACGTGAAGGCTCCGGCGGTTCTGGGGGGGGGCGGGCTGACCCGCACAGGGGCAACGTGTGCGGCAGGAGGGGGGACGCGGTGGGGGTCACTGCCTCGAGGACCTCGGGCTCAGCACAGTCCCCTAGCCCAGGACGCCATCTGCTCTTTCACCTCTTTGTAGGGTTTATTGCTGAGAGCACGTGTGGAGGGGCAGAGGGGGGTGGGAGGATCCCCGCAGCCCCGCGCCCCCTGAACACAGGGCTTCCTGCAGGGCTTGGGCCCAGCGCCTCGGAGGGCACAGCGGAGACCCCGGCCTGAGCTGGGAACCAGCAGCCGGCCGCGCCCTGGACCAGGTGCTCTCCAACAGGGCAGTAGGGTGGCGAGGACCAGGAGTCACGGCGTTCTCAGGTGAGCCATCCGTGGGGCTCCGTGAACATGACGCACGTACCACACAGGTGTGCTGGCGGGATCGCTTACGGCAAGACATGTTCGGCCTTGTCAGAGTTCCCTCTGATGCAGAGGGGCTCACACCCCCATCGCTGCTCCACGGTGACAGTAATCAGACCTGAGACGTCATGGTAGGGAAGCGACTTTTGGAAAGCGGCTAGGGCGCCCAAGCTGGGGGCTGCTTCCAGGGGGACCACCCACAGGGTCGGAAGCGGGGGCTTCAGTCGCTTCCCGCAGCTGGCCTCCGGGTCAGGAGGCGCCGGGACCTGAACTCGAAGCCGAGAGCCAGGGACTTCATCAGCGGTGCCTACGGAGCAAAGCCTGCACAGCAATCCCAGGGGCGTGGGGAGGCCCACGCTTGGTGTCAGGGCGCACAGAGGGATGCAGGGCCCACGGCCCCCTCCCAGGGTAGGTCCCTGCGTGGTTCTGTCCTCCTACAACACCCTTTCCTGGTAAACCTTCTAAATAGCATGAATCGCCTGGTAAGCACAGGGGTTCCTCCTGGGCTCATGAGCCCCTCTAGCACATTCATCACGCGCAGGTGGGGGCGGGGGTGTCGGCGGGCACCCAAGGAGGGGGGCCCTTCACCTCAGGGAGCCCACCAGCCCAGGGCAGACAGCCTCAGGTTGACTTCTGGGCTGGTGCCAAGGGGACGGCCTCACAACGACAGCGGCCACCCCCATGGAACCACAGGGCCAAGCGCAGGAGCACAAACACGACAGGGCAGCCCCCGAATGCTCGCCGGCCGGGCTGACTTCCACCCACTGGTTCCCCGCGCTTGGCTCAGGCCCAGGGGCCGCCGCTCCCGCCCGGCCCACCCAGCAGGGCTGCGCCCGCCCTTCCCCGCGTGCCCTCCCCATGGCCGCGGCGGGACGGTGGCCCCACAGCCATCACCCCAGCAAGCCCCACTCGTGTCCAGTCCTACATTGGTCCAGACCAGGCGACCACAGGCCTCACCCGGGTGCTGGCATGATCGCAGACATGCACCCAGGGTCGTCTCGATGAACCCAAGCGGGCGTCCACTGGTGAAACAAACCAACACAACCACGAAAGAGAGAGAGAACATAAGCCAGAGCACCGAGCGGCGGCCTCACAGGCCTTGCTAAGAGCTTTGAGGCCTCTCTGGAGGCTGAATCCACCACCAGGCCTTGTCCTGCAGGAGAGCGTGGGGATCAGGTTCAAGGCTACACGCAGTAGGGGTCCGCAGGGGACTGAAGGTGGGGGATGGTGGGGAGAGGGGAGGGCAGAAGGGTAGCGAGCAGGGCAGCAGCGATGTGCGGAGAGGCCCCGGGAAAGACGGCGGAGAGACAGGCAGGGATGGCCGATGGCCCGCTAGCAGGGTGCGGGCTGACCGGGGTGAGCGCGACAGCACAGGTGCACACGACGCCAAGCCCATCGAGCTGCGTACTTGGGCCACATGCTTTACCGCGTGGAATTCCTCCTGAATGGAGGCCGGGGTGGGGGGGCACACAGAGGGCCTCGCAGTCCCAAGGGCATGGCTAGGTCTCGGCGTGCCACCTGGTAGGATGCAGCGCCCGCTGTTGACAACAGGATGCGAGGGGACGAACATGTTTCTGGGAGACACTCAGGATGCACCCTGAGATGCCCACCGTGGTCCCCCAGGGGCACCTAAGCCACCGCCCGGACCTCAGAGGAGAGCCCGGCCGAGTGGGGGTGGAGGGGGAGGCCGGGGGGAGCACGAGCAGGCGAGGATGAGCGCGGGGCGCCCAGAGGCATGGCGCCCTGTGGACAGCAGTGGGGGGCTGCGTGGTCTATCGGGCTGCGGAACAGCTGCACATCTTCTTCAAAGGATGGAACGTGCTAGAAATGCCAGTGATCACTAGAGAGGAAGGCACTGAGGAGTCAGGGGCAGGAGGGTCAACGATGGCCCTGACGTGACCAGGGCCCCTCATGCACGCCCACGGGCCTGTGCCGCTGCGCACAGACCACACCCCCAAGTCGGCTCTGCCGCCTGTTTCTATCAAGTTTTATCGGAGCACGGCCAGGACTTTGCTTGGCTCGCTGCTTGGGAGTGTTTCCACGCTCAAGGGCAGAGGTGCGTGGCCGTGACACGTCCTCGCCGCCCTTCACAGACGAGCTTGCCGACCAGGACCAGCCTCCGTCATCCCACGGGAGTCAAATCCCCAACTCCCAGGACACTCTCGGGACCTCCATCAGCCACTCGCTGGGCGGCCTGAAGACGTGGGCAAGCCTTTGAGTCCCTGGGATTCGGCTGTTGGGTCTCAGCCAGCAGGACAGAGCCCTGAAATGTGAGCCGGCCCCCAGACGGAGGCTGCCGCTCCGAAAGGGCCCAGTGGGGCTGGAGCCCAGGCCCGGGCCCCGCACATGGCTCCGAGCCTCGGCTCCCCTTGTCCGAGGATAGGACGCCGCAGTCTCAGATGGACGTCACTTCCCTCTCTTTGCTCTCCAGCCCCTTCATGTCCCTCAGCAGACCCCACAGCCCCACAGGCTACCTTCCATCCCCGGATTACCCTTGTTTCTCCGAGTATCTGTTTCTGCAGATGCTTCCGCGGCCGCCCCTCCCCTCCACACCCGCCAGGTCCCCATACGGCCTTTGCCTCCTGGTCACACCTCACGTCCTCTAAGTACTGTCTGCATTCCCTCCTGAGGACCGACTGCCACCTTCTCGGAGCAGCCACGTACATGTTTCCGTGACAGCATCTGGCAGGTGCTATCGAGATCAGTCATATCAGTTTCTTCCCGTCGGACAAGGTGGTCCTAAAGGCAGCGACTGAATTTTATTATTATTATTATTATTTTTTAGGAACATTGACCCCGACCTTCAGCTCTCCGGTCAATGCCTTTTTTTTCTTTTTTTTTTTTTTTATTTATGATAGTCACACAGAGAGAGAGAGAGGCAGAGACACAGGCAGAGGGAGAAGCAGGCTCCATGCACCGGGAGCCCGACGTGGGATTCGATCCCGGGTCTCCAGGATCGCGCCCTGGGCCAAAGGCAGGCGCCAAACCACTGCGCCACCCAGGGATCCCGCGACTGGATTTTATTACCATCGTGACTGTTTTGACCGCTAAAGTCTAGCACTGTGAGCTGCCGGGTCACGTGAGCCAGAGCCTGCGTCGTCTTATTCAGGCTGGCGCCCTGCTGACCCCGGCCGCAGGCTGTGTTCATTGTGCCAATTCGACCATTTATAAACATATTACTAGAAACAGAAAAGAGACTGGACACCTGATTATCCATTAGGTGCCTAATCCACCCCATGTTGGGAAACCGAAACGTGCAAAGGTCCTGACGGCACGGCTGCCGCGCGTATCTCTGTGGAGACTGACGGCGGGAACGCTGGCCCCGACACTGCCCTGGTCCCACGGGGACTGAGGCACAGGCCTGCCCTACGCTGCGGATCTCAAAAGGCCGCATATACCGATAGGCCACAACACGCTAAGTAAGCCCCGCGGGCCCCATCAACGTACGAGGGCACAAGTCAGTGTGAAATGTCCCAGATCAACCGAAATCAAATGCTGCTCTTGCCAGTTAGATGGAAAAACACCTCGAGTTTTAAACATTTTTTTTTTTTAGATTTTACTTATTTATTCATGAGAGACAGAGAGAGAGAGAGAGAGAGAGGCAGAAACACAGACAGAGGCAGAAGCAGGCTCCCTGTGGGGATCCCAATGTGGGACTAGATCCCGGGACCCCAGGGTCACGCCCTAAGCTGAAGGCAGATGCTCACCCACTGAGCCACCCGGGTGACCCTTAAATATATAAAGACCATAATAGCATAAGCATTTGCTTAAATGTGCAGAAAAAGACAGAATTAGAGCTGAGGAGAGAGGACAGCCATGAAAGCGAGCCCAACACGAGGAGCTTGGACCGGAAGCCTAGACACCTGGCATCGCCCGCACGTCGCTGGGGAACTGGGCCAAGGGGCGGAGGCTCGTGAGGCCAGGGGGAAACTGCTCTCTGAAGTCCTGATTCCAAGCAGGCCTAGGTTCTGGCCCTAAGGGTCTTTGCATAGGAAAATGTTCTCCAAGTAGAGAAACGCGTTGCATCCAGCAGGGGGCGGGTCCCGCCTGAGGAAACGGGCTCGGGCTACAGGGACAGGGTGACCGGAAGGTCTATTTCTCTACTCAAGGTCTCTGAGTCCCACAGCCCCAGCCTCCACTTAAAAAAAAAATAAATAAATAAATAAAGAAAAAAGAAAAGAAAAGAAAAAAGCTGGCAAGATCTATGAAACAAGATACGTTACTGAGCACTCTATTCTTAAAGACGCCGTTTCCTGGGTTGAGATAAACACACTTACTCCGTTCACGCCGGAGTCACACAATGGGAGCTTTCTATTTGGGATCCACTCCCCCTCCGCCTCCGCCTCCGCCTCCCACCTTATTTTTAAATACTGCTGTCGTTGGCATGAAAATGCCGACCCCCTCCCGTTTTATTAGACACCCTCACGCTTACGCAGGATGACCTCACTTGATTTACCGCGTTCTTCCCCAGCCGCTCTGTCTAGCGAGTGATACGTGAGTCATCCTCTCGTTTCTCCCATTGAAGGGAAGGAACAGAAGCAATGATCAATGGCAAATATTCAGGTACAATTTGATCTTCTTAAAAATGACTACGTTTGCTTTCTTCCCGCTGGTCTTAATGCATCCTATTCCGTATTACGCTGCAACGGGGATCTGATATTCTGACTTCTGAGCTTTGGGGAGGTCGCCTGCAAGAGCCTACGTACAGGGCTGCCAGTCAGAAGGCAAGTTTCTCTCTTGGGAATGGGGCGCTTCAAAGCTCCCCCCGCTTTAAGAGCTACTAAATAAGAGCTTCATTTTGATGAGCTGCAAGTCATCATGATTCGCGGTCACCTGATTAGACCAGTGGGTAGCCCCCCCCCCCCCACCGAGTTCTTTCCACAGCCCCGGACATTAGCACCAGCAAAATGGTTAAGAAAGAGGGTGCATCTGCTCAGATGCCTGCGTCCCCTAAACGTGGCAGAGGCATGCAGGGGGATAAAGGCAGGGTTCTGCTGTGCTGTTCATCACATTCCGGTTTGTTGCAAAGGCAAGACCCATGCAGAGAAGTAACGGGCGCAGACCCCCGGGAGGAGGATACGGGCCCCGAGACGGTTTTCTGCGCGGGGCACCTGCACGTTCGGCGGCAGCCCCGGCCATCGCAGGGCCGTTGGAAGATGTCAGTGAGCTGATGCCTGAAGGCTCCTGGCACCGTGCCCAAAACCCACTAACCTCTCAGGAGCTGTTGGCAAGCTCGTCTTCACACAGGTGCCACGTGGGCGGGGGTCTCGTCCCCACCATCCCCTCCCTGGGGTTCCGCAGTCTGCTGGCCCCTGCCTCCCCGCAGGAGCTGGGGGGACCTTTCCCTGACACGTGACCTGGGCGAAGGGCTGGAAATAGGTTTCCCCACGGTGAGCGTGGCCACCACTTACCTGCCCGCATCCGGATCAGGTGGTTTTGATCTAATTTGGGGCTCGGATGTTCGCAAGGCCGATTGGCTCAAGTCTGGAGCGAACATATGGCTCTCCATCTGTCTCCTTTTCATTGGATTAGGAATCCGGAGTGGGGGAAAGGAGGGTCTTCCTATCATCTCACCCAAAGCCAAAATGCCTCGTCCTTGCCTCTTAAATAATCCAATTATGTTGCCACAAGTTGGGATCTGAAAGTTGCCTAAGAGGGAAGTCCGAACCTTTGCCACGGATTCCACGGAAACCTGGCTGAAAGTCAGGCTCTGCACTTTGCTCTGGGCACTAACCGGGGGTGCTCTGAATGTCCCCAGAACAGAGTTCTGGTATAAAGAATTAAGAAGATCCAGCTGGGTGTCACTAGAAGGTAAGCGATGAGGCCAATTCAAAGTAGTTCATAAAAGGATTTTTTTTTTAAGAGATAGCATGAGCTGGGGGAAGGACAGAGGGGGAACGTCTCCAGCAGACTCTGCACCCAGTGTGGAGCCCGACACAGGGCTCCTTCTCACACCCCTGAGGCCATGACCTAAGTCAAAATCCAGAGTGTGATGCTTAACCACTGAGCCACCCAGCCGCCCCATTAAAAAATTTTCTTAGAGGAATATACGCCATTGCTTGTTTTAGATGGTTCCTAGGGATGGGTTTTGACAGTGGGTTTCCTGGTATTTTGCTTTTAAAAATTTATTTAAGAGAGACAATGAGAGTGAGAGCGAGCGCGTGAGCGAGAGCACACACAAGCTGGGGGAGAAGCAGCAGAAGAGAATCCCAAGCAGCCTCCCCGCTGACCACAGAGCCCGACGACGGCCTCCATCCCAGGCCCTGAGCTGAAATCAAGAGTCAGATGCTCAACCGGCTGAGCCACCCAGATGCCCCTTCTGGTACTTTATTTTAAAGAATTTGTTTATTTATTTGAAAGAGGGAGAGATAACATGAGCGGGGTAAGAGGCAGAGGGAACAGAGAGGGAGAAGGACAAGCAGAGCCCCGCTGAGCAGGGAGCCCGACGCAGAACTCGATCCCGGGACCCTGAGATCATGACCTGAGTCAAAGGCAGATGCTTCGCCGACCCAGTCACCCAGGCGCCCCCCTTGGTAGTTTAATTTGATAAAAGTACAAGTTCACTGGAACAGAGATGTGAAGACCCTCGTCTTTTGCCAGAAAGATCGAAATAAACACGTGCTTCCAGCGTTCCCTTGGTGCCCACGTGGTGAGTGTCCCTTTTCTGTCGCTGATTCTGCAGCTAACGTGAGGAACGCCCAAGTCAAAATCCTTAGAATGCTTCAGTTTGGGAAATTCTATGTGACCTTATTGAATGAGAGAAAAACCTCTTGCTCAAAGATACGAGCATTCTCGCTCCAGAATATACGTGACACTTCAAAATTGAGGGAACTACACATTTTCCTTAATCCCCGGAAGGACCAACGCCACAATGGAATAAACCAAAGAATAATCAAGACAAACAAGAAAAATGGAGTAATTATTCTGTGAGGCCAAGAGTCAACAAATGTGGTACCTCCTGCTTTTTCTCTCAGTGAGCTTGGGTCTTTGAAAGCTGTGGGTATCAGGCTATTCAAACTGTAAAACTCCACCTGAGAAATCCAGGTGCTTATGAAAAACCGTTCTCTTGACGGGATGAGCACTGGGTGATGTATGCTGGCAAATTGAACTCCAATTAAAAAAAAAAACAAACAAACAAAAAACCCGGACCGTTCTCATTTCCTTCTCGGCAGGTGTCATGTCCTGAGGGCTGGCTGGGAAGGAGCAGCCGGTTGGGGCCCCACGCGGGCCGGGTTGTGCACGCCCGCACCCCGCGTGGCCCCCTCCCAGCCCTCTGCCAGCCTCAGCGGGGACCGGTTACCTGATGAGGACGCACTGGTTGTCGTGCCGCTTCCACAGGCACCGGTAACACTCGTTGGCGACGGCGAAGACGTGGGGGGGGAGCTCCCCCAGGTGGCACCTGCTGTAGCGCTCCACGGTGGCAGGCTCGTACAGGCCGGCGACGGTCTTGTAGGGGTTCACGGAGGCAAGGATGGAGCCGATGTAGGTCTGCGAGCACACGGGGCGGGGAGAAGAAGGAGAGCGGGTCACACATGCGCGGCACCGGCAGGCAGCGAGGGCGCGGACAGAAGAGTCTGGAAGGGGCTCCAGAAGGCGCAGGGCCCGCCCACCCCCAGAGCCGCCCGCCTGGAGTTCTAACAGCATCCACCTGGGTGCACAGGAGGGACGCCCCCCTCCGCAGACATTTTACCTGGGCCGTTTTGGTACAAAATCTTGTCATCCTGCACCAAGCAATGGAGTCATTTCAAAGAGGACTCGCGGGGAAAGCTAAGCCAGAGACGGACGGGGAAGCAGCCCAGGCCCCAGTCCCCACTCCAGTGACCTCAGCCCACGCCAAGCACCGAGGACTATCCGCTCCCCGCCAGGTGGCTCAGGAAATGGAAGGATTAAGGGAAGAATTGGCGCAACACCTGCATTGGCTGGGGGGCGGGGGGGGGGGGGGACAGACAGTCACTGTCGGACAGACCGGGAGTTTCTGCTTGGATGGTCAGAAGGCTCTAGAGATGCACCGTGGTCACAGCTACGCAGCACTGCAAACGTACTGAGTGCACCAGATCGTACACGTGGAAACAGTCAAATGGCACATGTTAGATCTTGTTTATTTAACCTTAACATCTTTTTTAAGGATTTTATTTATTTGGGAGAGAGAGAGAGAGAGAGAGAGAGTGTGAGTGTGTGCATGCACAAGTAGGGGGAGTAGCAGAGGGAGAGGGAGAAGCAGGCTCCTCGCTGAGCTGGGAGCCCGATGTGGGGCTCGATCCCAGGACCCCGAGACCATGACCTGGGCCAAAGACAGACGCTTCACCAACTGAGCACCCAGGCGCCCAGGAGATGAATACATTAGAATCAGTCTGCTTGGGTGGGCCCGGACCCAAGCTGGCAAGGATCCATTTAGAAGAGGCGGACGCTCCAAGAAACGCGGGACAGGTGTACGCACAGGTGAAGGCTGCCTGAGGACACAGCCAGGCCAGGAGCCTCCGGGGCGGCCATCCCCGCCGACACCCGGCCTCGGGCCTCCAGGACCAGGCGAAAGCCCCTCTCTGCATCAGGCGCCCCAACAGCCGCAGCCTGTTCTGACCTCCCGAGCTGACCACCGCGGGCGGCCTGACCCCTTAACACCCACGAGAGCTGGGGAGCCTCCAGGCTGGGCAGCGGGCACAGGGCCGCTGGAGCCGGGCAGGGGTGGAGGCGGGATGTGGGCAGGGCAGCCCGGCTACAGGCTCCCAGCTTCCTTGGCACCGCAGGGCCGCACGGGGCGAGGGAAGCGGGCAGCGCCGGAAAGGTCAAACGTGCCCCTGGCAGCCAAGCCTCCCGCGGCCGTGCCCGCCAAGGCCATGTGCTGCATGGACCCGTCGTCAAAGGTAGGGCGTTTTGTGGTGCCCTTGAGAAACAGTCTGCACCGGGACGCCCGGGGGCCCAGCAGTGGGGCACCTGCCTTGGCCCAGGGCGTGACCCCGTGTCCCAGGATCGAGTCCCACATCGGCCCCCCGTGGGGAGCTGCATCTCCCTCTGCCTGTGTCTCTGCCTCTCTGTGTGTCTCAGGAATAAATAAATAACATCTTAAAAAAAAAAAAACCACAACAGTTTGAACGAAAAAGTTTAAAAACGTAAACGAGTTATGCACCGTATGACCAACGGTTCCAGTCCCAGGTCTGTAACCAAAAGAGTTCAAGCAGTGCCCCCAGGACGGCGTATCACGCGAGCCTCGGGGGAAACAACCCAAACACCGAGTATCCGACGGGCAGGGGTAGATGAGACGGGGTGTGTCCACACAGGGGGGCACTCCTGAGCCCTCGGAGGAACGCGGCGCCCATACGGGGTGGGGGGGACTCTGAGGACACGACCCTGAGGTCAGGAAGCCAGACACCAAAGTCATGTGTCTGAAAAGAGAAATACGCACGGACACACGGACGGGCGGCAGGGACTCCGGGCAGGGGGAGGAGGATTTCCACGCAGGGTTTCCACGCAGGGTGATGGAGACACTCTGGATCTGGACCCGGGTGCCGGCCGCACCCCACGTGGGTGTACCACACACACCGACTGGACCCTTTCCTGTGGGGGGTTCTCTGTTGCAATCATTTCACCTCAGTTTGAAGAAACGACAGGAAAAGACCCAGCGGGTTACTGGGTGACCGTGCAGGTCCTGGGAAAGCTCAACCCTCAGAAGCCCCACTCCCCCAGCCAGGCACCGTGGCACAGCTGTGGCCATGAAGGAAGACGGAAACTGCTCATCCTCTGCGGAAGGAATCGGTCCTACTTCTGAAGGACGACCGAGAGCCACCCAACTCCCGGGGGGCGTCCCCCACCCACGCTATGACCTTGGGTGCCCGGCCTTCCTTTATGTCAGCTGTTTGCAGAGGCGAGGCAGGTGGGCAGTGCTGGGGCGCGGGGGGCTGCACCTGCCACAACTTTGTCTAAACTCTCAGACCTGTTTCTACCTTTTGGCAGAGGATTGGTAGCCGTATGATTATTTTTTTAAGGATTTTTTAAAAAGTTTAAGTGATTTCCATACCCATCATGGGACTCGAACTCATGACCCCAAGACCAAGAATCGCCTGCTCTTCTGACTGAGCCAGCTAGCTGCTCTGATTTTTATTTTTATTCTAGAAATACCAAAGCTGGTCATTTTCTGTTGAAATGGGTTCTTACTTTCTTCCTACTTTGGCAGAAATCAAGACAATGCCTTCTCTCTTAAAACAGCCAGGTAGGCGCACTGCAATCCTCTTTCTCGGTTACAAATAAAATGTAAGAGCCACATGGTATCAAGCTGAGTATCAGATTTAATTAATATTAGGATATTAACCCATGACTAATGCACTTAAAAAAAAAAAAAAGGATATGTCCCGGAGCACCTGGCTGGCTCAGTCAGGAGAGCATGCAACTCTTGACCTCAGGGCTGTGAGTTCAAGCCCCAGGTTAGGTGTGGAGCCTACTTAAAGTCAAGAAGAAAAAAACAAACAAACAAACAAAAAAAAAAACAAAAAAAACCCCAAAAAACAAAAAAACAAAATTAAAAAATGACATGCCCAGTGCATGTCTTGACAATTTTGAGCACTTTGTCATAACACGTTTGTGTGGTTGTTATAAAATTTTGGGAGAGAAAAAATAAAATAAAATAAAATTTTCGGAGATGAGTCTTTCTTTTAAAAAAGTATCGATTGACTCATAAACAGTATCAGCCTTTCCACAAACCTTGACTTTGAAAGCGATGATTTTGGTGAAAACCACATAGGCAGGCTACCCCCGTCCAGGCTGGGCAACCCCACTGGTCGCCCCGCGTGGCTTAGGGGGTCATGTGTTCTGCACGTGATGACACGCTATCTACATGGGGGTGGGAAATCCGAGGGCATTAAAAGCCTGTTGGCAAAGTCGAGGCCGCAGCATCCAAAACGGATCTTCGGCCTGTCTGAAGTGACACGCAGTGGCCGGGGAGGTGGCGGACGAGGTGTCAGGACGACAGTGTGGCGGGGGCGCGCAGGGGCCCTGCTCGCTGCCAGCAGGCCCAGGGAGGCGGCAGCCAGATGCCCAACAGCGGGCGTCCAGCTCGGGGGCAGCTGCCACACCGCCCATGGCACCTGCCGGGCCCCCCTGAGGCCGCGTAACAGTCGCGCTCGCGGAGCTGGCCCCACGCCGAGGTCCCACGGCACCGGCGGCTCCGAGGAGCCTTCGCAACACCTGTCCAGGTGCCTCTGCGGGCGAGTCACCACCCTGACCTCAGCAGGGAAGAGAACCAGGCGCGCTGCCAAGCACGACACTCCCAGCAAGAGCCCCGAGAGGCCCAGAATTCGAGGGGAAGCCAGCAGGCCACGCGGGGGCAGCTGGACGACAGTCTTCATGCCCAATGACCGCCACGGCTCTGGCGGTCGCCGCTCTTCCTACAGCAACAGTGACCTTCGCGTGGCTCCACAGCAGGAGGCTGAGAATACATTCCTCGACTTTCAGTCTAGCCGGCTGCCGTGACGAACGCGTGGTCCCTCGTACGTTGTCGAGAGAGGACGGTTCCATATAAATATCACTAAAAACAGACCTTCCCCACGTTATGCAAGAAAGCCTGACTTTCCCCATTTTGATGGAAAACGGGAAATGGACAACACGAGCCTGTCAAACCCAGGGTAGTGTACCTAAATTTACTCTTTCAACGATTTTTGGTCTTTTTTTTTTTTAAGATGTTATTTATTAACTTATGAGAGACCCGGGGAGAGAGAGAGAGGTGGAGACACAGGCAAAGGGAGAAGCAGGCTCCCTGCAGGGAGCCCAGTGCAGGACTCGATCCCATGAGCCCGGGGTCACCCCCTGAGCTACCCAGGGGCCCAACTTTTGGTCTTCTTCAATCTCTCAGCCTATGACAATGATGCCCACCCTGAAGGGGGTGGACACGGTCTTCTCTCCACTAACACCTACCCCAGACCCTGAGCTCCCGAATGCTCCTCCAAATGCAGCTTGTCCACCTTGCCAGGCACCCCAGTGGCGCCATTTGCGGTGGCTTTGACCTGTGGAATAAAAGGACGAAGGCTTCTCCTTCTGAGACTGCTGTGTTGGAGGAATGGCTGACGGTGCCAGAAGAACCTGTGGATAAGAGGCCGCTTTGCTGTGGGGTTAATGGGAGATACCAAGCCAGGCTTCTACTTTACTTCGCGTTGCCCACACCACATAACACATGAGATGAAGACCTACGTTGCAAGTGATCTGCATTTCAACTGCTTCACACCTTCACCATTATAGGAAGGTAGGAGCTGCCTGTCGTCAGCCACGGGACAGCTCTTCGCACCCCCTGAGCACGTCTGCATCTCTACGCCAGACGACGAGCTGAAGTCCTCTGTGTACACAATGCTCAGGACCCTTGCTGGGTGCAGAGAGAGCGCTGAAGTATAAAAGAGCCGCACTGGATTTTGAGAGACGGAGCATTCAGTGGTATATGGCTATATTCTGATGTGACTCTAAGAAGGCAGGTACTCCTGTTGGGGTCCTTTTCACTCTGGGATAGAGGTAGAGGCTTCTAAAATAGAAAGAAAGAAGAGAAAGAAAGAAAAGAAAGAAAAAAAGAAGGAAGGAAAGGAAAGGAAAGAAGGAAAGAAAGAAAGAAAGAAAGTCCCTACAGTTTAGACCATATTAAATACATTAAGCAGATTAACAGGTCTTTTGTTTTTTTGAATTTTAAGTATTTTATTTATTTGAGAGACACACAGAGAATGAGAGAGAGAGAGAGAGAGAGAGAGAGAGAGAGCAGAGCACGAGTGAGGGGCAGAGGGAGAAGCAGACGCCCGAGGAGCAGGGAGCCTGATGCGAGACCATCCCAGGACTGCAGGATCACGACCCAGGCCGAAGGCAGACGCCTAACCGACTAAACCACCCAGGCGCCCTATAACAGGTCTTGAATCTGTTCAAGGTTTTCCTTACATCAATGTTCTCCAAGCACTTTATTTTCTTTGCTGTATTCCTACTGAGTGAAGAATGGCTTTTCAAACTTGACATTCTCCGGGGCCTATAAAAGAATATCACACAATAGCTAAAAGGCGTTAGCAACCTACGTGTCCACCAATGGAAGAATGGATAAGCAAACTGTAGTAAATGCACATACAGTGGCGTGTTGTTCAGCCTTAAAAAGGAAGGAAATTCTGACACACACAACGTGGCTGAGCCCTAAGGACATTATGCTAAGTGAGAGAAACCAGCCCCAAGGGACAACAGTGTATGATTCTGCTGAAATGATGGACCGACAGCAGTCAAAGTCGTAGAAGAAAACTGGAATGGCAGTTGCCGCGGGCTGGCATGAGTGGGGATGGGGCACTTGTTTTTAATTTTTTTTCTTCTGAAAGATTAATATTTAGAGAGAAAGAGAGAAAGTGCACACGCAAATGAGGGGAGGGGCAGAAGGAGAGAATCCTCAAGCAGACTCCTGGCTGAACACAGAGCGGACACGGGGCTCGATCCCACGACCCATGAGCCAAAACCAAGACCAAGACACTCAACTGAATGAGCCGTCCAGGCGCCCTGGGGAGTTGCTTAACAGGCACAGAGTTCTAGTTCTGAAGATTTAAGCGTCCTAAAAGATCCACAACAGCGTGAATGTACACTACGCTACCAAAGCATATACTTTAAAATGGTTAGGATGACAAAAGTCTGTGTGTGTTTGATGACAAACATTTTAAAAGTTTAAAAGATTAATATTGTGGAACACTCGGGTGGCTCAGTGGTTGAGCATCTGCCTTCGGCCAAGGGAGTGATCCCTGGTTCCAGGATCAAATCCTGCATCGGGCTCCCCACAGGGAGCCTGTTTCTCCCTCTGCCTGTGTCTCTGCCTCTCTCTCTCTCTCTCTATGTCTCTAGGAATAAATAAAATCTTAAAGAAAATGTATTGAGAATTTTGGTACTGATAGAATACACAAATCTCTTTTTTGTAAGATCAAGGAAAGATCTGAAAACAAGCACAGAATTAAGGGTGAATAACAAGAAGCTTCATACTCCATTTTCAGACAATTTTAACCCAAATTGAGAAACAAAAATATCCTGGCAACAAATTACAGACTCTTTAGTAAGGGAGAGGACAAAAGGCATTTAGACTTTCAGGGATGAAGTAATCTCATCAGAGCTCAAATATTAATAAGTACATAGGTTGTGGCTGATAGTGAATTCAACAGCTCGACTCCCACATACCAGCAAACAACTAAGCCTAATTTGAATCAAACTCAATCTGAAAGGAAGAAGAAGAAGGAAGAAGGAAGGAAAAAGAAGGAAGAAGAAGAAGAAAAAGAAGAAATATATAAAAATGTGTGTCTGGCTGGCATGCATAGAGAAGCCAATCTTTTATTTTTTAAAGCTCTTTCATTATTCTTTTTTAAGATTTATTTATTTTAGAGAGAGAACACAAGGGGGAGAAGCAGAGGCGCTGGAGAGAGAAGCAGACTCCACACACTGAAGGCAGAGCTCGACACAGGGCTGGATCCCCGGACCCTGACATCATGACTGGAGCCAACACCAAGAGTCAGATGCTTAACCGACTGCACCAGCCAGGTGTCCTTATTTTTATTTTTTAAGATTATGGGCAATTTTGTGCCATTCAGAGTTAAAAATGCCTCTCCATACCTTGAATTTAAGTAAAAACTTAAAAAAAATAATTTTTAAAAACGCCCGTCCATTCTAAGTACCTCCATTTAGTACCGGAGGTTAACCAGGCTCGTCCAACATGCATGCCCAAGTTTTACTACTTCACCTTCTCACTAACAGCCTCAGCCATTTCTTAAAAGTCTTGTCACCAGATTTTATTTATTTATTTATTTTTAAAGATTTTATTTATTTATTCATGAGACACACAGAGAGGCAGAGGGAGAAGCAGGCTCCATGCAGGGAGCCTGACGTGGGACCCGATCCCGGGTCTCCAGGATCATGCCCTGGGCCCAAGGCAGCGCTAAACCGCTGAGCCACCTGGGCTGCCCTTGTCACCAGATTTGAAATGACAAACCTACACGTTTCCAAAACAACAATTTCATGGTTGTGGGACACGGAGGACAGCCCCACCCACATAGACACGTCTTCACAGCCCTAATTTGCTCCAACACATCCTTGAGATGTGGGCAGGCCACAGGCCACGGCTCTGACACAGGAAGGGACGGCTACATGCTGCCCCTGCAGTCGCAGAGCCCGGGAGTGAGATCAAGGGCAGGAACCGGGTCCCCGGCCTGCCCTACTGTGGGTGTGGCCCTACTGTGGTGGCCGCCTCTGCTGCTTGCCCATGTACAGGACGGGAACCCCTGCAGACTGCGTCCAGCTCTCTACCCAGGCCCAATGCCTCCACACCTCGTGCGTAAGTCTTTCAACAAACCCCAGGGTCCATCTCCTTCCCGCCCACCTCCTGCCCTGGCTTCACTCAGATTTCCCAACGCAGACCAGCATGTTCAATCCAAGCTCCCTGCGTGACACACGAACTCCTGACCCTCCAACAGAGTCCCCCACCTTCGGGGTCCCCCCACCTGGGATATGAGAGAAGAGAGTCTGAGTGGCTCCCAAAAGGGGAGACAGTCGCCTGGCTCCTAATGAATTTTCTCTCACCAGCTGCAGAAGCTGTGCGGGCGGGGGCGCGAGGGCTTCGGTTACTGAGTTTTTGTTGTTCCTGCCCGTGTTTGTGCCAAGTGGCCCTTCTGAACCTCCACAAAACAGAAGCACAAGACAACGTGGCAACAAGAGCAGTAGTTCTTGGGATCCCCCGGTGGCTCAGCGGTTTAGTGCCTGCCTTCAGCCCAGGGCGTGATCCTGGAGACCCGGGATCAAGTCCCACATCAGGTTCCCTGCAGGGAGCCTGCTTCTCCCTCTGCCTGTGTCTCTGCCTCTCTCTCTCTCTCTGTGTGTCTCTCATGAATAAATAATAAAATCTTAAAAAAACAAAAAGAGCAGTAGTTCTTAAGAGCTTATTCAAAGGACAACAAATTAGGTGAAGTCTTAGAGGTCTATCAGCAATATAAACAATTACGGCCAAGGGCATCTTATCTTTCCCCCACTACCGAACACATCCCGCTCTGCATGGGTTATTTTATCACCAAAACAAAGGCTGCACGGATAAGAGATGCATTGAGTAAGTGAAGTTCAAATAGAAATAGAAATAAAAATGGTGACTGGCCAGTTAATCTACAACCAGGCTCTTCTTTGACCCTCTTAACTACCCGGTGAAACACAGATCACACGTGGTAAGAAATCCCAAGAGCTGTGAGACGCATTTGTTACGTCTCACCATTTATCCCTTTATAAAAAGGTATGACTATGGCTCCAGAAATGGCCAGGACGGTGCCATGCTGTTTCAGACTCCGGACACATGAAGCTCTGAAACATAAGGTGGGACCAGGTACCGGTCTCCTCATACTGGATTCCAACTTCCACCAGGATAAATAGCTTGGTCATTTTCATGGCTTTTCAGAAATAGGAAGAATGTTCTATTTTGAAGCACATAACAAATCTTCCTAGTCAGAAAAGTTCCACATAACTCACCAAAAAATACATTTCCTTGTCCATTTTAATAATCTGGAACAGCTGCAGTACATATTGCTTAAAAATGTTGGAAGAAATTCACTGCATTTCTTCAACCCAAAGTCTACCAATTCAAGATTTTCAAAAATCTTTTTTTTTGATTTATTTTTTTTAATTTTTATTTATTTATGATAGTCACAGAGAGATAGAGAGAGAGAGGCAGAGACATAGGCAGAGGGAGAAGCAGGTTCCATGCACCGGGAGCCTGACGTGGGATTCGATCCCGGGTCTCCAGGATCGCGCCCTGGGCCAAAGGCAAGCGCCAAACCGCTGCGCCACCCAGGGATCCCAAGATTTTCAAAAATCTTGAATTGGGTGGAATGCCTTGTATATCTCATCCCCAGCACAAGGAACAGGTAGAACTCAGAAAAAGAAAGGTGACCCAGTGGCCTCAGATGTACTCCGCTCCGAGACACCGAGGGATCCGTGCTACCATTAGGAAGACACTATTCAACCATGGGAACCAACAGTCTATACAACAAGGTTTGGTCATCGGAACCCAAGGGCTCCTCAGCCCAGAGCCACCTTCCCTGGAACATGACTAAGCCCCCTCCGGGCCTAAGATTGTGATCAGTCATAAACACACGCCCTCTGTCCACCCACATGATTGCTACGTGCAAATACTACATAACCCAGAGCTGTGTATTGTTTTCGTTAGGGAAAATGAAAACCACAACTGCTTTTCCCCATGCGATCGTGAATACATCTGCCATCCACCATTCTCTTCTTTCCTTCCCTCTTGATCACCTGAACTACCAACAGCAGTTATCTTTATCTTGAACGCAGCTTCAGTTTTAAATCACAGGTCCATACGCTCAATGGCCCACTGGACATCTCCACCTGGATGACCCTTAGCTCTGACTCACGTGGACAAGGCTGAGCTCCCCAACACACCTGTTTCTTTTTACTTAGTGACACCTTTTAAAAAAGTTGTTATCTATTTACTGAGAGGGAGAGTGCAAGCAAGCACACACACGTGAGTCAGGGGAAGGGCAGAGGGAGAGAGAGAATCTCAAGCCAACTGCACGTTGAGCGTGAAGCCCGACACGGGGCTCCATCTCACAACCCTGGAGTCGTGACCTGAGCCAAAGTCAAGAATCAGACACTTAACCAACCGAGCCACCCAGGCTCCCTTTACTTAGCGGCATCTTGATAAATGCACCATGGTCAACCCAAAGGGTTTAATCCAGAAATCTGGGAGTCATCCTATAGAAATTCAGCCTACTTGCCCCCACAAACCCTACAATCTTCCTCTCATGTCCTTCATACTCAAACTCCCCCCAGGATTGGTTTGGAACCCTATCATTTCCCATTCTGCTCGGGGGTCCTAGACTGGATGTCTGCTGAACTTATCCCTCACCCTGCAGCCAGAGCGAGTTTTCCGGGAACTCATGTTCAAGCTGTCGCACGCAGCCTTCACAAATATATTCGAACTTGTTCACTTGTACACAGAGCCCTTCCTCACCTGCTCTTGACCACCGTGCCAGATGGCTGCATGCGACATTTCAGCATCTGGAAAGTCCTACAGCTGGACGAATGTGCCGTACTACACGCTGATCTTCTGCTAGAAATAGGCCAGCCTCCCTCGTGGCCAAAGGCCCCTATGAATACTTCAAAACTCAGCAGGACTCATGCTTCTGCTGGTAATCGTGGTCTGACCTCTTCCTTTTGTTCCTCCTTTGGATGCCCATTCATTATGTTCCAAGTACTCTTATCACACTCAGTGTCACCCTGGGCAGTTGTCAACGTTTGGCCTGTGTGTCTTCACCAGTGAACTGTGAGGTCTTGGAAGCACAACATCTTTCATTTATCCAATCTTCCAAGAACTAACTACTCTGAACAAGAGTAATTTTGCAGCCTTAGAGCTTAGCACTGAGCCTGGCACACAGGTAGGGCTGTTATCAACGTAGATATACTGGGGGCACATGATCTGACCACAGATCTACCAGATAAATTCACGTTTCCACTGTGTTCTAGTGCTCTGTGTCCACTACCTCCTATATAAGAGAAACTGCTGTTGTTATCCAATTAAACAATTTAAAACATTTTTGAACAATGAACAAGACTGTTAAGCATTCAAGTTTGATGAAAACTAGATTACAACAGGTAAGTCAAGTTGTTGCTGAAGACAAGCTCTTAAACTTACAAGTGACGTTTCCATTTAATTTGAGTAAACGTCTAAAATTTCCTCCTTGTTGAAAGGAATCTGACCCAAAAAGAGACCCAAAAGAGACAGGAATGGAAGAAAAAAATCGTAAAAATAACGTCCCTAATTGCCACCATCATGTGCTCATGTGGAAGTGGCCACTCAAGAGTATGAATGTTTGGTGAAGTTTAAAAATACATATAGTCAGACAGATGGTTACAATCATCTTTTGGCAACACCAGTCTTGATTTCATGTGAAAAAAAGGCCCCGACAAACCACACAGGCTTCAGCTGTTCCCCACACGAGGCGCAGGCGGAGGCTGGAACTGCCGGCGCCGGGGCCATCCCGGCATCCGAGAGGCACGCGGCTACCTGACACCGGCTTCCGAAGGGGCGGGAAAGGAATCCAGAGACGGTCTACTCTGGGAAAACTCCCCTCAGAGTTAGATTTGCGCATGGGAGCAGTCACGGCCATCCAGGCCAGGCCTCCCCGGCTGGCGGCCCCGGACCCGCGGGTGAACGCGGCTCACCTGTCTGCTCCGCGAGCGGGTCTCTCGCTGGCTGCTGGCAACACATCACTCCGCAGGAAGGAGAAGGCTTCCCAGGTCACTCGGGAACATCGTCCCGCACGCTTACAGACTCGGGGTGCAAGGCCACCCAGCCCAGGGAGGTTGTTTTTGAAACAACCTAAAACTACGCTAGCTGCGGGGAAGCCCTGGGTGGCTCAGCGCTTTGGCATCTGCCTTCAGCCCAAGGTGTGATCCTGGAGACCAGAGATCAAGTCCCATGTCGGCTCCCCGCAGGGAGGGCTTCTCCCTCTGCCTGTGTCTCTGCCTCTCTCTGCATCTCTCATGAATAAATTAATAAAATCTTAAAAAAAAATACTCTAGCTGTGAAGAATCGCAGGTGCTGATATCAGCGTGTCTTTAGTCGGGCCGCTTCTCCAAGTGGGTCTTTTGCTGCTCATCTCCACACTGTTCGGCAGGACCAGCAAAGGAGCCAGGGTCCCGGCGGAGCAGAGCACGGCCTCCCCGGGACCCGACCCCACGGCCACAGCGCGGCCTCCCTGGGACCCGACCCCACAACCAGAGCACGGCCTCCCGGGGTCCAGTCCACGTCCCTCCGCACACCTGCCGCAGCGCGTGACAGCCCAGGACGGAGACCCTGCGTGTCCCCCAGTGGAGGACGACCACCCTGCCACAGCACGGGCTGCGGGGTGGACACGGGGCCTGCGCTCTCCACAGTGGAAGCCCCGCTGTCCTGTCCCCACCGTGTGCACGTGCAGGGCCCCCAACAACGTGGAACCCCCCCAGGCTCTGAGGGTACAAGACGGGCATCCCGAAGCAGCTCCGGCCCCAGCCTCCCCTCCCGGAGGAGCTGCCAGGACCGTGGCCCAGGTCATCACGGCCATTAGGGCTTCCCGAGGCTGGTGGCCACCAGAGCCGCCCGCCCTCCCCCCAGCATCCCCCCCCCCTTTCCTCCCGACCCCTGTGCCCGGGCTAGACCCCATGCACTCTGTGCCACCCGCCCTCTGCGGTCCGTGCACTCCACCCCTACCAACGTCTAAGTTCTACCTCCGGGAAATCCTCTCCCCAAAACCCTTAACAAAAGTGCTGTGCTCTCTCCCGCCCGGCCCGGCGCCGCTGCGAACCCAGTCTGGCCACGGGGTGCAGGGTGCGGGGTGCGGGCATGTGCCCAGCCAGTCGGCCTCTCAGCTCGCCACCGCTGACAGCTCAGCCCAGGTCCCGCTCTGCTGCGTGGTCCCGGGCACCCCTGGCCCCACCCGCTGGACACGTCAGCATCCCCGGCCTGGGCCCTGCAACCAGGAGTGTCCCCGGGCGGTGCCGACCGTCCCCTGGCACAGTCCCCCGGTGGAGGACCGCTGCCTGAGGCTGTCCTGACCGCAGCCGGCCGCCCCACCGGAGGGCTCAATCCTAACACACACCACAATCCGCGAGCAAAGGAACTCGCCCAACCCAGGGAGACCATCACCCCAAGTCCGCTCCCATCGCTCCATCTTCACGTGCAGTGTCCACCAGCCTCTCAGAGCCAGCTCATAGGCTCCTCTGAGGTGTCATTGCTGCCCCTCCCGTCACCGCCGTACCCCCCCCCCCACATAGGGCTTCCCACGGCAGCGCAGGCCTCGTCCACCCGCAGGTTACCTCGCCCCGTCTCCCCTCGTCGTCCCACAAACACGTGCCGGGCTCCTTCCCTGAGTCTCTAGGAACCTAACGGGGGTGGGTACTTGTCCTCCTGGTCCCATGACGGGTAGGAGGAGAGGGGATCGCGGGGCCCTCATCAGACCCTCTTCCGGGGAGAGGCAACCAGGGAGCGGCCCCTGTGGCGGGAAGCCCAGAGAAAGGGGGCTCCGGGTGGGGTCTGGGGTGAGGCCCAGGCTGGGGGCTGTGGTGCGACTCGGGGAGTCGCCAGAGGGGGAAAGACAGGTGGGGCCTCAGGCGCCAGGAACCTGAAATCCCAGGAAAGGACCCCAGCATCAGGGCGTGAGGCTGTGGCTCGAGCGGAGCTGCTCTCACCAGGGTCCGATCCCAGAAGGACCTGCGGCGGGGCCGCCCGGTTCTGCCCTCGAGGACTCAGGACAAGTTCCCGGCGGAGCTTCCTACAGACCTGGGTGCAGACGAGGAGGATGCGGGGAGAGCTGCAAAGGTCCCAGAAGCCTTCGCCCGCCACCTGCTTCGAGAACAGCCCAGTCAGGGACGCCCCGTCCCTCTTAGAAAACACACATTAAAAAACCGACAGGCTCCCGACGCAGAGCCCAGGAGCGGGCGCGTGGAGAAGCCTGCTCAACTCGGATCGGTCTCCTCGGGGCGCTTTAGCGCTTCCTGGCTGTGTCCCCCGTTCACGGCTGGGGACGGCGGGGGACGGCTCGTGGGGTCCGGGAAGGCTGGTCCCCAAGGAGAAGAGCGCCGGGGCCCTCACACAGGCCAGCAGGCCTTCCTGCCGGGCCGGGCCTTCTCACAGCAACCTGGTTCCTGCCCACAAACCCAATGCTGCGAGACCCGGGGCGTCGGGGGAGACCCGCGGGGGCCGCCTCAGGGGCGGGGGGCGGACAGGGCGCCCCCGGACGCTAGTGTCCAGTCCGCAGACGCCGAGACCGGGCCGTGGGGAGCTCTGGGGATGTGACCGTGGCCGGAGGCCCTGGACAGACCCGTACCCCGCCCGGCGGGCCCCACCCAACCACAGGGGGACATCCTGGCGGCAGAGGGGACGACGGGGTGGAGGAGAGACCCACGGCGAGAGCCCCGGTCCCCGCTGCTGGCTCTGAGGGCCGGAGGCGGGGACCTGCCAACAGCCCGCAGCCCGCCCGCCAGACGACGGGACCTCCGGCCTCCAAGGGCACGGGTGGGCCCCCGCCCCCAGACAGTGCTTCCACGGAGCGCGGGGGGCGGGCGCGGCCACGGAGCCAGGGCGGCAGCGGGCCTCTTAAGCTGCTACGGTCACGGCCCGCGGCGATGTCCGGTGCCCGCAGCGGAAACCGGACCCGGCACCTTCCGTGCAAGCGGCGTTGTGTCCCCCTTCACAGATCTGGGCAGGCGGGCTCGGAGCGGGAGGGCAGCGCGGCCGCGGCTCTGCCCACAGCGGGGCCTCTGTCCGCAGGGGCCGTGCCCGACGGCGGGGACGGACGACCAAGGGGCGGCCGCGGGACACCTTGCCTGCGCCTCAGAGGGGGCGCAGAAGGGCCTCGTACCAAGCCGACCTGCAACCGGAGGTGCAGGATCCTATGTTCTTCCCTCAAAGGGGAGGAAAAAGACCTTCATTCCAGGGGAAGAAACAAGACGGTATTCGTAGGCTCTATCGGGCAGCTTAGCTCTCAGGTTTAACGTCATCACGAAAAGAGGGAGAGAAAAACTTTTTTTTCAAAGATTTTATCTATTTATTCATGAGAGACACAGAGAGAGAGGCAGAGACACAGGCAGAGGGAGAAGCAGGCTCCCTGCAGGGAGCCCGACATGGGACTTGATCCCGGGACCTCGGGATCACGCCCTGGGCCCAAGGCATGTGCTCAACCGCTGAGCCACCCAGGTGCCGCAGGAGAGAAAAATTTTTACTTTTACTTTTATTTTTTTAAAAAAAACTTTTAAAAGGCTGTGCTTGGGTCATTTTTTCCCTCCTTTAATGGACTGACATTTCCCTAATAAATGTAGAGTAAGAACTTGCACCTAAAGACAGAAGAGGGCGAGTCCTGAAATCCTCACCAACGAGACACCTACCGATGAAGAAATTTTAAACCCAGCTTCACATTTATCATCAACTAGAGCGGTATTTCTGATATGCACAGACTTTGTTTTACAGACATTTCTTACACAGCTGCCAGGGGCCCTGGGAATGTCCTTGGCTCAAGAAAGACAAAATAAGTCCTTGGCAAGCTGAGCGAGGAAACTGCTATGTAAACCAAGGCAGCGTCGAACAACTCCGCACACACAGGTACAGTAACCGGGACCCGCTGCTGGCCCCGCCGCGGGAAGCAGGGAGTTCCCGGGTCACCCTGGCGTTTCTGACGGGGAACACAGCAGAGCTTCGCCAGTACACGCACAACACGCAAGAGACGGCCGCTTCTTCCTAAATACGTATGGAGGCTGCCTCCCCTGAAGAACTTATGGGAAATCCGGTAATCTAAAGACCCTGTAAGGAAGCTCAGCCGGCAGAGGGCTGGAATCCCTCTGCGTTTCTCTCCATAGGGCTGCTTGAAAACATGTGGCGAGCATTAGGTCAAGCTGGCAAAAATGACACTTTCACAGTGTAAAAAGCAGAGGAAAATTAAGCAGTAAACCCGCAATCAACGGATTTCTCATTTCCCAGATCTCCTCTTCCGGTCTAAGGGCAATAAACTGGAGACACAAGAATACCAAGCAGGCCTTGAGTTTCCGTGAGCATCTGCCAGCTTGCCGTAAAGGGGGACATGACCCATCAGGATCACCAGTGCATTGGCAAAATTCAGCATAACTGCTGAAGGACAAAAATTACCGAAAGATCGAGAGTTTTCACAATATCAAAATTTTGGTTTTTTTTTTTTTAAACCTATATGTTTGAACCTGACAAGAAAAAAATATAGGTAAGCAGTTGACCCCTTTACTATGAGGACTTGGAAGCAGGCAGATGAAAGAGATAAAATCCGCCGGGCAATCTTGACAGATAAATCCAAGTATGTACTTTAATGCCAAAAAGTAATGACGTGTTGTAGAAATGATTTTTTTAATGATTTCTAAATATTACATCTACAATACAGATATAGTCACGTTTCACAAAAGTTGAGACGTGCATGCCTGCTTTTTTATGGACATGTCTCCCTTCAAAACAGCAACCCTGCACGTAAGAAAGATGGGTTCCCTGAATCCAAATATTCCCCTGGAGGGGCTCCGGGGCCAGAAAAAAAAAAAAAGTGAGAAATCCATAAAAGGAGAAACATCAAGAAAAGGAGAGAAAAGTTGGAGCTTGAGGTACTATTATTTGCAAATCCACATTTTCCGCCTGGCCCTTAGCTGAGAAAGACAAGCACTCTGGTGACTTCTTCGTAAAAGAGAACCCTTCCAAGACAGAAGGCACTCACGAGGGGTCAAATCACCCTTCCACGCATAAAGCACTTCCTTCTAATAAAATCAGGGCAAAAAATAATAATAATAAATTAAAAAAAATCAGGGCAACACACACAAGAACACGATTCACTGGACCACGTTTCTAATTTGGCTGAACACCTGAAAACACAGTTTTACTTAGAGTAAGTGGACGGTCTCAAAGGGCAGGAAACACTCGTTGAAAACAAAACTTCACATTCAATCCCACGAGGGATTTTTAGAGAGAATCAAAGCAGAACTTACGTATATTTGATCCCTCTTGTATCGCTGGTGTAAGTTATGCATGATGGAGCCCCCGTGGAGTTCCGTCAAAGTGGCCATGTCATCTACGCCCTCCTCGGTCGTGGGGTGCATAGCGGTCACCTTCTGCTGCGTAATCGTGCTCTGCTTGTAAGTGAATACCTGGCGGGCAGAAGGAATCCCACTGTTTAGTGGTCAGCAACGAACGGTGTCCCCGGACATTTCCCCACTTTGAAGTACAATCTCAGTACAGTTTCCGCGACAAGACCCTGAGTTGGCAATAGAAAGCGCACCGCAGACAACCTCTGCATTCTCTGTGCCACCATCTACTTCGAAAGGAAGCTATCATGGGACAACCGCTAACAGACGTTCCTAGACGACAGCAGTTCCCGCAGCAGCCACCCCTTGGGAATCGCACAAATCATAAACTTACGCTTCGCTGCTCTGCATGTTTCTCCAATCGCTATCAATCCGTAACGGTGGGGAACCCGCCTAACCAAAGTTTTCGAAAGTACTTTGGCTTCGCTGTGTAACATCTCACATGGGATCACACGGCGTATTTCAAGACTTCATGATAACCGCCCTTCAATGCAAGTGTCACATAGATTCACCACGCAGTCGGATTTGCTCAAACACGTATTTGCTTAGAGGTTGGAACACATCATCACAGGAGTATTTTAAAAATGTCCTTGAATCCCTTCTTGGACTTAAAATCGGTTGGCGTCCTTGACAGCTGTCTTCCTTAAAATTCCAAGCATCACGGATACGTGCTGCCCACGTGCGGTGGCACGCACAAGCCAGAGCTCGGATGGGAGGGGACTGAGCCCTGAATTCGCACGCATTTCCACAATCTACTCCGTGCTTCTCTACCACCGCTGACTTGGTGCAGGATTAACCGTATTAAGTCAGCTCCACCTATTGATCAAAAGTTGGCCAGCTTCACCTACAAACACATGTACCTAACAATCATCTGGCGGCATCTACTCCACAGTTATTCGTTTTATACTTTTGTGACATTCTTCCCTAAAAAACACGAAGGCAGAAAGAGCAGGGGCCTAAACGACGTGAAAGATGTACCGCGTTCGCATGCGCACACACTTCACTCGCGTGCAGACGCAGAATGACTTTCGGAGACTATCTGCAGGACTTCCTGACTGGGGAATTCTATTTTTACACGTTGACCGGTTGCCTACGTGGCAACAAATAGCATGTTATTGCAAACGAGAATGACCCACTAAGAAAAGCAAAAGTACCAATCCGATGGTTTTCAGAAGCCATGAGAAATGGCATGTTTTATGTTTCTAGAGGAAAAAAATAAGACTTCAGCCGTGGCATCTCTGCCACAGGAACCACAAGAGTTGGTAGAAACCAGTCCTGAGAAACTGCTCCAGGCGAGGGCGGACACCTGACCATGTCCTGTCAAGGCCGGCCGCTGTCCCCAGCTGCTTCCTGGGGCCCAGACCTCCCGCAGGACACGCGCCGGCCGCAGCGGCCCACCTCCCGCCAGACAGCCAGCCCCGCCACGTAGGCACCCAGAGGGCAGGACAGGCCGGGGCGCTGCCCAGGGAGTGCACGGAGGGGCGGGCCATGGCCAAGGATCAGCATTCAAGAAAACAACCCTCGGGAACATTCAAGAGTGTGGGCGCACGTCTAGGACACTGACCCTCCACTCTAACTCAGACCCCATGGAAGAAAATTAAAGGGAGGGATTCAGACCAAGGCTCGGAGTTGTCCTGGGGCATCTGGAAAGGCCCAGAAAGGAACAGCTAAAATTCTCTACTCTTCCCCAGCTTGCTACATGCCAACAATGCTAATCCAGGCAGGTTTTCTTTTCTTTATTTTTTTAAGACTTTATTTATTTGAGAGAGCGTGCGTGTGAGTGCACATGAGCGGGGTGACAGGCAGAGCGACAAGCAGACTCCCCGCTGAGCAGAGGGCCCAACGTGGCGCTCGATCCGGGGACCCCGAGACCCTGACCCGAACCCAAGGCAGACGCCCAACCGACTGAGCCACCCGGGCGGCCCAAGCAGGCTTCCTGGAAACACCAACAACTGGGCTGGTACTTGGGTCTCACACCTGCAGGGGCTAACCCTAGCAAGCCAAGGAGTGCAGAGAATCCCGTGCCGCCTCTCTGCTCCTGGCACACGCGGGAGGCTCGTCGTCTCCCCGCGCTTGCTCAGAGCTCCCGCCAACCCGGGGGTAGAATGGTTGCTCCGGTTCCCAGGGAAAGCTTCTTGCAGGAAAGAGGAGGGCAGCAAAGCCAGCACCCTGTCTCCTGCCCAAGCCCTCCCAAGACTCGTCATCAGCAAGTCCTTCCCCACGTGGAAACAACTCCTCCTGCTAACTGTCTCTGAGTATATGGAGAATCCCAGAATTTGAGGATAGAAAGAATTCAGATTCCCCAAACGGTCTTCTGTATTTATACTGAATGTGCCTTTTGGAAATGATCATAGATAGCCTACAACTACAACACTTAGACATTAAGAAACTGTTTATGTACACCCCTACCTATAACATACACAAGGAAATATCGATGTCGTATATAAACGTGTGTTTTTTAAAGCCCTGGGAATAGCAAGACCACGTGTGGACTCAAGTCCAGAGCGGGGCACAAGGGCACTGGAGGAAACGGCTACACACCACACAGCTCCCCACCTTCGCACACCTGGCCTCAGGTCTGCAGGGGCACGCGGTGTGCCAGACGTGGGCACGTGCCCATCCTAGGGGGGAAACCCAGAGAACTGGAACCCATCCTTCCCACACCCTCAAGGACGCAGAACCATGACGGGAGATAAGGGTCACGTAAACAAGAGACTGTGAACAGAAACAATAAAAACACGATGCCAAGACAGAGGCCAGCAGCTGCTCAAAACACTAATTATCTCCAGAGAAGGAGAAGAGTAGAGAGAACGTGTTGGCGAAGGCAAGGCCGGGGTGGCCACCCCTTCAGAGCCGGGCTGACGCGGGTGAGGATCTTCCGAATGTGCGTGGCACACGGCAGGTGCTAAGGAAGGAGGGTCTCACAAATTAAGGAAACCCATTCATTCAACCAAGCATTTACTGGCGTGGCCTGCGCACTGGGAACAGAGCTTACATTCCAGCGAGGGGAAGGAAACAAAACCAAATACACAAGTAAACACCGATCACAGATGGTGATGAATGTTTGTGAACATAAATGTGGGTAAACGGACTAAGTGCCGAGAGACGTTACTTTCTAGGAGGCATGAGGCCAGCCTCGCCGTCAGGGTAACAATGCAGCAGAGACCCTACGGGGGAAGGCGTGGATCCAGCCCCCTGCAGCAGCGTGTTGATGCGGGCTGGCTGAATGAGCACCTGATTTAATTTAGAAAGATTTCAAAGGATTAATGAGACCCACGGTCTTATTCAAGAATTTTTCAGGCGAGTCCCTTGAAGCGTCAAAAGTCATTGGTATGTAAAAAAAAAAAAAAAGTCATTGGTATGTGCAACAATTAACAGGGTATTACTTACACGAGGTTATTCCCAAATAGCAGGAAAACGCTAGGTTTAAAGAACAGAATTCTTTTTACAGGAATTTTTTTGGGGGAACAGCAGCCAAAATACAGTAACAAAACGTATTCCGTAAAAACCCAACTCAGTACGTGGAGTTCCCTGAATGGAGCATGTACTAGGAGAAAGGCGGTAAGGTTGAGAAGTGGGGGAAAATATGGAAGATTAATAGACAGGAAATCAATTTAGGGAAAATGCAGCCTCAGAACAAATAGCTCCTGTTACAGAAATACACGCCACCGGTCACAAGACCAGACCGGATTAGGCACGGGAGCAGAACCAAGGAAACCAAGAGTGTCGGGAAAACTAGGCGGAAGGCTTGTCTAACGCTGGGTTCACTCCTGCAGGAAAAATCTAAAGGAATGGAGCCAATTAATTAGATTAAAAAAAGAAAATAGCTGAGCCACTGTCAACCCACTTTTACTTTTAAGCTTAGGACAGCGCCTACACTGTAAGGACGCTCCCACGACGTGGGGGCAAGAGGCTCTATGTCACAGGGTTCTATAATCTATACACAAGATTTCTCTTATTACAAGTCATTGGAAGCCCAGTCATAAAATTTGACTTTTCCAATTAAAGAGAAAGGAAAAAGAAAGGAACCCTGGCACGTCCTCCCTTGATGGACGGATGCGATGGAGGGTATCCTCGGTCTGGGCCACCTCCTCTCACTGTATCCTAGAATTCCTGCGAGAGTAGTTCTCAACTCAGCACCGGCCTCCTCCGCCCCCGGGACACGTGGCAAGGTCTGTAAACATTTCTGGTCCTCAGAACCGGGGGAAGGAGACGGGTGCTACTGGCATCAGGTCACCAAAGGCCAGAAATGCGGCGAAACAGCACTGAATCGTTCAGTTTAAATGTCAAGAGTGTCATGTTGAGATGCCGCGGTCTAGAGAGGCCAACCAACCAGAGGTCTGCGTCGACACTAGGGGAAGAAATGACGTGGACAAGCCGATGCCTATAAACAGGACCTTTCATGAAGTATAAAACTATTTTAGAAACAAAGAAATAAAAACATAGAAGAGAAGTTAACCAAAGATCGGCATGACAATACTCTGCAATTTGGTTTATGGTTCTTCCTTATTTGACCTAAGTTAAGAGGGTGACGGTGGCAAGGACCAGGATGATGTCTAGGCATTGGGGTTTGGTCATAGCTGCCTTACTATTTTCCACCGTCCTGGAATTACGGTCGGATGCGAAGGTCCAGCTCCTTCCAGGCCACATGCATCCTGCGACTCCCCTTGAGGTCTCAGCCCCGAGGTTGTCCTCTCAGGAGACGCCAGTGTGGCGAAGGACACGGTGCCGGCCTCCTCCTCCTCCTCATTCTGTTGCGTGTACGGTCTTCCCAGCTCCCAGGACAGCCTGTAATCGCTCATCTAATCTGTCATCTTGTGTGAAAATCACGTCCAGGTCCACCACTCTGGGACCCCAGGCCAGTCTCTTTCAACTCATTTGACCACAACACACAGTTAGAAATGTTTTATACCGAAAACCACCATGCACAGAGTTTCAGAAAACACCTGTCACGACGTTTGACGCATCTCAATATTTTCTCTCCGGCTTCTTTTAAATGCTGGCTGTGAGATCTGAACTGATTTCACACCCATTACGTGTTGCCAACTGTGGTTCGAAAGTTCTGCGAGGGCAAGAGGCATGCCTACCCGGTTCTCCGGGGCCAGTCTTGGCCCAAGATACAGACTCAGCAAACATGGAACAAACGGTCCTGGCTCTCCAAATGGGCATAATGTATATGGAGAGGTAGTGGGGGGCGGGTGATGACCACAGCACGGCCTCGGAGTACCGGAGGCAGATCTGGCTGGGTTCATTTCTCCTAGATCTACGCTTCCGAGAGCTTAGGAAAAATGAGCACGGTACTTACACCTGCTCTGGCCCACGCTTTTCTTCCACCTACAAAATAGGAATGGGAAGAACAAGAACTCAGAATTATCACTGAGGCTAAAGAAAATGATGGAGGGAAGAGCCACAGTGATTGGCACCAATGGGGGCCGAACAAAAGGTGTCTAATCCCACGAGGAGGGGCAAAACACAAGGAAGAATGAAGAAGGTTCTAAAAGGAAATACACCAATTGTCTTCGCACACAGGAGCCCGGGCACGAGCCCGGAGACTAGCTGCATGCCGGGAGTCAGCAAAGGGGGGGAATCAGCAGATGGTTGGTTCTACGTTTTTTTAGGACAACTGGAACCTGTACTCTGAGGAGCGGTGTTGAATCCAGAGAAAACCCAGACAAGGCCAGCAGATCTGTGCAAAGGGATCGAAAACGTCAGGTTTTCATCGCTCCTGGCGGGTGCCTCTCTTAATTTAATTTCCTTCTTTCGTTCGTTTATTGGCTCACGAGTTCACGACTGCAAGTATGAGCCAAGACAGAGGTTCAGGCTTCTGCGTCCCCCCACGCGGCTGAGATGAGCAGTCACGGGAACCAAAGACGGCCCTCCCCACGGCCAGCCCCACCGACTCGAGGCTCTCCGTGCCTACCTATGTCCCCGGCACAAGCCGTCTAAGAGGACGCGGCCTACTTCGCCGAACATCTGCCTTGGCCTGTTTCTGCTGCTCCCTCAGGAGACCACAGAAAGAAGACGGAGCAGAGAAATGTTAGACTATTCTACTGTTTTATTCAAAAAAGAAGATTTTAGGAAAATCTGCATGAAGAAAATCTCATTGCTCCAGCTGCGTTAGGAAGCACCTTGCAAAGCTCTCTCGTGTACATCACAAGGCGTTAAGGCCGTCTTTGCACCTTGAAGAATCTAGGGTCAAGAAAAGGCACGATGCAAGTATTTTTTCATCACAGTTATGCTAAATCATGATAAAATTATACTATGCACATAGTATAATCCCATGTTTAATTTTTCAAATGCACACACACAGATACACACCCCAGTAACTGTGTGCACACAGATACACACCAGCAACTATACTCTTGAGCACTCATTCTACCTAGATGAAAACTCACGTTCGCACAAAAATGTGCACACACGCATTTACAGCAGTGCTGCGTGTAAAAAGCAAAAGCTGAAAAAGCCACTCCCAGAAGGTTACACGGGGTATGATCCCATGTATATAAGATTCTTGAAATGACAAAACTATAGAGAATGGAGGGCAGGTTGGTGGTTTCTCCAGAAGTTGAGAAGCTCGTGGGGGTGAGAGGGTAATGGAGGTGCTTTCAAGGGGCCACATGCTGGATCCCAGGGATGACGGAAAGGCTCTGTGTCTCCGTTCTGTGTCAAGACCCAGGCTGTGATATTGTGCTTGAGATGTGCGAGATGTCATCACTGAGAAAAAGCAGGTAAAGGGTATATGGAATCATTCTGTATTATTGCTCAAATGCATGTGGAACTACAACGATGTCAAGACAAAAAGTTTAATTACAAAAATCTAAAAAATGCATGTGAAAAGCCTGGAAGGCCTCTGTGTGTTCTGTCAGGAGTAAATAAATAAAAATCTTAAACACACACACACAAAACCAGGACCCCTGGGTGGCTCAGTGGTTGAGCGTCTGCCTCGGCTCAGGTCGTGACCCCGGGGTCCTGGGATTGAGTCCCACATCGGGCTCCCTGCATGGAGCCTGCTCCTCCCTCTGCCTGTGTCTCTGCCTCTCTCTGCGTCTCTCAGGAATAAATAAATAAAATCCTTTAAAAAATAAATAATAAATAATTTAAAAAAAAAGTCTGGAAGAAAATATACCAGAAGTCCAATAATGGATCACATGCTTGTAGAGATTTCTTTGTTTATACTTTTCTACCTTTCCCATTTTCTCAAGTTTCAAAACATTTCTAGCCTTAAAAAAAAAATCCAGTCCAATCAAAATCACTATCACTGAACATACCTGGCTATGAATAACTGATTCAATTAGTTTTTAAAAATGACTGTCGTAGAGCTACTTGCGCAAACTAACAAATGACATAGTGCCCCCGCCCCCAGAGTCACCGGCCTTTGGAAGGAGTAAGAGCTTCTCCTCCCACCTACTGGTACTGAGCGGGCTAAGCTTCAGTCCAGAGAAAGCACAAAGCAAGAGGCACGGGTGGGTAACAGCCCAACGGCCCTGATTCGGGGCTCCCTGCGCCTGGGACAACTGGTTCACCAGTCTTCACTTCGGAGGTTGCTCATTCCCAGTCCTAAGGCCCTGGCCCTCGTCCTAAGTTCAAGGGCTCCTTTCTGATCCGTCTCTTCTGAGTCGGAAGCCTGGACCCTGAAGCATGAACCTGAACTCCGGTGTCCGACCTCCATGCCCGTAACTGCAAACCAAATTGACGTTTCAGAAGCATCTTTACCCCCCGCCCCCCACACACTGGACCTCCACATCCTACCCCGTGCCTCCCCCCATCCTCCCCCTCTCTCAGGGATGACACCCTCATCACCACCTCCCAAGCTTGAAGCCTGAGTCGGTCTAAAGCCCCCGCCCGCTGCCAGCCGCGTCTCCTTCCCAAGCCCTACCCTGGATGACCAACATCGCCTGGACTCCATCTGCTCTCGCCTTCCTCCCCCGCACCTCGCAGTCTTCATCCGACCCCCACCACTGCGCTCTGGTTAGTGCTTCTGCCCCCCGTGTCCCATGGCACGAACCTGATCATTCTCAAATCAGAGTCCGAGGAATGTTTTTTGATGCTGAATTGAGTTTAATGACTAGAAAAGTATTTTCCCCCAGACAATTTGTCTTTTCTAAAGACAAATTTCCTTGGCTCTGGTAACTTTGAACTGGAAGAAATTTTCAGAGGTGAGATTCTGGTTCCTTGGGCTGGGGTTTCCCCAAATGGGATCAACTAGGATCTTTCTAGGGAAACACCACTCAAATCTGAACAGCGTGGAAGGTGGTGGCTCTGAAGCCCCCGTGCTGCCCAGCGGCCAAGCAACGTGAGCCTCCAGCTGCTGCGCGTGTCGCCCTCAGCTCCCCACTGTGGGGTTAGGGTCATCACACCTGCACTCGCGGGGCAGGGAGATGGCAACAAGACGATGTGCGGGAAGGGCTCGGCGCAGGTCCCGGCGTGCAGCAAGGACCCCGGCGTTGGGCTGGTGGCCGTGCTGCTACCAGCAGCCTCCCTGGACGCGCACCGACGGTGGCTCTCTGCTCCCGGTCACCTCCAGGTGAGGAATCATCTCAGTGTGGCTTCCCTGCACCGAGGCCCCTGCCACCTGTCCCAGCACGCCGGCCGAGGTGTTCCTCCCACCCACCCGTCCTGTGTCCCATGCCCGGTCACCTGCCCTGGGCTCCTGCAGGTCACCCTCGCCCAGGCCTTCCCCCACCCCGCCCGGCCCAGCTCGGCCCGGGTGTCCTTCTTCGTGCAGCCCCTCGGCCAGAACCTCTCCTGTCCCACGCCGCGCCGCGAGGACGCTGGAAGTGCCGACGTCCTGGCACCACTGCCGGGAAGGGGAGCCGCACGGGGCCCGAAGGGGGGCCGCACCAAATCGCGATGCCACCGCCGTCAGGGGGCTGTGTGGCCGTCCTCGAACGGCGGCTGTCGTGAGGACCCGGGTGGCACGTCCCGGGAACCCCGAGCCTTCGCCGCCTCGTCAAATGCCTGGCACGGGTGGCTGCTTCACGCCAGCTGCCCCGCCATGGAGCTGAGATCACTGGGCGGGCGCCCCTCGGTCACCCCAGCCCAGCCCCGAAGCCTGAGCCGGAAATCCACACCTGTCCTTTACTGGCTGCTCTGCAACAGCCTCGGCCAGATGACAGCAAGTCCTTGGCTGCTCTTAAGTGAAATGAAAAAGGCCTATTTGAGCCAAGCACGCGCCCGTCCCCGAGTCGAGAAACAGCGGAAACAATCTTATGAGTCCCAGCTTTAAGCTCCAGGTTTCTTGCAGCCGCTCATGCCCCAGTGTCAAGTGAGAGGACACACAACTCAAAGTATATAGTCCAGTGAGGAAGCAGAACTGGGATGATTCCGGGTCGAAGCCAGAAGTCACTGTGGCTGAACGTCTACACAGGCGCACGAGAGCTGCGGGGCTCAAACCGGGGGTAAAAGAACTAGGAGAAAACACGCCCCCAGATAAGGAAAAGCCAGAGACAAAGCACCACAGGCCGGAGCGCGGAGTAATGAGCTCCCACACCTCCCCTGCATGCCAACCCCACGGCCCTGCCAGGGAAATCTCTAGAAACAGCAGCAAACGACTGGAAATACTGGGAAGATGAAAAGGAGGCAGAAGGCTTGAAAGATGGTCAACTGGAAAAACTAATAGATCACTAGGTGAAAGGGGCAAAGGTCTCTTCAAGAGAAGTGTATTTAGGGGACGCCGGGGGCTCAGGTGTGGAGCGTCTGCCTTGGGCTCACAGCGTGACCCCGGGGTCCCGGGATCGAATCCCGCATCTGGCTCCCCGCGGGGAGCCTGCTTCTCCCACTCCTGTGTCTTTCCCCAAAAAGTGCCAACAAGGACTTGTTTCTCCGCCAAGGTCTATGAACCCGAAGGATATAAAAGCCCTGCACACCCTCCGTGGGAAATCTGGCCCAAATACCTAAGAGCCAGACTACCTGAGGTTTAGAAACTTATGGGAATCAGGTTGAAATCTGCATCCTGAGGGCCACGGGCATGAGGGTAAACACGGCCACGCTGTTGTCAGCAGCATCATCCTCCCCGCAGCGTTCCCAGAGGGCATCAGGAGGGCCTTCCTTCCTGCTGAGGGAAATCCTTATCAGAAGCTTGCATCTCCGCAAATCCCTCAGAATGTGACAGAGTCAAAACATAAAGACCGGACGCCGGGGGGGGGGCGCTCAGCGGTTGAGCGCCTGCCTTCGGCCCAGCGTGACCCCAAGGCCCTAGGATCGAGTCCCGCATCGGGCTCCCCACAGGGAGCCTGCTTATCTCCCTCTGCCTGGGTCTCTGCCTCTCTCTGTGTCTCTCATGAGTAAATAAAATATTTAAAAAACCCATAAAGACAAAGGGGCCCCTACACTGTCACCATCACCACCAGATGGTCACTATTCCCACCAGAGAGCAGCAGCTCCTCCCGGATGCAGACTGGACACACGAAAGCCTCACGTCCCCCTCCTACCTCCACTCAAACTCTCACACCCACAGGCTCTCAGGCGTCAGCCACCAACGGCTTTCCAGGGGCAAAGGTCGTGGAGAAGGCCGAAACCAGAAACCGCGCAACCCCACGCACATGACTGAGCCGACGGAAACCGATGAAGAACGCAATGATGGACGTGCACCAAGGGACGGCCTCCTACCTGTGGACCTCTGAACGCCCAGAGAAGCTGCGTCAAACCCAGAGCAGTCAACTCCCTCTCAAGATCTGCATTAAGAATGAATCAATGCACCTTATTTTTATCACTGTCCATATTTTAAAATAACGTAGTGCTATCTTACCGTCTTGACAGCTGGCGACAGACGCCGCCATTAGGAGGACGGGAGTGAATCTGCTGCCAGAGGGAACTCAAATGACGCACCTGCTCTGGAGAAGAGTCTGAGTTCCCCCAAGTTAGCACAGATGCCAGCAATTCCGCTCCTAGGTATATACCCAAGTGAGACCAAATCGTATCCACGCAAAAGGCCGAACACGAATGTTCACAGCAGCATGACTTCTCTTAGTCCGAAACGGGGAGCAACCCAAATGCCCACCGACAGAGGACGGGATGAACGTCACGCGGCATACATGTATGACTAACGGTGGGAGAGCACCCAGAACAAGGGGCCGGAGTCCCGAGGCACGCTACAACACGCGGAACCTTGAGAGCAAGTGAAGGGGTGAAGGGGCCCGTGTTCTAGGACGCCTTCTATACCAGACGTCCAGAGCAGCAAGTCAAAGACAGCAGATGGGTGGTTGCCAGGACCCGCGGTGGGGCGGCTGGGGTGGCTGCCCACAGCTCTGAGGCATCCATGCGAGGTGATAAAAATGTTCTAAAATGGACCATGGTGATGACTGCACAACTCAGCAAATATACTAAAAACTGAACTGTGCACCTTAAATGGGTAAATCTATGGGGTGTGAATTAAATCTCAGTAAAGCTGATGGTGGGGTTTTTGTTTGTTTTTATCAAATACTTGAATCAGGTACTTGGCCCAGAAGGTGCACAGGCAGCCATGGCACGGGCCTCCCCCTGGCTGCACACCGAGCCCACCTCCCACCCCGGAGCCCCCCCACACCCTGCTGACCGCTGCTCCTCTGATTACAAGGCAGGGACCAGAGGGGCATGATGAAGCCATGAGCAGAAAAGGGGCAAAACCAGCACTTTTAGAAGGAGGAAGGTCAGCCTGCCCACGACCAGCGGACCCGCCCTGTAAAGCCCAGAAGCCCAGGGCTGACCACAGACACGATGCAGACCCCAGGCAGCCTGGGGAGGAGAGGCCGGGAGCAGGGAGAGGGTGACAGCGGAGGCAAGAGGATCGGGCTGAGGGTGCCCACGGCCCCTCATGTCGGGCCAGCCGGGTGGCTGCCCCTGCGTTACTTGTACTCTGGGTGTGCCCTTCTCATGCCCCTGTGGACGGGAGGCTCTTCCCTTGGGACGTGTCCACCATCTTGCCACCAACCCAACCCTTCCCGGCCTTACGCTACTTGTGTAAAAACCCTGCCACACTACCCGGGGGCCTCTCCCGAGTGCCCAGTCCAAGGCAAAGTGCACTCGTGGCATTCGGACGGGAGAGGGCTCCACCATTCTTCACGGGCGGGTATTTAGGGCCCTCAATGCATCCGGGCTGTTTTAGTGACCACAGGACAGGACCCCACACGTTTGCAAATACCCTCACGCCTCTGGCTGGAAGACACTGGGCTGCACCGAGCACGGGCATCCGCCGTGTGGTCCAAGCACGCCGATACAGGCACCCACAGCTGCACCGGGGGTTTAGGCCGAAGACTTAGAAGCTTAAGAAGTCGCGGGTAATCACGCACGTCATCAGTAGAACATCCGGTCCTTGTGACAAGTCAGCACGACCAGGATCACCGTCTCTGGCATCCCAGGGATCCCGGCTCTAATGCCCGCTCACATCCCTGGCACATCCGATCAGGGCTGCGCAGCCTTGAGAACGAGGCCCTCCCACCCCGTGCCTCAGTTTCCAGAACTAGAAATGAGAAAGCAAGAGGCTTGCCTCCTGCCGTCGCTAGGAGCTAAGCCACGTAAGGCACTTAGTACAGCCCCGTCTCAGAATAAACGCTCAGAAGCACCTGACGCGCTCGGTGACAAGGTCAACCGGCCTCTGCAAAAGTGCGTGCGGGGCTCCTTCCGCTGCAGGTGCATGTTCTCCGCTAAAGAGCGGACACAAGAGGCCTGTTCTTGACATCGGTGTGTCCACCGTTATTTCAGATGAGACATCTCAAAACACCGCACCCTAAGCGGTTAACCACAACCCAAAGACAGGGCCAGGTTAGCGGAGGGAAACTGCCACGAGCATCAGGTTTCATAATAATCGAGGCCGGCATCTCCTCCGAGGGCGAATCTGCACCAGGTGCCGCTGCCCTGATGTTGCCCGGGCACGAGGCCACGGCATCACCGACCACTTCCCATTCTGAACGCGCGGTCCCCCGACAGCAAGGGACAGGTGGCAGAGAACGGTGGGTATTCATAACCGCGGGGCGATGCCCACTGCTGTGGGCCTCCCTTCTAATCTCCCCAACGGCCTTACTCTCCACACACCTGCCACAGGAAGACCGGCGGAGGGGGCCACGCAAGAGCTCCAATTTCTCTGCCCGTGAGATACCCGAGAACAGGAGATTTTCTTTAATCCATGGGAATATTCTAAGACTGAGAGAGATCTGTCTGTAATTAGTAGACACACTACTGATAAATACTTAATAGATAAAGCCCCCAAAAGTCATTAAATAGAGTTAACCGAGCGTTTAAGAAATAGGTCGAGAGATGGTTCCATACAACTTTCGACTGCGCGGTATCTCCGGTGGGTCTGTGAAGGCTGTGAATGCTGATGAACCAAGCAGTGGGGCACTTTGTTCAACTGATCCCTCAAATATGGCATTGACGCAGGCAGAAATGGGGCAAAAGCAGAGCTTCCAGAAACTCTTACACTTTGCAGAGAATTACAGAATTCTGAATTACCTTTTTTAAAAAAGATTTTATTTATCCATAAGAGAGAGAGAGAGGCAGAGACACAGGCAGAGGGAGAAGCAGGCCCCATGCAGGGAGCCCGACGTGGGACTCGATCCCGGGATCACGCCCTGGGCTGAAGGCGGCGCTCCACCACGGAGCCACCCAGGCATCCCCACTTTTTATAGAGACTCTTGAGTCATCTCGACACCCAACATGGTTGCTTGAACTCAACCCTGTGGTCAAGAGCCACATGCTCCACGGACTGACGCCACCAGGTGCCCCGTTGCCTTGCTTTTTGAACTGAGTTTCCCCAAACACCTCATTAGAGTGCAGAGCCCCGTGCAGCACCCAAAGGAGGGGCCGGGCCGGCGTGGAGGACCCAGGACGAGTGCCAGGCGGAGGCTAGAGCTGGGGGCGCTCAACCTCCAGCCTGAGGGTGAGGAGCCACCAGCAGGACCATGGATGAGCCCCAGGGCCCCTCGCGGTGGCTGTGACTGGGTGGAGGTGTGGGGTAGGGTCGGTAAACCGGGTTGGGGCGATCGGCAAGAGGGCAGTGGCGCAGGGCACGAGGGGGGCCGGCTCAGGGCACCCGAGACGGTGGGCTCCCCCGAGCCCAGCCAGAGCCTGCGCTCAGCCCTGGCCGGCGACAGCCCAGCACGCTACCCGCACACCCGGGAACCACTGCCCGCTTCGGGACGTGTGCTGGGCTGGCTTAGGAGTCCCTGTCGGGCCGCAGAAAAGCTACGAGGGGGTCCGGAGGGCCGGCACCAGCTTCAGTGCTTGGGCAAGCCCCTCACCTCCCACACCTCCCGGAGGACCTGCACTCAGGCCCCCTCTACCGCCGCGCCCCCTCCTCCGCAAGCCCCTTCCTCACGGTCCTCAGAGGCTCTCTGCGTGTTTTACCTGCAAGGCCAGTGCACAAGGGAGGAAGAGCGCAGGAGGGAGTCAGCCGGGTAAGAGAGGAACGGAGTGGACACAGCGCAGCAAGGCCTGGGCGCCCCTGGCCAGGTTCCTGCCGACGGTTTTCCGCTCTCATCGCCGCGTGACAGCCTCACACAGAAGGGCTCCGCACACCTGCCCCCCGAGACTCGGCGTCACGGCTCACCAGCAACGCGTGACCTTCCTTCTGTTCTTTCGAGCCCTCGTGAAAAATGCTTTAGTACCGACCACCCCCAGGAACAGAGCGGCTACCCGCACGCTGGGACCGAAATCAAATGCTGAAAATGTTTGCCTGTCTTCAGAGGAGGTGCTATGGAGGCCAATGCAGCAGGAGGAGAAGTTGCATACAAGCCCTTATTTGAAGTGTCTGGCTGCCAACTGTGGAAGGAGCCTCGGGGTCCATCGAAAGAAGAAAGGACAAAGAAAGGTGGTCTGTGTATACGATGGAACAGGACTCAGCCATCGGAAAGGACGGATCCCCACCATGTGCTTCGACGTGGATGGAACTGGAGGGGATGATGCCGAGTGAAGTCAGTCCATCGGAGATGGACAACCACATGGTCTCACTCATACGGGGATATAAGAAATAGTGAAAGGGATTATAGGGGAAAGGAGGGAAACTGAGAAAAATTAGGGAGACAAACCATGAGCGACTCCTAACTCTGGGAAACACACAAAGGGCTGCAGAAGGGGAGGCGGGCGGGGGGCTGGGGTGACTGGGCGACAGGCACCGAGGGGGCACTTGATGGGATGAGCACTGGGGGTTATACTATATGGTGACAAGTCGAATTTAAATAGAAACAAATGTAAAAAATTAAAAATAAAGATTTTTATTCTGTTAAAAAAAATGCCTGCTGGTACAAATAGAATTAAAAAGAATGTATGGGGGCAGAAAACAAGATTCAACACAGGGAAGGGTATCTGAGGAAATAGAAGAGACTTAAAAGGTGTAGAAGCTGCTCACATAACCCCGAAGACAGACTCAGAGAAAAGTCCATTCAGAAACAATGCCCGTTTTCAAGTGAATTCAGCTGGAAGTCTTTTCACCGTGTGTCAGAGGCACTGAGATATTACAGGTGATCATTGTGTGGGTCGAGCTAAGCCTATTAAAATGGAGACAGTATTTCTGTACAAAAGGTCAGGACAAATTTATTAACAATGCAAACAATTCTGGGAAGCAGGCTAGGACCCAGTAGTCAGATGGGTTTTCCGGATTTTCGAAAAACAGCTTAAAATGTCTTTACCTTGTACTAACACCGAACTTTGCCTCTCTCCAGGTCCCCTTTTTTTTTTTTTAAGATTTTATTTATTTATTCATGAGAGACAAAGAGAGAGGCAGAGACCCAGGCAGAGGGAGAAGCAGGATCCCTGCAGGGAGCCTGATGCGGGACTCGATCCTGGGACCCCGAGGTCACACCCTGCCCTGAAGGCACACGCTCACCTGCTGAGTCCCCCGGGGGGGGGTGCCCCCTCCAAATACCTTTTAAATTATGCCTGGGCGAGGGGATCCCTGGGTGGCGCAGCGGTTTGGCGCCTGCCTTTGGCCCAGGGCGCGATCCTGGAGACCTGGGATCGAATCCCACGTCGGGCTCCCGGTGCATGGAGCCTGCTTCTCCCTCTGCCTGTGTCTCTGCCTCTCTCTCTCTCTTTCTCTCTGTGACTATCATGAATAAATAAAAATTTAAAAAAAAATTATGCCTGGGCGAGCCTGGAACAGCAGAGCCGGAGGCCAGTTCCCATTTGAAGAGTGTGGATCTTCGCACCTTCTCCAAGGTAGAAGGCACAGCTACGTCAGGGGAGCCGCACAGCCCTCCGAGCGGGGGAGCCGCGGTGGCAGGGGGCCGCCGGGAGGACCCGGGGCGCCCACATAGCACGTCGCACTGGAACCCTCCAGCACTAGGCGTGACTTCCATGCCCGCTCTTCTTGAAGACTGGTTTCCACTAACCAGCCTCTCCGTGTGTCTGATGACAAGGCCCGTGCTCTCTCCGTCCCCGTCTCATTGTTCCAGGCTCGGGCCCCTCAGAGGCCTCGGTGGTGGTTTTGCTTTAGCTGCTCAGGCACATGTCAGCGCGGGATCTGTACAGACACGAAGAGCCCCCCATCTCGGAAGCCGTGAGCCTCGTCTTTTCTTGGGAGGGGGTGCTGTTCGCGGCGGGCGAGCATGTCCCTGGTTTCCGAGGGACCAGGCCCTCAGCATCCGCCGCCCAGCACGGAGCCCCTCACCCGTAACGTGCACCTTGGGAAACCTGTCCGCACACCTGTCGCCGCTTCGAGGCAACCTGTCCGCACACCTGTCGCCGCTTCGATGACTGCGGCCTGTTCCGAGGTGTGACGGAGACGGGCCGCCTGTCGCCTGAAGCCCCCTTGCTCGGCACGTGCTGACTCCACACCTGGCAGGTGCCAGGGCCCGGGCGGAGGGAGACCGCCGAGACAAGGAACAGAGACACCCCAGAGAGGGACGGGGCACCCGGGCCGTGACCCTGAGGCCACCCTCAGGAGATGCCCTACGACAGGCACAGGGCCCCAGGCGGCGGGCAGCCACGGCCACCAGGGAAGCCACCTCCCACGGCAGCCCCGATACTTCGGTGATACGAGCAGACGCCCAGGCCTGCCGTTCCGAGCACTGCTAACCAGCGAGCGGCGATCTGGATCTGTGTGGCCTGCCTGCCCCTGGGCTCGGGTGGGGGCTCTTCTAATCCTAAATGCATAATGAGAAAATCAGGTCCACACAGTCCTTGCCAAAGGGCCTGCCGCAGACACGCTGGGCTGTGGTGGAAGCGCAGGCCTGGGCGCCGCTGGTGCGTGTGATGCTCCCGGGGCTCAAGACCTGGTGTCTCATCTGTTTGCATAAGGTCCTAAAAACTCCCTTATCTAACTTTTTAAATATTTTTTGGCTTTTTAGGTATTTTGGAAAGTCACCCTTGCCGGCCCATCGCCACACATCAAATTAAAACGAGCAGTGTTTTCAACCTGCCTCCATGCTAAGCACCTGGACTCTCGTCTGACGCACCAGACACACGGCGATGGGTAAAATCACAGGCAGATTTTGTTTTTTAAAGGAGGTGAAAAGTGCCGACACGAAAACCAGGATGTTAATGCTCAACCAAAAAGCTGGTAGGTCTCCTGAATTCGTTAATAGCCTCAAAACTGGTTTGCACAGGTTAGGCTGGGCAGGCTGAGCGAGGACACCAATAAATAATAATTACAGGGTTACATAAGAGCTTCAAATACAAACCCACGGTGCTTTGCAGCACTCTATCCCAACACACAAGAACGACAGACGCACAAGAGGGGGAAAGTGGGCCTTCCTAAGCCACCCCCCGGACACCTGGCCGAGAACACTCCCTTCCTCCCCACCGCCCCCTCCCCTCAGCAGGCCTGGGGAGCTCTGGGCCTTTCTCCGTCTTATCTTCCCCCGCGTCTCCTTCAAATCCTACTACCCGGAAGCAGTTGGCTTCCAAACAATTTTAGCCACTTCTTTTTGATGACAGAATGCCTGCTCTGACTCAAGGTCGACCAGCTGGGCCCGAGCTCCTCACAAACCGCACGGGAGCGGCATTCCACGCGGTCGGGCCCACGTCACACCTTCACACAGACCTTTCCCTTCTGTGCGCCCCGAGGTGCACCCCGAGGTGAGGTGAGGGGAGCAGACAACAGTGACGCCTGAAAATAAAGGGGATGTCCAAGGGGCCACGACGGACCCGCTACACTTTCTCCAGAAACCGGCCTAATGGGCTCCTCACTTTCTCTATAACCACAATCAAAAAGGACAAATACACAGTTAGAAAAAGAATTATGATAAGGGGACTGTTTAAAGACCAAGCCCAGGGGTCTCTGGGGGCTCAGTGGTTTGCCTTTGGCCCACGATGTGACCCCAGGGTCCCGGGATCGAGTCCCACACCAACCTCCATGCGGAGAGCCTGCTTCTCCCTCTGCCTGTGTCTCTGCCTCTCTCTGTCTCTCATGAATAAATAAAATCTTTAATAATACAAAAAAAAAGCAAGAAAACCTCAGTTGATCTTTTCACTAGGTTAATCCACGAAACTGAATGTCTGGGTGTTTTTTTGAGAAGCAAAAGAACCTATAGCCGACCACTAATTCTAAGTTCTACTGTGTATTCTAATTTTTGTCCTTCAAACTGGGTCCACGCGACTGTGAGGTTAGGTGAAGATCACGGCAACATCAAGAACGCGTGCTACGTCCACCCGCTCCTTCAATCAAGGTCTGCAAAACTCCGAGGTTCACGGAAACCCCAGCTAAGAACTGGAGGGGCCACTTCGGCGCACCCCTCCTTATGCAGTCTGTACAACCCGTAGGCTTTCCAGTAAGATCTTGTCTGAAGCAGAGGGATTCCAGATACGTATTTTTTTGGAATATAACTGTGTTAATGATCCCACCAAAACATATAACTGAAGCCTTAACTAGACATATAAAAATAATCAAACCTCATCTTTAAACAACAGGAACGAGAGTAATTTAAAAGGCCAACTCCAGACCCAGCTTTCTCCCGAAGACCAGGTCCAGGAGGTATAAGCCGGAGCAGGGACTGCATCTTCTGTTAGGAAATGATTCCCATTGTTGAATTCAACTGTAGTAGGAACTTCCAATTTTTTTTTCTTAATTTTCTTAATATTTTTTTAAGTAGGCTCCGTGCCCAGCATGGAGCCCAACACGGGGCTTGAACTTAGATTCTGAGATCAAGAGGCAGACGATCAACCCAATGAGCCACCCAGGTGCCCCGGGACTTCCAAATTTGTACCTGGGGCTGCAGATTTTCAGTAGCCAAGTGAGAAATTGAAGACAATGGAAGCAGGTTTTCATAAAGCTTGATTTCTTCCCTTTAAACAATTGTCCTTTATTCTGAGATTACATCTTCCCCACTCTCGATGTGTTAAAATTGTGAGGCCTGACTCCTGACTTCAGCTCAGGAGTCGATCTTAGGGTCGTGAGTTCAAGCCCTGTGTTCAGGTCCACACCCAGAAAAGAGCCCACTTTTAAAAAAAAATGTGTTTTAGATTTAAAATACTGGCAAGAGTTATCCCAATGCCCTTACCTGACCATATAAGAGACGGGGTAATGGTGCTGGTCTAGAATCTCTGGATGCCGGCGTCCCAAGGCCTGGGAACCACCATCCCGTCGCCACGGCAGCCGGGTTGATGAGAAACACCAAAAACAGACGGACTATGGCAAACCGTGTGTGGACTGGACTGGTGATTTGTTTTCAAAGTAAAACAAGGCCAAACGGAAACACAAGCTCCTGGAGAAACTAATTATGACATTACTATGTTTAAGTGTCATGAAACCAAAGAGGATTTGGGTGGTTGTTCACACCAAGCTTTTCGCAACACCGAAAACCATCACGAAAGCGCTGAAGGGCGACAGTCACTGCTGGGTGTGAGACGGTTTGTTCTAGAACCTCCCAGATCCCTTTTCTTCCTCCCTTCCCACACCCAAACACGAAGGCGAACACCGGGCTCCAGAGAGTCCATGACCGTAGAAAATTCTTCTGGATTTTGGTCATGCTGAAAGAGCAGAGGTCTCACCCCCACCTGCCAACGCCGACCATCATCTCACTTCTTTGCTGTCAGAGTAGCTAAAACAGGACGAGAAGCTGGATGGCCAGACAGCTTGGTAACCCGCCAGCTGGGACTGAGAGGTGGGGAAGATGCTTATGCAACAGGGCCAGCCTTGGGACGACACTTCCTAATGCATGACAGGTGCTAATAGACACGATGCCGACAGATCACTAACCACGAGTACCCCCCTCTTCAAACCCTGAACGGTGAGTATCGCCATCGCCACGTCACAGGTGAGACAACGGATGGTTCACGTTATGCAATTGTCCAAAGTTACTCCGTCGGCGGCGGTGAGAGCTGGGGTCCTGCTGTCTTTGTCACCAGAGTCCTATTTAATCTCTGAGATGCCCCTCTTCAGGCCACTTAAGATAAATCACTGCCCTCCACACGGCTGAGTCCCTTCTGCTGTGATAGGATAGGAAATGCATGCAGCCTAGGACACAGCCCGTCTTCATTCCCTCAGCCACTCAGTATTTCCTGAACGCCTATTAGGTGGCGAGATCCTGGGAGGTGCTGGGGGGACACAGAGGAACAAAGTTAACACGGCCTCCACCCTCACGGAACGCAGAGGCCAAGAAAAAGACAATAATCAAACACACTTCTAAAGTTTTTTGTTTTTTTTTTTTAAATAGGAAAACACCCAAACGGTACTTGTAGAGGACTCCTATCCTAAAGACAAGACTGCTATTAGGTGATTCATGCTGATAAGCACCCAAATGAAAGTGGCAACCATAAAAGAAAAAAAAAGAAAGAAACACACACACACACACACACAACATCTGAGTCAGCATTTCTTAAAATGAAGGCCTGTTAATGGGCATTAATTTGCCCCATGGCTTCTCTTGCTGCTGGGGAATATTATTAAGCAAAGAGGCATTTCTTTACTGTAGAAATGAAGATTCAATGTGTGCCCTTAATTTCTGAGAAATAACGGAGCTTTTCCCAAACTGGACTCGGCCAAAGCCCCCGCCTACTGCTCCCAACATCATTTAGAACGCGTCAAGCCTTTGGGAAGCCCTCGTAGCTGACACTACCACTAGTGACACACCTGGGGCTGACTCCCACCAGCCACCGAGAGAAGGGCCGGTCCCTCCGCCACACAACCCGAGAGGCTGGTGTCTACACGGGCAGCATCACCACCGTTACTGGAGCCAACTGCCATACGAGGCCACGGTGCTTAAACAGAAGTCCTAGAGGGTATCGACGACGCCTCCCCTTGAGCTGTGCCTAGGGCGTCAGCATTCCTTGGGGGTATTTTCAGCTACATTTGGAAAAACAAGTATCACTCAGGATGATTAAAATAATAGGAACTAGAAAAGCAGTCCTGACAGTCTTTACCTGAATTACGTTTAAAGCATTTTTCTCCTGTCATTTGGATAAGTGAGAAATAGCCGCAGCCCCTAATCTGCCTGCTGTACGCATCTATTGATTGCTACAGCCTAATCTGCTGCCGGCCATCAGTCATTTCATCCCCTGCCCCACCTGGTGTGTGTGTGGTTTTTGGTTTTTTTTTTTTTTTTTTTTTTTTTTTAAACGTAATGGCTTTTCCAAAGGTGACTAAAAATACACTCAAAAGACAGCTCCTAGGCATCATCTTGAGTGATAGATTCACATAAAAGTCAGGTATGGGGGATCCCTGGGTGGCGCAGCGGTTTGGCGCCTGCCTTTGACCCAGGGCGCGATCCTGGAGACCCGGGATCGAATCCCACATCGGGCTCCCGGTGCATGGAGCCTGCTTCTCCCTCTGCCTGTGTCTCTGCCTCTCTCTCTCTGCAGGTATGACTAAATCTGTATTAACCATGGTCTTTATGCCACTAGAATAAAAGGCAGACTATAAAAGCACAGTTAGCACCAAAAAAAAAAAAAAAGTCACATTAGTTAGGAAGATACATTTAGAAATTTTGTTTTTTGTTTTTAAACATAAATTTCATTTACTTACTCATGAGAGACGCAGAGAGGCAGAGACCCAGGCAGAGGGAGAAGCAGGCTCCATGCAGGGAGCCCGATGCGGGACTCGATCCCAGGACTCTGGGATCACACCCCCTGGGCCAAAGGCAGATGCTGAACCACGGAGCCACCCATGTGTCCCCCATTTAGAGATTATTGCAGGGTTTTATGGTTGGGAGGGGAAACTATTCCATAATACATTAACACCAAAATATTTCAGGGTCTGACACTCTCTTCCTATGTGTGCTGAAGCCAAATCACAGTTGCAGGATTCAGACATAAGTTAAACATCTGGCTAAGTAAAAACAAAACACTCCAAAGACCCAGATCAACAACAAATTTAGAGAAACATCCAAATGTTGTGAAACAAATGTACTTATTTCAGAGGACACTCGTTCACAAAATACTCGGGTTAGTCAACTTAGCGGTGAAAAAGAACACGCCACCAACTTTGTTCTCCCACAACGTGGTCTGAAATCTTCCCAACATCCCCAAGCAGCTAAAAAAAACTATACGCCAAGCACGCAGGAGAAATTAGGACGGCAGGCTCGCACATCTGCCTTCACCTAAAAACAAAAGCCGTGTCTGCGGTCTCGCGGAGCAGCAAGACGAAGGCACCCAGCGCCCCGCGGCTTACACCTTCTTCTCACAAAGTGACCGAGAGGAGGACCCTCTGGACTGCGTACTAAGTCTGGTCCTCACGGCTAATTCGAGCCTGGAATTTCTGTAAGATGAAGAGGAATGCTTTTAGGCGAGTAAGAATTTTTTTAAAAAGATTTTTATTTACTTATTCATGAGAGACACACAGAGAGAGGCAGAGACCCAGGCAGAGGGAGAAACAGGCTCCATGCGGGGAGCCCGACGCGGGACTCAATCCCAGGACCCCGGGGTCACGCCCTGGGCCAAAGGCAGATGCTCAATCATTGAGCCACTCTGGGGCCCCAGAATGGCTTTTAATTAACTAAAATAGTAGCCAGCATGAAAGCTTTCATCTGCCTTGGGGTCGATTTTACGTTTCCCAACTGGAAGTCTTGCAAGGGGAGAATGAGAAAGCAGCTGTTACTTTCCGGGACCCTTTTCTCCCCCCTGTGCGGTTTCACACTTTTGAAGAAAAAGTTGTACATAAACCCAGAATCTCACCCCCGGCCGCCTAGCTTTGTTTTACCCCCGGGAAGTCAGATCCCAGGGACTGCGGCCTCCCCAGATGGCTTCCGTCTATGCGACAGAGAAGTTGTAACAAGCAGATCTTTACAAAGGACTTTTCAGAAATTGGAGATTTGAAGTCCTATTTGTTATAGGATCAAAATGGGATCAATCCATTGAAAATACACACCACCGGGAATTCTATAAATGCCAGGCTCGTGCAGCACGTCCGCAGCGCATTTCAGCGCTCACAGGGATGAGAGGCGGGGACCCTCGAGGCAGGGACCCTCGGAGACTCTTCAGATTTGCACAACTAGCGAGTGCAATTTCTCTCTTATTTGCTGAATTGGGTGCATTGGGAAGACCCAACCAAATAATGTAAACGTAGAAAAAAAAAAAAAAAACAGAAGTACCAACAGACAAAACACATGATATTACTGGTTCATCAGGTTGATGAAATCAGAGAAGACTCGGTCATCACTGGTTAGGGTGGGTGGAGGGCGCAGGACTTGCAGACGGGTGAGCGGGCCCTATCACAACCGAGTCTTAAACAACCAACCACGTTCAAAAGGCGTAAGCTAAAGTCACGAAGTAACAGAAAGTGCAGCCTCGAGGTCACACATGTGCTGTGAACGATCACGAACGGGGGCTTAATCCTGGGTGTAGAGACACAGCTCCCCTCTCCCTGGACCTGAAATTGGGTGTAGAGACACAGCTCCCCTCTCCCTGGACCTGAAATCAACTCCTTCATTGCGTCTCCTTTTCAGTTTTATCCTAAGTGCGTGGGTCCACGAGGGTGGACAGCAGGTGCCCAAAAGGAACTCGCCGTTTTGCCCCTGGCTTTTGACCTTGATGGGATCTCTTAGAAGGTTTTGGGAGTCCCGGCCACGAGTCGCTCGCCGCCTGGCCTCACCTGCTCCGGGTCCTTCCTATCAGGCTGCAGGCCGGCCTGGCTTGTCCCCGTCACCCGCCCGCAGGAGGCGGCCGCGCAGGACCAAATGAGGCCCCGGTGCTTCTGCTTCTGCCCTCATGTGACTTGGATGGAAGCCTCTAGGCCAAGCCACTCACACACAAAATGACCCGACAAAATGACGAGACGCGCGCAGCCCTGCTCCCCGCCAGGCCCCGGCGGGCCTCCCTGGCATCTCCTCCAGGAATTCCCCCAAAGCCTCCGCCGCACAGTCATCGAGAGGAGCCAAGGATCGGCGGTAACCTGCCCCCGCGGGGGGCCAGGGCTGTTCACCCCACTTAGGGAATCTCGGCCTTCCACTAGAGAACACTCAGCGCCAACGGTGACCTCTTAAGGGTATATCTTGTCTCTTTAAAAACTGCCCCGCTTCTGTGGCATCGCCAGATGTCCACGCGGTCCGGAGTGACTCTCACCTGCGCCTCGGGTTGGGAGGCCAACCGCCGCCGCACCCGTACAAGGAGATACTCGCGACCATGGTCGCCTGCTTAGACCGAAGAAGAGGGGGAAGACCCCGGCAATCCTTGGCTCCAGGATCCACAGCGTTACTCCTTTTCCAGGCGGTGGGAGGCCAACTATTTCTCCCAGAGGCGGAGTCGTCGGCCGCTCTGCTGTCCTTGGAGCTCTGAGGTCAGCGCGGCCCTCCCTGGGCCACCGGCTCCCCCGTGGGGAAGGACAGGTAGTCGCACCATCTACGCAAGCATCCCATCCGCTTCAAGGAACCCACGACCTCCCCCCAGCTTCGTAGCCCACTTCCCGGGCTGCGTCTGTAGAACCCGTTTCTCGAGGCCTCAGGGAGCTTTCAATCCCACCTGCAACTTTGGAGAAACACCACCTATTTTCAGATAGGAGACTGTTACTCGAAATAGCATCAGACAGGAAGTCCCAACCTTTTTTTTTTTAATGCCTAGAAGACTTATGTCACCGCTTTTACATATTCTGACCCCAAGCTCACGGGCCAACACGTCGTCCTTACTCATGGAAACGTCACAAGCGTGACCCATTATAAACCGTATGAAAGGTGGCTTTACAAGGCTGGCTGTCCTCTCTTTTGTGTTGGTCTCTTCTGCTTAGTTTTCAAGGGCTATTCCTGTTCCGTGAAACGTGACACACGCGTACCGCGGGGTGTCACCCCGCAGTGAAGACGAGCGGAGGGCTGGCACGGGCCACGGCGCTGAACACACGCCGAGCGCACGAAGTCGTCACCGAGGATTCCCTGTTGTGTGATTCCGCAGGGATCCCCAGGGACAGCAAGCAGCCGCCTAGGGGTGGAGCCTTGGGGAGGGGGCGCACAGCCACTTTTGGGGGGGTAATCGGAACGTTCCACAGCGGGCCGTGGCGATGGCTGCACAGCTCTGCGGGTGTAACGGAAGCCACCGAACAGTACCCTCCAAACGGGTGGATGGTTCGGGGTGCGACTCATACCGCAACTCAGCTGCTGGGAGGAAAAGCAGGACGGGGGTCATTAACTAACCGTCCCTTGCTCTAGGTGCTAACCTGCGGCTACAGTTGCTCTTGCTCCTTTAGCTAAAAGGAACAAGTGCAAAATCTCCGTGGAGGACAGCAAGCGAGCCAGTAACGATCCTTCGGAGTATATGACTTTCCTCAACACGCGGGGATTCTTTTCTCCAGCCTATGTACGTCTCTACACGGGTGCAGAGAAGGTCCCAAATAGGAGCCCCCCAAAGCAGGTTTGGGGATCCGGGTGCTGCCATCTAATGTTCACGAGGCCCCCGTACTGTTTGCCAAGGCAAGTCCTTTTGAGGAAGGGGGTGTGGATGGGGGTAGGGGCGACACATAAAGCCTGTTAAAAATGAACCACCTTCAAATTTTAATCATGAGCATTTTTTAAAAATCAGAAAAAAAAATGCTAAAGTTGAAGAACCTGCTATCTTCACCTCCCTGGTTTATTGCTGCTCAGGGAGGGAAATTAGTTAATGGGACCGGCTCTGCCCTTTACAAAGGCCTGCGGGCAACATTCCCCAGAGGCCTGATCCCTTCGGAGTCCTTTGTCACAAAAGCTTCCGGATTGGGACAGCATATGCTCCAGCCCATTGTCACGGGAGCGGAGGTTTCTCAGCGTCATCCTGCAAACATCTGTCATCAGCTGCCTTTGCAAGAACGAAAGCAGATGCTCGAGCGGCCCTGAGACCTCCGGCACGGCAGGAAGGTGGATGCATTTCAGAACAGAAGGGCATTCCAGAAACACTTGAGACCTCAAGGGCCGGCTACTCACTGTCCGTGCGAGGCTTAAAAATACCATTAAGTCACTTAAAAATCATTACGAGAACTATTCAAATACCTGAAGAGGAGCCAGATCAAAGACCAGCCTGAGCCTCTGAGATGAAGCCATGCACTTGGAGCTTCGATAGAGCCCACGTGCTGCTGCGTGTGCGACGGCCACGCTGTAGTCTTAGGGGAGACCGCACACGCCTGCTATGCAGTCTTCATCTAGGAAATCCTTTGGGGGCGGGTTTTTCCCCCTTTCAAAAATTCATGTGGATATTGCAAATATCCACCCTATCATCCTATCACACAACTGCAGTGGGCGCTGAAGTCATTTGATTTTAAACCCGTTCCCTAAGACGGACGGACACGGAGAGTGAAACACATCAAAGTAGGACCGTTCAGACGGAGTCACGCCAGCAAAGGAAAGGGGAGAGGGGAGCCTGGGTCTACAGGGGGCCTCTGGTCCTAGGGAGCCCGGCTTCCGGCCAGGGCTGGGCGAGGGCCAGGGCAAAACCGTTTAGAGACCGACCCCGGTGGGGGGTCATGCACCCGCAGCATGGCCCTGACCGAGCCCTTCTTTACGTTTCGCACCCTACACACCAGGCTGGCCTTATCCTAGTCCCGGTCCCCCCCCTGGTCCCCGGCCCCGTGTTCCCTAGGCCAGGGCGCCGTGGACAGTGGGATTATTAGGACGTTAAATAGAGCCGACTATCAAAAGCTTGGTTCTAACCACAGCTTCCAAACCCAGAATCACTGTCCCTCCTGCCCTGGCCCCTCACGTAGCGAACGCGGGCTCTGCTTTGCCCGGCACAGCCGAGGGCAGGCTGACAAGTGAACTGTTCTTCAAAATTAAAACAGGCATCAGGTGTCAAAACTTGCGGAGTAACTCCCGAAAGTCGCCTCTGAGCACAAGCCCCTCATTTTCTGCAGAACTGCCAGGAGGTACCTTCCGTGGACACGTGCTGGGGTATAATTAACCCACGACACTCGGCCTTTCTTATTTACGCCGCGCCCGGGGGCGGCTCTCCCGCCACCGCTCCCCCTTCTACCCCAAAATAGCCGCGCACAGACTGAACCATTGACAGGTGTCGGTATTTAAAACTAAGCTCGTCTTGTGTTTTGACAAGACACCTTTCACGGATTCCTTTATGGAGGCCGCAGCCGAAAAAGGTACTTGGGCTGTGTGAGTGACCATCTGTGCTTTTAAACAACATGTTTTGGGGAGAAGACTGTGTATTAGATGCTTTTATTTAGAACACGGATTTAAAAAAAAAAACCCAACAGCGTGTACACACAGCCCCGACAAGCCCTACAGACCAGTTCTCTAAGTGGGGCCCCGGACGAGCAGCGCCAGCAGCACCTGGGAGCTCGTCAGAAACGCCGATTCCCAGCCCCCCCTCGAGGCTCGCTGAGCCAGAAGCCCTGCGGGGAGGCAGGACCCGGTGGCTTCACGAGCCCCCGGTGGGGAGGGGGGCAGGTACGGTCTGATGTTCCGGGGCTGTTCAGGTCCCAGAGCCCCCGCCCCACAGGCAGCAGCAAATACGGGTTTTGTCACGATGCCCTCTACCCCCTTGGGCAAGGCATTTCCACCCCACGACACTTGATCACTAATGGATCTCGGGGCTCACAGCACGCAGTGTCCTGCTGGCTGGTTGCAAATCCGGGTTCCTAGGCCCCGTCCCACAGAGCCCGCCCCCCCGGGCATGGGTGGGGGCCCTGGAATCTCAGCGGGCAGCCCCTCAAGTGAGTCCCATGCACACCCCACCAGCCGGGGCTGGGAACCGAGAGGGTCCCTTGGCACTCAATACCCAGCAGGAGTCACCGGGGAAAACGGTCCCTTAGAAGGGGGCCGGCAAACGTCTTCTGTAAAGGGCCAGAGGGCGAATACGACCGGCTTCTCGCCCCGTCCCGTCCCATGGCAGCGTCCTGGGGAGGCAGGCCTACCTGGTAAGTCAACGCAGTCCGTACAGCTCCATCGTATTTGAATTTCACGCCATTTTCACGTGCCATAAAATACTCTTCCTTTGGGGTTTCCAAACATTAGAAAAATGTCAAAGCCCCTCTTAGCTTGCAGGCCGTTCGCACCCAGGCGGGAGACACGGGCCGTGCCGCTCACCGCTGCAGTCACGACATCGGCTCTGAGGTCCGCCGCGTGTTGACAGCTGGATTTCAACACAAACAGCTGCCTTCGCACAGGCTGGGGTTATTTTTAAAAACTCAGGTTTACTTGGCACGAAGTAAAACACACAGCTCGGCGGACCACAAGGACATACCGAACATTCCCAGTACCTGAGAAAGGGCACGGCTGTCCCCCCGCCGGCAAGACCCCTCAGGAGCGCGCGGAGTCGGACCTCTCACCTCTGGAGGGCAGCGCGATGGGCCTGAAGCGGAAGCTGGAAGCTCACACTCTCACTGCTGTTTTAGGAAACAGCCCCTCCTTACGTGGAAGTTACTACCATAGGTCTCCGCTGGGCAAAAGCCCCCCTTCCCCCGAATGTGGGGCAGCTGCTTGGGATCTCCCCATCCCTTCTTTCCTTGTCCCCCCACCCCATCCAGCCCAGGTGGGGTCTTTCCGGGCATGACGGCAGGTGCACTGCTGGAGAAATGGGGGAAAGGAGCCCCTTCCAGGGGAGACCGCCTTCACCCACCGCCACCCAGGCCCTTGCCCTCTCTCTCTTGAAAGAGGAACAGGCATGGTTTTCCTCAGAAACCAATACAACCAAACCAAACAAAATATAAATAATAAATAAATAAATAAATAAATAAATAAATAAATAAATACAAAAAACAAAACCAATACAACCTAATTTAATTGTTTGAACTCAAAGACCATTGCTGAGGGTCTCTGTGCACAAACTTGATTAGGGGATTTCAGGAAGCTGCTTTACCATTGGGATTTCTCCACTGACAAATCAGAAGAACCTTCCCAGTATCTGCAGCTGGAGGGAGAGGACCGCAAACACTGGGCTCCGTTCCAGACACAGAAGCAGAAGGCAGGGGGGACCGTGTGTGAGGGAGAAGGGGAAGATGAGGTTCACGCCATCAGGAGGGCCGGCCCCTCCCCGGAGTCCCCGACCCCACAGGGCAGGGGGCGGCCCAGCTGGAAGCAGACAGCAAGTGAGACCAGGTCAGAAGGGCGAGGACAAGGCCTCTCCAATTTATCTCACATCGACGGGCCCACGAGTCAATGTGCTCTCATGTCGAGGCCAATCAAATCAGGTGGGGACCTTACTGAGACACAGATCCCAGGGCCATCTTCACAGAAGGGAGCTCAGCAGGTCGGGGGGTGGGGGGGCAAGGAGCCCACGTGGTTAACAAGGGCCTTAAAGATCAGGAAGCAGCTCGTCAGAGACCCGCACACGGAGGAACGTGGCTCATGAGTTTGGGACGTTGAAAGCCCCACCCTAATGGAGGGTCCAACGGGAGAGGCTGAGAGAAAGGTGGGAAGAGCAAGGGCCGGTGGGTTCTCCCCAAAGGGAGAAAAGGTGGACAAACAGAAGGGGCTGTAAGCAAATATAACGTGGACACGACAGACGTTTCAGAGAACCGCCAAGGAAAAGAAGCTCAGGAACCAAGTTGCATGTGGGAAAAACCAAGGCTGAGCAATCACAGGTTACTAGCATATTCTCTCTTTTTTTTTTTTACTAACTAGCATTTTCAAAAGGCTGTGGATTTTTTAGTATTTTTATTTTCCAGAGAGAGAGCATGTGCAATCAAGGAGGGGCAGACTGCACACCCTGCACGAGCCCGACACAGGGCTCGATCCCAGGGCCTGAGATCACACCTGAGCGGAAATCAAGAGTCCGACTCTTAACCGACTGAGCCACCCAGGCGCCGCAGCAAAAGGTGTGCTTTTTTAAACAAATGTTTAAGAAGGTTTATTTGAGAGAGTGTGCACCCACGAGCAAGGGAGCTTTAAGCAGATGTACGCGGACACGAGAGACGTTTCAGAGAACCACCGACGAAAAGCAGAGGGCGAGGATCTCAGGCAGATCCCCGCTGACTGTGGAGCCCAACTCGGGGCTCGATCCCAGGACCCCAAGACCACGACCTGAGCCAAAATCAAGAGGCGGCCACATCACCACCTGAGTCCCCCAGGTACCCCCTTTTTAAACAATTTTTAATATTTTGAGTCGCTCATTGAGTCTACGAAGCAGCTCTGACCCCGGCGGCATGTTAGCCCCAGCACCCGGGAAGCTTTTTAGAAACGTAGCTGGGCCCGAGTCCCATCCGGGATCCGGACGCCGTGGCCGAGGGGCAGGGCTGAGGGGCAGGGCCAAGGGCTTCCCGGGCGTCAGGGGAGGCAGCCAGGGTCGACAAGGACGCGTCAGAAGCAGCGTGCCCGTCCCTCATGCCAACCCCACTGCGGACACGGCCCAGACGTGAGGCGCCTCCTTTCCCGCCACTCGCCAGGGGCTGATCACGGAAAGAACGTGAGGCCCTGACCCCCGCACACAGCCCCTGGGCTGGAACGCTGCAAACACGCTTCCGTGGGGATCGGGCCACGGCGGGCTTCTGCGTGGCCCCACATCTCGGCGCACTGCAGGCACCGGGCTCCGTGCACCATCAGGCACTCAACCCCCATGTCGATCACGGAGTCTTTGGGAAAACTGGTTCCAAGTAACAGGCCTGTAAATGGATTTGGGGAGTGGAATGCAACTCAGTCCCAAACAGACAACCACCTGGCTTCGTTTTAACAAACCGCCTCTGCTTTTTCTACTGAAATTACACCCGGCACTACGTGGTGCCATGTCTGATTCCTGTAGATAATTTGTGAATCGTTTTGTTCCCAAACAAGATCTCTACGTACATTTTTCATAAAACGATACTCATGATACACAGGATTGATTTAAGCCTCCAAAATTAAAAAAAAAAATCTAGCTTTGACTTCCTGTTTTCTATTTACATCTCCCAGTCATAAATTGCGACCTCGTCTGAGCTCCGCACACAAGATTAATCAGCTGACGATTTGCAGCATTCACGGGAAGCAAGAATGCAAGATCGCACCCTGCTTACCGCGAAGTATGCACGGCTCCATTTGCTAAGCTAACCTCAAGCCCGGACGTAACGACGGGATCAAAGGCACAAAATCGCAAGCCTTCTCTCCCAGCTGTGTAGGACGGTACACCCGCCCTGGGGACGGCGCGGGCTCAGGGTGCCACCTGCAAGCGGAGCCTGGAATCCCCGAGTCTACTGAAGATGGGCGAGACGCGGGCCCACAGAGGCGGGCGTGGGTAGAGACGAAGCCTAAGGGCGGGAAGAGGCGGCTCAATGCCGAGGACCAAGGGGCCACAGTTGAGGGATGCCCACGGGGAGGACAGGCAAAGGCCAACAATGTGGCCCCCACAGGAGGGCAGGCCAGAAGGTCAGGACCCACGGCGCAGCTCCGTGCTTTCTCCTGCAGAAGCGTTCACAGGCGGAGAGTGTGTTGAGCTGGAAGCCTCGCTGGGGCTGGTAAATAAATCGGGGCCAACAGCACCCAGTCCCCTGGCCAGCTGTCTACTGGGCCAGGGGTGGGCCCGGCCGAGGTGTGGCCCTGCTGTTCAGTCCAAAGGGGCTATGGAAGAAGCCGCGGTCTCAAAGAGTCAGAAGTAAACTGGATTCTAGGTCCACCTCAGCTGGATTCGCCTCCGGGTGCAGGGGAGCGGGCCCCAGGGAGCAGGTCCTGTCCGGGTGCAGGGGGGCGGGCCCCAGAGAGCAGGTCCTGTCCGGGTGCAGGGGGGGCGGCCCCAGGGAGCAGGCCCTGTCCGGGTGCAGGGGGGTGGGCCCCAGGGAGCAGGTCCTGTCCGGGTGCAGGGGGGGCAGGCCCCAGGGAGCAGGTCCTGTCCGGGTGCAGGGGGCGAGGCCCCAGGGAGCAGGTCCTCCGTCTTACCGGTGGGTGCACGGGAGCGGTGCACACTCTCTGCAGGCTGAGGTCGGCAACACCCACGGCCCTCAGAACGCATCTCCCGGCCCCGGGTACACGTCCGAGTGTCCGGAACGACCATCTCAGGTTCCAAAACGCAAAAGTGTACACTAGCGAGCAAAATCTACCACGCGCCCGCGCTGCAGAGACGCACGTTGTCTTTCTGGAGCGAGGTGCACTAAGGGGCAAGCAGACTTTTTAAATTTTTTCTTCCCCCGTAGTCCCAGATTGAAAATTAATGGAAACATCTGACTTTCCATCTTTGAGCCACACGATGCCAAACCAAATTCCTGGAAGAGGTCTAGAGAGTAAGACCCACGTGGCTTTCAGAGCATGAAAACATCCTCTAACTCAAAACCAAGCACTTTGGACCAACTGGTCTCCAAAGCAAGCCTGGAAATCCCAGTGGTGTTCAGTCTCTGGGACACAGAATTCTAAGAAACCCCGCGGACGGGTGTTCAGGAACTCAGAGACGGGTATTTCCAGGATAAAACAGCAAAATGTGGGAAAAGCCGAGTTTCCCAGCTCAGGGCTGACTAATGCAGCTGCTGTGCTGTGATCACAGGGGCTTCCGGGAGCCACAGATGGACCCGAGCTGGCGCTTCCACCAAACAAGCCAACGTGTCTGATTTTTCAAAATCCTCCGTCACTTGTCACCAGTGTGACGCTCTGTCCCCTTACTTTAGGATGAGTGTGTGGACACCTGCCGTTTGAGAAGGGAAGGAACCGGGCAGCACCATCCACGGGTGGTAACCTCACACGTAGTTAACGTAGTGAATGATGCCACTAAACTACAGACTTAAAAATAGTTAAAATGGTCAATTTCATGTTATGTGTATTTACAACACACACACACACACACACACACACACACACACACACACACACAGGATGATGCAGGAAAACCCAAACTCCAGTTCCACGAAAACAAAATCAAAACAAAACAACAACAAAAAAACCCCTGTATATCCATTCATTTCTCTTTCGACTCAGACCCGGACGTTCGTCGCAGAGACCCAGCACAGCAAATCGTCCAGGCACCCGGAGAAAACGGAAACCCCAAAAAGGATGCAAATGTCACGACCCGTCACAGCCGTGGGCAGACGCGCACACACAAGGGCCCCGGCCCGGGGGGAGCCAGGTGGGCTCGGGGCAGGCCCGGCCTCTCCAGTGGCCGCGGAAAACTCCCGGGTGGCTCCTCCCCGCCACATGGAAAACACAACCTTTCACTCTGTCTTGAAGTCCTAGACGCATCAGTAAGCTAACACAGGCCCCGCGGGGGGTCTGGGGCATGTTCGTGGGCGGAACCATCTAGAACTGTGGGAGCAAGCGCTGGACGCCTAGAGAGGTGGCAGTCGCGCAGGTGGCAGGTGCACGCAGGCCCGCAGTCACTCGGCTGGGGCAGCGTTGCCGTTGGAGGGACGCCTGTGGCCCGAGGCGTTTGGGGGGGGGCGAAAGTATAAATACCCCGTGGCTGTTTTGTTCTGAAGACTAAACGACTAAGATTTGCCCCCAATCATGTGCATTAATGAGAACGTTAATCTTTACAAAAAAGGAAATTAAAAAACTGAGAATGTGCTAGAAAAAACAACACGGGGCAGCCTGGTGGCTCAGCGGTTTAGCACCGCCTTCGGCCCAGGGCGTGACCCCGGGCCCCCGGATCGAGTCCCACGTCCGGCTCCCTGCATGGAGCCTGCTTCTCCCTCTGCCTGTGTCTCTGCCCCAGTCTCTCTCTCTCTCTGTTTCTCATGAATAAATAAAGAAAGAAAAGAAGAAAAAGAAAACACACCCCAAAGGCCAGGGAATTACGTCCAGGCCAGCTGTGCGGGAGCAGGTGTCCTATCGTCCTGGAGCCTGGCCCTGAGACTCGGCGCCCTGGGGACGCTGCTGGGCTCCGGGAGTGCTGTCCCCACCTTCCTAAACTGAAGGTCTCTCCCTGCTGGTCTCCCCCGGCCCTCCCACCCCGCGAGGGCCCGGGGACCCGCGTACCCGGAGCGCTGGCGGGGACACCCGTCTCCCCAGGACCTGGCGTGCAGGCGTGGAACCCCGACACGGCCCACTCCCGAGCCCGCGGGGCCCGCTGCGCCCCAGCTTCCTTTCAGACAAAAAAGTCCGATCAAGTAGCTCAGAGCCACCACTTCCCGCTAACAGCGGGGCCAAGCCGATGCCCGGGAGCGAGCCCACAGAGCACCCGCCGCCCACGGCAGCCCCGGGGACACACACGTGGCGGTGACCGACCCACAACATGCCAGGGACACAGAACGGCACGGGGGCGGGGGGGGACACAAAGAGAAGGCAAAGCCGCGAAGAAATACATCCGGGCAGTGTAGAAAGTGTGAGAAAATGACCCCAAAATGCAACAACAACAACAACAAATCACTACTAATCCATTCTCAAGTTTCACAAAATTGGACCCACGCTATTAATCCCAACAAGTCAGCCCTGGAAGGTCAAACCATAAAGGTTGGAGCCGGGAGGGGTGGCTGTCAGGAAGCCGCGTGTCCCCTGCCGGGCTGGAGGGTGCCTGCCTCGCCCGCCGCGTGGGGACGCCTGACGGTAGCAGCAATCAGTGGCCTCCTCGTGAATCGACCAAATGAGAACAGTAACTTTTTTTAACAGTAACTTTTAAACCCAAATCTAATCACACTTGTTTTGCAAGCAAATAAACAGAGAAGGGCGAGGAGGAGGGCATGTACTTGTAACTGGGGTGATTAAATCCCCAGCCAGGAGAATATTTCTCAAGACCCCATAGAGAGATCATGCAAACAAACAAGCAAAACCCTACAGAATCCCTGCAGAGGGTAACTGCCTTAAGTTTACTGGGCCAGGGGATCCCTGGGTGGCTCAGTGGTTTGGTGCCTGCCTTGGGCCCAGGACTTGGTCCTGGGGTCCCCGGATCGAGTCCCACGTCAGGCTCCCTGCATGGAGCCTCCTTCTCCCTCCACCCGTGTCTCTGCCTCTCTCTGTGTGTCTCTCATGAATAAATAAATAAAACATTAAAAAAAAAGTTTACTGGGCCAAGTTGACCAACTACCCCCTAAAACACAGGTGAGTCGATACCACTGTAAGCTGTCTCCAAGCAATCCAATGAAGCTCCTCTCAGAAAAGAGAAGAGCTCACTCTCAACGTGAAAAATCTGATTTAGAACTTACGACTCAATTTACAAGGCTCCCAACGGGGGCCATCGTGACTGCCCGAGCACCTCGGGAATGTTCCGGAAAAGACCAATCTTGCACTTCTGTTCTCACGTGGGACCCGTCTTCCACTCCCAGGGCTCGCTCCCCTAGCCACACCGTGCCCTGCAGAGCGGTGGTGCTCCTCCAACGTGGGTCTGCAGCTTAGTGCCCAAGAGACGCCCACGCACAGGTGGTGCACCTCGGAAAAGCTGCAGCTTCTGTTGCACACCCTTGCAATCAAGCAACTCAGATGAATTTTTTCGGTTTTCCCAGTGCATCTAAAAGTCACATTTGCACTGCCATCTATTAAATGTGCAACAATAATACCTAAAAAAAAAATCGATGCAAGTACCTTGATTAAAAAATAATGCTAAAAAAGGCTAACAGCGGGATCCCTGGGTGGCGCAGCGGTTTGGCGCCTGCCTTTGGCCCAGGGCGCGATCCTGGAGGCCCGGGATCGAATCCCACGTCGGGCTCCCGGTGCATGGAGCCTGCTTCTCCCTCTGCCTGTGTCTCTGCCTCTCTCTCTCTGTGTGTGACTATCATAAATAAATAAAAATTTAAAAAAAATTAAAAAAAATAAATAAATAAAAAATAAAAAAGGCTAACAGCCATCTGAGCTTTCAAAGGAGTCATAATCACCGATCACCCTAACAAATAAAATGAAAAAGTTGAAAATACTGCAAGAATTACCAGCATGTGACACAGAGACACAAAGTGAGCAAATGCTGTCGGAACAACGTCACCGACGTCTTGTTCCAGCAGGCCCGTCACAAACCTTCAACTCTTGTAAAAAAAAAAAAAGCAAAAACCAACCAAACAAAAGGCAGTGTCTGCAAAGCTCCGTAAAGCGAAGCGCAATAAAACAACACGGGTCTCCTACTAACTTGCGGGGCACGCGCGGACCCGCCCAGGAGCTGTGTCCTCCGCAGGCCGCCAAGTCTTCAACAAAGTGTGTTAGCGTGTCTCTTGCACACTTCTTTTTCCATCTGCAAATACTCCACGGCGAGCAGAGCACAAGTTGTAAATCAAACGGGAACGTTTCGGTCCTCTATTCCCCGGACCAACCTACGGTAGTTTGAATTTTAGCGCGGAATGGAGTTTTAAGTTCACAGTAAAACTATCTCCTGGCAAAAAAAAAAAAAAAAAAAAAAAAAAAAAGGCCCCAACCCAGCTGAGTGCACACGCAAAATTCTCAGAGCCGGAGTGAAATCGGAGAACGCGCCCTCCGGTGCTCTCACAAAAAACACACACTTGTGTCCTGCCTACCCGGCGTCCCTGAGGTCCCGCGTTAGGATTTGAGTTACACACGGCCCTGCTTGGCGTCCAGCCCGAAACGGGACGTCGATGCTGCTTTCTGCTCACGGGGCGTCCTTCGGCTGCAGGCGGCGGCCCCCGGGTGCGCTCGGGAGGGCGGGTGCAGGAAGGGGGCACAGGGCCGGAGGCCGGAGGGCTTCGGAGGGCCGGGGAAGGCTCTAGCGTCACCACGGCCCTCCTCCCACCTCTGCGTCCTCCACAGCCCTGCGACCGGGGGTCCCGGGGGTCCCGGGGGTCCTGGGGGGCCTCGGCTCTTACTGTGGGCACCACCACCCGAGGCGCTTCCCAGGCATCCTCTCCACCCTCGCGCCCCAGATGTGGCTCCGACCTCTCCGGGGTGGGGGGGGGGGCGCGTGGGAAATGCAGACTCGCAGGCCCCACCCCAGACCCGCCAATCCGAATCCGCACCTGAAGGAGACCGACCCCAGGGCTTCATGTGACGTTAGGGGCGTGCAGCTCTCAAATGGGGGCAAACTAACAGTTTCATGAGCTTTTCTGTTTCTTTGAGAGGTCACTTTTCCCTAACAAAAACGTCACCAGAGTTTTAATTTTTTTTTATTTTTAGATTTTATGTGACACAGAGAGCCTGTGCGCACAAGCAGGGGGAGCGGCAGGCAGAGGGAGAGGGAGAGGGAGATGCAGGCCCCGCACTGAGCACAGAGCCCGACGTGGGCTCAAACCCAGGACGCCGTAGATCATGACTGAACCCCCCAGGGTGTCCCTTGAATTATTTTTTTAAATGCAAAAAAAAAAAATACCCGTTTGACAGCTTTTACCAGTTATCATGTGACCTCAAACACTGATTTTTTTTATCATAGTAAAATGTACAAAAGGTAAAAAAAAGTGCCACTTTAAGCATGTAGTTCAGTGGCATTAAAGCACATGGACACTGTCCTGCAACCATCACCACCGTCCACCTCCAGAAATGTCCCCAAACTGTACCCATTAAACAATATCTCTTCACTCCCCCCCTCCTTTCCCACACGGATTTCTTTATGCTCTTTAATAAACGGAGTTCAAAGGAGACCTTGAAGAGCCGCCATAGACAGGCTTAATGAGGACAAGGCCATGCTCCGGTATCCTTGACCCCGATTCCTTCTACAATCTGCTGCTGCCCCGTTACAGAGTAGCTGCTCCTGTCCTGCGGACCAGCACCCGAGCTTCCCCTACTCCTCGGTGAACGCCCCCCGCGGCTCCGCAGTGAGCGTGTGATGTGAGAAGATGAGGAAGGTCAAGGAGGAAGGACACTCGAGTCCCCCCGCCACCGTCAGTTCTTGAGCCAAATCTGACTCCAAGTCTTTCCGTCTTGTCTCACTCCTCCTGTACCGTCAGCCCTATAATTCCCACACAAATCTCCAAGCTCATCATACGCAGGATGACAGCGTGGACAACCCAAGACCAAGTATTCGGTGACCGCTGGAAGGGGAGAGGTCACAGTGGAGGCCTGGCTTCACGTTCCAGTGCAGGTCATTCTGGGTCGGTTGACTGTCAGCCCGCAATCCCCACGTGCTGTCCACAGCGAGCACAACTGCCGGGCCTGGCCACCCTGCTCCACCTCTGTGCACGGAGCCGTTGGTTAGCTGGGGCCGGAAATGGCTTCACGTGGCATAGGGTCCAGACCCCGTGTCCTACACAGTAGCACCCAAGGGCTGGTGCTGCCACATTAGCCTCTGCTGGGCAAAGCGTCGTGAGATCAGAATGGAAAGCATCTTAGAACCTCAAGGACAGGGGCCCCTGGGTGGCTCAGCGGTTGAGCATCTGCCTTGGGCCCAGGGCGTGACCCCAGGGTCCTGGGATCGAGTCCTGCATCGGGCTCGCTGCGTGGAGCCTGCCTCTCCCTCTGCCTGGGTCTCTGCCTCTCTCTGTGTGTCTCTCATGGATAAATAAATTCTTAAAAAAGATAAAAATGAAAAAAAAAACACCTCAAGGACGCTAGGTCAAGTGAAATAAGCCAACCACTAAAGAAGGACAGCTACTGTGTGAGTGATCCCTCCCTTGCACACAAAGTACCTAAAGTAATCAAAATCAGAGCGTAGAAAAGTGGTTACCAAGAACTGGTGGGAGGAGATATGGGGAACTGTTTGGTAGGTTGAGAGTCTCAGGATCACAAGATGAAAAACTAAAAAAAGAAAAGAAGAAAAGAAAAATGTCTAGAGGTCCCTCGGACGGCAGTATGAGGATACTTAAGGCTACTCACATAGACACTTACAAAGGGTTAAGTTTCAGGTCATGCGTTCTTACCGTATTTTTTTTAAAGAGATGGAGGGAAAGTTAAAAAGAATTATCTTTGGGATTAAAAAACAAGTCAATAAAAAAAAGGAAAGTCCGCTGAAAATCTATGGCACAACATTTTCGGGAACAGAAGTCATAACAAGTCGGGTCCATTGTTTAAAAACTGTTTTCCTGCAACTGCAGGGCCCAGCAACTGCACTACTAGGGATTTACCCCAAAGATACAGAAGCAGTGACCCGAAGGGGCACCTGCACCCCAGTGTTCGCAGCGGCAGAGTCCACGAGAGCCAGACGGGCGCAGGAGCCGCGCTCTCCGCGGGCAGACGGAGAAAGACGCTGCGCTGTGCGCACGATGAGCTCGGCCCGGCCGCCAGAGAGGAGCGATCTTGCCATTTGCAACAACGTGGACGGAACCAGAGGTTGTGATGCTGAGCGAGGCCCGAGAAAGACGATTACCGCATGGTCCAGGCAGCCCAGGGGCGTCGCTGTCTACCGAGCCCAGAAACGAGAAAGGTGCCCAGTGGGCGCCCTGTGCTGAGGCCTGATAGCCAGGGAGCACCTGTGCCTTACGCTGCGCGACACCCGCCCAGGAGGTTCTGTTCTCAGCAAAACCTGCAGGTTCGGAGACCCTGAGCTTTGAATCCGGGCGTGTGACATCGCCTCTCTTTGGGTCTTAAGTGTTGCTACGTGCCTCTGAAAAACGGACCCGTTTGTGACATTAAAATCAGCTGCCTTAATCTAAGGGAGACGCCGCCTCCTCTGACAAGCGCCCAAATGTAACCAGTGAGCTAGTTTCTGGATCCACCTTTTTGATTTTCAGTGACACAGCTTTTATGGCACACTAAGGAACCGGGAGCCAGGGGGCACCTGGGTGGCTCCGCGGTGGAGCGTCCGCCTTCGGCCCAGGGCGTGACCCCGGGGTCCTGGGATCGAGTCCTGCTTCGGGTCCCTGCAGGGAGCCTGCTTCTCCCTCTGCCTGCATCTCTGCCTCATGAATAAGGTCTTAAAAAAAAAAATAAAGAACTGGGATCCAGAACCAGGGGATTATCCCCCTGCCAAAGGAGCCTCCTCATTTGACCAACTGGGCAGACACACAGCCCGGCTAGGGGGCCCGCGGACCTGGCTCTCACAGGGACCCCCGCCCACGCCGTCCCCGCGCCGGGAGACTGCAGATGTTAAGCGGAACGGAGCCCAATTCACAAAGAGCAGCAATTGTGAGGTCCTCCTGGACACGCGTGCGCCCCACACATTGGGGTGTGTTTGCCGAGATCCCCAGGAGGGAAGCGGCCCCGCGTGGCCCCTCTGCCCCGCGCTGCTCAGAACACTTGGTCCGATCCGTTTGGAGAATCTCATGGGGTCTCCACCCCTGGAGGTGTACATGACACAGTCTTCTCGGGATCTGGTTCTCCCCCAGGAAAAAATGCTAAGGCGCCGGGGGGGGGGCTGCGGGGGGGCGTAGGTGCCCCGGAGCGGGTGCCCCGGCGCAGGTGCGCGGGGCTGCAGGCTCACCTGGCCGTAGTCCGTCCGGAAGACCACGACGCCCTCGGCGCAGGAGCTCACGGTACTCGGGAAGTGCTGCCCGTTTTCTCTCAGCCAGACCCGCGCCCCCTGCGAACAGAAAAAAAGACGATTTAACGGGGAGTTTGCATTGCGTTCCATGGCCAATCACCGCTCTCCAAATTACGGGCCGCTCCATTCCTTTAAGGGGAAAACCCCCCCAAACACACTCTTTAAAAAGCCAGTAATTTGCTCCGACAGGAGCCACTCGGGGAAGGCCGACGGAGGGCCCCGGGGGAGGCGAGCCTGTGCCCCCCCCACCTGAGAGCGGGGTCGCAGACGACCTCCGGTGGCTCACCAATGCCCGGCGCTGCCCCGGCCTTCCGGGCGGACCTGGGGGCACCGCAACCGGCCGAGCATCACAAGACAGAGGGAACCCGCCCCCGGGCAGTGGGGTTCCCGAAACCAGATGAACCAGGTCCCTGGGGCGCAGCAGGCCTCAGAGAGCCTCTGGCTCTGCAGCTGCGGGCCCCACCGCCCGCCCCATGCACGGCCCCGTGCGCCTGCCTGCTGGCCCCGAGCCCGGGCGGCAAGGTCGCGCTCCGGGCGGGCACAAGTTTCAGCACAGGTCGCAGCCAGCACCCAGCTGGGAGGTGCGCCAGCCTCCTGCCCCGCCATCCCGCGCCCCGGCCCTCAGGACGTTGGCCCGAGGCCGCACTCTCCAGACCCCAGGGGTTTCACCTGCGGCCTGACCTTTGGCATCGGGTTTGTTTCCCTGTTTTATCCCCCCCCCCCCCGCCCCCGCCCGGCCCCAGATGAATGAAACTCGCACAGCATCCGCCTTTTCGACGAGGAGCTGCCTCCTCCTTGATTTCACAGCATGGAAACCACTTGCTTCCAAGAACAAGTGATAAAGGTTTGAAGCGACGACCGGGTGTTCGCGGGTCTAATGATAGAGAATCCTCTGTGTGACGGACGCGGGACACTGAGCTTTAAGTTCTCATGAAGTCATTTCTACTTTGCTCAGTGTCACCAATCCCAACAAAAATCACCCCAAACAAGCACATCCTCACGTCGCAAGTGCGTTAACGTGGAAATACTACCCCTGAGTGAGCTCTTCAAACGACACACGGGACAACTTTCTCCAGGAATCTCAACCTCATTCATCGGTGTACTTAATGTGTTTGGATTCCAGATATTATGCGAAATATTTAAAATCTATTGATCAGAGGGTCTTCAACTTCTCATGTAAGGGGCTGCTACTAGTCTCTTGACACAGAGTTGGCGGGAGATAAATAATATAGAAGGGAATTCATCACTTTATGCTGAGTTTTTGAAGGAGTCATTTATGAGAATGGTAAGCACGTTCCGCGCCCGGCGCGGAGCCCAACACGGGGGCTCCCAACCCCGAGACCGTGACCTGGGCCCTGATAAGAGTCGTACGCTTTCGCCCTGAGCCGCTCGGGCGCCCCCACCTTCCGCTACGACGAACTGCGTTTATGGAGAGCAAAACCAGTAGCTGACTTCCAGTACGGGGGCCGTGATGGGCACGGCCGGGGCTGGGCGTCAGGACGCCTGGTCTACCCCCACTCACCCAGTGGGCCACCGTCCCGCCTCCAGGGCGACGCAAACAGCCAGCCCTGCCTGCACCGCCACACAGCCCATGACGGACCACGTCTCAAACCCCCTCCATTCCCCCCATGCTCTCCCCACGCATCGTACTATTTGTCCCCTTAGAGTAATTCATTAATTAAATAAATGAATTAGGGGCGCCCGGGGGGCTCAGTGGCTGAGCATCTGCCTTCAGGGCGTGACCCCGGGGTCCTGGGATCGAGTCTCGCATCGGGCTCCCCGCCGGGAGCCTGCTTCTCCCTCTGCCTGCCATCCCCCCTGCTTGTGCTGTCACATAAATATATAAAACGTTTTTTTAAAAAAATAAAATCAACGCACAACTAAAATATAACAACACAGAGATCACTGTAATGGCCAGCTATCACACTCCCAGCCACGTGTTACCTCTTACCTGCCCGGAGGGAAAATTAAAGAAGATACAGAAATCTGACTTGGGGCCCCTGGAGGGCTCAGTCAGTGCAGCAGGCGACACTTGATGTTGGGGCTGTGAGTTCCTGCCCCACACTGGGTGTAGAGATTATTCACAAATTTCTTTAAAAATCTTTTAAAAAAAGGGGATCCCTGGGTGGCTCAGTGGGTTAGCACCTGCCTTTTGGCCCAGGGCGTGATCCTGGAGACCCGGGATCAAGTCCCACGTCGGGCTCCCTGCATGGAGCCTGCTTCTCCCTCTGCCTGTGTCTCTGCCTCTCTCATCAGTAAATAAATAAAATCTGAAAAAAAAAATCCTAAAAAAAACAACTGACTTAAAATGACTCCCTTGTTGCCATTAACCACCTTGTTTGGAGCAGAACCAGAACTAGCCAGGGACGTGGGATCCCAAGTCCACCCCGAGTCTGGTCGACGTGCTCGGTGACGGGCTCCCGGAGTTCCCTTGGGGTGCCGAGGCTCTCCTAGCATCCCTCCCAACTCGCTCGACGCCCTCCCACAGCATTCCCTCGCTCCACACGCGGGGGGGGGGGTAGTCCACACTTCTTCAACCTTCCCTCCAAAGAGGGGTGGAAACCCTCCACAAGCACGTACAGAGACGGAGTGTGAAGCCTTCGCCCAGGAGTCCAGGAGTCCAGGAGTCCAGGAGTCCAGGAGTCCAGGAGCCGCCTTACGTAAAGAACGCAGAACATCAAGACGGTGAGTTCCCGTCTCCGCAGAGGTGAGTCCCGGACCTCCGGGCGGCAGCTCGGACTGAGACTCGGGGACCCCCCAGAATCCCCCCTGCGACCGCCTGTCCGTCCTGACCGAGCGGCGGACAGCTGCTTCCAAGAAGACCACGGGCTGCCGCCACCCTCTAAGGCTCTTCTCGCACGCGTCACTCCACACCACGACCACATCGTCGGATCATCTAGAAGACGACTTCCAAGCGCCTGAACTACTTTTATCTATTTAAGTAACTCTACACCCAACGTGGGGCTGGATCCCACTCTCTGGGATCGAGAGTGGCATGATCGACTGACTGAGCCCGCCAGGCGCCCCATTTCTATCCTCTTTTTAGTTTACACATTAGAGACTGGCGCATTTTAAAGCTCTGAGATACTTACACACGCTCACTCTCTCTCTCTTTCTCTCTCAAATGGAAATTTCAAAGTTCTACACGGTGAGAACTTTTACTCATCAGGTAAAATCATGAAACAATAACCCACAGTGCTCCTCCATCCTCCAAATCCTAAATCTGAAGCACTGTTCGCTAGGACCTGAACTATTCTTTGTAAAAAAAAAAAAGTTTTTATTATCAAAATGGATTTCATGTATTTCCCAATTATTAAAATCATCTACTGGGACACCCGGGTGACTCAGGGATTGAGCATCTGCCTTCGGCTCAGGTCGTGACCCCAGGGTTCTGGGATCGAGTCCCGCATCAGGCTCCCTGCATGGAGGCTGCTTCTCCCTCTGCCTGTGTCCCTGCCTCTGTTTCCCTCATGAATAAATAAATAAAATCTTTAAAAATTTTTTAAAAATCGTCTACTTAGTAAGAATCAAATATTTTTATTGTGAAACATTGCTGAATTGGTATAAATTGTCACGAGGACTAACACCAACCTGACTTCCAGAAGCCACACGGGGATGTGGTTTCTTTCACTGGAGTTTTGTTGTGGGACTTTTTACCTTCTCCTGTGAAGGTTCCATAAAGCCCTTTGCTGACACAGTCCTACAGGATCAAAGGCACACAGGGCTCAACCTCCTCAGTCCAAAGGTCTTTTATCAGGTGTGAAGAGCGCGGACAAGCGAGTCCTAGGAAATCCCCAGGCCGCAGCTCTAAAGCCCATTGGCCGGTTCCCACTAGACCGACAGCCGCTGGCCTCCACGGCAGGCAGGGAGACGCATTCGAAACCCTCCCTCTGTTCCTTGAAAAAGTTGAAACTGGCGATTGCTGTGAAATCAGAACTGCACAAACCAAAGTGGATATTTGTACATGGGTTTTTCCCAGTGGTTTCTCTGAGCCCGCAGATGTCCCGCGTCCATTCTGTGCGAACAGAAGGCACATGCCCAGGTCGGGAAGAGAGGCCACCCGCAGGCACTTGGGCATGAGGTCACACGCGGACACTGACCAGACCATCCGAGTTTGCGTGGGCAGGAAGAGCGGCCCACGGACGCAAGCCGTTAGGTTCTGTGCCTGTCAACTAAGGCCGATAATTTAATGCACACTTCAGGCAGCCCAGCCCACGGAGAGCGCGCACAATTTGAGTTTAAAAACGTCCTTACAAGATTGCTCAGAACCTACACGTTGTATTAAAAAGTTGGGCAAGTTTTCATCGCAGTCTCTGAAACGGACAGATGTTAAATTTAACAGCCAAAAACTTCCCTGCGCATGATCTCCAGTAACATCTTTACGACACAAAGCACTTGCACACAAGTTCCCATCTCCTTTGATCAGGAACAAGCCCGTAAGACAGGGAGGCAAGTGATACCATCCCTTCTCCGGAAACGAGGTTCATAGGGGTTCGACTTTCCGTCACCAGCAAATGATTTCCTGGATATCATTAAAAAAAAAAAAAAAGCCTGTACTAATTGTGGGTGAGGATGTAAAGTGGTACACCCACGTTAGAAAACAGTTTGGCAGTTTCTTAAAAAGCCAAACACAATCTTCCTACTGGCTCTATGTCCTCAAATGTCTCCAAAAGTCTTGCCTGCAGGGGCGCCGGGGAGGCTCTGCTGCCTTCCTCTCAGGCCACGATCCTGGGGTCCTGGGATCGCCCCCTGGGGTCCCAGATCAGCAGGGCATCTGCTTCTCCCTTTGCCCCTTTACACCCCCCGCCCCAGCTCATGCTGTGTGTGTCTCTCTCTAATAAGTAAAAGCTTTAAAAATATATATTGCATGCGAATATTTGGAGTATTCATAGCAAAATACCAAAAACTATTTGAATGACCGCGAACTGCTATAGAGACAAATAAAATGTAGTAAGTCCACACAATGGAACTCTTCCAAATCATGGGAAAAAAACTGATGTCCAAACCTACATACTTCCCAACTGCACCTGCACACCCTTACCCATTCCGTAATGTGAAAAATCCAAACGTGTCTCTATCACCGGGCAGCAAGAGGTCAAGAAACGTACCCGGACACCCGCACGCACGCACATGCCTGCGCCCCCAAAGGGCAGGTGAGGGCGGAGCAGAAGCTCTGAGGACCCGGGCTGAATTCAAGTCGCTGCTCTCCGCTCGTGCCAACGAGGGACACTTGCCCAAAGGATCCAAAGAGGAGGCTGTGGCCCCTGACTCAGTGTCTCCTGGTCTCCCCCTGGAGGATGAGCACAACCCCGGCCAAGGCGGACTTGAGGCGGCTCCTCCGGGGTAGGGAACCGCATCTGGTGCTTCCCCAGCCCCCTGCACCCCGCACCGTGAGGTGGCCTGCAAGGCTCACCTCACCCCCCGCCCTCCAGACGCGGTTCGCTGATCCTACTGGAGGTGAAGAGGATAAAACCGCCAGCATAGACGGCAGCCTGCTTCTAAGGACTACTGCAGTTCTCTTCTGTCCTAAAAAGGATGGTCTCTCCCGAACTTTGGAGGAAAAAAACAGAAAAAGTTGAAAAAGGCGGCAGGGAAAAGAAACCTAAAGAGAGATAACGAGGACAGCATGTTGTCCTTAGGGATTCACAGAAGAGAGCACTCCTCCCACCCAGGCACAAACTCCGCGCCGCACCTGCTTTCCTCCCTGAAGTGCTTCTGCGGCCTGGGTTAGGGCCCGCGTTCCCGAGTCTCTAACGGCCTACACGGTAAAGTCACAGCGCGCTAGGAAATGTGATTTTTTTTCCTTTCTTTTTTTCTTTTTTTAAGACAGAGGGGTCAGATAATTTTGTAATGGCTAAATTAATAGGACTCTTTAGATCTGTAGCAGGGGCAGCTGAAAAAGCACATGACTCTTGAATCTCAGGTTTGTGAGTTCAAGCCCCATGTGGGGTATAAAAATCCGTTAAAAAGAAATGAAAAAGAAAAAGTTACAACGAATTAAATCTGTAGTAAATTCAGCCGCCAAAGGAAAGTTCTCCTCTCCTGCCTGCAAGGGCTTCTAACCTGGCATCTTCTGAGACCTCTACTGGAGAAGGCCGGGCCCCTGCCTCCGACCACACTGAAATCCAGAAACGAGACGTGGATATTATACCACCAAGGATTTAAATAGCACTTTTTCCTCCACTTTTAAAAGTCAAGATACAGGATCCCTGGGTCGCGCAGCGGTTTGGCGCCTGCCTTTGGCCCAGGGCGTGATCCTGGAGACCCGGGATCGAATCCCATGTCGGGCTCCCGGTGCACGGAGCCTGTTTCTCCCTCTGCCTGTGCCTCTGCCCCCTCTCTCTCTCTGTGTGACTATCATAAATAAATAAAGAATTTAAAAAAATAAATAAAAGTCAAGATACAATTGATAGATGACGTTATATTAGTGTCAGGTGTACGTGATTTAACATTTGCATATAATGAGACCATCACCACAGTAAGTCTAACGAACGCCCGTCAGCACTCACACTAACAATGGGTTTTCTTGTGATGGGAACTTTTAAGATCTACCTTCTTGGCGACCTTCAAAGACACAATACAGCATTATTACCTACGCTCACCGCGCTGTACATCACATCCCAGGCCTCCTTTATAACTGGAAGTTTGTACCTGTTGACACCCTTTACCTACTTAGCCCGTTCCCCTGACCCAACCACTGATCTAAGGCTGTTTTTGTTTTTTTTCCCCGAGGGTGGGGGTTAGCTTCCACATATAAGTGAAATCTCCCCTGCTTCATAGTCATTTTTTTTTTTCCTGTTGGGAGTAGGAACATCTTTTCAACTGAACTGATTTTTTTTCCCTAATCTTTATTCAAATCCACTTTAAAAGGCTTTTACAACACACAGACCTCTCGTGCTGGTTTCTCAACCTGGTATCAGTGACATTTGGGTCGAGGTAATTACTGATCGGGGCTGAGGGGACAGTCCTAGTTGAGAACCACGGAGTTTGACGTTCTAGAGCCACCGCCAGATCAGGGTGTTCAAAACCCCTCAGGGCCACTGACCTCATTAATTGAAAGCAGACTCCATTGTCTAAATCCTGGCAATTTCCACAACCTCCCAGAGTAGGATCAGCCACATGCAGCCTACCTGGGGCAGATCTAATTTCTGGGGGCATTAAACCAGGTGCAAACAGAAGGGAGGGGGTGGCGACAGGATTCAAAGTGCTTGACGAACAGGGAAAAAGGTCAAGGAGGCAGATGGTTTGAGGGTGCGGGAGGGATGCTCTTCTCCCATGTCCAGTCTGTTTTCTTTTTCATGTTAATTAGAATGGACTTTTAATGCTTTTACACAGATGACTGAACTGTAAGGACAAAAACTATCCTTTACGCTCTTCACCCCCAGGAGCTATTTCAACCTCGCACTGCTCACAAACCCCAACACAAAACTCATCAGAGAGCCTGGAAATGGTGCCCACGAGAACGGAGAGGGGGCGGAAGCACATGCACAAAATGAGTGTGAAAAATACAGCAGGATCACGAGCCGGGGGGACAAAGGAGAGACGCTGGCTGGGGCAGACCCAGCAGATTTTTTTTCCTCCAGGAACAAACAGGGAAGGTGAAACGTGACTTCTCCCCTAGAGAGACGCCCCCCCCCCCCCGGAGGGGCCCTGGAAACGCGGCGAAGGGGTGGGGACCACTGTCTCCCCGCATCCCCACACCCGTGGGTGGTCTTTCCATCCCCCAACCACACAGCGCACCAGGTGTGGGGCCCACAAGGCTGAGTGAGCCCAGACTCATGTCCTCACCTCGTGACTGCAGGGAGCTAGGCCTGAGGCTGCCCATCGTTTCTCAACGACTGTATCAGATGCCAAAGTGGAACGCTTCACCCAGCCCCACGGCTCCTTAGACTCCCAGGGGACCCCGGTGGCTTGAGGCTCCAGCCTCAGAGGATGCAGAGTTCAACTGGGTGCTGAGACCAGAGCTCCACCCTCAGCTGCCGAGGAGGGAAAGCTAAGAAAGGGAAGGTTCAAGAGAAAGCCATGAACAGACAGACAGCCCGTGAGGACAGAACTGTGTGGCTCGAGGATCCCCATTGGTCCCGTTTTACTGCTGGCTGTGGAACAGCGTAGCCCTGGTCTTCTGTACAGGCAACCCCAACAACCGTCCTATGCCCATCGGAGCGGACGCCACCACTAGATTCCAGAGGAAAACGTGTTGCTGACATTCTGCTGCAGACTCTCAGGAGTAACTGCCTCCACCCTAAGACGATGCCAGAAGCATTAGGTAACTCCCCAGATAGGCCTCTAGAGAAGTCCTTGATGGCATTGTTGAAATGCTGCGTATTTTTAGAAGAAACACATTCCAGCTATTTGCAGCTAGGTCACCCTCATCTTCATTAACGTCATTTCCTGGTCTGGCCTATGGGCCTACAGACCATCTGTTGTACTATCTCCACAGGTAGACGTGTAGTGTCCCCCACAACTAGCTCAAACACACCTAAAACACAGTACGGCTGCAAAGGGAGGCCTGGCTGCATTCATCATATAAAGTCAGGACAATCTGCCCATGTCTTTGCATAGCTCCTTAAGATCCCGCAGCCCCGGGATCCCTGGGTGGCGCAGCGGTTTGGCGCCTGCCTTTGGCCCAGGGCGCGATCCTGGAGACCCGGGATCGAATCCCACGTCGGGCTCCTGGTGCATGGAGCCTGCTTCTTCCTCTGCCTTTGTCTCTGCCCCCCCCCCGGGTGTGTGTGTGTGTGAGACTATCATAAATAAATGAAATTTAAAAAAAAACGATCCCGCAGCCCCCACCCCACCAGGAAGGATCATGAGCACTCACATCTTTGCCTCTCGTCCTCTTGTACAGAGGGTCAAACTCTGTACCACTAGAAGCTACCTGGAAGGGCAGCTTCCACGCAGAGGACGTGAAAAGTATAGGAATGGTAGGAGATAAAGGGGGAAGAAGAAGAAGAAAAGGAGAAAAAGCATCACCAACCAGAAACTAACCTTTGGCTCACTGTTCCCCAGATAAAGATACAAAGACTCACCGGCATCCCCGATCCCGGATCCAAAAATCAAAACCAACAACTATATTAGATGGTGAGATGCCTCAGCTATGACCCCGTGATGCTGTAAAGAGTTTACTCCGTGGCTGCTACGGGCTTCCAACTTGCCAACTGGTTCAGTCCTGATTTCATATTCTAATTTTTTTCTACCATCTTCACAATTCCTTAAAAAAGCTTTTTAGTTACTCTTGTAAACTACAGTGACTAGAAATAATCCCAGAAAGAATACTGGAAGAAAGGAGACATCCCCAAGCTGCTGAGATAATCTCAAACAGGGAGAATCCAAGGAACCAAAATCAGACGAGTCCATTAGTCAACCCATCATCACGCAGCCAACACATATGTGTTGAAAAGAAAACAAACGAGGCTAAAGAATCCGTCAACACACCTGAAATTCGTCCACCGTAAGTCATCCCCGTGAGGCCGGGCATCCACCCACCCCCGGCCCACTCCTCCTACAAATATCTTTCGAGCTTCCTATTTTGTGCCAGACGCTGTGAAAGATTCAGCAGGACACAAAACTGCTGCTTCTTTAAAGCGCTTACATTCTACCCAAGGTAAAGTTTGCCTTTCCTGATACCTTCCCCATCCACGCTCTTCCCAAGGAAATAATTACGCACCATGAGGAGACCAAGTCAAGACAGACAAGTAGGTAAATGGAAGAAAGGAGACGCAGATTCTATAAAATGAATGAAACTCTTGTGATGCTAAGAACTCTCAAAAACCAGTGAGAAATCCTCCCTGCGCGACTTAAAACTGCACCCCGTTCTTCCTTTGAGTGGAAACAGTGCGAATGGAACAGAAGGGGCAGTAAAAGGCCAGCACGAGATGTTTGCCCTCTTCATGAATAGAATACCAGATATTCTTTACCTCTTATTTCCTAGAGTTTATTGTTCTTTCCTATTCTTGATCCGAATAATTTGTATATTAAAAAAAAACCTACAAATAAAAACTGATAGGATGATCTCAATGAAATCCTGTTCCGGCTACTGTATGTTTTTAGGGGGAAAAAAAAACCCATAAACTTACTTGGAACAGGAGTTTGTCATCCATTACTCCCTAAAAATGAACCAAGAACACGGTAAATAAACTTAACTCAGCTACTTCTCACTTCTGTGGCATCTCTATGAATTCCTTTGCAGAATTTTATTAAAATTGTTATTATTGGGCACCCCAGGTGGCTCAGTGGTTTAGCGCCTGCCTTCGGCCCAGGGCCTGATCCTGGAGACCCGGGATCGAGTCCCACGTTGGGCTCCCTGCATGGAGCCTGCTTCTCCCTGCCTGTGTCTCTCCCTCCCTCTCTCTCTCTGTGTCTCTCGTGAATAAATAAATAAAATCTTTTCAAAACATTGTTATTCATTAAATTTCAAGAACAGTTGTGTTCCATAAAATCATACTTTTTTGAACTAAAAAGAGCTTAAAAAGTAATCTAGTCCAATCAAAGAGACAGACCGCAGGTTGGCGAGAACGTGGAGAAACTAGGACCCGTATGCCCTGCTGCCAGGACGTACCACGGCACCGCTGCTCTGGGAGCTGCCCAGCAGTTCCTCTACAGGGTAAGCATAGCGTCACCTACGACCCAGAAATTCCCTTCTTAGGTAGATATACCCCAGAGAAATGGAAGTCCATGTCCACACATCGAAACCTGGACACGAACCTTCACAGCAGCGTTATTTGCAAAAGCCCGAAAGCGGAAATCACTCCAACAGTCCATCCACTGATGAACAGGTTCTTCTAGAATGTGACACGTTCACACGACGGCATATCGCTCAGTGATAAGAAGGATGAAGAACCGGCGCACGTGACACCGTGGTAAGACCTGAAAACGTTATGCTCAGCGGAAGATGCCACACAGGACCACGTGTTGTCTGATTCCGTTTCTAGGACGCGTCCAGAAGGTAAATGCACCCGGGGCTGGGTGGAGGCACTGACTGCTAATCGGTGGAGGGCTTTCTTGCCATTGCTTTTTTGGTTTTTTTTTTTTTTTTTTGAGTGATGAAAACCTGCTGGAATCAGATGGTGACGGTTGCATGACTGTCTCTCTCCAGCAGTATTCACAGGTACTAATACACTAGTACTAGTAATTAGTGAATATACCGAAACCCACCCAACTGAGTGTGTCAAAGGGGTGGATTTTCGGTTGTGCGAATTACTCTGCAAATTAAAAAGAGGAGAGGAAGAGAGACCTACATTCACACAAACTCACCCCCGACCCCGTTCCCTGCTGGATCCCACCATCCCAGGGGCCACCGTCACCCTGATGCCCCTTCCTCCATACACCCGGAAAGTCCCCTTCTCAGGTCACGCTGCTTCTCATGGGCTCTCCAGGATTCACGAGCAAAGATGTGTCCGTTAGTAGTTTTTAACACCCAAAGGTCAGGACGTTCAGGAGACACCAGGAGGCAATTCACTCCTCCGGAAACTGTCGCAGGTGCTTCCCGTAGGGCCCCGAAACCACAGTCCCCTCCGTGCTCTGTCTGACGCAGGTCTGGATCTGCACCCTCTGTACGACAGGAGGCCGGGACGGCTTGGTTTCATGCCGTTGAACCTCCAGCACCCGGAACAAGGCCGGACGGCCTAGATGAAGGCCAAAAATTAATCACTCTCAATCCCAAGCCCCACCTCCATCCCAAACCCCTGCTCAACGGGCAGGAGATGAGAACCAAGCTGCTCGCAGGGACCAGTGCCGCTGCGGGTGTCGGCAGGTGTCCCAGGAACCGCCCGGGCCACTCCCCTGGAAGGGATGCGCTCACACGGGATGAGCTGAGATCTCTGCACAAAATGAGGGGTCGTGTGGCCTGTGTGTCGTGCGAGCACGAAGAGATGACGGGAGCTGGCCCAGCTAAGGGCTCCAGGGCCGGGGCTCTCGGCACACCCGCCGCACGCACCTCGGGGTGCACCCGGGGGCCCTCCGGCACCGCCGCTTCAACCACTCTCCTCTGAACGCCTCGCCGGGGAATCGGAGAGCGCACAGGCCAACCCCAGTGCAGCACGGGAACAAACTCTTCTCTGAAACCACAGCGCTGGATGCTTTTCAGTTGGGAGGGATTTAAGAATGACTTATAACTACAGGCTACACCCACCAGGGAAGTAATGTGGGGCGGGGGGGGGGGGCGAGGAGGATGGAAACATTTCTAAATCACCTAAGGCCCTGGGTTTGTTCTATCTACTGAGATTTCATCTAAATAGAATTATTTCTCTCCTACGCCAAAATCCATTTCCAGTTCTTTCCATATTCCATCTCCTCTTGGGTGGCCACAGAGTAGGAACAGGACACTCTTGGTTGTTTTTTTTTTTTTTTTCCGTAGAAAGGCAGCATGTCCAAAAGCCCAACGGCAATGCTACTGCTAACGCAGGGGGAGTAGGAGGAGATGCTTTTCCAAGGATGTGAGGCCGTGCAGCGGCAGTGAGTACAAGACGGTCAGACTCGAGGACACAGGAGCACTGGCAGTGTGACTACCAGACAGGCTCTGGAGGGCCGTGAGTGAGGCTGGAGGTTTTTATTGTTGTTTTAAATAAACTTTTAATTTCAGGAGCGTTTTAGATTTTACAGAGAAGTTGCAAAGATAATAGCATCCCCATATGAACCGTCCTGCACTGTGGGTGGGAACGCAAGCTGGGGCAGCCGCTCTGGACAACTGTGTGGAGGGTCTCTAAGAAGTTAAAAATAGGGTCACCCTACGACCCAGCAATTGCACTGCTGGGAATTCACCCCCAAGATACCAATGTGGCGATCTGAAGGGACACCTGCACCCCAATGTTCACAGCAGCAGTGCCCACAGCAGCCACACTGTGGGAGGAGCGTCTGTCCTCTGACAGATGGATGGACAAAGAAGATGTGGTCTATGTACAGTGGGATATTACGGAGCCATCAAAAATATGAAATCTTGCCATTTGCAATGATGTGGATGGAACTAGAGGGAATGATGCTGAGTGAAATAAGTCAATCGGAGAAATGTAATTATCATACGATCTCACCCAAACGTGGAATTTAAGAAAACAAAACAGAGGCTCATAGGGGAGGAGAGGAAAAAATAAAACAAAACGAAATCACAGAGGGAGACAAACCATGAGAGTCTCTTCATCACGGGAAATAGACTGAGGGTCTCCGGAGGGGAGGGGAGGAGGGACAGGGGCACTGGGTGACGGGCACCAAGGAGGGCGCGGGAGGTGCCGAGCACTGGGTGCTGACCTAGACCTCTGAAACCAATAATACATTCTATGTTAGTTAATTGAACTTAAATCAAATGTTTTAAAAATAGAGTCCCCGTCCGTCTGTCATACAGGTTCCCCCGGCTGCCCTCATCTTGCATGGCCGGGACGCACCTGTCACAACTAAGGAACTGACAAAGGTGCTTTACATCAGGCTCCACACCTCCTTTGGAGTCCACCAGTTTTTCCTTTATGTCCTTTTTGCTGTCCCAGAATCCGCGGGTCCCCGTTTCGCCATCCAGAGAGGAGACACAGATACCACCTACGCCCCCAGGTTTCTGTGAGGATCACACGGGCCGACAGCGCAGGCGAGTGCAGCGTCAGGAATACCCCCGAAGAGCGCACGTGGCCACACGGACGCTGTGCCCGACAGGCAGCCTGAAGATTCACCGCAGACCTTACTTCCAAGAAGCCTGCGGCCCCGGGGGGGGGGGCGGGCGGGGGGTGCAAAGTTGAAATAGGTAACGTCAGCCCCAAGCCGAAGGGCCCCTTGGGGGCATCCGCAAAGAGCCTGCACCCGGGCGGGCGTGCACAGAGGAAGCAGGGCTCCCACCAGCGCGGTCCTGAGGGATGAAGTGGACGGACTCCCCGAGGGCAGGTGGAAACCGGGTTGAAAGGTCAATCCTCTGCAAATTAGCCAAGCGCCAGCGTAGGCCAGGACACAATGGAAAGTGGCTCAGCCGCTCTACGTAATCGCCGTCCATAAACTATTAACAGCCCCACACAGCTGAACAAAGAAGGCATTCACCTTTGTCCAGTCCAAGAAGAAACAAGGCTCAGACTCTCCCCACCGAGCTTCTAGAAACCACCGAGGGCTAAAACCCCCTCCCCGCTTACCCATAAAACGGAGGCCACATGACATTGTTTTACAACGCAACGGACTTTTTTCCGACTGCATTCTTTTTTTTTTTAATTTATTTATGATAGTCACACACACACACACACAGAGAGAGAGAGAGAGAGAGAGAGAGAGAGAGGCAGAGACACAGGAGGAGGGAGTAGCAGGCTCCATGCACCGGGAGCCCGACGTGGGATTCGATCCCGGGTCTCCAGGATCGCGCCCTGGGCCAAAGGCAGGCGCTAAACTGCTGCGCCACCCAGGGATCCCCCGACTGCATTCTTATAAAAACAAGGAACAAAACAATCCTGCAGCCAAGTCGTTTCGAAGTATCAACTCTGAATCCCCTCTCAGTTAAAAGACTTGGCCAATCGGACCTTGGAAACACTCGGGGCTGCCGTGAAGAGCCCACTAGGGGGATGCGGAGAAGGAGCCAGGCCCCGGGCGGGCTGAAGTCTGGGGCCTGCCCTGCAAACCTGGCCGGGGGCCCTCGGGGCAGGAATCACAAAGCCCTCAGTCCCGAAGCTGAAGGAGAGCTCCCGCGGCTTCTCCGCCGCTCCTGGATGCCAGGCCCCGTCTAGACCGAAGCGGCCCTGGTCCAGAACGAAGGCCCTAAGCGCCCCTTCCCACTCCCCGGCGGCCACAACCACCGGCGACCCGTTGTGAGCACAGGCCCAGCCCAGCAAAGGAGCTGCTTCCCGGCCCGAGGCCAGAGGACATCTCCTGGGAGTGGAGCCGGGCAACCCCGTCCCGCTCCGTCCTCCCCGAACCTCCACGGCCACGAGGGAAGCCCCCACGGCCAGCGAGTGCGCTCAGCAGAAAGCGGGACTCTGGCTGCAAGCAAGGGCACGCCTGCAAGAGCCGTCCACGGCGAGCCCTCAGCAACGGGCTCCTCCAGGCACACAGGGCGGGTGGGACGGAGGGAAAGGAAGGTGGCAAGACCCCCCCCGGCCCTCCCCTCCCCTCCCCTCCCTCCGCAGTGCTCCCGGCCTGCAGAACGGAGCCCACTGTCTGGGCCCCGGCTCACGCCACGGGCAGCTCGCGGATCGGAGGCCGCCGACCCTGGGGGCCAAGCCAACCTCCACCCAACTCCACGAGACAGGGGACGGCGCAGAAGGGAAGCTCTCCTCTCTGACTCCACGGCTGGATCAAACACCAGGGGAGCTTGTAAACCTGGACGCCTCCCGGGGACCAGCTCCAGATGCGTAACCTGCACACTCCGCGGCCCCACCGGGATTCTGGGTCGTCGGGGAGGGGAAGTGCTCCCGCGCCGTGCCCGTCCCCGTGCCCGTCCTCCGCAGGATGGGGCCTTCCAGCTGCCTGTCCACACGAACGGGGCTCCTTCCCTCACCTCCCCTCCCCCAGGACCACCAATTCAGCGATTCTCGAAGCTGGCCTCAACGGCTTGGTGCTCTGCGGAACCCCGCGCCAAGTAAAGCAGCTGAGAAGAGTGCCGGGTTTCGAACCACGGATCCAAAGAGCTGCCCCTGGAGGGGAAGCATGCGGGCTCGAGCCACACCAGGAGAAGAGACGGAAGGAAAGGGGGAGGGAAGGAGGAAGTTCGTTGACATGAATAACCTGTCCCCAAATCGAGTGCAACGCTCCTGAATAATTCCCTACACGGTGCCACACACACCCCGGCAGTAGCCGTTTATTCGACCGTTAATGCTCACTGCAACCCAAGTGGTTTGTTTTCAAATGAGCGGACCGAACCGATGCAACAAGCCACGTGTGGAATCTTACACTTTCTAACAACCACAGTTCTTTTTTTTTTAAATTATTTTAAGTGAAAAAGGGACAGGTAAGACTAATTTTAATAATGTTGTTTGACCCCATAGATGCAAACAGTATCACCTTGGCATGTAATCAGTATATACATATAAAAAAGTATTAAGGTATTTTACATTCCTTTTCCCATACTGATTCTCAAACCCTAGTGGGTATCTGACACTCCCCGCACATCTCGATTCACGAGGCGACTGTAGCAAGTGGCTCAAGTGCCGGATGGCACAGGGGCGCCCAGGGGTGGGGGTGGGGGTGCAGATGGCTAAGTGTCCACCTTGGGCTCAGGTCATGATCCCGGGTCCCGGGATCGAGCCCCACGTCGGGCTCCTGCTCAGCCAGGACCCTGCTTCTTGCTCTGCCCCTCCCCTCCTCTTGCTTGTGCATGCACATGCTCACTCGCTCTCTCTCGAATAAATAAAATGTTAAAAAATATTTAGAAGCAACAAAGTGCCGGACAACACGGATCTGGAATCTGGAGACGTCATCCTGGAGCTCAGATGGTGCTGTGTACACGAAGACAGGGAAGCCAGGTCTTCTTTCCGTTTGCTTCTTCTCCTTTTAGGGAGCACACACGCAGATGTCCCCCAGCGACGGCCCACAAAGGTGTGTGTGACTCACCGGCCCGTCGCTGGACCCCCCAGCCCCCGAACCCGCCGCAGTGCGACGCCACCTGGAGAGAGGCCGAACCGTCGTTTTCCTTACTTCTGCAATAAGAGTGTAATGCATTAAAACGGCTCTAAGAATGTAAAGTCTACACGCCCAGCGTATGATTAAAATAGTTCTGGAGAACTTGGTACATAAATTGCCCTGTGACTTTTTTTTTTTTGAACCAAAGGAAGAAAAATGTATCTGTTTACTGTAACACAAAACTCGCAATTTCAACAGCAGTTTTCTAGACTCTCGAACTCTTAGTTGCACATGTCGACGCGTTATCTGAGTTATTGGTGGTTTAGAGTTCCAAATAAATAAAGCTGGACAATTAATTCTACATGTAACAGAAGAAAGTATGTGCCTTTACCCCCAGCTGCCCTCTGGGGGCAGATATTTTTAATACGATAACAAAAGGACGAGAGCGTCCCCCAGACGTCATGAGCGCCTTGTAAGGCAAATGTGGTTAACTGGTGTTTCCATGAGCTACGGGGTGGAGCGTAATGAACTTGAGCAACAGTAAAGGCCGCCCCGGAGCCTGGTGTGTAGGGATCTGAAGACAGACTGCAGAGAAACTTGTAAACTCGCCCCAAGACCCGGCAGGGCAGTGAGCAGCGCTGAGAGGCAAGTTGGCTTTTCAAAACGTGGGGACTGAGGGCCACCGGGCACCTGTTCTCAGCTGCGTCCCGGGCCCATCCCCATCCCGGTCCCCACAGCCAATCTATGTGCACCAAGAAGCTAGAGTGGCCCTGCCGACCGACGCAAAGCCTTCTTCAGTTGAACGGAATCGCTCCCGAGGCCTACGGGCCACGCACGCCCTGCTCCCTGCTTCCCCTCCAGCCTCCCCAGGACGCTCCTCAGGCCCCAGCCAGCCCGAGCGCATTCGCACCCAGCCTGTCCCGGGCCTCTCCCGGCTGCTGCGCCAACCCCACCCTGGCACCCCGGTCCCTGGCCTCAACATGGCCCACTCGGGAAGGGCCTGGCCCACCGCCCCAGGCCGGTCCCATCTGCACGCTGCACGTCTGTCCGCTGACGGACAATCAGCACGGGCGCAGCACACACGGACATCCCGCGGGTGGTTCCGGGCCACCGCAACTGAGGATTGTGCTGAAGCGAGCAAGTCCAGGGACTTTGCTTCCCGGTGCACAGAAGGGTCGTTTGCACTACACTATGATCCCTTAAATGTGTGATTCCATTAGGTCTTTAAAAAAAAAAAAGGGCAATGTATAGAACTTAATTTTTTAAGATTTTATTTATTTATTCATGAGAGACCCAGAGAGAGGCAGAGACAAAGGCAGAGGGAGAAGAAGGCTCCATGCAGGAAGCCCGATGCGGGATTCAATCCCGGGACCCCGGGGTCACACCCTGGGCCACCCATCTAAAACCAGGTATTCAGGTGTGTTGAATCACACACGTGAGCTCGTGGGAGACGAGCCACACGCTCCTGTGAACGAGACAACAGCTACGTTTTCTGGAGACGCTTCAAGCTCTGTCTTGTGAGGTGTGGATAAAACACTTAAGTTCACTAGTTCAACAAACTGGAAATCGCGGCACAAAGCAGGACCGGTTGGTAAAGCTACTGTGACATGGTATTTAAGAACATGATATGGGGATCCCCGGGTGGCTCAGCGGTTTAGCACCACCTTCGGCCCAGGGTGTGATCCCGGGGTCCTGGGATCGAGTCCCACGTCAGGCTCCCTGCATGGAGCCTGCTTCTCCCTCTGCCTGTGTCTCTGCCTCTCTCTCTCTATCATAAATAAACAAAAATCAAATAAATAAATATTTAAAAAATAAATAAATAAATAAGAACACGATATACCCAGGGCGCTGGGCAGCTCAGGCAATGAAACGTCTGCCTTGGGCTCAGGTCGTGATCCTGGGGTCCTGCGGTCGAGCCCCATGTCGGGCTCCCTGCCCATCGGGGAGCCTCCCTCCCCCTGCCTCTGTCTCAGATAAATAAAATCTTCCAACACACACAGACACACACGATACATCCCTTCCAGTGTCTCTAAACGTGAGCCTCTTGATGGACACATCGCCGTAGGGGAAGACATACACTGTATTCGAAAAAGCCATCCAGAGACATTTTTATACCACCTGCTTCATACACGTTTCTACAAAATCAGGGCCAACGCTGGAACATCATGCAGCCATAAAGAGGGAGTCAGGCTGACGTACGTGACCAAGTGGACGAAACTCAAAAACAGGTCAAGTGGCACGAGCCAGACTCAAAAGGTCCCAGACTGTGCGATTCCACGCACATGAAATATCCAGAAGGGGTGAAGCTACTGGTGATCGCCAGGGGCTGGGCGGGGGTGAACGGAGAATGTTCAGGTTTTATTCGGGGGGTTAAATCAGGTCCCAGGAGTGAAGCTTTGCTCCCACAGAAGCAGCGTCCCTCTATGACTCCGGGACACCAGAGCGCCTTCTCCAGGTGAGGATGCAACCGGAGGGCAGCCCTCTGCAGGACAGGGGAGGAGTCCCCACCGGACACCGAGCCTGCCAGCGCCTCACCCTCCGACTGCGAGCTCCCAGGACGCCGAGGAAGCACATGGCTGTTATTTACGGACGCCCGCCTGCCCGCCCCAGTCTGTGGGGTCCGACGGTGCAGCCCAAGCGGAGACCCAACTGACCCAACTCACTGTCCACATGCGATGCAGGAGACACAGAAGAGCGAGCGTGGCAGCGGGCCCCAGGCCGTCCCCCAGGGCCCGCCAGGACCTTGCCCTCGCACCCACACCCCGTAGGGAGGCGTCCAGTCTTGGCGAGCGAACACCACCTGCCCAAGAGAACGAGGGTGAACTCCGATAGGGCATCCGACCCTCCACGCCCCACAGGCCGGGCCGGGGGCGGAGAAACACATAAACCTATATAATTGGAATAGAAGACTTTTCTCCCCCCTTGAAAACACAAAATTATCCAGCTTCTGTCCCTGGATTCGCCAAGGAAAACATAAAGAATGGGCCAAAGAGACGGAATAAAATGGGGACCCGTCCTGGAAACGCGGAAGTTTAACCTAGACGCCACCCTCGCAAAAACAGTTTTACAACCTAGTAAGTCATTTTTTTGGAAGCTAAAACCCACCCAAAGGAAAAGAGCCCGTTGTGTTCCGTTCCTCCGCTCCAAAGTCAAGAAGCGTCGCCTCTTCACCACTTAGAGAGCGTAAGCCGTGGTCAGGTCTCGTTTGCCCCCCCCCCCACCCCCGCCCAGTAGAAACCAAACCGCTCTGCATTACCTGTTCACATTCTACGAATCAGGTCGATTCACAGGAATCTACACGCGTGGCCTCTCTCTAAAAAACCAGGGAGCCCTGGTCCACCGCGGTCCCCTCCACTCCCGACGGCACACGCCCCGGCTCATCCACGCATCCTGCTCACCTGCGGATCCCCACGGGCCGCGACCTGCACCGCTGTCAAGCCGGGGGTCACGCAGCCGGGGCCTCCACGCAGGTCTCCAAACATGCACTGCTTTGTGCATAATGCCTCCATTCAGAGTACGCTTTGGAAGGGAAGGGCTTCGATTCTTGAATGAGCCCGTCAAGCAGGGTTCTTTAATTAAACTTGGCTCAAATCAAAAGCAAAATGCGTATGTTTGCAGGCCCGTCCTGGGCATGACGTAGGGAATCATATCTTAATTCTGACCAAATGGCAGAATGAAGCCCTTTTTTAAAAAGCATGGACGTTAGCCACCCAAGTCCGTGTTCTATTTATAGCTGCCGGGGATCACGGCTTCCAACGCCTTCACGGCCATCCCGCTCCAGCACTAGTGAGCGTGCATGCACAAGCACGCACACACACCCATGGCACCGCCCGCATATTGGATTTCAGCTGCCAGCAAGTCAGACTTTTTCCATTAGTTTGGTTTGGGATGATTCCTGAGCTGTAGGCACGCTTCCTGGCCGGCCGCCCACGGAACACCCGGACGCAGAATCGTTTCTCTCTCAAAAAAAAAAAAATAAATAAAATAAAATAAAAAAAAATGATTCTATCTTCTTTTTGGTTTCCATAAAGTCTACCAAAAAGGAGCCTACATTTCTGAGGGTGCTTCCATTCTTTTTTTTTTTTTTTGATATCCTAATACAAATATCAAAAATCTTTTCTCTAGTTGTAAGAGAATCCGATACTCAGGATCGAAAGGTGCTAAAAACTCAGAACAGCATCAAGCAGCTATCAACAGGCTCTCAAAACTCGCTCATTTTAAAAACCCAGACCTTGAGGAAGAACCAAGTGTCCTTTGACTGGCAATGAAGTGGGGAGCCGACACTTGGTAACTGGGAAAGGAATCCAGGCCTTTGCACCATGAATTGCTCGAGAACATTTCAAAGCGCGACGTGTGCTTTCTCCTGGCACGTCCGGCTGAAACTCAAGACTGAACGGTTAACTGCAAGTTTCACCCCTGGCATCGCAGTGTCCTCTCCGCACGTCTGTGCATGAAGTTAGCTCTTAAGAAACTGCACGTGTAGGGTGGGTCCTCCAGCTGGAGGAGGAAAACGAGACCTGTCGTCACTGAGGCCCCGGGAGAGGGACAGGCCCGAGACTGGGGAGGCGGCCGGCGCAGGGACAGCTCTGCACAGAAGCACGAGCAGCCCTGGGCGGCAGCCGGTGGCCAAAGCAGCAGCAGGTGTGCGACGCGGGCTTTGGGTGTGGCCAGTGGGCCACTGGGTCTGGGATCAGAACTCGAGGGACCACTTGGAAGTTCAGGGAGGAGGCCCGGCCGAGATCAGAGCTCCAAATTCAACAGGCAAAGCGAGGCCCTGACCCGCGTTGGGGGAGGGGTGCGGGGAGGGAGCTGTGGGATAGAGGCCTGAAGGACCAGGGGGAAGGACCAGGGGGAGAGCCAGAGGACCCGGCTGGCCCTCTGCAGCTCGCAGGGCGGGGTGGGGGGGCTGTTAGCTTGTTGAGTTCAGGCAAGAGACCAACACCGTACTCAGCTGGCCTGGCTCCCCCCAGCAGCAGCAGGCACCTGGGAGCAGGGCCTGGGCAGGGAAGGAGCGCAGGGAAGACACAGGCGGGGGCGCCGGGGGCTCAGCAGGTGAGCGTCTGCCTTGGGCCCAGGGCGTGACCCTGGGGTCCCGGGATCCAGTCCCGCGTCAGGCTCCCTACTCTTCAGGGAGCCTGCTTCTCCCTCTGCCTGTGTCTCTGCCTCTCCCTGGGTCTCTCAGGAATAAATACATAAATTTTTTTTAAGATTTATTTATTTATTCATGATAGACTTAAAGAGAGAGAGAGAGAGAGAGGCTGCCTAGTGGGGGATCCCGTGGTGCCAGGAATAGTCCAGACATCTGGTAGATCCAGTCAGCCTCCCAGCGGGTCAGGAGAGCACGGATGAACTCCTGAGACACTGGGAAGTGAGCACGGCCTCCGGAGTCAGGCTAGACCTGGAACGCCGCGTCTTAGCTGGACTTGGCTCGTTCTCTCACTTCTCTGAGCAACAGGCTCTTCGCCTCTAGACGGGATTCACGCAGCTCCCAGCAAGTGGAAAATTCGATGAGATGATGGACATGAAGGGATGAGCGCAGCACATGGCACCCAAGAAGCATCTCATAAAGGTCCTACTACTGTCGTTGTCGTAGGGGTTTATAGCTTCCAGATGAATCCACGGTACCTTTCAAGGTGCACCAGCTACTCAGCTGCACTTGGCTGGTGTCCCCTGGGGTGTCCCCTGGGGCATCCCCCCGCCGGCGTCACAGCCTCAGGAGGGCAGCGGTGGGACTCCCACTGGCCGCGGGACGCCAGCTGCAGCTGCCCCAGCCTCACAGCTGAGTCATGCTGAACTCCATCAACATTGATCCTTAACAGGCCGTGATCTCGGAGGCAAAGAAATCCCCACCATACTCAAGTTTCTTATCATTAATCTGAATTAACCCAGCTGGTGAGTAAGTACTTGGCACAGATCCCCACCCCCACCCCCAGCCAAATGGCTCGGTCCTCTGAGGAGTAGGTCCAAGGCTTGGTGACAACGGCATCCCTGAAGCCTCATCACCGACCTCTTGGGCCCAGGTGCTATCACGAACTGTATGTCCAGAGTCCTTAACCCCACATCACGGTCTGCAGAGGCCCCAACAAACTACCCACATAGGAAGGGAACTCTGCGTCAACGGACAGCGGTACGGACTCGTCCTAGCAAGGCAACTACCCCCCTGGGAGTCCTGAGAGCCTTTCTACTCAGATGGTTCCCAATCAACAAACAAAAACACGTAGGAGGACACTATAAGCTCATCTAGACAGAGGTCTTGCTGATGGCGCCTTCCCTGTGAAAAAGCAAGAAGGTCGAGAGAAAATCAGATTAGTTCTCTGGTCCTCCTGCGAGTCGGGGGAGAAAAGGTGAGAAGGAACATGGGAAGAAGTTCTACCCCGATGCACCCTCCAAATGTCTTATCGTATCATATGCCAATCATACCTCAATAAAGCAGAAATTTAAAAAAAAAAAAGAAAGAAAGAAAGAAGAAAACTCATCCTAAACCACAGATTAAATCCAGGAACTTTTTTTTTTTTTTTTAATTAGGCTTTGCATCCAATGTGGGGCTGGAGCTCATGACCCTGAGCTCACAAGTCACATGCTCTCCTACACCAGCCAGGGGCCCCGAACCCGGAACCCGACTTAGTCTCCCCACTGCCTCGAGGCCCGGTGTGAGCCTCCATTTACCGTACGGCCTGGCCTGCTGGTGCGACCGCCCGAACCGAGCGCTGAGTGAGTCATCGCGGTGGCTTGCAAAACACACTGAGCTGGGGCTGGGTGAACATTAAGCCGAAAGGGGGAAAAAAAAAAAAGATCACACACCACTTACTCATCAAAAGGGAGAGAAGCAGAAAAGAAAGGAAGGTGTGGAGTTTGCTTGGTGACAGGTCACTCAGCCCTTGCACGAGGCTGCCCCCCGCACCAGGGTCGGGGGCCAAGGGCTTGGCCACGCATGAAAATCACCGGGCGGCGGGAGGTCCAGAGGGCAGAGCTGTAACGCTGGCCCCTCCAGCTTCCCGCCGTCTCAGGTCGACACGTCGGTCTCCTGGTGTCGTGTGATGGAAAGTGTCCTACCGTCCGTTCCTCTGCCTTTTAAGACAAATGGAGGCTCAGAGTTAAGAAGGCCCAGAAAAAAAACACAACTCCATGGCCCACTGTACAAATGTGCAGACAGATATATTCTATTTATTTTTTCACAGATGCCGCAGAAACCAATTTTGGAATAAATATAACTATAAATCTAGATGCATAACATAACCAAGCCATAATAAGTATAATTTGGGTGTGAAAATTAAAAAAATCACACGAAGGCATCATTCACAGCCCCTGAAACTACGTTACAGGAAATTACGTTAGCAGTGAGCATTCTACTTAGAAAACAGAAAGCTAAAATACAAAAGGGTAGACTTTTACAGAATCAGGTCAATCTTCGCTACGAGGGTTTCTCGGTCCCGGCACTACCGTCGTCGCTGGGGCTGAAGCAGTCTGCGCCGTGGGCAGCTGTCCTGTGCGGCCCGAGGCCCAGCGGTCTCCGTCACCCTCCACCCGCCGGCGCAGCGGGACCCTCTACGTCACCGGCAACCACCAGGCCTCGCTAAGGGCGCGCAGGAGGCACACTGTCCGGCGCAGAACCGCTGTTCCATACAAAATTCAAACCCCACCGGTAACGACCACGCACTGTGACCAAGGACTCAGCTGCCGCCACAGCCGTGCTAGCTCTTCCCTTCTCGCGCTGGCACGTTTTAAGCTACAGAATCTGTATTCAGTAGGAATAGAAAACAGGAGCAACCAACATACCACCACCTTACCTGAGTTCCGGCTCTACAAAGTTCACTTATTTTATTTTTAAAGATTTTATTTATTTATTCATGAGAGACACAGAGAGAGGCAGAAACACAGGCAGAGGGAGAAGCAGGCTCCATGCAGGGAGCCCGACGCGGGACTCGATCCCGGGACCCCGGGGTCACGCCTTGGGCCAAAGGCAGATGCTCCACCCCTGAGCCCCCGGGCGACCCTACAGGGTTCACTTAAATGCAAACCCTTAATGGTCTAGGAGAGATCCCCCGTCAGGAGGAGGACCAATGTCCAGAATCGTGGTCTCTTACAATTTTACCTCTTGCGGTCAACCTAAAGCTGCTCTAAAAGAAAAAAAAAAGTCTCTAGACAAGAAGAGTTGGCCACACGCTTAGGGAGACGGCGGGCCCGCGCCCCTGGACAGCCCGGGCCGCTCAGGGCGCAGAAGCCCCAGCGACGCCCGTGCCCAGCGGGGCTCCCGATGCGCACCCGCAGCCCGCAGAGGACCCCGCAGCACACCCGCCTTCTCACAGCAGCACCCCGCGGGCCTGGGGCCGGGCAGGGGCGCGCCGAAGCCCAGGAAACCGATTCAGGAAAGTCGGCGTGACCTCTGTCCCCAGGGCGCGGACCCCCAGGACCCTACAGGCCGCGGCACAGACGCGGGGGTCGGACACGCTCCCCCACCGCAGGCCCCAAGGCTCTCGCGGCCCCACGGCCGGGGGCCCCGTGGCAGAAAACGGCCAGGCCGCGCTTCTGCTTTGCTTCCGGAGAGCTGGACGCCTGCTCTCGTCGTGGCAAAAAGCGCAGGACTCCTGACTTTGGCTCAGGTCGCGATCTCAGGGCCGTGAGACAGAGCCCCGCGAGACAGAGCCCAACACGGCCATAGGTGCACACGGTGCACACACACATTACACCCGAGTCCTGCTTGACGCCATCGTTGGGTGCTATAAGCCTTGGGTCAAGTTACCCAGCTCTCATGCCTCGGGGGAGAAGGAAGGTACCTGCTGTCACAGAGACACCAGGCGAGGCAGGACAAAGCGACCGTGCCCGCCCTCGGAGCTCCCGGAGGTTGTGCGATTTCAGAGGCACATTTTCTTAACGCTGCGCACGGGCCCCCGAGGGAGCCCCACCTACAACTGTTTTTGCTCCCTGTTTTCACTTTTAGGGCTGATGACTGGTGCTTTAATGTTTTATGATGGTAAAATACGGGAACATAAGAACTGTGGTGAAAAGCCAGATGCACGGGTCGTCCCCCCCCTGCCCCCCGCACCAGGAGGCCCGCCTCGCCCGCTTAGTGCCCAAGACACCGGGCGGCAGCATCGGGTCACGCAGCCCGGAGCTCGCTCCATCTGCTGCTCTCCCCTGCTGGACTCTGGCCCCCGGCAGGACGTTCCACCTGTTTTGCGTGTACGTTATTTGTATTCCACCGACATTTAGCGAAGGGACGCACCAGGTTCAATGCTCCGCAAACATGACTTTAGCACCCAACGTGACCCGACGGGCCTGCCTGAGGGCAGGAAGGAAACCGTCACAGCCGAGAAGCGACGGCACCCAGGCAAACACCCGAGCTCCGGGGGCTTCTCGGGGTCTGGGCAACAGCGGCAGGACCGTGCACGGCAGGCTTCTTGGCCTTGCACCCGCGGGAATGCCCAACCGTGAAAATCCCAAGGCGCAGGGAGTGCGGCGGGCAGGGCAGAGGCGGACGCCAGCCCCGGGGGGGGGGGGCCTCCAGGAGGCAGGAAGCTGTTTTCCCGACCTCATCTTCTTGGAAAACTGGCCGCAGCTCAGACATACGCGCCCACTGGAGGCCGCGGGTGGCTCCCCACCCTGCCCAGCATGTGCCTGCCCCCGGCCGGGGCCACCAGGGAAGGCCAACATGGCCATAGGTGCACACGTGTGCACACGCGCGTTACACGGAGGCCTGCGCAGCAGGCGTGCCCATGACATGCAAGCACTGGTGCACGCGTGTGCACAGGCCCAGCCCCTCTCTATGACGCAGTTCGGCCAGACACCTCTGGCACTCGGGCCCACAGCTCACCCGCTGGCGGCCCCAACACCCGTCGCACGCTCTACACATTCTTGGTACAGAAAACAAGAGCATGAGGCCATTTTTTGTAAGAAAGAAAAGAAATGAAATGGAAAGAAAGAAAGAAGAAAGAGAGAGAGAGAGAGAGAGAGAGAAAGAAAGAAAGAAAGAAAGAAAGAAAGAAAGAAAGAAAGAAAGAAAGAAAGAAAGAAAAGAAAGAAAAAGAAAAAACCCAGGAGGTATAAAGAAAAAAAAATTTTTGTACATGGAAAAACCGTTTGCTGCAGAAGCCGGGGGCGAGGAGGACACGGCGCCTTGGGGAGGCAGGAAGCCCCGCGCTCCGGTTCTAGCTCCACGAGGGAAGGGGCACCCGGGGGAGCCGGGGTGCGGCGGGCGGCGTGGAGGCTGGGCCCTGGGGAGTTACTGGGCCCACGAGCAGCCCTCGTCACAGGACCGGGCTCCCTTCGCCCCTCCCCGTGCCCTGGGCCATCGTGTTGTCAAAGCAGCGGACCAGGAGCCCCTGCCCGGGGAGGACCACTGGGGCAGCTGCGGCCCCGGGCCCTGGGCTCCGCACACAGGCACCAGCATCCCGCCCGCGTCCAGGGTCCCAGGGCCCCGCAGCCCCCCAGGGGCACCTGCCTGGGGTCTGCTCCTCTGCCTCTCCCTCCCCGGGGACAGACCCTCACCGCCCAGCCCAGGGCTCCAGTGAGCACCCTCTCCTCGGCTCCGCCCGGACACCTGCCCCTCCACCCAGGCCCGCCGAGATGCCGGGGTGGCGGGAACACCCCGGGGCGCCCCTCGGCGTGCCCAGGGGACTCAGCTCACATCATCAGGGCACACGCACCTGTAGCAATGACAACGGTCTGCACTCCAGAAGGCGCGGTGTTAATTGTCGCCTAGCCCTCGACACTTAGTTCAAAGTCCGTGGAGGGATTCCATAGGGCTGGGAAGTAAGCTTTGGAGTAAACACACACCGAGCGCTGGAGGCCACCTACGTCCCTACAGTTAGGGCCACCGCCAGCATGTAACTGCTGGGCAGGCTTCCCACTCCAGGATTCTCACGGCACAGGAGGATGAGAATTACAAGAAAATCCCATAAACAGTTCCCCAAACCTGGCCAGTGGCCGGGGCCCTGGGCACACAATGACCCCTAAATGAGCATCAGCACGCACACAGGGATCTTGTGAGGGCCCCAGGGGAGTCCCCAGCCCCTGCTCGTGATCACCTGAGACCGTCCCTGTGCACTGCGCTCTGAGGAGACCCCGACGGGGGACACAGATCTAGCACCCCGCCGTAACGTCCTTTGTGAAGCAGCGCACGTCATTAAGACTCTAACTAGAAGTCACAAGATCCCTGCTGTCAGGGACACATCCTGACCGGGCGCCTCGGCTGTGCCTGCTGTACGTAAGCTGTGCGGACGCCTCTCATAAAACTTTCACTGCCAAGTCATCTAAGATGTGCAGATTCTTTGATCAAATCTCTCCACTCCCAAGAAACTTCATCCTCAAGAAGGAACCAGACGAGCACACAATGATGTGGGCATACGAACGTTCGTGGGTGGTTTTCTATAAAAGCAAACAGCTACAGACAACCGAGAGTGGTCCTATAAAGGATGATACGTGCCCAGGAGGAATGGGAATGTTCACTCTTAGACCCGGACACCTAGGACTCCACCTTGGGCTGCAGGCTCTAGGTGTGCCCTGCACGTCACAAGGACCGGGGCCAGGGGGGAGGGGGGCAGTAAATAAACAGAAGTTCCTTAAAGAAGGAATCATCGTCTTTGGTGGAAAATATTATTTTGAACGTGAAGTCATGGCTGTTATTTGACATAAACTATTGCTTTACTATTAATTCTTAGCAAAAATTTCCAAAAACAAGGGGTGCCTGGGTGGCTCTGTGGATTAAGCATCTGACTCTTGGTTTGGGCTCAAATCATGATCCCACGGGCCATGAGATGCAGCCCCACAGAGTCTGCTTGTCCATCTCCCTCTGCTCCTCCCCCCGCATGCTTGCTCTTCTTTCTCTTGCTCTCTCTCATAAATAAATAAAAATTTTAAAAAAAGCTTCCAAAAATTCAAAAACTCTGTTCTAAAATTTTAGAGAAGAATTTCAAATAGAAACGACAGGCAAAGCATACAAAAAACTGAAATTTTAGGAAAACATGTAAAGCAGAATAAGGAAATAAAAACACTTAAAAGACCGACTTATAGGAAAGGAAAAGAGTCTCACACACACACACACACACACACAACCACCAAACACATCTTTATGCAGATTATTTTGTGGCCAAGATGCATTATAGTTTATTCCTCTGAAAACAGATCTTTAATGAATGAAGCTGTTTTCTTCATAACGTACGCGGCATTGAAAAGTTTAAGGAACAATAGAGAAAATTCACAGTACTAATGATATGGTTTATATAATGAACTTAAATATTTAGTACTTTCAGTAAATTCAATGGCCCACGCGACCCTATTCTTTCCTTAATCTGAATATCGCTGTCTGAGTGACATGGAGGGGATTAAGAGGACACTTATCCTGATGAGCAGTGAGCAATGCAGTACAGTTGGGGATTCATCACACTGTAAACCCTAAAACTAATAACACTAGGTTACTTATGCTTCATTCAAAAAAGAGAAATAAGTAAATGCCACCGTATGAATGGCGTTGGCAATGCCCATAACGACCGTCCTGCCTTACGAAGCAGGCCTTCTCCCAACTGACCTCGATTAAAAAATAATCAAAGAACCACCGGGACTCAAGAAAGGTCTTTGACTTTGGTGTTACCGCCAATAAAACGTATACTGTGAAAATCTTGACTGTAACCATGTAATTTATTGATTTTGCTGAAACACGGGCAAGAGAAATAGATTTATGGAAAATATATTATGGACTACACGTCTATTACTCATGCAAACATCACTGGCCTATCAAAAGAACGTCCCGGCATGTGCAACTGTAATTATCTCCATTTCCCTTTGATAGTCTGCTGACTTTCAGCAATAAAAACCATAGCTTTACACATTTTTTTTTTTACTGCGTCCTAATGAAGGTAGATGTGTCAATGTAGGCAAAGACATTTTATTTACCAGTTTGTAGGCTTGATTTATAACTTTTAAGTATTCAGATATGAGATACGGGGTCTGCATTTGTAGTCTTGTCCCTGACTTTGAAAATGACACATGCGAGCTTCTTGACATTTAAAGCTTTTTGCGGTCAACTCTTAAATGGAAAACATGATAGGTGTGCTTTTAGAGAAACACAGATACAGAGGCATGGAAAGCACAGGTCCCAAAACATCGAAAGTAGCACCCAGGCTGTTTTTGTCTCTTGCTTATGGCATTTTGTAAATTTAGTACATATTCTTTGTAGGATTAAAGAGAAAGTAGAAATGAATTTAAGAATGATACGGGGAACAGCACATGACCTTTGACATAGTAATGACGATTACTGTCCCCAGAGTAAACCTATGTGCATCAGGTGTCTTAGAGCACCAACATTCCTGATCCTAAACATATCCCCTTATACATAATTTAAATATCTATGAAGCGAGTAAAACCAAAATTTTATTAATGGTAGCTGCGCACATGAGCGGGTGGTCTACAGTAAATTTCTTTCAAAGAGAATTTTAACACCAAAAAAGTAGGCCTCTCGAACACACGCTCTGAAAGAGATGAGTCCACCTCTCTCCATAATGTATATCATCATCAGCGGGCACTAGTCACATGCTATTAACGGACAAAAAATAAAGGAGAGAGAGAGAGAGATTTAAAACAATTAAGGAATTCTTTGTGGACCCAATGTTGGGCCATGTACAAAAGCTTACGTTCTACTCCAACAGCCCCCAAGCCTTTTATCTTCACCTCTCAAGGTCCAGCAAGTCGTAAAGACAAGCAAGACTACCCCAAAGTGCAAAATTTCAACCTTGCCTACCTTTTCTTTGCTAATAACTCACTTAAAAAAAATTCACATGTAAAATGCCATTACACAGAGAAGCTTTTAATCCTGAAGAACAGATACCGACGCTCGGGTGAAAGCAGAGGCATTGCATGGACGGCCCCGTGGTGTCACCCCCCCTCGCTCGGGCTGTGGCTCTGACACCCAATGCCAGCACCTGCCCCTTGATTGGCAGAGTCAGGCGATCGGAGTTCACGTGACAGGAGATGCTAGATTTAAACTGAGGCTCAGGTTTCCTCCGTCACCCCCGGTGGGCACATTCTCCAAAAAAGCCCTTCGCCAGGCAGTAAGATGTTTTAATCAAGGCCATGCTCTTGGAGGAACGTTCAGCTCCGCTGCCGGTGATCGCGCCGCAGGTACTAAGACGCTAACAACGAAAACACAACCGATGTGGAAAAACTCCGGGAAAGCTGCCAGGATCTTGAGGGAAAGGAGACGCCGTCAGATGACCCCAAAGAGAAACCCCGCGATCAGGGATGGCTAGCACCAGGGGACAAATGAGTCCTAATAAACACATCCCAAAAGGCGAGTTTCCCAAGCGTCTTAATTACACCCGTTGTCCTACCATGGTCATGAGGTCGGGCCGGCAGCTCTAGAAACCACATTTCACAACGCAATAGAAGCTATGTCTTTCTTAAGTATAAAAAGCAAACCAGAGGAAAAATTAACAGCAGGGTTAATATTTTCCTACTGGGTTTCAAAGTCTCTGGAGCGTAGATGTTTCCCCAAACTCCCACACAGCTTAGCTCAAAAATCATTTACGAACTACCTACTATCTTCAAAGAGCCCAGAAACAATGATGAAAGCATAAGGCAAAGGACACCAACGGGAGAGAGAAGAATGGCAGTGAAGACTACAGAGGATCTGCACACGGGTGTGCATTCGAATCCCGACGACCACTCTGACTGGGTGATGCTGAGCCACTTACTTCACCTCTCTGCGTCTCACTTTTTTCATCCATGGGGACTTAACCCAAGAGCCGTCAAATGAATTAAAGTTGCTACTGAACGTCCGGTACTCAGGAACATGCCTGGCACGTAGAGCCCCCAATAAACATGAGCTATTTTGATTGCTGACCTCGAAGAATTGTAAAATGCTTCACAATCAAGAAAAAAAAAATATCATAGGCATCACCCCTCCCACCATGAAACGATCCGTACTTGAGGAGAAAATGAAGGCTGTACCAGGAGAGAGTCCCATCCATCCTGTAGGACCTCTCCGCGCAAATGAGGTGATAAAACTCACACATGGGATAGTTACGGTCCCAGGAGTCTGTTTACTCATTTGGGGAGGGCGGGGGACATCCAACCAGGATAAAATCCTAACCAGGCCAGGACAGAAAGAGGAGGAGCCACGTTCAGGGGGAAGGAGGAGAGGTAGGGGTCACGATCAACCAGAGCCGCCAGCGCTGGTCTCAACAGGCAGCTACCAGGGAGGGCACCCGATGCGCAGAGGGGACAGCACAGAAGCCTGGGGGTTCCCCGGAGAAGAAGTCACGAGGGAAAAGGAGTGAAGAGATGTCAGATCAGAGGGCCTGGAAAATCCAACTGAGGAATGTGAGCCTGATTTTACTAGCGATACGGACATGCTCCAGACAAAATTCTGGAAAGGCAAAATCTGCCAGAAGGCTACAGGTCGAAAGGGAGAGAAACATACGTGCAATGCAGCACAAGGGATGATTTGGGGCCCAGCTCTGAGGCCACGGCCTCCCTCACCACTGAACCCTGGGGTTCCATCCTCTCACTCTGAGCCACTACCCACCTGCCACGTGCCAACCGCTCTGGAAATCTCTCAAATTCTAAGAGTCACGCAAGGTGGACACCCCTGTGCCCACAGAAATAAAGCCCAGCAAGGTCAGAAAACCCAAGATCCCACAGGCGAGGGGGTGGTTGCCGGGTTTCCAAAAGCCACATCTTCTCTACTTTTAAGGATGAGGCACTTTTCATTCCAGCAGGGGCACTTTGGGGTGGGGAAGTACGGCCGAGTGAACGTGGAGTCACTGGTTGCTCGTTCCTGAATGTTCCCCGCAGGTGACTTGAAAAGCTCGTGCCGCAGTTACCCTGCATGCCAACCTTTGAAACCCACTGATAAGGCATCCTTGACAGAGAGCAGTAGAGGGGGTTAAGAGCCCACTTAATCATGATGAGCACTCACACAAAGGAGTGTTGAATCATATCCATATCGTATGCCTGACACTAACAACACTGTACCTTAACTTCAATAAAAAAAAAAAAATCTTAAAAATAAAAAAAAAAAGAAGCATCCCATTTCCTGCCAGTTTCAACAGAAGAGCACATTCAAGGGTCTTGTCCTTCAAGGTGACCCCATGGAAAGCCAGCAGAGCTGGAAAAGCAAACACGGCTCTCTCCTGCCACCACCCTGGTTAGAGACGGAGGGCCCCGCCTCCCACGCGGGGCTGTGCCTGATGTGAGAGGTGAGGACAGCAGGGAGCAGCCCTTGCCTGCCAGGCCACGGAGATCAGGGCTCCCTGCCCGCAACAACTGGCCTGCTTGCAGCTGCTCCGGGGTGGGGGGGGGGGCTGTGCTGTCCCCAAATTGGCAGGGGCCGAGAAATGAGTATTTGACAATAGGAATCTTTATAGAGTGTGCAGAAAAGGCGAGACACTCGAACTCCCCTGGGAGAAAAGAAGATACCAGCAAATGGTCTGATTGTGTTTGACAGTTGTCCAAGGGATCACTTTCAGGATCTGATGGAACAAGGAAGTCCTCCTCGGCACGTCCCTCCTGCCCTCGAGAGAGGATCTGGGGAGAAGGGAAGGAGCTCCCAAAAGTAACAGTCTTAAATCTTTTTGTTTGTTTGTTTTTAGAACAAGACAATACCTATCACCAAGATCCAAAACGAGACAGAAATACTATGAAAAGAGGAGAAAATTGGGCTCAAAGAACCCTTTCCAGCTTTAAAAGCTATTTGAACTCCTCATTAACAACCAAAACCAAGACACTTTGGCAAATGGAGGGGAAACAAGGAAGGTGATTCCACTTAACATCCTGCGCGTGAACCAGGTCGTTAAGAAACAGGCGCAGCTGGCGTGTCTTCAGGGGCAGGTCCAGTCTTAAGGCCGTTATGACCTGCTTTCTATATTTGTATTTGTGAGCGTACTGGTGTACGTTTTGCATATTCTGAAAACTCAAAGCATTCGTGTAAGTTCCATTAACCATCCTCAAAAGGGCTTTTGTCTGAACAGCCAGTAGGCCACACCGATTCCTAAAATAGAAGACAGAAGAGTCCAGCTCATTGACGTGATCGACGGGTGCTTACGGGCCCCTCTAGCACCCTAGGTGCTGTGCTTGGGCATCCACTTCAAAATATCAACATGTCTGCAAAACAGGCTTGCCACTGGGTTGAGCCTTTTCTGTTTGCTTTAAAAAAAAATCGCTTCCGGTTATGGACCTGCCTCAACTTAGTTTCCACCTAAGTAAACTTTTTAACAACCTACCTCCTAATGCCGAAAACACAAGTGTTCCCAGAAGCGTGCACACAACTTAATTGAGAGCAGCCATAAAAATGTAAGGTCATGAAGGAACTGCAACTCTAGTTGGGGGTGGGGGGGACTCAGCCTCTGCTCTGCAGTCCCGGGGAACGCCTAGAAGTCAACGGCCACGGGCAGATGGAACAAGCCGCCCAAGCATCTCAGTGGCCAGCGGTAAAAGGCCTGATGCTATTTAGGGCAGGCAAGCGCAGGCAAGAACGCGGCGCTTCCAGCACGCACAGGAATTAATGCCACGAGCCAGGCTCGAGTGGGCTAGCTCAGGGGTTCTCGACTGGGAGTGATTTTGCTCCCCCTGGCTCATTTGGCAACGTCCGCACACATTTCAGTTGTCACAAGTTGGGGGCGCTATTCGCACCTAGTGGGTGGGGGCCAGGGAAGGTGCTCAACATCCTTCCGGGCACAGGACGGCCTCCCAACACCAAAGAATGAACTGGCCCCCAAATGTCAATGGCACCCAGTTTGAGAAACCCTGGCCTGGCTCTAAACAGCAGCTGCTACTCAGAGGTAGCTCCCACTTTGTTATTATCTGGCTATAGTCACCAGAAAGCTAATCATGCAACATCTTGTTCACTTTTTTTTTTAATGCCCCAGTTGCCAGTGTTAGCTTCAAACTGTTGCCCAACAAGCAACAAGTCATTATGCCTAAATCAGGACGGAAAAAGTGAGCAAAGACACCGGTTACCAGGACATGACTTGGGGCTGAATCCCCATAGTTTTGTGGTCCTTGGAAACCTAGCACTGCCCCCCTGGCTGTGGCTACTCCCACATGATTGACCTCACTGGGATAACTGATGAAACCTTAACAAAAGGACGGTCTGTTACAAGACAGAAACAGAAGGAGACGGGATCTTTGTTAGGAGTTGGTCTCCAATTAAAACAGCACCGAGCGGGCTCTCCGCCCTTACAGCCTCCCGCTCAAAGTGATCACAGTCAGGGATGGAACTTGGAAGGTTGATTAGAAACATTAGGATACAAATACCCCACAAGATGAAAAGTATGACTTTAAAGAAATGAACATCCTCCCACCAAAAAAAAAAAAAAAAAAAAAAAAAAAAAACCTCAAGTCCCCAGCAAGAGAGAAAAACGACTCCGGATTCTATAAAAAAAAAAAGCTCAAGGTTGGGCAAGTGACTTAACATCTTTAGGTTAAGAGTCAAGCATCTAGGAAATGGGGGAGGGAGTAAGGGTCGCCAAAGGCCGACTTCAAATTTTTTTTTATTTTTATTTATTTATGATAGTCACAGAGAGAGAGAGAGAGAGAGAGAGGCAGAGACACAGGAGGAGGGAGAAGCAGGCTCCATGCACCGGCACCAGGATCGTGCCCTGGGCCAAAGGCAGGCGCCAAACCGCTGCGCCACCCAGGGATCCCAAAGGCCGCCTTCAATAGCATATACTGATCACAGAAATGAAGCACCATGCCTCCTTACCCCGAACTAAGGAGCTAAGGTCCCAAGTCCCCAAGAAGAGGAGGGAATTTCAAGGAGAGGAGGGGAGGGCAGGTGGTGGCCTACTGAGCACGCTCCCCTACAGTTTTCCCCACTTGCACTAGAGGGCAGAGCTCGCCCCAAGGTGGGGGCCCTCCCCTCCCTGCCCCCCAGGCCCACGGGGGGTGGGAGGGGGCCTGGAAACCCCAACTAACTGGACACAAATCCTGTGTCTCAAGAGCTTTCCCAAGGGTCCCATAACACAGAACTAAAAAAAGTAAAAACAAAAAAAAAAAAAAAAAAGAAAATTAAACGAATTAGGAGAGCCTAGGTCTTCTTCCAGAGGAAAGCAATTAAAACACAGCCCACTGGTCCTGCATGCTTGGTTAACCTGCAACTCCTATAAAAAGTTTCGGTTGCTTTCTCCCCTTGACGACCACAAAGGTCTATGGAGCAAAACGATAATAATCAATAATAATATGCAAAAAGAACAAGGAAGGAAGGCTCAACCATAGATTTCTCGAAGACATAGGAATCCATGGAGGACGGATTCCTTTCCAGCCTGCCTGTGGCCGCAGGTGTGGGTGTCACAGAGGAGATGCCCCTTTGAGGAAGGGGGGACGTGGCTAGGGCTCAAGATCATATCACTTTGGCCACTCAAACCAGGGGCCTTAGAGCGCAGTAAGGGAGCATCGGGCAGGTGAGCCAGGCTGCAGGTAGCACCTCCACTCAAGCCTGACAACGCGCGCTGGGGCCAGCCCTCAGCCCCGCACTTGGCCGCAGCCGCCCCCAAAGCTGGGCCTGGGCTCACGAGCCCGCCCTCCCCGGGGCTTTCAACGAAAGTCACACCGGGCGCCCTGAGTCAACCGAGCTCACTCCGCGCCGCTTCAGACCTCAAGCGTAAGCAGAATTCACTGAATAAACACAAGCGGGAAGGGAAGGGGAAGGGGAAGGGGAAGGGGGCCGGGAGGGCAGTGCGCCCCGGGGCCCGGGGAGGGCGGGGGCGGGGGCCTCAGGTCCCCCGGGGAGGGGGAGGGGGAGGGGAGAGGAGGGGAGGGGAGGGGAGGGGAGAGGAGGGGGAGGGGGGGCCCGGCCTTTAGGGAGCGTCCGTTTGCCCGAAAGGGCATCGTCTGCGCGCTCCGGGCTGGAAATCCGCGGAGGGCACGAGGCCGGCCGGCCGGCGCGGCGACCCGGGGCGCACTCGCAGGGAGCCGGCTCGTCCCGCAGAGCAGGCGCCGGGCCAGGGCTTCCCCGCGGAGGCGCGTCCCCCCGCGTCCCCCCGCGTCCCCCCGCGCCCCCCCGCGCGCCCCCGCGCGCCCCGGGGAAGGGGCGACCCCCGGGCGAGCGCAGGGTCCCCGCGGGCCGGCGCGGCGCACTCACCGCGGGGAAGAAGTTGTCCATTGTTCCGGGCGCTCCCGGCCCGCGGGGCCGCGTCCCGGCTCGGCCCCGGGCCCCCAGCGGGTCACGCCGCGCGCCCCAGGGCCCCGAGCCCGCGGGGCGCCCCCGCCGCCATCGCCGCTGCCTCCTCGCGTCCGCACCTTTTGTTCGCCCAAACCCGAGTCTCTAACTCATCCGTCCCGGCCGCAGCCTTTGTCTCGCGGCCGCCAAGTTCCCTACTCCTGGGCGCAGCGCTCGCCAGCGGGGAACGGCTCGAGGCACATGCTTCCCCGGGCTGCGGCTGCGGCTGCGGCTGGAGCTGGGGCTGCGGCTGCGGCTGGGGCTGGGGCACCGCGCCGGGGGCCTGGGGGCGCGCCCCGCCGTCTGCGCTCCGGCCCGAGGCGCCCGCCGCCGGGACAGGGGCCGGGGCCCGCCAGGCGAGACGGAGCGGCTCTCCCGGCGCGAGCGCGGCCGCCGCGAGGGTTCGGGCGCCTGGGCTCGGCGGGCTCCCCGCGGCTCCCAGCCGGGCAGAGCGCAGCGCTGGCCACGCCCTCGACACGCCCACCGACACGCCCACCGACACGCCCACCAGGCCGCCTTCCCGGCTCGCCCGCCTCGCCCCGCCCCTCCAGGAGCGCTGGCCACGCCCCTCCAGGAGCCGAGTCCCGCCCACCCGGCCGTCTTCCCGGCTCGCCCGCCTCGCCCCGTCCCCCCAGCAGCGCTGGCCCCGCCCTCGCTCCGCCCCTCGCCCCGCCCCACCCAGGGTCTAGTCCCGACCACCCAGCCGCCTTCCCAGCGCGTCCGCCTCGCCCCGCCCCTCCAGGAGCATTGGCCCCGCCCCCTCCCCGCCAAGCGGCCGCCCGCCCGGCTCGCCCCGCCCCCGGAGCGCTGGCCCCGCCCCCCCGGGAGCGCTAGCCCCGCCCACTCCGCGCGGGGCCGGCTCGGGCCGGGCGGCGGGAGGGGAAGGCGAGGCCCGCGCTGCCCCCGCCCCGGCCCCCGCCCCGGCCGGGCAGGGGGCGGGGCAGCGGACTCTCCCCTCGGGTGGTAGAGACCCAGGAGTCGCCGGGGAGGAGGGGCTGCGGATTCCTTCGGGCCTTTGATCTTCGCGGGACCCCGGCGGGGCTGCGCGCGGAGCTCACTAATGCGGCGGGCGGAGGAGCGAGCCCGGGGAGGCAGCGCGGGCGGCGGGGCTGCGCGGCTGCTGCGCCGGATCAAAGCGGAGGAGCGAGGCTGCTCCGGGCTCCGGAAGCTGCCCCCGTCTCGGGTTTCTCCCTCGCAGTCACGTTAAAGGACGTTTTCCTGGCGCCCCGGGGGGCGGGCGGAGGAATGCGGTTTCGTGACCTGGAAGAGGCCAGGCCACTGCTCCGCAGGTAGCCTCCCCCTAGACCCAAAAGGAACAGGCAAAGGCAAGTGAGATGGATGAAGGATCAGATCCGCCTGATATGGTTCCTCTAGGGCAGGTGCTCCAACCTGAGCGCGCCCGGGCCTCACCTGGGAAGCTCCTTAAAAGGCGGCCTGGGATTCAGCGGGGCCTTTCCAGCGAGCTTGCAGGGCACCTGGCCCCGTGCCGGCCCGCGAACCGCAGCCTGCCTGCAGCAGGTAGAAAACACTGAGAGCAAAGGTTCAGGAACTTTTGCAGCAATTTGAAAAATGCCACAGGAGCCGAGCAAATGATCGGTGGGCTCCTTGAACCGAGTGTAAACCAGTCTTGGTGTTTGTCAGGCTTGCTGGTGACTCACCCCCGGCACCGCGGGGTCCTCCTATCAGTACCTGGAGAACTGGAAGCAAAAAGGGGCTGGTTCTTCACCACAGGGGGTGTGAGGCCCTCTCCAGGGGGTTTGCCCACTGCTCCTCCTCCTTTAAGACTCAAGTCAGAAAGGCCCATCTTCCAGGGGGAAGGAAGCCTTCCCGGAAATGCCAGGCCACTCATCCAGCTTCCAGCCCCACCTAACCACTGGGTGTGCCTTCTTCCTAAGACTGTTGAAACTGTATGTTTTAAGGGTCTTTTTATTGCTGTCCCGCCCCTGAACTGTGCTTTGAAATTTGTATCCCCAGCCTGTCGCCGAGGATGAATGGTTGAAGCGTCCTCTCTGCTATTCCTCATGTGAAAACCTGAATCTCAGAGCAGTGCTTCAGCATAAATATCCTCACACCCACCCCCACTTGCCTTTGGAAAGAGTCAAAGTATAAATCAGTGATTGTGGGCTCTCCCAGGGCCCCGGTTTACACGCTTCACAGGTTTACATGCTTCAGCCGTGGAAGCTTGCGTCCCAGGGTTGCAAGGAAAATTAAGATGGAGCCAGGATAAAGACCAGCAATCCCTGGCACCAACCAACGTGCTTAGTCAATTGAGCCCTGGCTGCCACCGGTGCTCAGATACTGGCGCAAAAAACAATTACCGTCATTACGGCGTTAATCTGTAGGGAACATCTCTCGAGAGAAATCACCAGGCTGCTTGTTCAAGCGAGTGTGTGGGTGTGGCCTGGTTCCCAGCACAACCCGGCCACTAATGTTCTGTGCGGCCTGGGCCGGCCCTGTCGTTTCAAAGTCACTTTCCAGTACTGGCTCATCGACTGTAACGAACGTGCCGCACTAATACAACAGGTTGGTGTTCGAGGACACTGGGGAGAGGGAGACAGTGAGGGGACACTTCCCCTTCAAACCTCCTGTAATCCTAAAACTGCTCAAAAACAAAGCCTATTAATCTTTTTTTGAAAGTCACTTCCTTGTTGATTAAGAAGATATGGTTAATGATTACCCCCTACTTGACTCATGTAAAGAATTGTGAGCCAGATCCAATACATAAAAGTTGAGTTTTACTGAATTATATTTCTTTTAAAAAGTTTACACCACCTCATCAAAAATCTCCTGAAACAGTTGTTAAAAAGAAAACAACAGCAGAAAAAATATGACTCAATCCCAGGGGTGGGCTGGGTGCCTAAATACATCGACATTTTAGTAAGCACCCCAGTGGGCAGCTCTGAGGTCGAGAATCACTGCTCTCCTTAGTCACAGTTCACCGGATTTTCTGTATAAACACATGTTCTCCAACAGGTGTGAAGCGGAGCTGTAGCCTCAGTGAGACTCTGCTGACCTGCCAGGTGCCTGGAATCATGAGCGTTTCTGCACAGGTAACGCTCTGCATACGTAGCTGCCTACAGGTAACCTTCTGCACAGGGTATCATCTAACTTGCAAGTCTTTGCCGTTGAATTGGTTGTTTCAAAGGACGATGTTGACTTTACAAGGGCTTAGACGAAGCCGGACAGAGAAGGGGAAGCATTTTTTTTTTTTGAAGATTTTATTTATTTGCTCATGAGAAACAGAGAGACAGAAAGGCAGAGACACAGGCAGAGGGGGAAGCAGGCTCCATGCAGGGAGCCCGATGTGGGACTTGATCCTGGGTCTCCAGGAGCAGGCCCTGGGCTGAAGGCGGGGCTAAGCCGCCGAGCCCCCCCCCCCCCCCCGGGCTGCCCAAGGGGAAGCATTTGAAATCAATAGATTTCCAAGAATATCTAGTCGTGTTGCCATGTTTGAAGTGACGTGCTTCCTTCCAACAAGGTGCCTTCCCCCCTGGTCAGAGCTCGTTGGGCGGAAGCGGTTGAACCCTGCCCTCTGAGAAGTGACAGGTCGAGGCTCCAAAGGACGCTCGTGCCAGAAGGGGCACACTTCTCTGGGGCAAATTATCCTGATTTCTCAAAGGCGCCATGCTGATTTTTCATTTTCAAGATGAAACACCAAAAGAGCTCAGGTTACCTTCTCGTATGTAGCTGCCAAGACTTAATTCTGGTGCAGATGGGACCATTTCTCCAGTTTAAGGGAGAGTTGTGTGGGACTATGTGGGAGAGAAGTAATCCAGCCTCCCTCTGCTTTTGTTTTCCATCGTGTGTTTGTTTCTTTTTAGTTGAAGTGTGTTGTCTTAGATTCCTTTGTGATTTCACACGGAGTCCTGTGTTGTGGGTGACGGGTTGCTGCCGGCAGTCCCTAATCTGGCTGTGTCCGCCAGTGTAAAGTCTCTCCCATTACTTTTGTTTTTACAAAATACTCACCTCTAATTGCTCCAGTCAGAGTAATGGTTTAATTACTAGGTATGGAAAGGGAAAGTTCAGGAAGGTTCTTTCACACAAATTAGAAGTGAAGAAATGACCCAAGTCTAAAATCCTGTTTTCGGTGCTCACCCAACAGCAGTGGTCCTTCCGGTTGACTTACAGGGTTGGGTGTTTAAAAATTCAGATGCGGGGGATCCCGGGGGGGGGGGGGCTCCACGGTTGAGCGTCTGCCGTCGGCCCAGGGCGTGACCCCGGGGTCCTGGGATCGAGTCCCGCGTCAGGCTCCCTGCGTGGGCCTGCTTCTCCCTCGGCCTGTGTCTCTGCCTCTCTCTGGGTCTCTCATGAGTAAATAAATAAAATCTTAAAAAAAAAAATTCAGATGTGTTTGCCTTTTTGAACAAACAAAAAAGGAAGGGAATTTTTTTTACATACGAATGTTCTTTAAACGTTTAGACAAGTGTTCTGTTTGCTTGTTTACTTCTGATAACTTGCAATTCTAAAACCCCGAAGGGAATTTTTTTTTTTTCATGTGAAATTGAAAATGATCGTGCAAGATTTCTATAGTAAGAAGAAGATGGCAGGGGTGGGGGGGGTAGATATGTGAAGTGTTTTCCATTGTCATAGAATTGAACGAGTCCAAGAGAATAAACAGAAATAAGGCACCAGGGGTAAGACACTCAGAAAACTCAGTGGCTGGTGCTCATTTTTTTGTTTTGTTTCTCCGGACCGCCCTGACGCAGGGCGCAGATGGAGTGGACCTCCCGGGAGCAGGGAGCAGGCCACTCCGGACGGGACCGTGGATTCTAAGTCCCGTCACTTCCAAGTAGAGCAGGGACGCTTTCTCGGTTGATGTCACACGCGCACACACGGGCTCACACGCCCACACATGGGTGGTTTTCAGGAATTAACCCATTTCCTTTTAAAGCGCTTGGTCCCGGTTCTGTGAACGTGATCGATGTCCCGCGATCCTTGAACCCCTCCAGGCGGGCCTAGTCGCCCCTCGGGGACCGTGCACAGCTCGGGTCCCTCCTGACCTCTCGGGCCCTCCTGCGCCCCACCCACCCCCCCGCCCGGCCCCTCCGAGCTGCGCCCTACTTACCTCCTGCATCTTCGGTTTTCCTGCTCACGGGATTCACACTGGGAGACGGGGCTGGGTGTCTCCTGCTTGAGAACGGCCGGGTGCTCGCCGGGACTGGGTGCTCGCTGGGGTGGGTGCCCTCCGGGTGGGTGCTCACTGGGGCTGGGTGCCCTCTGGGTGGGTGCTCACCAGGTGCCCTCTGGGGCTTTATGCCCGCTGAGACTGGGTGCCCACCAGTCGCCAGATGCCCGCTAGGGTGGGTCCTTGCCAGGGCCGGGTGCCCTCCAGGGCTGTTTACCCCCCGAGACTGGGTGCCCTCTGGTTGCCAGGTGCCCACCCGGGTAGGTGCTCACTGGGGCCGGATGCCCTCCGGGTGGGTGCTCACCGGGGCCGGGTGCCCTCCAGGGCTGTGTGCACGCCTGGAGCACCCGGCCATCTCCTCAAACCCCTAATGCCTCACAGTCTACCCTGTGTCTCAGCCATCCCCGCCTCAGCCCCTTGCCATCAGATATCTGCCCGCACTTCCGCTGTCTTCGAGATCACCGTGACCCTGAAATAATCAAATCCAACAGCTTGTTCTCAAATGTTCTCACCCCCTCCCATTGACATGGCACCTGCCCTGGAGCCCTTGAACTCTGGCTCTGGGGCCAGCTTCCCCAGCGAGCGTCCCCACGGGGCCCTAAGCCCAGGAGGGCCCTAGGATGGATGTGACACGCAGGGCTCCGTCCCAGAATCCTCAATGACGGCTTCTCCTCGTTGACGCTGGGCGCTGGGCCCTGAGCCCTGTGGCCAGGCCACTGCAGCTTGGACGGCAGTGCCCTGCCGGTTCCCTTGCTCTGACCTCCTTCGGGGCCACTTTCACAGGCTTCTCCTCTTGCCCCCGCCCCCGGGACGCCGGCCCCCACACTGCCCCTGTCCCTAGTCTCTTCAGAAGTGACCGTGACTCCGGCTCTGGGGAGCCCAGCCGCGTGTTTCCACAGCCGTCGGCCCGTGCAGGCAGGTTGCTGCTCCTCCTTCCTACACCCAGACTCACCTCCCTCACTCCCTGTCCCCGCCACCTGCCTCGATGCCCGCGCCGAGTGTCGGGTCGAGGGCCCTCCGGGCTGCCCCGTACCTGCCCAGGATGCTGCGGCCTGCTGCCAACGCCTCCCACCGTGAATCCCTTGAACCCGACGGAGCATCCGCAGGCTTCTCCTGCTCCGGACACGTGACTTCCCTTCTACCAGTTGCGGGCACCCCTCGAGGTCCCCCGGGAAAGCAGGTGGCTCGGCCTGTCAAGGAGGTGGCACAGGTGGCAGAGGGGGGGCGCACGGGCGGTCAGCTGTCGGGCAGCGGGTGGCTGCAGGGTTCCGAGGGGGTGGGTGGGTGACCAGGCCCCCCGGCTGCGGCTCAGACACCTGTCTCCACAAATCCCCGGCCCGCTCCTCCCGCCCCTCCGGTACAGCAAGCTTCGCAAAGCCCTTGAATCAATCTCTTGCTTGAATTCACGGACGTGGGCTTTGCCGTCTGCCGGGTGCCGATGCCTCCAGAGGGGGTGCGGCGCTTAGACCCAGGCCAGTGGGGCCCCGTGCTTGGGGCGCCTTTTTCAAAGGGGTCGAAGAGCTCGTTTGGTGCCGGGAGTCCATCCAGAGGAGCCGCCGAGGCCCCTGATCGGCTGCATGTGGGTTCGTCCTCACTGCCCCCGTTTGGGGCACGTCTGCCGTGCACAGGGGTCCTCCAGAAGTCCGAGCTGGAGGGAGGGAATCACGGCCAGACCCCGGGCCCAGGGAGGCGGCCACCGGGACCGTCCTGCCGGCCAGTGCACCGTGGGACCCGGGCCCAGGGAGCAGCACCCGGCGTACTGTTTGCAGCGTTGGTCCGTGCTGACACCAGTATCACTGCCTCATTCCCGTCTGCTGACTGGGTGACACCCATGGTTCAGATGAGCCACATGTCGCGGGCCCATGTGCAGGGGATGGATATTTTCCTTCTTGCTAAGTGAACCGGCTGCTGTGATGGCTCACGCACCTGTCCGCAATTCTTTTGGAGAAGCCCACTCGCCCAGGAGTGGACTTGCTGGCTCACCCGGTGATCCCACGTTGAGCGTCGCGAGGCCCGGCCCGGCTGTCCCCCTCCGGGGCCGTCTCCCATCCCCTGTCCCATCCCTATTTCTAGATGTGGAAGTATGAACGACTAACAAAATGACACGTCCCACGTGCGTGTTACGATTTAAAACAGACCGTGGCTGAAGGCGGACTGGCTTACCTTCCTCGGGTAAACAGAGCCGGAGGCCGGGATGTTCCGTGGAGTCTCCGGGACACCGACTCCTCGCGGCTCACTCTGCAGCGCCAGCGCCCCGCGGCTCCGAGCCGGCGGCCAGCCACCCCCGCCACCCCCGCCACCACTACCACCCCCGCTTCCCGGGCAGCAGGAGCCGAGGGGCGATGGCCTGCAGGGGGACACGGCGCCGGCCCTTCCTCGAGCAGGAGCCTTGGCACCATCGCACAGCGCACCCGGGCGTGTCGGGTCGACCAGAACTTAGTCGCCAGCTGCAAGGAATACGGGGAAACCCAATATTGATTCTGGGTTTGTATTTACCCAGCGAAACACTACTACTTGGAAGCAGGGAAGCCTAGATGCTAGGGAACAGCTGCTGGCTCTTCTCATCTGATAAAATTAATTGTGCGGAGAGCTTTGAAAGAAAAAACAAATTGCTGAACAGATGTTATCCCTAGATAACAAGGACACGGACAATTTACAAATTATTCTTGACCCTATTCTATATTTTCTGACGTTTTGGCGATACCTAGGGGATCATAAAGTTATTCTTACTTTCAAAAATAAAACGCACGTTTCCTAAGAACAAAACTTTATTTCCTCTTCTTTTTCTTTGATTATTAAAAAAATTTTTTTGTCGTGTATCTGTGATGTTGGGTATTAGGAGATATAAAGATGAGCAGGACAGGATCTCTAAAGAAATCAATAGCCCAGTTGCGGAGAGACACTAAAAGACAATTTTGAAATGACTGTGGAAATTTCTGTAGGAAGAAGCACACACAGCATTTTAAGGGAAAGATTACGGTGAAAAGTAAAGTGGTGGGGTTGGCGCCTGGGAGGCTCGGCGGTTGGGCGTCTGCCTTCGGCTCAGGGCGTGATCCCCGGGTCCTGGGATCAAGTTCCACATCAGGCTCCCTGCATGGAGCCTGCTTCTCCCTCTGCCTGGGTCTCTGCCTCTCTCTGTGTGTCTCAGGAATAAATAAATGAAAAAAGAGGAGAAAATCTGGATGCGCGAGGAGACACAGGGGAAGACCAGGAGAGGACACAGCAAGCCAAGGACAGAGGCCTCAGGAGAAACCAAACCTGCCAACCCCTTGATCTTGAACTTCCAGCCCCTAGAATCAGGAAAAAATTAAATTGTGTTGTTTAAGCCACTCGGTCGGTGGTATTTTGTGATGTCAGTGTTAACCAACGAATACGGGGAGTCAGGAAATATCCCCAGGGAGCTGCACCTGCGCCGGGCTCGGTGGATGCGTAGGAGTCCGCTGGGTGAAGAAGAGAAGACAGCATATCCCAGGAAAAGGGCACGTGCAAGCAGCCGGAGGTGTGAGAAGCATTTTCAGCCAAGGGAGCCCCTATGGGGGCAAGGGTTATAGGGCAGGGAGTGGGTGCCTGCGTGTGCTTCTGGGAGACACATCCGCGGGGGGTGCCGTGAGCTTCCATTACGTCGTTTTACACTGGGGAGTGTGCCGGTAAATGTTTGACAACCGAGTGCGGTCGGGGGGTGCGGGCGGCCCTGAGTCACAGCACAGCGTTTCCAGTTTCTGGGGTGCGGTCGCTCTCCCCGTGGCTGACTGCAGGCTCTCAGCACGGTTCACTGAACACGGAGCCGAGAAGAGGCACATCATTCGTCAGCGTTTCAACCACACAGACCCAATCGATAGAACCACCTCCGTGCCTAGGTTGTAGCAAACATGTACTAGAATGATCTGTAAACGCGTATTGAGTATTTACCATGTCTGGCTTTCGTGTAATTTAATTGCAAGGTTAGGTAACGTGGTTTCGAGTGATGGTCGTGTTCCACAGGCGGGTCAGAAAGCCCCGTGGTGTCATGAGCCAGGCTGAGCACGCCCCTGTTTACATCTGCTATTTCATGGATTACTGCCCCTCCCCTGGGGTGGGGTGGGGGGTCAGGTCTCCGTAGGTGAAACGCTGCAACTCAGGTAGATGTACCTGAGCAGGTGAACCTGAGGTACGTGCTGAGAACGTGGGAAGCAGGGGAAGAATCTCGGTGGCCCCAGTAAGGCGTCACGGCGCCCACAGGAGGTGGGGTTAGCTGAGGCGGTGGGTCATGTCCGGAAGGCAGGAGGAGGAGAAAGGGAGATGTCAGGGAGAGAAGAGATGGTGAGCTGGGGAGGAGGACGCACGAGGGCGATTTCAAATGCGATGCCTTCTGCAGGCTGAGCTCCCGCAGGAGACCCAGTGAGGTGCGCACCTGCTCTGATACAGGTGTACCAGGTAACTGTCATTGGGAGGCCAGAGTGCTGCAGCTTTAAGAGATAAAGGGGTTCTGGCAACTGCAAGCCAGCAGGCGGGAGGGCCAGGGTGAGGAAGGGCAGTGGGTGCTCCGGGTGCAGGTGCAGGGCCAGGCCGTGGAAAGGCAGTGGGTGCTCAGGGTGCGGGTGCAGGGCCGGGGCGTGGAAAGGCAGTGGGTGCTTGGGGTGCAGGTGCAGGGCCGGGGCGTGGAAGGGCAGTGGGTGCTCGGGGTGCGGGTGCAGGGCCGGGGTGTGGAAGGGCAGTGGTGCTCAGGGTGCGGGTGCAGGGCCGGGACGTGGAAGGGCAGTGGGTGCTCGGGGTGCAGGTGCAGGGCCGGGGCGTGGAAGGGCAGTGGGTGCTCGGGGTGCGGGTGCAGGGCCGGGACGTGGAAGGGCAGTGGGTGCTCGGGGTGCGGGTGCAGGGCCGGGGTGTGGAAGGGCAGTGGTGCTCGGGGTGCGGGTGCAGGGCCGGGACGTGGAAGGGCAGTGGGTGCTCGGGGTGCGGGTGCAGGGCCGGGGCGTGGAAGGGCAGTGGGTGCTCGGGGTGCGGGTGCAGGGCCAGGGCGTGCTTGGGGACCAGAGGCAAGGCGTCACACAGAGGAGATACGGAGCCACCAGGCAATGGGACCTCCACCCACTGACGTCACGATTCCAGCCTGCTCCCACCAGGCTGTGGCACCCCGGTCCTCTCCGAGCTCCCTCTCTCCTTCCCCACACCATGCTCCCCTGCCAGCACCATCTTCTTCCCTTCCAGAACTTTCTGGCCAGCAGACAAGCTGCCCTGGTAGTGCCACCTTTGAATCTCTCAAGGAAGGCACATCCTCCAGTGACCGCCCCCCCGCCCCGGGGTCTGCACAGCGAAGCACACCCCAGACAGCATTGAGGCACCGTGTCCCTGGGGCCTGCCCCCGCCACCCGGCCCCCGGGTGCTGCACCCCCCACCCCCGGCCGTGTATCGGGTGCACACTCGGTGCCAGCTGCAGCCCCCGGGCTGAGGCCACACGGTGCCCGTTGTGCAGGTGCAGGCCTGCGACACCAGCCACCCAGGCCGCTCAGACGATCCTCGAGGGCCTCCGGGGCAGATGCAGCCACATCCCGGGGCCTGATATGTCCCCTGCGTGTCCCCTTCGGGAGGATGCGCAGTCCCCAAGGGCCTGGGCTATGGCGTCCCTTCCCCTACGAGGAGGCCAGGCCCCCGACAGCAGGGCTGCAGCTCTTTCCCACCGCCACTTGGGTCGGGGCCACATAAACAGTCGGCCACGTGCTCCACGACGGGAGCAAGGCCCGAGGTCGGCATGCACCCCGAGGCAGGAGCAAGGCCCAAGGTCCGCCACGTGCCCCACGATGGGGGCAAGGCCTGAGGTCGGCCACGTGCTCCACGACGGGAGCAAGGCCCGAGGTCGGCCATGCACCCCACGGGGGGAGCAAGGCCCAAGGTCATCCTGGCACCTTAGGCCCAGGGCCACGTGCTCCATGACGGGAGCAAGGCCCGAGTCCCCAGCGAGGCCCCGTGAGCTGGGCGCTGCTGCCCTAAACGCCTTGCCTGCATCTTGCTCGACGCCTTCACCAGCCCGGCCACCAACGATTCCTTCTCCGGGTTGTATGCGGAAGGAAACCGAGGCCTCCGAATGCCAGCACTTGCCCATCTTCTCGGTGTCGTCCGCCGCACACAGTAACCTGAGGTCTCCCCAACTTCTGCTCTGTCTTCGGTCCTCCCCTAGAAAGACCATGAGCTTCAGGGAAACACCTTGGCTCAGCCTTGGACGTTACGAGCTTTACGGCTTCTTCCTGGGCAACGCGGGTGGTCTGAAGCCGGGAAATCGCACCTATTTATCAGGAATGTTTAGGATCGAACAAGAAGGAGAAACACATAACGTGGCCCCTGAGACCTAGAGAGTACTCAAAAAGGTGAGCTTCCTTCTCGAAAGGACAGGTTTCCTCCGCAGCGTGGTTTCCCTTACCCCTGGCGGTGAGTGGGCGGACTGTGTAGGGCCGGCCTTCCCGCCTGGCGAGCCACTGGTGTGCGCGTTTCCACAGCAGGGACAGCACCCGCCCGCTGGGACACCGGCCACAGTTTTCTCCTGTGTGGCCCTGGCCGCTCCCTGCCTCTTCGACTCCTTCCCTTTTGGGGCACAGAGTCCTGTTTCGACTCCTTCTACGTCCACCTCTGCGTATCCAGCCCCCTGCCCTGATCACTGCCCAGGACAAGGAGAAATTGGGACAGAAAACAATACCCAGCAAGAAATAAAAGTATCTGTGGTTGCAGCGCCTGGGTCTGAGTGAATGCAGGGAATGGTGCAAATGGGGAAGCTTTGCAGGAATCTGAGTATATTAAGACTGCAATAAATTTAGCGTTGCCCGAAGAGAGCCTTTTGGGGGTGAGGGGGAGGTGGGACAAGTGGCAGGGTCACGAGCTAGTCAAGGGACTCGCTGAATTAATAATAATAAAAACCAACCCTGCCAGGCTCAAGGGGGAGAACGTTGCTTGCAGTAGATTGGACAGATCGTCGAGTCGGGGGGTCGAGGCTTCCTCTTCCAGCACCATGTTGAATAGTAGCACGTAAGGGGCGCCGGGGGGCTCCTCAGTTGAGCGTCTGCCTTCAGCTGGGGTCATGATCTCAGGGCCCCGGGATCCAGCTCCACTTGGCGCTCCCTGCTCAGCGGGGAGGCTGCCTCTGCCTCTCCCCCTGCCCCTCCCACCCTGCTCATGCTCCCTCTCTCTCTCTCAAATAAATAAATAAAATCTTTAAAAAAAATAGTAGCACGTACCTCCACAAACGCTTTGGTCACACCGAGTGTGTACAAGTCACGACTATTGCAAGTGAGGGACATTCTACAAAAATGCTTGACTAGTGCTCCCCAAACTGCCAAAGTCCTCGAAAACAAGGGAAGACTGAGAAAGTGTCACAAACGGAAGTGGGGGGCGAGGGAGGCACGAGGGCTGCACGTCCCGTGGGATCCTGGAACTGAAGAAGGACCCTCGGGGAAAAGCTAGTGGAATCTGAGTAAAGTCTGAGGTTTAGTCGAGGGAAACGGGCCGGCGCTGGTTGGTTCGTTCCCAAAGCGCCACGGTTCAGATGCCAACGAGGTGAAAGGGGTCCTCCATTCTACCTTTGCAACCTTCCTGTAAACCTAAAATCATCCCCCCCCTCCCCAAAGTGTATTTTCTTAAAGATCCATAAGTCTGCCCACCAGGAAGTGAGGGGAATCCACAAAGGCCCGAAGGAAGAGAAGGCAAAACCGCGAGGGCAAGCGACTCCCCGGGCGGAGGACGGAGCCAGGCCTCAACCTCCCTGAGTGGCAGCGGAGGCTCTTGCGTCACGCGGGGATCCTCGGGTCTGAGAAGTCGCGGCTGCTGTCAGAGATGCTGACAAGAAAGCGTGTCCCTGTAGGCCTTGGTGCGGGGGGACAGGGGAAACGCTCCCGAGGACTCGAACACGAGCGACTCGTACTCTAGTTTGGACTCTCAGCTTGTGCTACCGGGGGAGGTTGCAGTGCTGAGCTCCAGCACCTTGGGGTACGACCGTGCCTGGAGTCAGGGCTCTGAAGGGGGGTTACCTGGGGGGCCGTCAGGGCAGGCCCGGATGCAACACGACCGGTGTTCTCTATAGACGAAGAGATTTGCACACGGGAGCGTGCGTGCCTCCGATGATTCCGCGTGAGGCCACGGCCGGAGGGTGGCCGTCCGCAAGTCCGGGCCAGAGGTCCAGAGGCCCTCGATCTTGGACGTGGAGCCTCCAGAATCGTGAGAAACGAGTTTCCGTTGTTCGAGCCGCCCCACTCGTGGAGCCCGTGGTGGCGGCCCCAGCCAGCGGCCCGGGAGAACCCACGGAGGACACTCCTTTTAAGCGCACGCACAGGTGAAGCCCTGTGCAGGCAGACCCGAGCGAGAATTCCCGCTCGTCGCCACGTCCTCGGCTGCCCAGGGCAGGGGCCGCCGCAGGGGAGCCCACGGAAGCCACGGATGTTGCCCTCTCGTCACAGCAGGGCGCTGGCCGTCGGGGCTGGTGCGGGGCTTGGCGGCGCAGGTGCCTCCAGGCCCTGGGGTCCCACCGCGGCGATGGCAGGGGGTGTGGGGGGCTCGGAGGGAGAGGGCAGGACGGCGGCGAGGACAGGCTTGCTGCGGGCTCTGTGTGAAGGGAAGCAGCCACCTGCGGGGGCCGTGGGAAGGGAAGCGAAGACGAAGGGCGGGTTTTATCTGAGGTTGGAGAAGAGGCGCAGTGGAGGGGAGGAGAGGGCAGAGGAGGGGAGGGGCGGGAGCGTCGCTGGAGAGATGTCCTTGCGTTGGTGAGAGGGGAGGGGGGTAGGCCCGGACCCTACGGGGTGCTGCCCGGGAAGGAGGCCTCAGGGAGCAAAGGGCCCCCAGCTTTGGGGTGGGGACCACATAGGAACTGAGCAAGGGGCCCACTGACGTAAGCTTGAGGCCATCTCCCTGCCGCGGCGCCTCCTGGGGCCCGGAGGGACTGAGACGATGTATTCCTACGGTCCGGGGCCGTGTGAATCCTTTACGAGATGTTTCCCTGTAGCGGGGTCACCTGCAGCCCGCCGCATCGTTCCACTCCCCGTCTACTGCGTCACTCTTCTGTACGTCCAGGGCGCTGGGGGAGAACTGGAACCAGCAGGATACACACACGCACTCACACACGTGCAGACATGCAAGTGTAATTTTTATTAATTGATTTTTAAAGATTTATTTGTTTATTTGAGAGAGAGAGGGAGAGAGCCCATGGGGTGGGGAGGGGCAGAGAGAGAGGGAGAGAGACTCTCACAGGTAGACTCCCCTGGGAGCACGGACCCCGACCCGGGGCTCGATCTCACAACCCTGAGATCATGACTTGAACTGAAATCAAGAGTCAGACGCTTAACCGACGGAGCCACCCAGGCGCCCCCCCACAGACTTAATATTTTTTTAAATTGGCCCACATGACTTGGGCAAGCCCAGGATCTGCAGGGCGGGCTGATATCCTGGGGCCCAGGGAAGGGTTGCAGTCTGAATTTAAAGGCTGTCTGCTGTCAGAATTCCTTCTTTCTCAGGGAGATGAGGGCTTGTTCTATTAAGGCCTGCGACTGATTAGATACGGCCCACCTATATATTAGAGAGAGACGGTAGTCTACTCAATACACCGTGAAAGGGTCCCCATCATTTGGTTATTTAATACTTCCACCACCTCACATATTTATCTTTTTTTTTTTTTTTGGTGAGACATTTAAGTTCTACTCTTTTAAGCAAATTTCAGTTATACAGTACAGTCTTCTCCACTAGAGGCGTCATGTTTTCTTTTAGATCCTCGGGCCTTATTCATCTTGTAGCTGAAAGTTTGTGCCCTTTTACCAACCTCTCTTTATTTCCCTCCCTCCTTCCTCCCTGCCACCAGTCCCTGGCAACCACTTTTCTACTCTGTGTTTCTAGGAGTTTCCTTTTTTTTTTTTTTTTTTAAAAAAAAAAAGATTCCACATATAAGTGGTAGTGGTAGCACGCGGTACTTGTCTTGTCCATCCTATTCCACTTAGCATCATGCCCTCAAGGCCTGCCCAGGCTGTTGCTAATGGCAGGATTTCTTTCTTTCTTGTGACTGAATGATATTCCCGGTGTGCGTGTGACGTCTTCTCCATCCAGCCACCTGCTGAAGGACAGTTAGGTATAATTGGTACAATGAACACGGGGGTGCAGATGTCCCTTTGTCACAGTGTTGTCGTTTCCTTTGGGTAAGTACGCAGCAGAGGGATGACCGGGTCGTAGGACGGCTCTATCGTCAGCTTCTTGAGGACCCTCCACAGCATCCTGCAGAGCTCTGCACCGCCGCGCTCCCACCCACAGTGCACCAGGGCTCCCCTTTCTCCGCATCCTCGCCCACACTTGTCATCTCTTGTCTTTTTGATTATAGCCTTTCTGACGAGCGTAAGGGAAGGTCTTGAGGTTTGATTCGCATTTCCCTGGTGATCAGTGATGTTAGCACCTTTTCATATATCCATTGGCCATTTCTATGTCTTCTTTGGAAAACGATCTCTTCAGTTTCCCTGCCTTTTGAAGTAGGCTCCACGCTCAGCGCTGAGCCCAGCACAAGCCCCAAACCTGCCACCCCGAGATCAAGACGTGAGCCGAGATCAGAAGTTGGCCACTAACCAACGGAACCATTCAGGTCCCCCCGCTTTGCCCATTTTAAAAATCAGATTTTTTTGGTTCCTATTCATTTTTGAAAAGTTCATTTGATAAAATACACATCACACATTCGCCATTTTAACCATTTCGAGTGTATAATTCAGTGCCGTTAGGTGCATTCCCAACATCGTACAATCATCACCATTATCCGCTTCCAAAATATTTTCATCCCCCCGAACAGAAAGTACGTAACCACTGTGCAGGAACTCCGTTCACCATCCCCCGGCCCCTGGCCACCTCTGCTCTGTTCTGTCTCCGTGAATTTGCCTGTTCTGGATATTTTACGTGAATGAAATCACTTGTTACTTGTCCTAAGATGATTTTTTTTTCCTTTTAGTATTTATTCAAGTTCTAGTTAGTTAACATACAGTGTAATACGCGTTTCACGTGCACACTATAGTGACTGCACACTCCTCTACATCACCCGGTGCTCATCACAACACGTGCCCCCTTCATCCCCTTCACCTGTTTCACCCCCCACCCCCGTGCGTGCCCCTTCTCCCCTCTGATAACCTACAGTTTGTTCTCTATGGTTAAGAGTCCATTTCTTGGTTTGTCTCTCTCTATCTCCATCCTTTTTTTTTTCATTTAGGTTAATGTTATCAAGGCTTTATCTGTGCTATATTATATATCAGAACTTTATTCCTTTTTATGACTGAATAATATTTCATTGTACGGACATACACAGCTGTTTCTCCATTCATATGTCAACGGACCTTTGGTTGTTCCTGCCTTTTGGCTAATGCGAGTGCTGCTGCAGTGAACACTGGTGTTCAAGTATCGGTTTGAGTCCCTGCTTTCAACTCCTTTGGATATTTACCTAAAACTGGAATTGCTGGACCGTATGGTAATTCTATAGTTAGCCTTGTAGGATTTGCCAAATCTCCTACTTGCTGTTTACAGCCTACCTGCTCCACAGGAACAGCCACTGAGCTCCAACATCATAGCATCTAGGGTCAGCTCCTTGGTCATGGGGTCGTAGCACAGGGCCCCACACTCAGAGAAGCCCACCTGCAGAAGGACCCCGTCCTCAGAAGGGCCCCAAGCTAGGTTTAATTCTCTGCTGCCAGCATGTTGAAGTTCCTAATAACCTTATCTTTGACCTTGCAGCGTGAGTGTTCTCAGCCATTCCTTGCCTCCCCATGTGCATCGAGTGTTCATAATGCCCCCTGAGCACAAACTTCTGGGGGGCCCAGCATGCTCAGGGCACAGGGGTGCAGTGAGGCCCAAAGTGAGTCAGTACAGGGTAAGCACGTCATGTCTGCGACGGGGTAAGATGGGTGTGGGCCTTGCTGAAAGCCCCCGTGGCCTCTCTTATGTTCAAATATAAACAAGGGGTAGTGGAAGGGGAGGTGGGTGGGGGATGGGCACTGAAGGGGGCACTGGATGGGCTGAGCACTGGGTGTTATGCTATATGTTGGGTAATCGAACTCCAATAAAAAAATACAAAAAAAAAAAAAACGTAAACTTGCTTTGAATGCAGAATGGAAGCCACAGTGGTTCAAGAGACACGAACCACCCCCAGGACCCCGGTCATATTCTCTCCTGTTCCTGTTCCTATTCCTTCCCTGTATTCACCGACTACTTAGGCCGAGAAGCAGAGGGAAGGACAATGCCCGGCACGTGGTTTCTTTCCCATCCGGTCCTTCCTTACTCATAAGTAAACCAAAGGCGGAGGGTGGGGTACAATGTGTGTGCAGCCAGAAGGGAAACGAAAATGATGTCGTTTTATGCGGCATTTCCACTGTTCTTGTAAGAATTGGATGCATATGACACATGGATAAACAACAAAATACAGATCGTGTGACTTCAGTGCCTTCGCGGGATTCAAACACGGATATTTTCATTGAAAACTGGCACCGCGCAACATAAACACGGGTAGTGGAATTCCTGCTAATTAAAAATTTTATTTTTTCTTTACTTAGGATGACGTGAAAACTACCGTGACAAGTCAAGAGAGAGAACACAGGAGCAGGAAAAAGCTTTTCAAGTCTGTGCCTTTAGTGGCACTTTTTCCTTGCTTTTTGAACACAGGGCCGTGGGTTGTCATTTTGCACCAGGCCCCGTAGATTATGTAGCCAGCGCTGAAGCCCCCTATTCTCAGGTTCTACAGCAGCAGGTTGATGTGCAATGAGGGTAGTGGGGGAGGGATGACGTAGAGCTTGAAGCGTCACGGCATTATTTTGGGAAGGGTGGAGGCGACCATGATTTCGTGTAGGAATGCACTTCAGAAAATAAGTCCACAGATGAAAGAGCCTGCAGACTCAGGCTCTCATTATATTCTGTCTCAGCGTCCCCGTGCTCAAAGGAACGAGAGATACCCTATCCTGGAGAGATAGAGGAAGAGATACAGGAGACAGAGGAAGGCCAGGCCGGTAAATATAACATAACACACAAATAAAGAAGTATGAAAAGGGCAACAGTGGGCTCTCTATCACCGATATTGTTATAAAAGGCAAAATATATACATTTTTTTCATCCAAAGTCAATACAAACTTCAGTCTTATGGTCTGATGTATATTTAAGAATGCTTTGTTTTGACTAACTGATCCATAAGATAAAAATAAACTCCATCATCATGGCTCCCCCTTTTAGATTTTTTTTTTTCGACATAGCTATTCTATGGACATTCAAGTGCACCGTCAAGTATCAGAAGGAGTATCACTCTCAGAAGTAATAGTCCTGCTGACCTTTGGCAAATTTTAAGATTTTGTATTCTTTAAAAGGTACTCTGAAAATAGCATAAAACATTTTGGATCAGTGACTGTTTTTCCTCCCCCTCTATTTCTGAAAATATTAAATCTGTTTTCATGTGGAAAGCTAGCTGGGTGCCGGGTGGCTCAGTCGGTTAAGCGTCCAGCCCTTGGTTTCCACTCAGGTCCTGATCTCAGGGTTGTGAGATCCAGCCCGCTCCGAGCCCCAGTTGATTGCACGGTCAATCAAGAGTCGCTTACAAGGCGATCCCTGGGTGACTCAGCGGTTTAGCGTCTGCCTTCGGCCCAGGGCGCAATCCTGGGGTCCCGGGATCGAGTCGGGCGTCGGGCTCCCTGCATGGAGCCTGCTTCTCCCTCTGCCTGGGTCTCTACCTCTCTCTCTGTGTCTCTCATGAATAAATAAAAATAAAAAAAGAGTCATCTTATGACTCTTTGCCCCTCTCCCACGCTCTCTCTCTCTCTTTTCTATCTATTTATGTAAGATAAATAAATACATCTTAAAAAAAAGAAAACTTGTTTTCCCTAGAGAGAGAAAACTGAACAAAATAGTGATATTTCCCTTATTTCTCTGATGATCTGCTACTTTTAACCCCGTGTTGGTTAAGGTGGCCAAGTGACCCTACAGAATGTAATCAAAATGTGTCTAGTCTTTGAAGCCCGTTAGGTTGACCCGATGCCATCTGTCAGGGGCGAAGAATTGCAAAGGCACACAACCACAAAATATTAAAAAAAAAAAAAAAGCTGATTTCCCCAAGCACTAGGCAACATCTGGACTATGCTTAATTTATCATTATTTCTCTTCTCTCACAGAACAGTTTAGCAAGGAATAGGTGCTCCCGTCTTGTACTAGTCACCGGCAAACTAATGTATTGATTATTTGTCCCTATGCTCTTTAGTGCAAGGGGATACCTTACATAGTACTAAACTCAGTTATTGAGCACTTAACCTTATTCTGTGCAGTTTGCCTGGATTATGTAACTTAAACCTCCAATAACACCATGAAGTAGGTCCTATTATTAACTTGTTTTACAGATAAAGAAATTGAGGATTAAAGATTGAGCCACTTGTCCAGACTCAGAAAGCCTGTGAGCCATCAAGACAGAATTGAAACCCTGGTTCGTTGATTCTAGAGCCCATCAAACCACGGCACACTTGCTCCTCAAGGTGTCGGCAAAAACACCGCAATTTTTTAGCCTGTGTATGGGGGTTAAGATTCACCATGAACGGTGAATCTCTCCTCCTCCTCACGAGGGTGATTGCACGCGTGGGTTCCTGCTACGTTTGAACCTTGAAAGGCAACATGAAGAAGGGAAGTATCGGAAGGGAGGACAAGCCTGGTGTCATTTGTCTCTGCTCAGGATTTTGTATTCGAACACCCATGGAAACTAAAGCCAAGGGAAAGATCTAGAATGCATTATAATGTCCCCTTGCTGCCCAGAGTAATAATAAGAGATGGTCTCATAATATCTGATACTTTAGGTAGTCTAAGAAAATACGAATTAGTAAAATTTACAAGAGACTTTATTCAATCAGATGATCCTGGAGCACTTAGTAAAGAATGTACTGGCTTGGATTCCCTAAGAGCAAAGTTGCCACACTAAGCTAAGTTTTTACAAGGTTTCTGGAATTATCATGGAAATACTCTGCAAACCCCGACTAAGTCCTTTGAAAAGTCGGTGGCCTGAGCTTCATGAAAAAATAGAGGCTGAACGCTACTACGTCTCCTTCTACTATATTATCATTGTGTTTTTCGGATCAGTGTGGGTCTGGGGAGCATTTTCAAGTGGCATCTCGTAGGTTGGTACCCTTGACTGTGTCCTCATAGACTCTTCTCAAATCAATAATTTTGATAAAAACACAGAAGTGTTTACCAGATTTTAAAGTGATCAAGTATCCATTGTAAAGCATGAGTGGATCGAGATTCTTAGGCATCGTGGAGCACCCAGGTGGCTCGGTCGGTTGAGCAGCTGACTCTTGATTTCAGCTCGGGTCATGATCTCGGGGTCCTGGGATGGAGCCCTGAGTTGGGCCCTGTGCTCACGGGGGAGCCTGCATGAGGACTCTCTCTCTCTCTCTCTCTCTCTCTCTCTCTCTCTCCCCCTATCTCCCTGCGCCTTCCTGTACTTGCATGCACGTGCTCTCTCTCTTCCTCTCAAATAAATACATAAATCTTAAAAAAAAAAAAGATTTTTCGGCATTGTGAATGCCTGGGAGGCTTGGCCACTACAGAAGAGATGAAATTTAGCAGGAATAAATTAAAAAATTCCCTGTTTAGATTTTAACAACAGACTCATCTACAGAAGAAGGACTCTGCGTCCGTCAAGAGAGCCTAGATTAGTAACAGATCATACCCCCCAAATCCCAGGGACTCGACAACAAGGTTTTATTTCTCATTCACCTCACACATCCACAGTGGGTCATCTGGGAGCTCTGCTTTGCATTTTTCCTCACCCTGGGATGCAGGCAGGTGGAGAAGCTGTCATCTGGACATTGCTGGTCACAGTGGCAGAGAAAACTCTAATGGGCCCCTAATGGTCCCAGTGAAGTGTCATGTGGGCAAGAAAATCACGTGGCTCCTCCTTCTAGAGGGTCAGGGCAGTACTGCCCTAATCTGGGCCCGTGGGTGTGGGGAGAAAACAGTCCTCAGGGCCACCGCAGGTCAGACCCAGCACACCCTTTTTCACTGTGGATGTGAAAAAGAGTGCAAGTGTGTTGGTTGGCAGCAAAGTTTGGCTGATAAAAAAAAAATTAGTGCAGTCTTAAGCGTGCATGGGCTGAAGTATCTGCGGTAGGCTGCAGATATCCAAGCCCTGATGTCGAGAATCTGTGGACGTCACCCCACCGCCCCCCCCCCCCACAAAAGGGGGGGGGGGGGGGGGGGGGGGGGGGGGGGGGGGGGGGGGGGGGGGAGAGGGGGGGGGGGGGGGGTGCCAAAAAAAAAAAAAAAAAAAAAAAAAAAACCCCCGCACCATAAAAAAAACAAAAAAAACAAGAGGGGGAAAAGGTTTTTTTAAAAAAAAAAAAAAAAAATGGATTTAAAAAAATAAAATGGGGGGGGGGGGGGGGGGGGTTTTTTTTTTTTTTTTTTTGTGTTTTTTTTTTTTTTTTTGGAAAGGGAATGATTTTTAGGGGATGAGGGGGGTGAGTTTTGGAGGTTTGGTGAAGTTGGTAGGAGGTTTGGTAATATTGTTAGTGTTTTTGTTGAAAGTGGAGGATAGGGGTATAAGGAATGAATAGATATTAAAAGAGAAATGAGTGAAATATGAGAAAATGTAAGAGGAAAAAGAGAAGGATATGAAAGAGATGAGAGAGATGGTTGTTTGTTTGTTTTGGGGTATTTTGGTGTGTGGGTTGGTGGTTTTTTGTGTTTTTTTTGTGTTTAATCATTAGTGATGGGTTTGAATGAGGGGTTATTTTTTGTTATAAGATTTGTGGATGTTTGAGGATTAGAATTTATAAAAAAGGAAAAATTAGGTGGTTAGGGTGGTTTTAATAAGATGGGGGGGTTGGGGAATGATATATGTTAAGTAGTAGGAGTATTATTGTTGAGTGGGGAATATTTAATTGTTTTTAGTTTTAAAGTTATATTAGGTTGGGTGGGAGGAGTATGAATGTTGGGACTAATTGATGAATTTCAATAGGATGTCAAATACGTGCGTATTGGTTGGTAGGAATAGCCGGTGTAAAATGAAAGAAACCTGATCACTGAGAGGTATTGTTGGAGGGTTGGGCTGCTGGCAACAGTGGAGCTTGTCTGACCTCAGGCCAGGCTGTGTGGTGGCCCTGGACACAGGCATGAAGATGCTAGACGACCACCGGTCTAGGGTACGTCGCCCTGACTCGGGTAGGACGTTTAGACAAGTAACTCCTCAAGTCCCTTCCACGATTTTCCCCCTCCTGTAGCTGATGCTGATGGTGACCTTGAGGAGGGACCCGTCGGGCGGTCTGCAGGTGTGGGAGGTGCCAGAGCTATGCCAAGGGCGGACACTACCACGGTCAGCCAAGGAGCTGCTCAAGGGGAGGACACATAATTCAGATTAGAGAAAGTCAGGGGCAGGAGGATGCCCAGTCAGAGAACCTCAAAGGAACAAGCAGGGGGAAGACCCAGAAAAGGGGGGTCAGGGGGGTGTGCAGAAGGCTTTGCCCATAGATGAGTCGAGGCTCAAATGGGCCCAAAGGGAAAGACAGGGATCTGGAATGAAGCCTGTGAGTATTTTCATAGATTCTAAACTCACAATGTCCACTGTGTGGCTTAAGGGTCAGGGGCCTTTTTTTTTTTAAAGATTTATTTATTCATCATAGAGAGAGAGAGAGAGAGAGAGAGAGAGAGAGGCAGAGTCACAGGCAGAGGGAGAAGCAGGCTCCACGCAGGGAGCCCGATGCGGAACTCGATCCCGGGACTCCAGGATCGCGCCCTGGGCTAAAGGCAGGTGTTAAACCGCTGCGCCACCCAGGGATCCCCAAGGGTCAGGGACCTTGAAGGGACCTCATAATCTGGCTTTCCTCTTCCCTCTGTTCTCAATCCCCGACGGTGACTCCATGTCCTCTGGTCACCCCCGGAGACCTTGTTTCTCTGGACACCACCGGCACCGTCACCACCTGGGTGCTAGTTAATAAGGCCGGGGTCACGAAGGTGGGATCAGAGAATCTCAGTTCTCAGCCAGCTCCCTGATTGATTGTTTTTACTCATTGAAGTTTGATACCCGATGCCTGAGATACTAACTCTGAAGTCCTGCCCTCATAATCTCTGCCCCCGGGTTTGATGCTCTCGGGAGCCCATCACCTGGCGTGTAGGAAATAGACAAAATATTTGTGAAGTAAATGAATAAGGTCACCCAAAGCTCTTTGCCCGTTGCCTGTGTGTTGGTGAGGACTCCTGAAATCAGACCCCTAGGTCTCCTCCCTCCTGAGGCTTACACCAAACTCCCAACCGCGCATCATCCCACAGGTACCCCAACCCTACCAACACTTTGCAGAGTGGAGCTCATCGGCTTTTCTCCGTAACTCACGTCTCCTTGCAAATATATCCTTTCATCAGGTTTCCCTAGTTATGCCACCATCTACCCTATGTTTTAAGGGGAAAAAAATGAATACTTATTTTACTTAACCCCATTCCCACGGGATATTCATCAACCCCAAATTTTATTATTGCAACATCTCCTCACTCCGTCCCTCAGCCTTTGTTCCTCACTGCAGTCACCCTAGCTCCAATCTGTGTTTTTGTTGCCAGCAAAACTGCAAGAACCTCACAATTAATCCTTTACCTGCTGGTCGCTCCCGGCTGCAGCTGTTTTAATCCTTGGCACAAGAAGTCGTATCCCAAAAGAAAATGTTGATCCCATCAGCTCCCTCTCCTTTTTGGTAGGATGACTTCCAGATTCTCTAGGATGGTGAGCAAAACTCTTCAGTCAGTTTTCAGGCTTATTCTAATTTCGTCTCCCTCCCCACCCCCCAACCACCCCCCAGCAGTCAATAGTCATAGTCATAGTCATGAACCTATGGCCCAGTTACACCGAACATCTCATGGGTCTGGACCAAGCCAGGTTTTGACACCTCCACGCCTTTGAACATGCCAGGTTCTTTGCCTTAATTGCCCACCTTCTTCTCGGCCCGACACTCTAAGACCAGTTGAAACCCCAAGTCTCTTGACTACGTTTTTAAGTGAGGGTATGCATAGTGGTCCATAGGCCTCGACTACCCCCAGCGTCTGCGCGCGTCTCTCTTATCTCACAGTCCTGCCGTCAATAGAAGTTAGCTGTGTGTTGGCTTCCTCCCCCAGGAGACTATGATCTTCTAAGAAAAGGAGCCACGTCCTTTTCATCTTTGCATTTCCAGTGCCTGACAGAGAACCTGCTGCTAAATAACTGTTTATAGAATCAATCAATATGGGAGCTGATTTCAGGGAGGCCCCCAGAGGGGCTCTGTTTTGGAGGCCGTCTCAGAGACCCCCTAGCACCAGTGACAAGCAATGCTGCCGTTGAATATGCTCACGTTGAGGCCTTGGAACTGTCCCCGTGTTCTGTTTCTCCTTCCACACTTGGGATAGATGAACATTATTAAGTGATCTTTTTTTTTAAATATTATTTCAAGATGTAACCTCTTGTAGAACTTTCTATGTCTGATTATTGCTCCAATCCACATGAGAGAGTCTTTTTAAGTCTTATTCTTAGAGAGGGTTTAACGCAGCAACAGTAGGACCAGCGACGAGTTATTGCAATGGAGGAAGCAAGTGCTTAGTCAGTACATTCAACAACTAAACATAACTACCCTCAGTATGATTAAGGCTACCAGTTTTCCACGGGGGATGCAACTGCCAAGACTCTCAAGACCCTTCCTGGAATTTGCAGTCCCTTCCTTCATGCCTGTGTCTGTGCTCGTGGGGAGGTCGTGACTGTGGACGACAGGAGTCAAAGGAAAACAGTCCTCTGCTTGGAACTGCAGAGAACCACCCCCAGTCCCGTGGGGACGTAAGAACCTGGTCTTGGGAGATATGGAATTCAAAATAGTGAATTCAATGTGTAAAAACTCTCTCTCTCTCTTTTTTTTTTTTAAAAAAAAGCTTGCTTAAATTCAATTAATTAACATATGGCGTATTATTAGTTTCAGTGATTCATCAGTCTTGCATGTGACTCCCAGGGCTCATCCCATCAGGCGTCCTCCTTGATGCCCGTCACCCAGTGACCCTGCCCCCCACCCCTCTCCCCTCCAGCGACCCTCAGTTTGTTCCCTGTGATTAAGAGTCTCTGATGGTTTGTCTCCCTCTCCCGTTTCATCCTGTTTTATTTTGCCCTCCCTTCCCCTACGCTCCTCTCTTTTGTTTCTTAAATTCCACATATGACCATATAATAATTGTCCTTCTCTGATGGATGTATTTTGCTCAGCATCATACCCCCTAGTTCCATTCACGTTGTTGCAAATGGCAAGATTTCATTTTTTTTTTGATGGCTGACTAATTAATTCAGTGCATAGACTCTCTCTCTTATCTATTTCCTCAAGGAATGGACAAAATATAATAAACACCGGGAAAAAAGTAATTGACTGGCAAGAAAGACCCAAAGAAAGAAAGAGGTACAGCTTCATGCCATTACCATGAAAGTGGGGTAGGGTGACAAGAAGGGAAACAGAAGATTCCAGCAAGGTTTTGCTCAGTCTCTAAAAATGCTCATCAAGCTTCCCCAACTCAGTGATGGGGACTGAAGGGGTAAGTCCAGGGAAAAGATGAGAAAAAAGTGGCAGCAGCCAAGGCCTCAGGTTACCAGCCCAGAGCCGACCAGTGAGCAAAGGATGCACCAGCTTTCTGGTTTTCCGGGGGTCACCCCCAACCTGGGGCTGAGCCAAGCCCTGCAGGAAGCTCCAGGAACGTTGCTCCATCCAGCACCGGGTGCGGCCGACGTTGGCACAGAATCCTGGTTGAGCGAGAACATCTCAGGCAGGAGAGCGGAGCCCAGGTGCTGGGTGATTTATGATTTTATTATTTTCGGCTTTAGTCCTCTTCCTCAACAAATGCTTTGTAATGAGCATATGCCTTTAAACGATAAAAGTAATCAAATCACAATCATTTAAGAAAAACAAAGAAGCCCATAAAAAAATAACAAAAAACAAAACCTCAATCTTGAGAAATCCCTTTCTGGCTTTTCCTTGGGTCCCTGAGGGAAGGAACCCCAGTTGGCCAGTCCACGCTCTCCCGTGGGCCCGTGGCCGCAGCTGACGAGCCGTGAGCCTGCCCGGCTGGTTGGAAAGGCTCCAGAGAAGGGCTACCCAGGTTGGGTTTTTTGAGGATGAGCGTATTTGGGAAAGGAGCCGGATTTTCCAGCGTCCCAGCGGTGTCTGCCCTTCTTTCCTCAGCCAGCTGGAGCTGGAGTGACAAATCCTCACACGGTTCCTTAGGACACCTGACCCCCCACACCCTGCCCGGGGGCCTTGGCCCCACGCACCCTCACGTCACCTTCCCGCCTGCGAGGCCTGAATACTGCAGGCTCAGGTCCTTGGGTGCGGGGCTCCAGCGACAGGAGCCCGTCCACAGGAGACCGCGCGCATGGGACCGTGTCACACGGGATGATGCGGGCATCACATCCTCGCTGGCAGGGTTTATATGCTTTGCATTTCTCTCCCCCACCCCTCCAATTTGCAAAATGGGTATGTGTATAGGTCCCGAGAAAAGACTATTATGATTTGCAACAGAAGAAGAAATCCTTCAGGGGATTTTTAAATACTTATCCCCCCCTCCCCCCGCTGCCCCCACGCACAAGGACACAGTAATTGAATTAATTCCTCCGTAGAAGGGATTGCTTAAGCAAGGACAACTGGCTGGGAAGGAAACACAGAACAAATAAAAGGAAATAACTCCTTGGGCGCAGCTTGTGGTCGCCAAAGGAATTTGCTGTCACAGAAGGTCAGAGGGTCGAATGCAGTCGTTGGGTGACCTGAGAGGCGAGCCAAAGGAGGCGGCTTGGGGGGTGCAGGGGACCCCAGTTCTCAGCTGGCACCGGGGATGCCACGGGACCCAGAGGAGTTTCAGCCGCAGCTGGTGACAGGAGCGTCCCCCTGGCCTTGACTCGGATCTTCGGCCCAAGGCCTAGCTGAGAAGTGGCTCAGGAAGACTGAGGCTACGTTGGTTTTCACGTGCTGGGGACCCTGGGCCTGCTGCAGTGCTCCCATCCTCCCGAATGGGCTCGGGCCTCTGCTGACCTCAGGGCAGCGGGCCGCGCTGGCATCAGGGCCGGGCAGGAGGGAAGGGCTCACCGTCCTCCGGGCCAACAGCCCCCTAAGAAAATAATTCTAGGACAACCGATGAGCGCCGTGACACCTGCGGGGTGAGAGCACCCGGGACCCTGGATGTAATGCCCGTGGTTCGGGGGGCTCAGGATGTGTTTCCCCAAGCTTCCCTAAACTAAGATTCATCCTTACAAACCTGTCAGAAAGGGGTGCCGAGCCGGCTCAGCCGGGAGACGATGCAACCCTCCATCTCAGGGTCTTGGGGTGAAGGCCCACGTGGGGTGTGGAGCCTACTCTAAAAAAATAAAATAAAATAAAAAATTAAAAAAAAAAAGTTTGCAGGAAAGACAGAGTCTTTGATTCCAACCCAGGCCTACGGAATGAGAAGGTCCAGGGCAGAGCCGGGAATCTGCGCACAGAGGGCCCCCAACTTAGGATGGTTTGATTTCACAATTTTCCGACTTTACGATGGTGTGGAATTCATACGCGACCGGTAGAAACTATCCTTCGGACTTTGAATTGGGATCTTTCCCCAAGTCGTCTCTGGAGAGGCTGGCCAGCGGGGAGGCTCCCTGCCAGCCCGGCCACCACAGGGGGCGGCGACTGTTACGGTGACAGGCCCCGAACGCAGGCAGCCCTTCCGTGCATCCCCCCAGGACAGGGGCTGATCCGTCCCAGGGGATAGTCCGATGGTTCTGCTCAACTGCAGGCTCGTGGAAATAGTCTCTAGCAGCACATTTATGATGATCAGTAGGTTCGGCGTATTAAATGCATTTTCAATTTAGGATATTTTCGACTTGCTACGGTTTATCGAGCTGTAACCCCATCGTAAGAGCAGGAAGGTCTGGCCTCAGCAAGGACCCTGGGAGATGTCACCCCAGAGCCTTTCTGGAAGCCTGGCTCGGCGGGGGCGGGGGGGAGCTTGTCAGGTGAAGTGGGAAGCAGGTTCCCCCAGGATAAAGAGGTCCCCCTCGGATGTCTGTGCGCACGAGTTGTCCAGGGCTGCGTTCATCTTCTTTTTTTTTCTTTTTAAGATTTTGTTTATTTATCCATGAGAGACACAGAGAGGCAGAGACCCAGGCAGAGGGAGAAGCAGGCTCCATGCAGGGAGCCCGATGTGAGACTCGATCCCGGGACCCCGGGGTCACGTCCTGGGTCGAAGGCGGCGCTAAACCGCTGAGCCCCCCGGGCCGGCCCAGGGCTGCGGTCAACGGCAGACCTGCTGCGGCGGCGCTGGCGGGCCTGAGATTATGTTGCTAAGCAGGCCTCGTTATGCCAAAGCGGGTGGCCTGCTGACCTCTCCGGGTCCTCGTAATCAAGTACCAACAATCTGGACACGAGGTCCTTGGTGGTCCCAGCTCTCGGCCTCTCCAGCTAATCCCCCGCCCTGCCCACCCCGTATTCCGTTCTGACGAACTCCCCTGTGTTTGTCTACACCCACTGGCCCCTACCTTCCCTTCTACTCACCCTCTGCCTCTCCGTGCGACCAACCTCTGGTTCCAGATTTGGGTTCTTAGGCACTCTTTGGCCCCCCACTTAACCTGCATTTCTTTTGAGAAACATCTCTCGATGCCCCAAAACCTGGGCTAGGGACCCACGCTGAGTTTCTGGCTGCACCTTTTACTCTCGCCCCACGGCGAATTGGTGATTGCGTGTTTGCCCGTCGCACTGACCCGGAGCCGTGCGATCTGGGTCTCTGTTGCCAGGACACGCAGCCAGACTGCAAGGAAGCCCTTCAACAATAGAGGTTCAGGAGGTGAATTAAATCGAAGGTCCACACCAAACAGATGGGAAAGGATTTGCAAAGCTCTGAGACTTGAATGTTGTGCAAGATGTTTTCGGGGCCCAAGGAAGAGTTCGGTGTGAGCGATGCTCATAAACCACAGGGAGCAGCACGTGCACAGACAGCAGGGCATGAGCACCACTCGAGGCCTCCGGGCGGCTCTGGAGGCAGAAGCGACTGTCTGAGCACCGGGATCTTGGGCTTAACTTTCCTTCAGTCATGAAACCTTTGAGAGGCTAATGAGAGCTATAGATCCTACCCCCGAAAAAAATCCCCCTGCAAATGAAAACACTAGGAACATTTTGAAACAATTTTGATGAGTGTGGAGGCCTAAAGCCTAAGGACCCCAGGGTCAGAACTTTGCCTTAAAGGAGACCCTGTAGGGAGAGTAACGTTGGCAGAAGAGGAGCTGGGAGTGAGGTTGGATGAGGGAGCAGTGGGGGAGGGGGGGCTGTTTTTTAAATAAAGATAAGGGAACACACCATTCTTTTAGGTCTTGTCTGTGGCAGCCTGGGTGCTACAAGGACAGTTGAATAATTGCAACAGAGATTGTACAGCCTGGAAAACTCAAAGTGGTCCTAACCGGCGTTTTACAGAAAGTACTTGCTGATCAGGGGGGTGGCTCTGCGTATGTTCTGGTTCGGTGGGTTTTCTACGCGTACAGTCTGCAGTTGGTGTCCTTTTATTTAAAAAAAAAAAAAAAAGAATTCTAGGGACGCCCGGGTGGCTCAGCAGTTGAGCATCTGCCTTCAGCCCAGGGCGTGACCCCGGGGTCCCGGGATCGAGTCCCCCATCGGGCTCCCTGCATGGAGCCCGCTTCTCCCTCTACCTGGGTCTCTGCCTCTCTCTCTCTGCATCTCTCATGAATAAATAAATAAAATCTTTTTTTAAAAAAAGAATTTTATGCACTTTAAATTGCCTTTCCTTTTCCAGGTTAAAGAAATAAATTAAAAACAACAACAACAAAACCCAGGAACGCCTAGTGCCAAATAGAGGCCTGGTCATTAAAATTTTTTTGAATCAGAAATTTAAAATTATGTAAATATCTTCAGTGGATGACTTCCAGTTGGATCCAGCCTCTCCCCACGTGCTCCATAAGGAGGTGGGTGGCAGCATGGGGATGTGCAGCAGTGAGCCGCCTCTACCAAAGTGCCCAGGTTATTTAGCCACTGGGCACCTCTGTTTCCCTTTTGTAGCAAAAAGGAGCAGATGCCCATTTTGCGCAGAGTTGCCATGAAGAGTAAGCGACAGCGCGCAGGCCGGGGGATAGTTCCCACGAGCGGTTCCCGTCGTGTAGCCCACGACGCTGGTGTGGAAAGCGGTCAGCGGGCGCTGGTGTCCGGTAGAGTCTGTTCCCAGCCCAGGTTACTCTGTCGACATCTGGGTGAAAACGGCTCCAGTAACTGCCCACTTCGGCCCTGCGGTGGGGGAGAAACCGCCACAGCCCAGGGGGTGGACTGTACTCAGTTCTGACTGAAAGCCCGTCCACTGGTTGGATCAATGAAGGATGGGCGTTGAGAGCCTTTTATGAGCATCAGAAGAGGGAAATGCCCTTTAGTGACTTAAACAAGAATCCCATCGTCCTACCTTTATAAACGCAAGGCCTGTAATGGGGGGATGGTGGGAACATGAGCAACTCTGAGCAAGATTGTATTGGGGTGAGAAACAAATCAGGCAAAGGATCGTGAACTTCCAAGTCTTCCATTAAAAGGAGAAAAGACTTCCTTAAAGAGGTGAGGCAGGGAGGCTTGGCCCACGAGGAAGCGGCCCATTGCCACTTCCCAGCACCCTGCCGGGCCTCCCCCTGCACCCTGGTGGGTCCTACCCGGTTTTGTTCCCAGCAGACATGTTTGAAGAACCCCTCGTAACAGTGCTTACTGCGTAGACGGGGCTACGATGACCTCCTCAGTCCTTCCCAGGGACCTTTTGTTTTCTGCCTCCTGGTAATCTCTCCCTTGGCTGTTGAAACAATTTATGCGTGTGCTCACTTTTCCTCCTTTTTGGTTCTCATAGATTCTTTATCCAAGGTTCCCGAGCATGGAAACACACTGACTCTTTTTAGACAATTTTTTGTTTGTTTGTTTGTTTGAAACTTTTTTTGGGGGGGAGGGGCACTTCATATTGATTTCTCTCTTTTTTCTTTTTTTTTTTCTCTTGTGGTAAGAGCAGACACCACGAGCTCTACCCTCCCCGTAAATGGCAAGTGTTCCGTACAGTCCTGAGAACCAAGCGGACTACGTAGTCTCTTCATCCCGTGTAACCGACACTTCCGTGAACAGCAACCCCCTCCCTATTCCCTCTCCTTGCTGGAGGGCCTTTTGAGTTTAAGACACCGATAGACTGAGAAGACCCATGGGATGATTTTAGGACAGGGGTTAGAGGAGAGAGAGAAAATGTAAGAGGAGAACTGATCTACTTTCTAAAAGACACACCCCCTCCCTGTCACGAATACATTGCATCTAACTGGGGGAAATGAGAAGCTTTCGAACTTAAGAGTCACAAGAAAATATAGAGGCTACCAGAATCACAGCGACAAGAAAGGTCCTGAATCCCAAAATACAAACCGAGATGGAAACGACTGAAGAATGAAAAAGGTTCCATGGGAACCCAAGGGATGGAGCTTCAGTCTGGAAGTCAGCTGTCTCTGGGACTCCCGTTGCCCGCCACCCTGGTGTTCTTGGGAACCTTCTGGATCATTCTTCTCCATCACAAAAAAGGTGTGGACCAGCCCGGCTTCCTCCCTAATTAAAGAGAAAAGAGGGGTCACATCCAGCACCTGCCCAACACGGTGCATGGGCTGGAGCTACCTGTCTCCTCTGCCTTTCCCACTAGAAAGAAAAGAGAAGAGGAAGGTAAAATGTTGTCCTTCTGTAAACAAGTTGATTTCTTTCTTCACCTTCGAAAAGAAGATTTGTGAGGCTTGATGAGTACATCTCTGTAAAGTACTTTGATACTTTGAGAAGAAAAGAATGATCCATGAATGGACTTAATCTAGCCTGAATGGTCTGAAATCAAGCCATGGTAGTTTGGGATTAAAATCTTTCGTTTCTCTGTGAAGACCTGCTTTTTACTTTATTTATGTATTTATTTATGTATTTATGTATTTATGTATTTATTTATTTATTTATTTATTTATGATTTTATTTATTTATTGGACAGAAAGAGAGAGAGGGAGAGAGCACAAGCAAGGGGAGCGGCAGGCAGAGGCAGAGGGAGAAGCAAACTCCCCGCTGAGCAGGGAGCCTGATGTGGGGCTCGATCCCAGGACCCTGAGATCATGACTGAGCCCAAGGCAGACGCTTCACCAGCCACCCGGGAGCCCAGAACACCTGGTTTTTAGAAAGTTTGAGTGAACCACCACCTGCACAGTAAGGTTCACTCTGGAAAATATTTAAATTTCTCTTAAGTTTTACTTTAAACTAAACTCTTCAGAGAACAGATGCAGGAACGAGTCCAGCTCAGGGCACAAACACAATGGATAAGCGTGTGTTCCTTCCATGACATTTTGTTCTTTGGGAATTATTGTCATCATACGAAAACCCTGACGTGGTTTGAGTTAGATTAAGAGATATTAAGAAAAAAAAGAAAAAGGAGCAGCAATCACTTTCATGTTCCGCCTGGAAGGACAACATCTGAGGGGTTGTATGAGGCCCACGGTCCAACATGTCTTGGATACGACAGAGGAGTGAACTGTAGTACAAACAAACAAGCAAAAAAAAAAAAAAAAGGGGGGGGGGGAGGAGGGATAATGCCATATGATTACCTAATTTTTATTTTCATCTTGTCCCCCCAGATTTTACTTTCATGGATTTTCATAAAAGGGCCTCAGGCTATTTATTGTCTCCTTTGTTTTTTGTTTTTTTTTTTTCATCAAAACCCAAGACGAAAGGGAGATACATGATCTCTCTTTCCTTCCTTCTTCCTTTTTCCATCTCTGCCCTTAATCTCAACCTCCCTGCATCCTCCACGAGCCTCATTTTAAATGTGGATGAACCACAAACACTCTGTGGGAGGGAGACCCAAGCCCTCCGGAAGGAATTTTGCCCGTCAGCGTCTGCGTAGACCGGTGTTCTGCTGAGGTTTATGGTGACGTGGGGTGCGCTGCGGAACCCACAGGCAGGCGGGCAGGAGTGACCCTTGGGCCCTGACACCGTGACCTCGTCCCCGTGGGGAGTCGCCCAGGACAGAGGACAGTGATGAGGCAATGGGATTGGACAGAGTGACACAAGGAAAGGGAAGGGGAAGAGATGCTCTTGCTTGGAGCCGCAGGCCGTCCCTAGCTGTCACTAGCCGTCACTAGCGGCCTTAGCCGCCCCTGCTGCTTCTCACTGGATATCATGATATCCGCTCTGAGCGTTGCTCGCGTGTCGTCCGTGTAGTCGCGGCCTCCTGGGAGTGTGAAGTGATTTTGCTCTCAGCTGTGGCATCACACAGACGTCCCCCCGCTTTGGTCTGATGACAGTGCACAGTCTCTCCAGCGCAGGTTACGTACAGAAGCCCCTTTCTCCTCCATGTGGTAGATGAACACTGATTTTTTTTTTCTGATTTATGACTGAGCTTTTCCTGGAGAGCTGGTCACTTTTGTTTGGCATGTGTCTATTTTTTTTCTGCTGCCAATCTTTTAGGGACTTTTTATATGTCCTTGCTCATTTCCTGCAGCTGCCCATGATGTGTCAACTATCTCAACAAGCCAGGGCCGTCTTCCCCTCAGTCAAGGAGAAAAGGAAGGAAGGGAAGGAAGGGGTCGGGTCTTCCTCCAACAGAATTCCATGTCTCTTTCATTTTTCCTTCTCCCTCTTCAGCGTGGATCTTCAGGAACAGACCCGGGTTATCTAAATGAATCTCAGTTTCATTCATTCGTAAATTTCTTCATGGAGCCCCTGGTGGTTGTGTCACGATGACCAAGATCGATTCTGAAAGTCGGAGTGCATTCTAGAAGGCAGGCCCCTTGTGAAATAAAAATTGGAAGATGTCGGGAAGGGATGGATTGGCGTGGACCAGGAGGAAGAAAGAAAGATAGAAAGCAGAGACAGGAGAGGAAGGAAGGAACAGGGAAGGAGAATAAAACGGGAAAGAAAAGGACGCGTTTCTAAAAAACAAGAACAAAAGAAAGATTAATTCGGAACCGAGGGTGTGCGGATGAGTCTATCCGGTCCCTGGAGACCAAGCCCGTCGCTTATTGTTAGTCTCTATCCCCCAAGAATTCTCAAGTAAGAGCAAAAATAAGATTTAAAACTTTGCAAACGCATGTTTGTCTTTGGCTTTACTTGTTTCCTGAAATAAATGCGGAGAAAGGTTCCTAACGTGGGTAACAGATTTTACTTCTCTATTGAGGAACTTCAGGCATGTGGGAGCTCTTAACATCTAGACGGTCTGCAGTCTGTACTTTGTTGCTTATAGATCCCTTTTCTTTTTTTTTAAGTTTTTAAGATTTTATTTATTTATTCGTGAGACACAGAGAGAGATGCAGAGCCACAGGCTGAGGGAGAAGCAGGCTCCATGCAGGGACCCCGAGTGGGACTCGATCCTGGGACCCCGGGGTCACGCCCTGGGCCGAAGGCAGATGCTGCACCACTGAGCCCCCTGGGCTGCCCTATAAATCCCATCTCTACCTCGCGGCCCAGACGGGGGGCTTCATGAACGCCCAGGGCGCTGGGGACAATCCCTGGGCCACGTCCCATCCTCTCGCCCAGAAGCCAGAACATTCTGTGTCAGTCAGTGGGAGGGAGATGGGACACCTCGTGTCCTCCTCCCACAGCCCTCGCTGTTCTGCTCTCCAACAAGCCCTGGTGACAATCAGGTACCGAAGGTCGTCTCTGAACCCCAGGGGCTCCTTGCTGGCCGAGGTCCGCGGCTCACGGCCTCAGCGACACACACAGCAGTTGGGGCAGGAGAGCGACAGGGACATTCCTCCGTCAAAGGCCGCAGGTGCGGGCGTGTGGAAGGCAAATGTGCCTGCGTCCTTGACGTGCTGCAGGAAGTCGGGGAGAGGAAGTTTGCCCGCGGGGTGTTGGGATATTTTTGGCAGCGATGTCCTCACTACCTGCACAGTGTGTTTGTGTCTATTATGATGTTTACTGCGCCTTGACAAAGAATAGGTACTAAATTGGGATCTGATGAACTTCTCAGCTGGAGAGAGGACTGGCTCTAACAGAGAAACAACATTTGGGATTTGAGATGTTGTGTTTTCTTTGAGTTTGCGTTCAGATGTTAGGATAAGGAAGGGAAAAACACTTCCAGAAGGCAGAACCCAGTTTAGCTTTGTCCAGCGCGGGGAAGAAAAATGGAAATGTTTGACGTGAGCTTTGCGGTTGTTTTGTCTGAAAAGATTAAGGGCTCGAGGCTCTGTTCGCCTCACCACCACATCCTCTTACACTTTTAGTTTGGCTGGTGAGTTTTTTTTTTTTTTTCTTCAAGAATCTGTTTGATTTCAGCAAGGGTTTGGTGCCTCTGGATGGTAGATTTACTATAAAGCTGGAAATCTGGATTTTGATCACCTTTCAAGACCAGTGGTGTTTTGGGGGTTGTCACTGGAAAGGAGTTGAAAGCTCTGTAAAACCTCTACTTCCCTCTTGTACTCAAGGGATGGAGTCACACCACTCGTGTGCTTGTCTCTAGACTTGTCAGGAGCCCATAGCAACACAATTTAAGATAATTTAGGCCGGGGCTGGAAGGAGAAGATGAATGCTTTCCTCAGAGGAAAGTGATGGGGGACAGGGGTCTAGAATGAGGGGCCTCTGGGCAAAACCCCCCTCGCCAGAGGATAATTAGTGTGTGGAATGGTGAGCAGAGATTTTTCTTGTAGAAAGTCCCTTGTAATTACCCACTAGGAATGTTCTCAGGACATCTTTTCCCCTTTATTAAAGGGTTGTGAGACCACTGAATGATCAATGTTCCGCCTTTTATCTTAAGGAGAAGTCCCTTTTTCTCCTTACTTTGCCTATCAAGAGGGTAGGAGTTCATTAGTTAATCCACTTTTAAAATCTCTCTACATCACACCCACCCACACCGTGTATAAATTGCATTTACTGTTTTAGATGTACGTATATATACGTATGAGAACAGGAAATGACTCTTGCTTGTGGAATCAGCTCGTCAGGCCCAAGTCACGTGTGTTACTCGTCGTGTGGGCGCCTACCTGCCCGCTGGAGCTTCCCTACAGCGGAGGTGAGCCCTGGGCTCATCCTGCTGCACTTCCCGTTGTGCCCACTTGGCTTTGACAGCAGAACAATGGCCTTTCTCTGCCTCACCCTTTGCCTTCTGGTGCTGAAAAGTTGCTTTTCTGGTTGCTCATTCTTGACTTATTTACTCCTCCCTGATTATTTCCTTCAGAGGGTCGCCATTTTGCCTGTTTTCTGATGTGTCAGCTCAGAGAAGTCTGAGAAAGGGAAAAGTTATTTAAGAACTGGGTAAATAAGGGGATAAAAGCTTTTTATGGGAAATCAATCAACTGCCTCAAACTTAGGACATTCTTAATTATCCATGCTTAACAGTGTCCATGAAGAGAGATGACTTTGAAATACATATAATTAAAAACCTTCAGTAAACCGACGGTGCGACTTGTTCCTCTAGCACACTTGTATTTTTAAGGAGCGTCTCTTTTCCTTTCTCTGTCCAATATTTGATTCTATTAAGAACCACAAAAATGTACCTGAGGCAGTCTGCAGAACAAGTGGACTGAAATAGAGAATTAGAGCAATGGTCATCTACAGTGTAATAACGAAATGCTCCAAATTTGAAAATTAAGTATAAAAAAGGAGAGGCCTTCCTTGCTTTAGTAACCCGCTGCCCTTATAATGATTACCATATTTATAGAAACCGTTGAAAAAACAAAGGACACATTTATAGAGACAAGTAGAATGGTGGTTGCTAGAAATTGGGTGGGGAGATGGGGAATTGGTGTTTAATGGGTACAGAGTTGCAGTTTGGGAAGATGATAAAAATTTGAAGGTGGTTGCTGGTGATGGTTGTACCATTTCTGAAGTTACTTAATGCCACTGACCCATACAGTTGAAAATGGGAAAGGGGCACGTGGGTGGCTCCGTGTGTTGAGCATCTGACTCTTGATCTCAGCTCTGGTCTTGACCTCAGGGTTGTGAGCTCAAGTCTTATGTTGGGTTCCACTCTGGGTGTGGAACTCACTTAAAAAATAAATAAATAAATAAATAAATAAATAAATAAATAAATAAATAAATAAAAATTTTAATGTCTAAAATGGGACATTTTATATATGTATATTTTACCACAACAAATAAATAGAAAGGAAGAAAAAGAAGAGAAAAAGAATAAAGCCAGCACCTTCTACAAGCTATCAGTTGAATTAACTCAAACATTTATTATTATTGAGACTTAGTAGAAAATAGGTGATAGCCCTCTTTGAAATTACTGTTGGGGCATATCTCTACAAAAAGAAATCGCAGAGCTTAGTATTTATAGGATACACCATTGGGAGTAAAACACATGTGAAAAATATCATGATGGAAAGCCTTTATTTAAAGTGTGGTTGAAGGCCGCTGACTCATTGGATAACTGGAGTATTTGTGGCTTGAGTAATGGCCGAGCCAAGAATCTTGGAGTCAGTTAGACTCTTTTTCCTTTGGAAAAAAAAAAAAAAAAAAAGGAAGGGTCAAGTAAATTCTATCCCACTCTATCTTGGATATTTTGTTCAACAATGATTTTGACCAACCCCAAATTCCTCAAATGAGGGAGGAATGTTCAGTGTTTTTGTAACCTTGATTAGCTGTGATATTACTCCATACAAGGAGGCGTACGCACATGGGGGCAAGAGGCAGAAAGGAAAGAGCTAAATCAAGAAACTGTTTTTGTTCTCACATGATGGATGGCTTATGAATGGGGTCAACGCCACTGCTGGTCTCATCCTGAAAAAAGACACTCTTTAACCAGCAGGGCAAAACAGCTAGACTCACGTGTGAAGCAACTCTGTTGACTCAACTAAACATCTGCGGAAAGTCTTACATTATTCTGCTATGGCATATTGATTATTTATTTTCCTAAAGTTGTGCTGATTCCTGCATGTTTTCTGGCTGGGCTAAAGTGATAATTTATCAGTTAGGTTCTGGGAACTGCCAACGGCCCAGAGTTGCTATTTTCCGTGATGTCCCTGGGACTCGGTTAGCAGGGATCAGGTCATCCTAGGGATGCTGTTGAGCATGGTCAAGCAAGGATGCTCCAGAGCCGGATGTCCTGGGCCGTGAAACCCCATCCGCCCCTTATAAGATATGACCTTGGAAGCTTGCCCACATCTCTGTGCCTTTCTAGATGGTTTCCTGTCTATAAAATGAGGATGGTTGTGGTAGGTCTTGCATCATTGATTTGTATGAAAATATGATCTTAAAAATGTGTGAGCTATTTGAAGCAGAACCTGGTGCATAGAACTGAGCTGTGGAAGTTACTATTATTACTATTCTTTGTTCTCTTTGGAGGAAGACATGGCTAAAACAGTGAGGGTGCAAGCTGGTGAGGTAGTCCTGTGGCCTGTGAGTCAGAGCTCGTTAGGCATTTGCACGGAAGAGTTCAAACTCCTGGGCTCTACCAAATCAGCACTTTGTACGATTTAAATATATTAGAATTACACTTCTCAATTGCATCTTACTAAAGCTGCAAACAAAAAAAAGGGGGGGGGGAACCCTTCATGGCTGCTGTACACATGGATAACGGAGAATAAAACTGGACTTAATGAATCATTTCTACGTTCACTGAGTGGTTTGCCACATGCCAGGCAGTGGGGATACCAAGTCAGTGATGGCATGATTTATTAGGGTGCTTCGACTGATGGTGGAGACGCACAAAGAGATTATTATGCAATACGTAGGTGTAAAGATAGAGACATGTGCACGCTATCATGACGTATGAAAAAGGGGGATCCTCAGGGGTTAGTTAGGCAGAGGGTAGAGAGAAATAAAGAAAATTCCTATAGAGAGCAATCCTAGAAAATACTGACTTTGTCAAACAAAAGTTTATTTTTTTTAAAGATTTATTTATTTATTTATTTATGAGAGAGAGAGAGAGAGAGAGAGAGAGAGAGAGAGAAAGGCAGAGACACAGGAGGAGGGAGAAGCAGGCTCCATGCCGGGAGCCCGACGTGGGACTCGATCCGGGGACTCCAGGATTGCGCCCTGGGCCAAAGGCAGGCGCTAAACCGCTGAGCCACCCAGGGATCCCCAAAAGTTTATTTTGACTTTTAAAAAACGTGTAAATGTTTTAGTCTGTGTCTCAAAAAAGTAAGTTCTCTGTCTCTCTCTCTCTCCCCTATAAAAAATATGATTAGGGACTCTAAAAGAAATGACAAAGTTTGCTTAATTGTAATAAAAAATCTGGTGAATTACAAATAGTTTCATATATGTCATATTATTTTTAGTTGCTTTTTTTTTTGCATCAGGATGTAAATGAGAACATACCTTGTAATGAGCAGAGTCCCTTAACTGTCCCTTAATCTGTACTATGTTCTCTCTCCATCATTCTCTATTTTTATTCCTTGTAATCTATTTGAGGAAGAAACCGGATCGTTTATGTCATAGAGTTTTCCATAGACGGATTTTGCTGATTGTGTCGCCATGGTGCCATATAATGATCCCCTCTATGCCTTATATCCCCTATAAATATCTAGTTAAATCTAAAGTGTTGTTCAGATTCAGTCTCAGGTTTTTTGGAGGAGATAGACCAACACTACTTCACGGTGTGGTGCCTTTCTATTCAGAGGCACTTACTGCCTGTCTTTTTGGGATGTTGGCGGCGGTTTACACTCCGTGGGTAGATCTGTTCATTCGTGGGGGTTATAAAGTGAACCTATTCTAATTCTATCATTTCTTCTTTAGCTGGAACTCTCTAAAGAGAAATTTGCCCTCACTTATTTGCTTAGTCAGTGGTATAGTTGGTCCAGCAAAGACAAGGTGAGCACCCGATGAAAATCTGTATTGACAATAGCCTGTGCCACCAAGGAATTCACAACCTTTCAAGGCGATAAAATTCTATTTAGCATACACATTACCAAAGCAAGAAGGCCAACCAATGGGTTTTTATAGATACTTGGCACAGGAAGAAGCATTTTCTTCTTGTAGCATAGCTTTAGCAACACTCAGACTTACCCCCAAGCTCAAGCTTTTAGTAAAAATAGGTTTTGTGTGTGTGTGTGTGTGTGTGTTTTACAGCAATTACAAAAAGATAATCTTGCTAAACTGAAATCCTAGACTACATCTGATATCATTTTAGTTTTCAGTGACCTACTTACTGCATGGCATGATTTACAGTTGAGGTTTATTGTGCTAGCGAAATAATGCTTTGGTCCTTCACTTTAAAAGAAAAAAAAAATCCTCTCAGTTTTATTCTCTAGTATGGAGTAAAACCTTTCACAGTCCAAATTGGCTCTAGGTTAAATTATTAGGACAACGGTGTACCTCTGGCCTAAAATGGATGTGCACCTTAGCATTGATGTATACAGTTCCTGTCCGTCTAGTCCCAAGTGAAAACAGCTTCTGCATTTGGTGGGTGCCACAAAACAACAAGAACAGCAGAAACCTAAGTAACCTCTGAGCTCCTGGGTGGACTCCTGGGGGACCTCAAGTCCCCAGTTCAAGTGACTTCAAGTCTCTGACTTCCTCCAATGGAAGACAAGTCGACCCAGATCCTGACCGGCTTTCCTCTTGCCCTCCCCCTCCAGATCACTTAAATCCTTTGTCTCCAACTACATTAGATCTATTCAGTGTTTCCCTTTTTAATGCCTCCACAATTTCTTAATTTCTACAAAGAGTGGATTGATTCCCACTCCCGGAATATGCCAGCAGGAAGTGGCGGGGTGTGCATATTGGATGGGCCCCAGTTTAAGGAACAAGCCAACAAGGGGAATATTGTCTTCCTTTCCTTTCTTTCTTTCTTTTCTTCTTTCTTTCTTTCTTTCTTTCTTTCTTTCTTTCTTTCTTTCTTTCTTTCTTTCTTTCTTTCTTTCTTTCTTTCTTTCTTCTTTCTTTCTTTCTTTTTTTTCCTTTCTTTCTTTTCTTTCTTTCTTTCTTTCTTTCTTTCTTTCTTTCTTTCTTTCTTTCTTTCTTTCTTTCTTTCTTTCTTTCTTTCTTTCTTTCTTTCTTTCTAGCATTTTTCTTTCTTATCCAGATTAGTGCGATCTCGGCACAATACAACTATATACTACTTTTAACGGCAAACTTAAATGTCACCTGGGTTGCGTCGGTGCTTTTCTATGAATGTAATGCGATAATCCCAACGGAGCCACCACAGTCACTTACTACTCGTAGCCTGATAAAAATGCTTTGTTGGGGCTATTATGATGTCTTTTATTTTTAATCCAGTTGAAAATGGAAGCATTAAAGAGCTTAGAAATATTAATGAGAAAATTCCTTGCTTTACATAGCAGAGTACCGCCCCTCACAATGAACTAGAATTAAATGTATTTTGCTCCAGTTTAGCCTAAACAGAAGCATCTTCACTGAGGCTTTCAAGCTAGGCTTTTAAGAAAGAATCGCATGACGCAAACATATACAAGATGGAAATGCCCTGGCAGATAAAATTAACATTCTCTATTGCACCTGTAGTGCAAGCAGTTATAAAAAGAGCTGCTAAATAATGTACACTCTGTGATGGTTTAAAATGCAGCTGTGCTCTTTTCTATTTTAAAAATCCGGAGGGTTAAAGCCTAATCTAATCCTTTCTTTGTCAAAGTTTCTTTCAAGCGATCAGACCCTTGGAAATGTTTTCATTGAGGACGGATGGGTTGTCTTGAATCTAACCTACATTATCAACAGGCTGCCCATATGCCTCTGAGGGCCTTCTAGTGTTTGCTTATTAACAGAACTTGCTATCTTACTCTCGTGCTAACTAAATAAACCTGTGCCGAAGCTCAAATGGGTGTTTAAAGCAGGTGGGTCTCTTTTTTTCTAAAGGACATGACTTGCTATCATATGTTGCCTCTGGGCACAGTCATGTCAGGCTGACTCATGACATGGCCCAGCAATTATGAGAGGGACTCACTCACCCGGCAGATGAGTTCCCCCCTGAGAAAGGTCTCCCTCTCCTGGGGTCATCCTGTGGACTCGTGATAGAATCCCACTTACAGCTTGGGTCAGGGTTCAAGCCTGATGGCACCTACCAGGCAGCAAGAGGGTAGGAAAAGGTTTATTGCTCACACAGTGAGGCTTTCTGCGGAGTGCGGGGTAGGCTCCCAGGCAGGGACTCCCGTTTCATCTCGTACACTTCCTGCACCAGTCCTAGCTCTGGCCTATCCTCTAAGGGCCCTGATTTCTTTGATTAGAGAATGCTACTATAAAACAGATCTAGGTGTGAGGTGTGCTTGTTGCTACCACGCTGGGTTGTCAGTGTTTCTAGGTGGCCCTCGTAGCCAATAGAGCAAGGAAGTATGTGTGTAGGTATGGACCCTGTATATACACCTATAAATATCTGTACATTGCTGGATGTATCCATTTTTTATATTAAGCTAAACATTAGTTAATATTGATGTCTCCAGCCCGAATCAGTACCACCTGGATTATTCTAGTCTCCTTCCCCTGCTTGCCTATAACATCCCTCTTCACCAGAGAAACTGGGCTCCCACTGCCATTCATTTATTTAATTGTTCAGTTCTAGTTATATATATGTATTGTTTCCAGAACCATTAATCTGATTGGGAGAATATTTTATTTTATTTTATTTTATTTTATTTTATTTTATTTTATTTTTTATTTTTTTAAATTTTTTAAAAAATTTTATTTATTTATGATAGTCAGAGAGAGAGAGAGAGGCAGAGACACAGGCAGAGGGAGAAGCAGGCTCCATGCACCGGGAGCCCGATGTGGGGTTCGATCCCGGGTCTCCAGGATCGCGCCCTGGACCAAAGGCAGGCTCCAAACCGCTGCGCCACCCAGGGATCCCTGGGGAATATTTTAAAACTTTATCTTCTAACTTATTTCCTAAGTTATTTTTCCTTAACTATCTTTTTTTTTTAAAAAAAAAATTTCCAGGATCTCTCTTTTAAAAAAGTGGATTGATAGGTTCTCTTCTCTTCCTAAGGATATTAATTACAGTTTCCACATTTCATTCTGTCTCCATTCTGTCTTCAGGATTGTCTCTGTTTCTTCTTTAGCTTTTTTGTTGTTGTTGGTGGTGGTGGTTGGTATTAGCCTTGGCCTTTTGTCTTGGAGGCCTGGGAGATTATACTGATTACTACTTTTACACAATAAAAAGCTAGCTAGCTAGCCAGCCAGCCACAGAATGAGGTACTAAACACGCTGGCTGGCAGCTGCGTATCCTGCAGTAGGACTTGTGGGCTGGTGAGCATCTGCAAATTGGAGAGCCAGCATTTTCACCGTGGGCCCTCTGGAGAAGAGCAGTCCCTTCATAGTACATTTTACATAATGAACCGGTAAACACACATACGTACCAACCTCTCTACCCAGGTGTTACAAGACAATATTTATATTTAATAAATGCAAAATGCTCTGATGTTTTACATTTTGAAAAGGTCATGACCTACTAAATTGGTTCTACAACTCAGTAATGATTCAAGGTCAAAACTTGAAAAAAGCCCTAAAAGCTTCTGTGAATTAGTCTCTACCTGTCTCTTCATTTCGATTTTTTTTTCTTTTTTACCCATTCCCTATCAAACACTTTTGTCATGTCCAAACCCCTTAACATTCCTGGAAGTGCTGAGGTCTCTCTTCCCTCCGTATTTTGCACACGCTACTCCATTGCCTGATAGGTCTTCCTCCTTTTTCTGCCTACTAACTTTTTCATGTCCCATAGATTCGGCACAGTCATTACTTTACTTTGGGAAACTTTCTTGATCTGGTCTTCGTTCCCATTCCCCACTCGTCCCCATGCAGAGGGAGTTTTATCTCTTCTCTTTTCCTTTGTTTCCATAGCAATTAGTACCTGTGTCATTATCATATCTAACACACACACATTTTTTTTTTGGATTTTATTTATTTATTCATGAGAGACACAGAGAGAGGCAGAGGGAGAAGCAGGTTCCCTGCGGGGAGCCTGATGCAGAACTCAATCCCAGGATCCCAGGGTCATGCCCTGAGTCAAAAGCAGACACTTAACCACTGAGCCACCCAGGCACCACACATGCATATGTTAATATAACCATTGATTTTCTTATCTGTGTCTCTCCCCTGACAACATATACTCAGGGTCTTTATTTTGTACGTTGCCTTTCTTGGTTCTGGGGTTCTGATCAGATAAGGGCTCAGATAAGAATCAGAGATTAGCATATACCTTCTACCTGGCCTTATAAGACCTCTGGTATGCTTTGTCAGGGCATGCAGCTTAGATCCAACTTGACTACTGAGAAATTTATTCTATAAACTCTACTACCCCTACCCTAAACCTGCATCAACACAGACCCTTGAGTCTAGATCTCACACTCACTTGGAATAATACTGATTCTATAGAGAGCTGTGGCTGCCCCCACACCTGCTGACCCCAGAATAGAGTGAGCTGTAGACATAGACCTCCAGGCCTCTGTTCAGAAAGACGGTGGGCCTGTGACTCTGAGCCAGATGTCCCCCTCTGTGGGGGCAGGAGAGGAGAGAGGACTCTTGACTTGAGGTCGTCTGGATAAAGCAATCCCCGTCCCTGTGCAGTAGAAAAAGAGGTGGAGAAAGGGAAAAGAGGAGTTTCCCTAATACTATTTCATCCTGGATGTATAAACACAACTCTGCTCCCCTTTGGAGGAAATGCCCTGTGGCTCCAGGTATTGAGGATCTCATTCTTATATCTATGTCCTTAGCATTTAGTAAAATAGTCACTGGGGTAAGCTGTAAGCTCAGTATTTATGGTTGGAAGGATAGATAAGGGTAATGGTGTTGGGGTGAGAAGACTGGAATTCATAATGATGGAACACACGATATTCAGGACAAGATAATGGGGAAAAGGAAGAAGACAAAGAATTTAGAATATGATAATTAGGTGATTGATGGTTTCAACTGATTGTCTATCTTATTGGATATCTTAAATGGAATGGAGGTGGAGGTTTTTAAAGAAGAAATTGAGAATTTGTGAGACCTGAATATTAGAAGTATCATTAGTGTGAACACTAATATGGGAAAAGATGATGGCAGAGGATTAAATGAAGAGTGAGATGAAGTCATTCTACCATAATTTGAGGGTCCAACAGAATATTCTGGAAGCTTATAGATGACTAGACAGGAAGGACAAAAAGATTATTGTGTTAAAAATAAATACTCTTTTATTATATATACATATACACACACACATATTTTTGCACACATGCACACTCTTTCCAACTACTTTTAGTGAATGTTTTGTTATTGTTTTTTTGAAAGGTTTGCTTTTAGGATCAGAAATTAAACACCATTAGGCACAGTATTGCATTTTGGGTAAAACAGTAATGTACTGATGTAGTGAAAAGCCGGGACACCTGCACCCCAATGTTCACAGCAGCAATGTCCAAAATAGCCAAACTGTGAAGGAGCCCTGATGTCCTTCGACAGATGATGGATAAAGAAGATGTGGTCTATGTATACAACGGAATATGACTCAGCCATCAGAAAGGATGGATGCTTCGTTGTGGATGGAACTGGAGGGTATGATGCTGAGTGAAGTAAGTCAGTCGAAGAAGGACAATCATCAGATGGTCTCACTCATATGGGGAATATAAGAAATAGTGAAAGGGATTATAGGGGAAAGGAGGGGAACTGAGTGGGAAAATTAGAGATGGGGGCAAACCATGAGAGACTCCTAACTCTGGGAAACGAGCAAAGGGTTGTGGAAGGGGAGGTGGGCAGGGGGTGGGGGTTACTGGGTGACGAGCACTGGGGGTTATACTATATGTTGGCAAATTGAATTTAAATTAAAAAATAATAAAAAATAAAATAGGAGTAATGTTTTAGAAAGGGTGATGCTAGTTGCTATAACAAACACAAACACATTATACAAAAAGTACATGATAAAAGTTTGTTTCTTAGTCATGTAAAGTTCAAAATGGGTCTTTCTGAGATGCCTGGGTGGCTCAGTGGTTGAGCATCTGCCTTCAGCTCAGGTCATGATCCTGGGGTCCCAGGATCAAGTCCCGCATCGGTCTCCCTGCAAGGGGCCTGCCCCTCCCTCTGCCCATGTCTCTGCTTCTCTCTCTGTGTCCCTCATGAATAAATAAATAAAATCTTAAAACAAAACAAACAAAACAAAACAAAATGAGTCTTCTTGAATGGTGGATGGCTCTCCTCCAAAGGTGATTCTGAGATATAGACTCCTTAAACCTGGTGCCTCTGCAATCCGTATCACGTGGATTCCAAAGTCCCTTTGCTTAGCTCCATCAGGCCTGCAGATTTGTAAGGAACGGGAAGAGAAGGCACACCACTTCTGGGATGGAAGAGGCATGTCATTTCTGCCCACATTCTACTGGTGAATACTAGTTATAAGACTTCACCTCGATTCAAGGCAGGTTGGGACCCTAGTCCCTGATTGCCAGTTACTTCCAGGCCCAAAGTTACATAATGAGAAGTTCAGGTTTGGCAGACAATTAGCCATCTTTCCAAATATATATATGTAGAAATAATATATGTGTATCCATAATATGTCCAAAAAAACCCTTTTAAATAAATATCACATGGATTTAAAACTTAAGTATAATTGGAAAAAATAAAGAAAAATAATAATAATTAAAACTTCCTATGATTATTGATTAATGTAATAACCAAAAACAATCAGTAAGGATAAAAGATTTGAGAACCCAGTGAACAAACTTGATTTAATGGATACAAATTCTTGCACTCAAGAACTAGAAACCACGCATTTTTCTTGATTGCTTATGAAAAAAATCCAAAAAATTATAATTTTCTAGGCCAAAAAACGATTTTCAAGACGTTTTGTAGCATCAGTGTCTTATGGCTCACATTTTCTGATTATAAAGATGAGCATAACTTCATTCAGACAGGACGGCTCTCACTCAGAACTAAAGCTTCAATAATCCTGTTATCAACTGCCAGGGATATATATAGGTTGCCATTTGCCACAGAAAATGTCTTTTAAAGCATAATTTTTAACATATTTTAAGGTAATTTCGACCTGTCAGTTATTGATATAATTACATTTTCCTTATGGTTTTTAAATGTCACCTGCCCCTTCCATTGCTGCATATTACCCTTTGAACCTATAACCTTAAAGCATTTTTTTTTTACTTAAACCTTGTGACAGATTCTAATGACCTACAAATTGAAGGTTGCTTGCTTATGAGGCCCCTGATTTTGTAAACTTTGCCCTAGTTAAAATTAGGCAGCAAACTGTAGAGCATAAGTGGAGCTCTGTGAACATTTGAAAGTCAAGTTTATTACTATTCAACTGATTCTCACAAGAATAACAATGTCCATTCATTTCAGTAGAAGACAAGAAGCCATTTTCATTTATATTGAGTAGATGGCATCTTTCATTCCGCTGTGAAATTTGACAAAGAAGGAAAGGGCTTAGCTCAAAAGGAAAACATAGGTCGTTAAGGTTGTTTGGTAGCTAGAAATGTTCCCAAAGTACCTTTGTCCACGATGATATTTCTTTTCTGAAATAAATCTTTCAATGTGCCCACATTTCTTAGCAAGTCCTAGCCCCAGCCCCTAATGTACAGACCTTAAAGGAAAGAGTAAAAAGGCAAGCAAGGCTGTCTTGGGAATTGTGACTTTAGGTGAGTGAAGAAGGAAGCAGAATCACTATACCTTAGTCTAGGGAAATTTGGGGTAACTCATCCGCTTCCTTTGACACATGAAGATGAGGAGACCTAAGCAGATGGAGGTATTTACTCAGGGTCTCCTAGATACTTTAGTTCGGAGACTGGGGGAGAAGAAGAATGCCTTTACACTAGACATTAGACCCCCTTTGATGTAATAAAAACACACCAGAGCAGCAAAGAGCTCAGTGGACCAGAAAGGAGACAAGAGGCAGCTGGCAGCATGGCAGGGAAGAGCCTGGAAGGGGATCACACCGATGTGCCCATGGATACAGTCTTCCTGTGTCCTTGCTTCTGTAAATCTAGCTGTGCACAACCAATCACTTATTCTTTTTTTTTTAAATTATTTTATTTATTTATTTATTTACGATAGTCATACAGAGAGAGAGAGAGGGGCAGAGAGACAGGCAGAGGGAGAAGCAGGCTCCATGCACCGGGAGCCTGACGTGGGATTTGATCCCGGGTCTCCAGGATCGCGCCCTGGGCCAAAGGCAGGCGCCAAACCGCTGCGCCACCCAGGGATCCCTCACTTATTCATTCATATCATTCAACAAAGATTATTAAGTTCCTGTTAAGTGCCAGGCCCATAAATACCTGTCTTCATGGAGCTTAGCTTTTCATGAGACCCTTCTCCCCCATACTCAGTGCTTCTGGTGAAAAATACACAAAAGCCTGGAACTAAGGCAGATAGGGAATAGTTAAGAAGGTCCACACATAACGTGTAAGATGGGTACTTTTAAAAGTTGCATCACCCATTACACATCCAACACAATGGCTAAAACGAAAAAGACCCACAATACCAAGTATTGGGGTAAGAATATGGAACAACTGGAACCCTAATTCATTGTTGAAAGTGATGTAAAATGATACGAACACTCTGGGAAAAGATCTGACAGCTATTTTACGACTAAATATACACCTACCCCACAAACAAAAATCCCAAGCCAAGATATGTACCCAAGAAAATGACAATAGGTGTCAATAAAAAAAAATACGTATATAAGCATATCCACAGAATGTCCATTTATTGTAACCAAAAACTTGAGGCAGCCTAGGGGTTCATCCAAAGGAGAATAGATAAATAGACAATGCTATATTCATTCAGTGGATACTACTCAGCACTTAAAAAATTAATGGAAGTACTAAATATCATCTAAGACTATAATCAAAGAGGAAGAAATGAAAAGGATAATTACTTTCAGGGGAAATGTTTCCTCCCTAAACATGTCATCAAGAAGAGACGCAGCAGGGAGAGAAAGACTTCCGCCCCGGTCCTGAGCCAGAGTCCAGCAGGTGTTGATTTGAGGCAGGTCTCTGGCCATTCTGGCTTGATGTCTTGGTTCTGATTTATCAACTAGCTGGGCTCCAGTTTGGGGATGTGGGTATTTGATGCTGGGAAAATCGTAAAGCTTTGGTTTGGATAAATAGGACTAATAGTGCACGCTGCCTGACTCCCGGGAGCATTGCCAAAACTATAAGAAGACTTGACTTGGAGGATGAATGCCTCCGGAGAGCTGATCTTGGTTTACTTGTTTCCACTCCCGCCCAGAGGGCAAGCTATGGTCTGCTAAATTCACCCTTTCTCAGAAAAGAATATTCCACACTTGTTTTCATTCTTAAAGGCCCTCCTCATTGTGTTAACAGGACAGTTATTTTTAAACATTTGTGGCACATGAGAGTATGGTAATTTATTGATCAGACTGAGTGAGAGGAAAAGGAGGTTTGAAGAGCTTGCAGAAAGCCTGTGGTGTTGGTTTGGGATCCATTTATATCTGATCCAAATGGGGTAAATGGAAGGGAGACTTAAAAATATAAAACAATTTTCCCTCGCTGCGATCAATTGGAAGTCAGCCCATGACACAAGGGTTTGTCAAGTGAACAACAACAATAAAAGAATAAAAAAATATATGCAACTATTTTCTTTCTCAGCTTCCAATCACGGTCAGTGAGCCTGGGCCTTGTTTTGATTTGTTTTGTTTATCAACTTCTTTATTCATCCTCTTCGTCAGTTCCTGCCGAGCCAGCTTGCCTTTCTGAGACATTTGGTTCTGCTGCTTCCTCTTCCTTGGTTCTCAATTTCAAAAGCATCCTTGTTTGTCTGGAGCAACACGGCAACACCTCAGAGGGTAACGTAATCAGAAAGTCCCTGTGTGTCCTCTCTGCCTTTTGGAAATTAGGATAAAGTGAGAAGGAAAGGTGAGAAAAAAAAAATGGGCAGAGATGAGACCTGGACGCTGGGGGAGCAGCTCTCACAAATGGTGAGTTAATGATAAGTGTAGGGAATTTATAGGTCCTCTCTTGCAGTGTGATCGAGAGGGTCTCCTGGGACCAGAGGCTGTTCATTCGATTGAAGAAGTAGGTTAAAGCAGGAAATCACTTGAAAAATTGGTACAATTTGGGGGCCCCTGGGTGACTCAGTTGGTTAAGCGTCCCACTCCTGATTTCAACTCAGGTCATGATCTCGAGGTCCTGGGATCGAGGCTCACGTTGGGCTCCTTGCTCAAAATGGAGTCTGCTTGAGATTCTCTCTCTCCCTCGGTCTGTCCCTCCACTTGTGCATTCTCTCTCTCTCTCTCAATAAATGAATAAAATCTTAAAAAAAATAAAAGTAACATAATTTTTTTGACCTTATATGTATATATGTGTGTGTGTGTATACATTTAAGGTCAAAGAAAATGTATATATGTGTGTGTAACTATATATACATACACATGCACATAAGAGAGTGAGAGAGAGGGAAAGAGAGATCTTCTAAGGAATTGAGTCACACAGTTATGGAGGCTGAGAAGCCTCAAGATCTTAAATTTCTTTGACTTTAAATGTATGAATATATTCACGTATATTTACATTGAAAGTCAAATTGTATATATTATTTATACACACAACACACATACACACACAGTCTTTTCCCAATCTTTTAATATAAGGCTGAGCACTCTTGATTTTGAGTTTAGGTCTACTGATGGGCGTGCAGTGTCATTTTTCTTGGGCAAATATACTACTATATTTGTAGTACTACTAATATGCTAATATTAAGAATCTAATATACTAATATACTACTTAAGAATCTCTTTATAATGGAGGGAGAATTTAAGGATACCCACAAGACAACTAAAGTACATAATCCTTCTAGGTTTTTGTGACCTACCCCCACTGCTAGTCATTTATGGCTTTCTCCCATATTTTCTTTGACAGCAATTGCTGTTACTGTCTCCATTTTTATCCCATCTTTGCACAGTATCAACTGTGTTTTCATAGGAAAACAACAACAACAACTCTTTCTTTTTACTCTCCCGGAGAAGTTTACCCCTGGGCTGGATCTTGGAGGGTGAGTATGTGTTTGTCAGTCCAGGGAGATGGAGGATGGCATCCCAGGCAGAGAGAGAGAGACGTAGCATGCACTACTCAGTGAATTGACGTGTCTTGCTTGAGCAGTCGTAGACTGTGTGTGTATACATATTACATACATATAAACATACATACACACACATAAGAGAAGGGGGGGAGAGAGAGAGAGAGAGAGAGAGATCTAAGGAATTGGCTCATGCAGTTATGGAGGCCTCTGAGAAGCCTCAAGACCTTCAATAGGTAAGCTGGGGACCCAGGAGGGCCAATGCTGCAGTTCTAATTCTAGTTCATATTCTAGTTCAAGTCTGAAGGCCTGAGAACAGGAGAGCTGATGCTGTGGGTTGGTTCCAGTCTCAAGACATAGGAAGAGTCAAAGTTTCAGTTCTAATTCAAAGGCAGAAAAAAAAAACCAGCTCAAAGGCTCTCAGACAGTAGGAATTCTCTCTTATTTGGGAAAGGGTCAGCCTTTCATTCTACTCAGGACTTCAGTGGATTGGATGAGGCCTGTCTACGTTAAGGAAGATGAGCTCCGCCTACCAAGTTAAACTCATCCAAAAACACACTCAGAAAAACACACACAGAAATACTCAGAACAATGTTTGACCAAATACCTGGCTACCCCATGGCTCAGTCAAGTTGACACATAAATTTAACCACCACAGGAATCGTGGATTCAAAGTGAAATCTTTGTTTTCTTCTCCTGATAGAAATTAGAATGTGGGACAGCACTCTCCGACCTAGATGGACTCAGCCCCGTTTGGACTGGAAGCCAGGATGCCTCCAGTGGCCATGACTTTCACTAGGAATTCAAGACTGTTTTGTAAAATGTGATCTTCAGGGATGCAGTGTCAACCTGGGAATATCTGTGGGACTAAATTTGTAGAGTTGAAATTACCCTGTAACAAAACACTGACAATTTGGGGGCCTATTTTCATATCATAAGTGTTGATATGTTGAGCTGTTCTTGGAATCTTCTACACACCCCTCCCCACAAATACCCGTGACTGTTTGCTAAATATTGCACAACCAGCTAAATTAGAATATTCCCTCTCTCTGCGCTGACCAGCTTGAGCATTTGGAATTTAATAATGGACAGTGGCTTATCTCGTTGAAAACTTAAAGCAGCTGCAAGTTCATTCTATACTTAGAAGGCATAATAGCCAAATTCCTCATTTGGGTTGTGTCCTTTGAGCTCTAGGCACTTAGTGAAGATTGGAATGATGATGACAATTATAACAATAGCAACCTGAGTCAATTATTGATTTATGTTAAAAATTACTTGCTTTATGTTAATTAAATTACCGTCACTTTATGGGTAACCAGACTTAATGAATTTTAAACCTCACTTATATTGGTGCATCTAGTCTGCTGCTAAGATGCTAGACTGTCTTCACCTGCTTTTATTAATGTTGATAGTGAACCTGAATGATTTCTAGCTCAAAGTGGATTTCTGTATATCTACGTTCTCCACTCTCCATACCTGTGTAGATTGAATCAGTCAAGTACTACTTGGCAAGATTTCAAAATAACTTCTTTGGGTCAGCGAGAGGAGGGCTCTTTCTTGAGGGATTTGTTGATAGATCGTGGATGCAGATGATTTCTGGAAGGGTAATTATGTGGATTATTCATTCAGCATGTTATTTCTATATTTCTTTGTAGAAAAATAAGTACATTCCTAAAAGGGAAAAGGCACAGGTAAGTATAGGCAAGTGGGCAGACATCTGTCCACTATTTTTCCAGGCCATATGCTGATGGTAAATATGTAGCTTTAGTTAGCTTTTGGTTATAGCTTTGGGTCATTTACATTTGTCTCTCTCTCTCTCTCTTTTTTTTAAGATTTTACTTATTTATTCATGAGACACACACACACAGAGGCAGAGACACAAGCAGAGGGAGATAATGTGGGACTCCATCCCAGGACCCCAGGGTCACGACCTGAGCCGAAGGCAGACACTCAATCCCTGAGCCATCCAGGTGTCCCATTTACATTTCTCTAACCTAGTTAAAGCCCCAGGAGTTGGACCCAGTTAAAAATCCCCCATCACTAGCTAAGATGATCATTTGGTCCTATTGGGGTGAGACAAGCTCAGGGGCAGTGCAGGAAAATCCCCCCACCGAGGAAGTTTGTGGGTCATAGCATCCTGTAGGTGCACTCCCGGGTGCAGCCGACCCCGTGGGATTCCCAGATACACGGCCTGTCCTGAGGGCAGGAAGGTCTCCCTTGATCACCTGTGTCTGTTTATAACCATCCACAGAACCTTTGTTAAGGACAAAGAAAATAAAACAGACTGGGCCGCCTGAGGTGACCCAGATGCACATGTTGACCGCGATGAGTGTCTGCTGTGTGTTCAGTGTGGGCCACCTCAGCTCCAAATGGGGAAATAAATAATGCTGTTCCTTAAAACCCTCTGGACGGAGCATGTAGGGGAGGAATACACAGACTAAGGCTCACATAACTGAGCATTCATTCATTCATTCATTCACTCTTACACCAATAAGTATTAATCACATGTAAATGCCAGGGGCCCTGCTCACTGCTGGGAAGACAATTCAGAAGATTTAATGTCTGCCTCGTGGACTTTGTAGTGGAGGCAAGGAAAGGGGAAGTAGACAGCAGGAAAGGAGTAATTTTGTTCATAGTTCTACAGAAGAGACACGACAAGAGATGATGTGGCTGTGGATCGGTACCAAGAGCAACCGAATTGAGATAGAGTTTCCAGGAGAGCTTTTCCAAGGAAGCTAAACCTAAACTCAGGTCAGAAAAGTGAGTCAAAGTTAGAAAGGAAAAGCGTAGGTAGGAGCAGCTGTCTGGGTGGGAGGAACAGCGTGGTACCTAATTTTCATGGAATTAATTGCCTGGAGGTTAACTTTAATAGCTCGCCTTGCTGGGACCTCACTACGCGCCACCGTGTGTCCTGGGAGCTTTACGGGGAGATCACAATCCTTTACAGTGGCTCTGGGCGGTAAATATTATTGCTCCCAATTGAAGAAATGGAAGGCCTCGAGAAGTCAAATGACAGTACGTGGAAGAACTGGAAGCCAGGTTTATGATACGCGAGATGTTTAAAAGAGAGGAAGGGAGGGAGGCAAGGAGGAGCAGATGGTAGGTATCCCCGGTCTCAAGGAGCGTTCGCGGTCTTTTCTCAGGCTCCCTTCTGGACTTGGTCCATCTGGATACGACATCCACCTGTTGCTGAGTCTGGGGCTCTAGCAGCCGAAGCTAAAAGAGAGACTTCTGTGCGTCTCTAAACCACTGTCGTAGTGGATTCGAGCTGCTGTCACAGGACCGAATGCCAGAAATGTAGTTCTCACAGTTCTGGGGGCGGGGAGGTTCAGGGTCGGGGAGTCAGCCAGGAAGAAGGAAAGGAAAGAAGGAACGAAGGAAGAAGGAGGGAAAAGAGAGAGAAAGAGGGAAAGAGTGAGAGGGAGGGAGGAAGGAATAATTTTTTTTCCATATAGAAATCTGTTTTTAAAGATTGTATTTTTTTTATGCATGAGAGACAGAGAGAGGCAGAGACACAGGCAGAGGGAGAAGCAGGCTCCCTGCAGGGACTGGATCCCGGGACCCTGGGGTCACGCCCTGGGCCAAGGCACACGCTCAACTGCTGAGCCACCCGGGCGTCCCTATCCCCTACTTTGTTTTTGAAAGTTATTCCCAGGAACACCAGGTGGCTCAGTCGGTGGAGCATCCTCCTCTTGGTTTCAGCCCAGGCTGTGGTCTCAGGGGTCATGGGCTCGAGCCCCAGGGCTCCATGCCCAGCGGTGAGCCTGAGACTCTCCCTGTCCCTCTGCCCCTCCCCCACCCCATGCCCGTGCCCACGCTCTCTCACTCTCTCTCAAAAGTTTTTTATTTTTATCATTTTATTTTTTTATTTTTCAGAAGTTTTTTAAAAAGATGTTCCCAAGGGTCAGTGTCATGACACTTTGAAAGGAACACATGTAATAGCAGCCATTATCTTAAAGCCACCTTTGTCTGGTTGCCTAATGATTAATTCTCGAGCTCACACCAATCCCATTGTTGATTAATCTCTTCAATTCAAACTTGATTTTTTTTTCCCCCTTAAGGTTAGAATTCTGGACTGGCATTTCCTGGCAGTGTTTCTAGAAGATTCAGAACCCTCAGGGATGCTGGGATTTGGAACTTGTGATATAACCGGATCCCTAGTTAGTGTCTTCAAGGCTTTAATTAGCTACCTATCCTGATTTCTTTACTTAGTATCTCACCTGTTCCCTGAGCTGGCCCAATGACCTGAAACCTCATCGAATTCTTTCTGAGGAAAACCAGAACATTCAGTTCTATGACATTCTTTTATACCTTTTTTTTTTTTCGGTCAGAACAGAAAAAATGGAGAAAAAACAGAACCACATCTTTCCTTCTGTAGACACAAAAAATAACACTTCTTAATGAAAACACCCCATTTTATGAGGGACACCCCAATATCTTATGAGGATATTGGTATCACTATTGTATAGAAGATGAGATGAAAGCACAGGGAGGCTAAGCCGCCTGTTCCAGGTCACACCGCCAGGCAAGTGCCACAGCTGGAACACACACCCGGGCAGTCCAGTCCCTCACTCACCACCCCCTCACCCCCAGGGCCCTCACACTGAGAACCCTCCTCCTGGAAGACACCATGACTGCCCCCCAGAACCCCAGCATCAGGGGATAATGTGTGTCACAGACAATAAAGGCCCAGGTAGGCTGGACACAAGGTTGTCCTGAGTGATCCCCCCAAGAGAACTGTATCTGTGTACTGGGAGGTCAGGTGGTGTAGACGAGTGGAGGCAGGACCAGTCACGTAGGCCGGAAGGTCCTGGGCAAACAGGAAATGCAGGTGTCTTCATTCCAAAATGCCTAGGAATTTGGAACAGGGACTGCTGAGCTTGAACCAGGTGCAGGGCCTTCTGAGTGGGGGACCCTGCGTGACAGCAAGTCTCCCCTGGAGCCCCCAGGCCGGGGCGGGCTCCCCAACCCTCAGAGGAATGGCGGCGGTGTGTTCCTGGGCAGTGGGTCTGGAGGAGGTTCTTGAGAGAGTCTTCATCAAGACAACGCCACACTCGGCAAGTCCCAGGACCTCAGCTAGATCCACATCACGCCCGTCAGCCTCGGCGGGTGACGGTGTCGGTGCGGAGGGAGGCCCTGCTTGCTGGACGGACAGAAGCAGAGAAACATATATTAAAACCAAGAGGCAGCTTAGAGACGCTAATTTCATTTATTTTATTTTTAACTCCGGCATTGCATAAAGAAAGTACGGCTCAGAAGACCTGGGGGGCAGGGGGGCGTGTCTAGATCACATATGGAGGTAGAGAAAGTTCTAGAACTAGAACCCAGTATCCAGCTTCTGGTTCACCATGTCTTTCTTGTGTAGGATACACATTGTCCGCTGATGCTGGGGTTCGGGGCGGGGGGGGGGGGCGGTTCATGGTGGCTTCCAGGAGGAGGGTTCTCATCGCGAGGGCCCCAGGGGCGAGGCGAGGCGGTGGTGAGGGCTCCGGAGCCGGCTGCCTGGGTGTGTGTTCCAGCTGTGGCACTCGCCTGGCCGTGTAACCGGAGCAGGCGGCGTGGCCTCCCTGTGCTCCCATCTCATTACCTGTACAATGGGGACGACAATAGTGTTCTCGTGGGCCCTTTGTGAGGTCTGTAAGGAGGACACACGTGGAAGGGGCAGCATAGGAGCCGATACAGGTCAGAGACTCTACGTGCGAGTCCTCCCAAATACACACGGAGGTGTCCTAACCCCAAGGCGATATTGTCAGGGCCTTTGGGAGCTACTTGGGTTTAGGTGAGCGCAGGACGGGGGATCCCTGTGGTGGATTCGGGTCCTTATCGGAAGAGGAAGAGAGACCAGAAGTCTCTTCTCTGCCAGGTAAGGACGTGGCAAGAACACGGCGGCCTGCCAGCCAGGCAGGTGGGCTGGCCTGTGCTCCTGGCTTCCAGCCGCCACGAGTGGGAAATCAGCATCTGGCGCTTGGGCACCGGGTCCTGGGCGTTGTGGGGGCGGCCTGAGCTGACAGCGGCCTCGGGTCAGGGCCTCAGAGTCTCCAGGCGGCTTCCAGACACGGCTTCCCACCACCTTCCAGGCTCCGCGGGCTTCACGCTGTCCGGAGGCCTGGGCAAACGGAAGAACCCGCACTCCAGCAATAGCAGCTCTTACAGAAAATCCCAAGTTCTACAAACAAGCACTTTTTTTTTCAAAGAGGACCTGCCTTTCATTAAACAGAGGATAAGAGGGGGACCCGAAGTCCCACCCTCCTCCCTGCGGCCCCCTGAGGGACTGCTCACCCTGAGGCCCGCAGGCCAGTGATGTGTCAGGGCCCGAGCCACTGAGCTAAGTCCCTTTAAGTGGGTCGTTCACTCCTAACGCCACTGAGCCCGTCTCATTTCTAAAATGCCTGTTGATCATGGACCCTAAAAGCTACCAGTCCAGCAGGGGAAAAACAAAAGCAACCACAGCCCAACACCCGAACCTGTGCCATCTGGCTAGCTTGTAAGATACGGTCGGGAGGGAACGTGGTTGATAAGGTTTGCAGCCGGGTGCAGACCCCGACCTGGCTCCCACGGGCGAGGTGTCCCTGTTGGGGGCACAGTGGGTGGTGTTTACAGAATGACCTTGAATCCAGACAGGGAAACTCCGCGTGGCAGTCATGACTAAAATGTGTAAAATTAAAAAGCAGTGGTGGATCTGAATTCAATTCAAGGTTATCTAAAAACAACAACAACAACAACAAAAAACCCTCAAAGAATACCAAGGATGAAATAGCAGTCTCAGGGCTGGTTAGCAAAGGAGTATTTGTGAGTGAGACGAGAAAAAACAAAACACCTCAATTAAGATTATTTTTCTCCGTCGGGAGATGTGATTTTAAAACAATGACCTTCACATCCTGCTTACATCAACTGTTAAAAATAACACTCGGGGTTTTTGTTTTAGTCTCTCCTGGGCCTCGGCTGGGAAACCAACCACCTTTGTACACACAGCAAGTGCTTTGTAGGGAAAGGGGGGCTGGGAGTGCAGGGCATGGGGCAGTCCCCCCGAATCGCCAGGGCCGTGCTCTGACCCCACTGACATCCTGGAAGGTTCACCCCCCTGGTGGAGGCTCCTGCTCTCCCTTCCACGACCTCACAGCCCCGCACACGTAGCCCTCTGTGCTCTGGGCCCTGTAGGGAGGCAGGGGAGGGACAAAGCTCCACTCTGGAGGCTACCTTGCTCCCCCTTTTGCTGTGCGATCCCCACTCTTCCGTCTGCGGAGGCCAAAGACACGATGATCGAGACTCGCAGGAAGCCGAGGAGCCACACATCACCTTGAAACTCCTGGAAGATATTTCTCTAAGGACTCGGTGCTAATGTTAACAGTCTTCCAGAAGTTTCTTTTTACCCCAAGTATGGCGTCTAAAATCTCGATGTTCTGGTGTATAACGCATGCTTCACTCAAAAATACCAGCGGTCAGTAGCGGGTGCAGGAGAAACATCACTTCCCAGGTATGATGCGTGGAAAGTGGAGCTTCTCTGGGTGTGGTCCCCAGACTGGCACCTCCGGGGGCACCTGGGAACGTGTGAGACATGTGTGTTCCCAGGTCCCAGGCCCATGAATCAGAAGCTCAGGGGGTAGGGCCCAGGCATCTGCATTTTACCCACCGTCCAGGGGATCCTGGCACGGGCTGATGGATGTCTTCATAGTTCCCATGTTTCCAGGCGGCATCGTGTCAGTGAATCGTCATTCCATGTGACATTTGGTGCAGAGTCCTCTGACCGACTCCTCTACGGAGCTTGGGTTTCAAGCACAACTCCGCCAACGGGAGCCCCGCATCACGACGGCTCTTGGACTCGGCGGCATCGTCAGCTGCTTCCCCGAGGGCACCTTCAAAACGTTCTGCTTCCCACAAAGACGTGAACGGTCTCATAAAAGAGAACAAAGTGCCACCAAATAGTCTGCAGATGGGCCGGCACACGGAACACGTCCACTATCTGCTTCGGGGGTGGTAAACGTGCCTGTCGGGAGGAGAGCGCGCACCGCGGTCACAGCAGCGTCGCGACGAGGATGAGCCACGTCCCACACAGAGATGCTCTCTCCCCAGGGACAGCACTTGGGTGTACGGGTGTCCGTCACCACCTGGCCTGTGGGCCCTGCCGTCTGGGGAACGAGGGACGACTGTGCCGGAGGCAGGAGAACCCGCCGAGCACCCCCCCGGTGGTGTCCGCTGCATGGGAGACACCGTGCACACCCCAGAAATGGACAAACCATGGATGAGGACTGAAAAATGCTGACTTGGTGAGAGCTGGTTTACCAGCAGGCCGCGGGTGTGCACACATGCAGAGCTTCGAGGTCCGCCCTCCTGACTGAGCCCACGTCCTCGGAACACAGTCTCTTGAAACACTGTTTTAGGGTCAAGACTCCTGGCGAGCCTGTCGGGATGGTACCTACACTGGGGTTGGAAGCGAGCCTGCTGGAGGATTTCCTTGTGCCCCTTGGTCATTGCTGTTCTTGCTTCTGTGATGGGGCCCCTGCTACACACCCGAACCCAAACCAGCAGGTTCTGGGTCCCACCCTGGGGAGGGACCCCTGGGTGTCTTCCAGGCTCTCCCGTCTCCTGGAGTGCTGGGGCCAGTGGGCTTGGCCTGTAGGGGGGACTCCCTCCGACCCCTTCATCTCTCCTTCAGTCTGTCCCGCGGCAACCCGAGGACGGGGGTCTCAGTGGAAGGGCTATTTCCATTGATTTACACAGTTAGTGCTGCAGGCACCTGTGGGAATAACTCTGCCAACAGGGCCTCCACCTTCCGAGGGAGGGAGCCGAGGCTTAGAGAGGGAAGCGGACGTCAAGGCCTCAGAGGACTTGAACCTCATAGGTCTGTCTTTCTCCCATGAAAGCCCAAGTCGCAGACACTGACATCTACTTGGAATTAATCTTGTGGCCCTTCTTTCTTCCTCTGGGCTGTGCTATCTCCCTGGGGCCCTTCAGCATCTCGGACAAACAGACATCTGGTGGGTCCGCTCCAGATGCGCCCAAGTAGGTCTCAACATCAGGATTAGATACACTTGAGATTCCAGCCAGGACGGCCTCCCTCCTCCCCCAGCTCGTCAACCAGTGATTTATTCAGTGCTTGCTGGAGTGATTTTGCTTTACAACCACGCAGAGAGATTTAAAAACCTGGAGATGCTTTGGGCCTCGGCCCAGAGATTCTGATTTATTTGTGAAGGTGTAAGGCCTGGGAATTGTTAACAAGCTTTTGCAGGCGGATGGGTAATTAAAAAATCCTCCCAGTGTTAGACACCTAGAAATGCCAGACAAAGTTCTTAAAACGCATCCCTTCAACTGTATTAACTCTGCTCTTAAGATAGCAAAATCCTCAGGGTGCCAGGGTGGCTCCGTCGGGCAAGCGGCCGGCTCTTGGTTTCAGATCAGGTCATGATGTCGGGTCCTGGGCTCCGTGCTCAGCGGGGAGTCTGCTGGGATTCTCTCTCCCTCCCCGCTGTCCCCCCCTCTGTGCTCTCCCATGCGCATGCTCTCGCTCTCTCTCTCTCAAATAAATAAATAAAATAAAATAAAATAAAATAAAATAAAGACAGTAAAATCTTCTAGATCCAAAATCAAAGAAGGGACTGAAAACCAGACAGGTGAGCCCAGGAGCAGGTTCTGGAGCCATGCTTGATGACAGGCTGCTCTGAGGCGAAGGGGGCAGCAGGCTGGCCATCAGCTAGGGGACAGTAAAACGTCACTTGATGTTTATGCACAGGCAAGAATATCGCTCTTCAAACTATATTATTAAAATTCATCTGTGTTGCTGCCAGATGTGGTTCATTCACTCTATGGCCACGTGACATATTCTATGGTGGAGCGGGACCCCCGTGTCCTGCTTGGCCTCCTGCCATGGACAGTTGGGAATAGAACACACTCAACATGGAACTTAGGATTCTCGCCCCCTAACTCCCTGTACCCGCCGTCTCCCATGTCACCGAATGGCACTGCCATCCTCCCACTCGCTCAGGACCAGGCCTTGGTGCCCTCCCTATTAGTGTCCTGTTGCTGCCGTAACACAGCACCACAGACTCCGTGGCTTAGCACAAGGCAGGGTCACTATCCTCCAGTTTTTAGGTTAGCAGCCCAACGTGGGTCTCACCGGGCTACGCCCAGGCGTCGGCAGGGCGATGCTCCTTCGGGAGGCTCTAGAACGGAATCTGTGCTCTTGCCTCTTCCAGCTGCTGGAGGCTGTGCACACTCGTGGGCCCATGGCCGCATCCCTTCGCCTTCAGAGTCCCCAAGGTTGGGTGATGTCTTTCTCAAGCTGCCATCTCTGGTTCTTCCTCTTTCACATTTAAAGACCCTTATGACTATATTGGGTCCACTCAGACACTCTAGGATGATCTCCCGACTTCAACGTCATCTGATTAGCAACCTTCATTCTATCCAAAACCTTAATTCGTTTCGTTTGCCATGTGACCCAACAGATTCACAGGTCCAGGGCTGAGGACATAGGCATCTTCTTCTTCTTTTTTTTTTTTAAATAATTAATTTTTTTAAATTAAAGTGTAGTTGACATAGAGTATCCTGTTAGTTTCAGGTGCATGTCATAGTGGGTCAATGTCTTATCCTTTATGAATGGTTCCCCATGTAAGTCTGGTTACCCCGTGTTACTGCACCAGGATTGACTGTATTCCCTCTGCTGTACTTTCCATCCCCACGACTTAAATGTTTTCACGATGTGAAGTCTCTTAATCCCTTTCACCTCCACCACCCCACCTCCAGGACACAGACATCGTTGTAGGACCATCATTCTGCCTACCACACCGTACCTGGTGACTCTCTGGAACGATAAAACCAACCTGTTAGGAGGCCTGTGGGCTCAGTTTTCAACATACATTGTAAGTCCCGCCGCTCCTTATCACTCGCTCTACAGCTACTCTCCCTGGCCCAGGCCACCGTCGCTTGGGGGATTATTGCAGCAGGTGGATTATTGTTATGACAGCGTCTGTCTCTCTGTTGTCCTTGTGGTCTCACCTCAGCACGTTTGATCCTCCTCAACTGTAAGTCATATACGTCACTCTTCACACACAACTCTCCGGCGACTTTTCATTTCCTCAGCGCAAAGGCCCAGATCCTCACAAGGCCCACAGAGCTCCCTGAGCCACACATCCTTGCCCACTTCCAATCTCTTTGTTGTTCTTCTACCGTTTCCCTCATTGCTTTTTCCTTACCTTGTACTTGCTTAGAGTTTGGTTATTGTTTTCTGCCTCCTTCCTTCTAGAAAGCAAGTTCCAGGAGGGTAGGGATTTCTGTCTGGGTTATTCACAGGTACCTGCTCAGAGCCTGGACCTCAGTATTTACCTGCAGAATGACTTTTAGTCCAAAGAGTTTACACCACCTGCCTGGACAGAGATGAGGCTCTGGGCCAGCAAGAAGAGGGGGGAAGAAACAAGAACCCTTCAGAAATAGAACTCGTCAGCCAAAAGCAATGACGAGGTTTCTTTTTTTCTGTCTTGGGCTGGGCAGTTTAGTGGAGCAGGGGCTAGGAGGAGGAGGAATGACAGAGACGGCCCAATGGGCACCGGTTTTCCTTGTGGGGTGATGAAAACATTCTAGAACCAGATAGCTGTGATGGTTGCAAAATACCAATGTGCTAAATAACACTGAGCTGTACATTTTAGAATGGTTAGAATGCCGAGGTTCACTACCTAAAAATCTCTGGAATCTCCCAAGGAGTCGTTACCACAGGCTTATTATCCTGTGGATTTGGGATTGAGTGGATACTACCGCATAGTCCAGGGAGAGGGACTCTGAAAGCCAAGGAATTAGCATAAGAGGTGGTCTCGGGCTGGGGACACCCCTCGGATCTCAGAAAAGCAAGTGCCTCTGTAACTCAGGAGGAGGAACAGGCCGGCCACCCAGGCAGCACCAGATTCCCCCAGGCAAGCTCATGAATCCCGCATCCCCTGGGGAGCACTCCTTGCCTCCTTGTGAACAAACGGCAGCAGGAGAAAACAGCAGTAGACTAAAGCGGCCACGAACTCCAGGTGATAGAATGGTCACCTAGAGACCAGAGAATACGCGTGAACTGATTAAAGACCAAGATAAGCACAAAAATAGGAAACACGAGGAAAAAGAATTAATATCCTATGTCAAGAAGTTCAGGTGTGTCTGAAAAAGACTTAAACAAAATTCCTAGAAATTAAAACAAAAGTCTTTACAAAGACTTAAAGGACAGATCAAAGGAGCTATCGTAGCAGGGCTTCCAAGAGAAGCTAAGGGCTGAAGAATTTATTTGTGGCCTTAACCCAGAATGTACTACAGAGAGACGAGTAGAGGATCAAAGGACCCAGAGTACAGGGTAGGAAGGTCTCTACATTATCTGTAATAGAATCTCAAAAAGAGATAAAAGAAGGTAGGGAAGAGTCAATATTTAAGAAACAACACGGAAATTTCCGGAACTAGATGGAAGCCATCAGGTTCAGGACACACGGTGAGTCCGGAGCCAGAGAAATCTCCTGGGGTGTGAGGTGAATGAGGGCAGATCTCCAGTCCTGGGGGAGACCCCGGGCAAGCAGTACCCGGGACAGAGGCAAGCCCACAGGGCAGGAGCACGCCCAGGTTTGCGCGGGAGCACAACTTTTCTTGACACACTCGTTCCTTTCACAGGGCAAGAGGTCACAGATAGTGCTCCGGTCCCATCTTATGGAATTTCAGATCCATGGGAGAAATAATCTTAAAATTGGCTTCATGTCTTTCTGCAGGAGGAGCAGCCCCGTTAATCAGAAGTCAGATCTGTTTGTCAGAGAGCGTGTTGCGTCCGGAGGGAAACCACAGCAGGGGGAGGGCACGGCGCGTGAGGCTATGGTGACTGCGGCAGGTGCGCGTAGTGCAGGGCTGGGAGGATGAAACGTCAATATACGTGTGACGTCCAGGGAAATGCACGAATGCTCATTGGAACAGACAGGGCTGCTGCTGACGGGCCCATCTCTCGAGCCCCTTAATTCACCGGCCTTTGCCTGGAAGACACTTTGGGAAAGTCGCGGTGGTCCGACCGCTGCCACGGCAGGTAGGGCTCGCTCGGTGCGCGTGGAAGGGACCTCGGGTTAGGGGCCCGCGGCAGAGCCAGGGCAGTGAGGCTTCCTCTCCCACGGGGACTGGGTCAGGGTGGCCTTCCCCGAATCCGCACAGGCCGCGAGATTGCTCCAGCCCAGAAAGTACTGGAAATGAGACGCCAAGCCAGCTTGCAAGGCCCGGCCTCCCAGGGTTGGCAGTCCCACTTCCCAGCACCGGGAGCATCGGGAGCTCTGGGAGCACCAGGAGGAGGTCTGGCTGCCCTGCTGGAGCCGCTGTGTGCGAAGACCCAGACATTTGAGGGAAGCCATGGAATCGGATCCTGGGGCAGCTGAGTCCCACCGAGCGGCCCTAGTCAGTGCCACAAGGGCCTGAAGACGGTCCCAGCCAAGTCTTGCCCAGGTTCCCGAGTGTGCACACCATGGACACACACATATCCATACATATATATACACACTTATATATGGGCTCAAACACAAGGAATTTGATTTCTGGATCATGTAACAGCACAAGGAACGAGTTTCTTCCTAAGTGGCCCTCTACGTGGTGACGCAAGGACCAGTAAAATGGTTTTAAGCCACTTATTTTAGCTGGTATGTCATATCGCAACAGGTAGTTAGAACGTGGTCTTTGTGTCGTATGTCATTTCTTTCCATTCCCACTTTAGTTCGTATCCTATTCTGGAATCCAGATGCTTTTTAAAAAAATTTTTAAAAATTTTCCTTTAAATTCAATCTGCCAACATATAACACCCAGTGCTCATCCCGTCCAGTGCCCCCTTCAGCGCCCGTCACCCAGTCACCCCATCCCCCTGCCCACCTCCCCTTCTGCAACCATTTGTTCGTTTCCCAGAGTTAGGAGTCCCTTGTGGTTTGTCCTCCTCTCTAATTTTTCCCACTCAGTTCCCCTCCTTTCCCCTATAATCCCTTTCACTATTTCTTATATTCCCCAAATGAACGAGACCATATAATGTTTGTCCTTCTCCAATTGACTTACTTCACTCAGCATCATACCCTCCAGTTCCATCCACGTCGAAGCACATGGTGGGTATTTGTCATGTCTAATGGCTGAGGAATATCCCACTGTATACATAGACCACAGCTTCTCTATCCATCATCTGTCGATGGACACCGAGGCTCCTTCCACAGTGTGGCTATTGTGGACATTGCTGCTAGAAACATCGGGGTGCAGGTGTCCTGGCGTTTCACTGCATCTGTATCTTTGGGGTAAATCCCCAGCAGTACAACTACTGGGTCATAGGGCAGGTCTATTTTTGACTCTTTGAGGAACCTCCACACAGTTTTCCAGAGTGGCTGCCCCAGGTCACATTCCCACCAACAGTGCAGGAGGGTTCCCCTTTCTCCACATCCTCTCCAACATGTGTTGTTTCCTGTCTTGTTAATTTTACGGATGCTATTTTGATGGACTCATGAGAATTTTGACTTAGGCAAGAGGAAGCATGGGTGACCACTGTCTTCTCGACACCATTACATTTCTGCAGTGAGCCTTTCCTATAACGCCTTATCTGTGTACCTGTATTGTCACCAGGGTCACCTTCATGCTCAGGAGGGCATCGTGCTTGGCTAGATCCTCAGCATTTGTCATCGTGAAGTTCTGAAATAATTTTGTCTTTGAACTTGTGTTTTGTAAGTGAAATCTGAAGGCACCGTGCAGGAGAAGAGGCTGTGTAACGTGCACGTCCGCAGCTGTTCTTCACTGTCCCATTTGCCTGTCACGATACCCCTTGAGCACAGCTTTCCAGCAGACTCATGGCATATAGGTGTTCGCTGGGACACAAAGCAAGCACAAGATACACATTTCACGTCTGCAAATGAGTAAGTAGGGATGGGAACAGGCCCGAGAGGCCATACTTTCCTTCGGAAACAGAATTTGTTTTGGCTGCAGAAAGAAGCAGGGAAGTTCCAGGAAACGTGAATGACTCAAATGGGAAGGAGAAGATTTTTCTTTCTGTTTTGGGAGGATACGGAAGTTGAAATGCAGGCTCTTCAAATTGGTGGTAGGCAAACATTTCTAAGTGTTGGTGTTTCTAAAACCAGAGGAACTCTGGGGTGGAACTTATTATCAGGCAGACGGTCCGGCAGTCATTTCAAAGGAGGCTAAGTGTGGGAAATCCTACTGAGAGTCGGGTTGCTGCTTCATGTGTAACACTCAGTTCACTAGTTAGCTGATGCCGCGACTCCATGTGGAAGCTCCGCTCTTCATGACGCTCGAACTAAAGATGCGCTCACGTAGGGAAGGCAGCGGGTCATTTCAAATTCAAACTTGACGGGGGAGGGGGGCACTTGGCGGGATGAGCACTGGGTGTTATGCTAAATGCTAAATGCAGATTGAACTCCAATAAAATAAATAAATAAATAAATAAAACTAGGAAACGAACTAGGGGTGGTAGAAAGGGAGGTGGGCGGGAGGTGGGGGTGACTGGGTGACGGGCACTGAGGGGGGGCACTTGATGGGATGAGCACTGGGTGTTATTCTATATGTTGGCAAATTGAACACCAATAAAAAAATAAATTTATAAAAAACAATAATGATAAAATAAAAATAAAATAGAATAATAAAAACAAACAAAACAAAATCCTGTTAGGATTAAAGCTCACGACTTTGAATGAACTGCCAGGCTCTAGCACGACAGGTTGACCAGCTGTGCCGTCCACGATACCGATCGGCAGTGACAGCAAACAAACAGCTCTGCGAGAGGTGGGCTGGGTTGTCGGGACGTAGTGCGGTTCTCTGTGCGACATGCTATGCTTTTGAGCTTGACCAGGACTGTTTGGAGCATTGCGGAAATAGCTGGAGCGAAGTAACTTGCGGTGATTAGATATAAGGCCAACGGCATCGATTGAGGAGCTGACCCCAACAATCATGGCAAGTCTTCCAGGAGAGGGGAGGCAGGTTCTGGCAATAGTTGTGTTGGAAGGGTCCCCTCCAGCCTTCCTGGTCCCAGGAATGGTGCTGCCTTCTTCAGTATCCAGTTTTTCAAAATAGAGAAGGTGGTGTCTCCCTTTCTCTCTCTCTGTGTTTCTGTGACTCTTTATTCGCCTCCTCCAGTCAACCCCTCCTCCCATCCATTCCACCTCCTAAACATTTCCTAGGACGGTTTCATTGGAACAGACGACCAACGTGGTAATCACTGCTTTCTATTCATTCTATTTTTCCAAATTGCAAAGCTTTAGGTGAAGTAGGATGAGGAATTACAGTCCCGTAAGAGAATACGAAGCTTAATAGAGGTTCATCCAAGCTTAGGATTGAAGATACGAAATATCTGAAAGATCTGAGAATTAAGCGTGGTGACCTGTTTGCTCATTAATCGTAACGTCCCAGGCATGTTGCCCCAGCCAAAGCCGGATAGCAGAGCGGCTCCCGAGCTGGTTGAAATCCGCGGCTCCCACGGTGCCTGCCCGGAGTGACAACGATCTTGTAAGTGCCCCCTCCTCCGCTGAGCTCCCCTCCGTTCCACTGTAATTAGACGGATCTATTTAAATCATACTTTAATCATTTCATCTGCAAACATTTGTACAGGTCCGTATATCCGTGGGTGAGCACACGCGTTTTGAACGAGCATCTGCTGCGGGACCCATGAGGGGCACAAGGACGAGAGGTGAGCCGACAGGGTTGTCGCCCCCAAGGAGCTTACAAATCAACGAGGGGTTTGAAGTGATCTATTCCCATGATTACGGCCCAAACAAAATTCTCATGGTAAGTGTTGTTGACCCTTGCAGAACAACGCAGAACACTGCGGAGCCCGGATTCCCGCCTGCTGAAGTGGTGTCCATGGCAGCAGGACCTCGCGCTGCGGCCCACGTTGCCCGAGCACCCGCCAAGTTTGCTTCAAGACGTTTGTGTCCTTGTGGCAACTTGCACAGCAGCGCGGCGGAGCTCGGCGGCCCCGAAGGTGTGGGGAAACCGAAGGCCGCTTATCGGATCCAAAACCCACAGACGAAAATTGTGTTTTAGGTTTCGTGGTTACCCGCTCAAGGGGATGCAGATGTTAAACTTCATGCACCTGGGATCCCCGGGTGGCTCAGCGGTTTAGCACCTGCCTTCGGCCCAGGCCGTGATCTTGGAGACCTGGGATCAAGTCCCACATCGGGCTCCCGGCATGGAGCCTGCTTCTCCCCCTGCCTGGGTCTCTGCCTCTCTCTGTGTCTCTCATGAATAAATAAATAAATAAAATCTTTAAAAAAAAATCAAAACTTCATACACCTGCGTGAAATAGCACGGGTTCTTCAAAGAAGCTTTTCACATAGAAAGTGCTGGAAACTTTTCTCCTAGGACATGAAAAAGACCCGTCACATTTTGATATTTGACTTTAACACCGCTGATCTTGCTGTCAAGATGTGAAAGTTATACGAGAAATATGGAGAAAGAACAATTTTTTTTTTTTTTTGTCTGAAGAGAAAGGAATGGTAATGGGATGATTTGTAGGTGTTTCTCCCCGGGGCATCTGTGTGCTGGTCAAGCTTCACTATGTGCTTCAGGGTTTATTAGGTAAAGTCAAGTATTTCCCAACAGTGGCAACGACTCGTCTTTTCCCTTAACCACACTGGAAGTTATGCAACTTGGGCTGACATACTTTCGATTTCTGGAGTTTTATAAAACTGTGAATGAATGAATTCCACTTTGGGGCCAAATAGATGTTTTTTCCACTTACACTGAGCATCTGAGGCAAAGCGCAGAGCTGAGCGGCGTATTTAACTGGGCTAGCTTACTGATGTAAATCCGACAATTTTTCTGAGATGACAACACTTTGTAGGTGAAGTGCGGTGATAAAGTGCTCCCTGGACAACCCAGAGAACATAAAGATCCGGTACGTTTTTAGAGATTGAGTATATGGAATATCTGAAAGATTTGAAGATCAAACATGACTTTCTTCCTAATCCCACTGCGCCTTTCTGGACATGTTGCCCTAAGTGAGGGGGGTGGCTCAGAGGCTGGCTTGCTTGGCTCCGGGGGTCACACCCTGAGGGGTCGGGCAAGTCATCTTTGCCTTTTGTAAAGTGGGGGTGGCGTTAGCAGCACTCACCTCATTGGGCTGTAAGGGTCGGATAAAGCTCGGTTACACAGGCAAAGCCCTCGAGTAGAGCCTGGTGGACCTTGGTGAACTGCCCTGTAAATGTTAGGTACCTCAGGATCTCATTAGATCTGTAGTCATTAGTTGTGGCTTTGCAATCACATCCACTCATCTCGTAAAACTCCAGGAAAATCGAAAATTAAAAAGAAAAGGGGGGGATCAAAATGTCACGTCTGATGGCAGAGCACATTTCCCCCAAATTTATTTCTGTTTTGGCTAATCAATAATCGCTTATTTTGGAATGACTGACCTTTGTCACCAAACCTGAGGATTAACGAGTTCTATGCATGAGTGTGGGCTTTGTGACCACGGTTGGAACAAATTCAAATAAGCCATAGTTGTTGTGGGGGTGCCCAGGCTGCAGGCAGCTCCCTCCGAGGGCCTAGAGCCGGCCGTTCCCTGGAGGCGGTGGTCGCCGTCGGGCCGAAGCTTTGCTGCAAGGCGGGCCGGGCGCTTTCAGCCCTGCGTTCTGTCCCGCAGGACTCAGCGCGACCTTTCCAGAAGGGGAGGTAGCCTTGGCACCAGGTGGGTGCGGGGGGGGGGGGGGGAACCAGGACGAGCAGTAAGGAGGTGGGCGAGGCCAAGCCTGTTGGGCAGGCTGTGTTTGATTTTCAAGCAGAGCTGACACGTAAATTAGGTCCCCCTTTAGCCCCCCCAAGGAACCCAGCTGCAGAAACCCTCCCGTGGCCCCTTTCTGTTGTTTCACGACCAGGAGCACAAAGGTAGGAAAGCTTCGCATAAAGCCCCTGGATCTGCTTCGGAGGAATTCTACCCGAGTTGCTCAGCTTCGTTTCCTTGAGACCGGCTCAGGGTGTTCTCGTCCTTCTTCGGCGGAGGCAGGCTGACATTTTTTTAAAATATATTTTTTGATGTATTTTATTTATTCCTGACAGAGAGAGAGAGAGAGAGAGAGAGAGGCAGAGACACAGGCAGAGGGAGAAGCAGGCTCTGTCTGGGGAGCCCGACGCGGGACTCCATCCTGGGACTCCAGGGTCACGCCCCAGGCGCTCAACCGCTGAGCTCCCCCGCCCCGGGCGTCCCAGGGTAAGATAGTTTTAAATGAGATATTTAAATATTCACCTGTGTAGCAGGTGAGACCAGAAATGCCCCCAACATAGAAAAATGTGACCAAAAAGAAAGTTTTAGCATAGCAGCAATCCTGAAATGGTTAAGTGAGATGGTGAGCAGGAAAAGTTAGAGATGTTGATTGTGATGCTATATTCAAATGGAACCATCAACGATGCTACATTAAAGTGATGCCGTTGGATAACGTTGGTCACCATCGAGTAGGGTTTAGTTTAGTTCGATTAAATCCAGCAGAAACCTGCTGCTAAATCCAGTGGCGGAGGGAGTAAACGTGGGCACCGAAGGATGGGTTATAGGGTCACGTTTCCCCACACTGAGCCGGAGGAAAACCTCCCTAATGAAGGCGGACAAACGACGGGTCGGTGAGCAAGCTGAGGGTCACCCAGTGATTTTGCCAATCTCCAAACACCCTGGCCCGTGACTCTGAGTCTCCCTTTGTCCCGTAAAGGTCCACCAAGAGCCACAAGATAGAGAGTCCTTGAGGAGGCACTCAGCCCCAAAGGGAAAAAAAAAAAAAAAAAACAGCAAAAAACAGTACTCGCCAAACCGGTTGTTGGGTCGCTTTGGTTTGAGTGGAAGAAGCAAATGTGGAGGAGAGAGGGGAAGACCTGGACTCCAGCCTCGGGAGAAGCGGCGCACCTGAGCTACCGGTTACCTGGTGGACGTGATCCCAGGCAGCTTCCTGAGTGGGGAGCATGCGAGTGGCTACGCTCCACATAGCAGATCATCTCTCCTCCAGGAAGAGAGGTGTAAATTTGAGAAAAGAGGACGCGAGGGACCGTTATGCGTGGACTGCTCCTCTCCACGAGTCACGGGAGGGATTTGCAAGCAGCCGGGAGCTAAGTCTTCTCTGCTTTATTTTGAAACAGGAAGAGCCTGGATCCTTGGCCCGAGAGTCCTGCCAGGTGTCATGATCCAGGGTTCGGAGGAAGTGGACAGGGCGGGGGTGGGGGGACGCCTTCCCCCAAAGTCCGTCTCTCTCCACTTTCTGAGCTGCCCAGCAAACGCGTTTTTCAAAAATATGAAAATTGGCACCGATAAAGGGCGGCATTTGGGGTTTGCGGAGGAGGGCAGTGAGTTGTGGCGGGCGTGGTTGGAAAGCACGCAGGGAACACTTTCCTGGAGATAATCCTTTGCTGGCCGCAGCCCCAGGGCTGGCAGCTTATGGGAATTCCCCCAACCATGGTGGATGACACTTTGGCCCAAATACATCTGAACTTCATCCGAGACCAACTTTCATTTCCATTTTCTCATCTTAACCTTTGGGTTTAGCCGAATGACCAAATTATTCTCTAATAAATTCTTCAGTATACATTAAAAAAAATTCCCAGCTTCTAGAGACTGTTTTTCCTACTGATCCTTGCTGGAAATGTCAGTTATTATCCTCCCCCCCCACCCCATTTCCCAAGAAGCTTGAGGCTCTGCCCAGTGGCATGGTGTCAAGAATAAAAATAGCCCTGCTGGCTCGTAGGCCAGTGTTCTGAATTATTTCCCATACTTTTGCCCTCTTGACTATTTGCATCAGCGATTAAGCATATTTTTATGACTGTAACATCTCTCACTTGATATTAGAATTCTAGAGTCTGCACATGCCTGTCTTCCTAGGCACTATTTGTAGGCGAAAGTGCTCCATTCATTTATTCAACCAGTATTTATTGAGCCTATATTATGTGCTGGGCAATATTCTAGGTGATAAAAAGACAAGTAGTGACCAAAACAGGCCCAGATCTCTGCCTTCATAGAACTGAGGTTCTAGTGCCAGGAGACACACCCCAGACAAGACCGATAGGAAAGTATATGGTCCCTTAGAAGTGCTTGTAGGAGAAGGAAAAAAGTTTTTCCTAGAGAAAAATATTTTCCTTCCCCTGTAGGTTCAGTGCCTGGGGTCTGTGAATTCGCTGGCAGAAGACGGATTAGCAGGAGAAAAGGCATACAGATCCGAGATCTTTCATTTTACACGCACGGGGGCTTTACAGAAAAGGAGTCAAAAACCTAAAGAAGTAGTTGGGCTCAAGGACTGATCTACCATTTCGACACAGGGTGACACACTGTGGAGAAGTGACGAAGAACAAAGGAAAGGGGGCCTGGGCTTTTAGAGCCAGTCAGTCGTGGGCAGGTGACTAGGAAGTAGGGGGAAGCTGGTGGTGGAGAAGGATTAATTGGTGAGGCTTTTTCATGCGGATTAATCCCGGTGCGCCTCTGGTGATTAGGATCCTTCTCTTCCTGGTACAGGAAAGGCCGGGTTATGCCCTGCTTACTGGCAGAGCGGGGAGGGCGGGGAGCTCCTTCTGTGTTTGCTTTGTGTCAGTTGGCTTCAACTCAAGATATTCCTCATGCTCGAATGGCATATGTTGGGGTGACATTTTCTTTTCTTTTATTAAGGTTTATTTATGAGAGAGAGAGAGAGAACACGAGTGGAGGGAGGGCAGAGGGAGATGGAGAGAATCCTCAAGCAGACCCCCCCACTCACTGTGGAGCCCAACACGGGGGGCTCAATCCCAGGACCCTGACAGCAGGACCTGAGCCGAAGTCAAGAGTCCGATGCTGGGCCAGGGAGGTGGGGGGAGGGACATCGGATTCCGCGTATATGCTTTGGCAGAGCCGGCAGGATTTCTTGGCCGATTAGACGTGGGCTTACGGGACAACGGCCACGGATGACTCTGGAGTTTTTGCCAGAGCAACTAACAGTAGGATGGAGCTGCCATTGTAGGAGAGGAAAAAGCATCTCCCTTCTATCGTTCTGAGTTCTTGGCTGAGTCCCCCAACCTGGTAATAAAGGCAGGTGAACAAGAGGAACAAACAACCCAAATCGAGTAGCACGTATGCCTCATGGATACGTGGGAGGACCTGAGCAGAAATGAGTAGGTCCAAGAGACGGTTTTAGAATTCAGGCCTAGGGGCCCCTGGTGGGCTCAGGGATTGACCATCTGCCTTCAGCCCAGGTCATGATCCCCGGGGTCCTGGGATCGAGTCCCACATCGAGCTCCCTGCACGGAGCCTGCTTCTCCCTTGCCTGTGTCTCTGCCTCTCTCTCTTTGTCTCTCATGAATAAATACATAAAATCTTAGAATCCAGACCTAAATGCCATTTTTTTAATAGGGAAAGGCATAGAGTGTAGACCTCCTGGAGGGAAGTGAATGATCTTGGGGAAGGAGGAAGAGGCCCTTAGAAGCACTAGGGGAGGTAGGACAGTTTCTGACAGGGTTTGCTGGCTGTGGTGTCTCCTCTCCCTGTCTCCTCTCCTGTGGTACGAGTCAGTCCTAGCTGGTCGATGAGACTCCCGGTGGCGGGATCCGTGACAGTGGAGTTCCTTTTAAGGAAGCTGTCTTTAGGCAGGTAGGAGGAGTTCAGAGACAGCGTCTCCCTGTATTTGCTGTTTTCAGATGATTACGGCTCAAAACCATCGCTGTCCCAAAGCAGCATACTTTGGGGTGGCAGGTCCTGAAGTCCTGCAGTCATGTTTGGTGCAGCATACTGTGCTGCCCTTTGCCGTTCCCTGAGCTGAAGCACAAGACTCACCAGAGTTGGTGGTTGGAGGACCTGGCCTAGTTGCCCGAAGCTCAGTTCTGTATACATTAAATTTGAGACAATTGGTAGATATCCCACTAGAAATACCCAAAACATCGTTGGATGTGTGAGTCGAAAATTCAGAGAAGCCCGAGCTGGAGATATTGGTTGGACCGCTAAGCATGTCGGTGATGTTTGAAGCCACGAGACCAGAGTTGCTCACCAAGAAAGGGAATGTGGTCTTGGGGTTAGAGGTCTTGGTCCAGATTCCAGCTCAGTGTTTGGGGCTCCCCCGCCAAGCTCGCTTCCTGTCTGTAACATGGCTACTGTCGTGGACTGAACCTTTGTGTCCTCCCAAAACGTGTGTGTTGAAATCTTAACCCCCAATGTGATCGTATCAGGAAGGGGGATCTTCCCCCTTCCTGATACGTGATTAGGAGGTGATTAGGTAGTGAGGGTGGAGGCCTCGTGAATGGGACGGGGCCTCGATAAAAGAGAGGCCAGGGGATTCCCTCACTCTCTTACACCGGGGAGAGCACAGAGGGACGACTGCCGTCCATGCAGTCGGGCAGTGGGCTCTCAGCAGACACTGCATCTGCCTTGCTCTTGGACTTCCCAGCTTCCAGAACTGTGAGAAAGAAATGTCTGTTGTTTAAGGCGCACGGTCCCTGATATTTTTGTTACAGCCACCCACGTGGACAACTGAGACACCATGATAATATTAGCTCCCAGGGGAACCCTTAGAATAGATGGAAAGTGGTGCCTGGTGCTGAATAAGTGTCGGTGGAATATTGTGAATGAATAATATAAATAGTCCTGTTCCCTAAGCACCGAAGAACATTTGCTTTGGTTGTCACTTCCCTCCTCATGCTGGCATTCACCATCCTGGATTCTGCAGGGAGGAGCAGGGTGGGAGGAGGGCAGGAATGTGGCTCTAACTGGATGAATCAGCTGCTACCAACCGGGCACGGACAATGTGCCTGGGGCGGCCTCACGAGGACCCCAGGCGATAGCGCTCCTCAAGGTCCCAGTTCTACAGGTGAGAACGGGGAGCGCACCTGAGGTCGTGGGGGCTAAAACCCAAAACTTGGACGGGGATCCAGACTGGACTGCAAAGCTCAATCATTGTTCTACAGCCCGTTGTGCTGAGAGAGTGGAGGGGTCTCCCTAAAAGTGTCATTGATGCGTCTTAGTCTTCACTTGGTCCCCAAGCCACCCGGTATTCACTTTCTGTGTCTGAGGTCACCCAGCTGCTGAGTGCATGGTGGGATCAAACGTCAGTTCAGGCCTTCAGACACATCCAAGCTCCATGTTCCATCCCACAACTGTCATTTTGATATTCAGTAAGGTACCCACCCCCTCTTCTCCTCTTTCTCTGCCAGAATTTATTTATGAGAGAGAGAGAGATAGAGAGAGCGCGAGCAGGGGGTGGACAGGTGAGAGGCAGAGGGAGAGAGAGAATCTCAAGCAGACTCTGTGCTGAGCATGGAGCCCAACGCGGGGCTCCGTCTCCCGACCCTGAGATCACGACCTGAGCCAAAATCGAGAGTCGGATGCTCAACCGACTGAGCCCCTCGGACCAATTCAGTCAGAATCTCAGGGTGAGGCCAGGCTGGTGGTCTTTATTTTTCAAAGACCTATCTGGGCAAACTGACATGCAGAAAGAACTAAGGACCACCAAGGTGTGGGTAGGACAGAGTCAAAGGCAGGTGAAAATCATGACCATGTAGCTAGACTAAGGATTGAGGTAAAATCACATTTAAACAAACAAACAAAAAATTGTATTCCTTTTCTGCTCCAAGCGCTCAATCTGAAGGCTAGACCTCACCTATCAGAATCTGGAGTGGGCAACGAAGTTGAACATGTCCCTCGAATGGTCCTTACTGATGGGCACGGGGGTCATATCCTATCCCCATGCAGATGCCTTTTTGTTGAGAATCAATAGTTTGAGGAAAACAAGACAGATTCCAGCTATTTGGGGCATTCTATGCAAAATGCAAAGGAGCCATAAGATGGGAAGGGGGATGTTAGGGGGCTAGTGCCCTGGCGGTGATAACCAGCAGCTGGCCTTGTAGGAGGAGGAGGGAATGGGAAAGCAGGCTCCAATGTCCTCACTGCGCCCTCTGTTAACCTTCTAGCTGTCTTTTTGTCTAACACGTCTTTTTGGGGGAATGAGTTACGGTGGCACAGTTTAAAAGCTTTTGTTTCTCTTCTTCCCACAAGGAGAGCTAACAGGTAAAAACATGACTTCTTGTAGAATAGAAACCTGGATATTTCTGGAGAAATACAGTGGTGTGGTTGTGTCCGTATTTAGAACTGAGTACAATCGGCTCCCAGACCCTGGCTGGCTGGGAGAGGAAGAGTCTTGGATCAGTGGCAACTGTCCATTCCTTCCAATCTGTCCAAGGCTTTTAGTGCATTTCAGATAAACCAGCTTTACTAAATGTAAAGGCAGCTCCTGTGCCAAAGTTTCTGTTGGGCCTCTGTCCAGGCAGGTGTCTAGAAGTGTGATCTATGAGAATGATGAGTAAGCGGATTAGGGCTTCTTCCATTACTGTTTGCCCAAGAGACTACTAGGATCCCCACTCCCCCATCTTCGGGGGTTCTTGATGTCCAAGGATAAAGATTTAATAAATGAAAGTGTCAGGCCCCGGTGCAATTATCTCCCTTGCTTCCCCGACCTGGCTTTCACTGGGGTGGTCTGGCCAGGCCGTAAGCCCGATGAGGGATGAGGTGGGAGGCACATGCTCATGCCCTGGCAGCCCTCCGAAGGTTCCAGAAATCTTCTATCTCAAATATCTTGCCAAATTCTGAGGCTCCTTGCAGACAAAGGAATCTATATATACTTTAAGTAGCATTGAATTTCAGAATCCAGCTAATGTAGGATCTTTTACAGGCTAATAAACCAGAACAACATGCGCATAAAACGATAGCTGCCCATGAAAACCTACTTCACCAGCACAGGCGTTGGTGTTTTGTCATAGGTTGTCCTGTGACTTAAAAACATTGTAAAATATCCAAGCAGCATGTGGATAAACAAAAAGGAACATCTATGCTGAGAAATGAAGACTCAGCAGTTACCCCCGAAGTGGCCAGGGTGCTCCAATCAAATCACCTCTTCTTCCCCACCCCTCAAAACCACCGTTCCGAATTTTGTGTTAATCATCTCCTTGCTTTTTATTGTGGGGTGCATGCGCATGCATGTGTGTGTGTGTGTGTCTATAACCATAATGTGAATGTGACAGTAAATCGTGTTTTTAGTTTTGCTTATTTTTTAACTTTATGGGAATAATTTGTTTCTTTGGATCCACGTTGGTTTTGAAACTCAGCCATGTCCATGGATGGAACCCGACCCATTCATTTTCACTATGGAAGATGCCACGGTACGGTCAACTGATGACGATGACATTTCACCGCCATGCTGGTGATGGATACGTGTATTGTTTCCCTTATGAAGAACCCTGCTAAAACCATTTGTGAACATGTTTCCTGATGAACATGTGTCAAGTTAGATTTTGACAGATTTTGTTTACCAGACTCCTTTCAATGAGGAATCATCAGGAAATGAGAAAAATTCTCAAGACTGGAGCCGCCAGACTTTTACCCTATTTTTAAAACGTGGGAACGGTTGGAATCTAGAATCCGTTGAAACAATGAGCACGATGAAGAAACTTGGCAAATTCCTAAAAGAGAAAATTAGGTGTGATTTGTTCTTCAGAGTGCTTAAAAAATGAGTTCATTCAAAATAAGTCATGACAGATTATTTTAATCAATCCCTTTGGAAGAGCCACTGCCCTGGTAGAGCTAGGAGATACTTTGTTGACCTTCTTTCCCTAAGAGTATCTCAAGAGTCTCTGTAGACGTTCCCCCTTATAGATCCATTTCCAGGGGCTTATATTTGTTTGTTTCTTTCCACCCCAACTTCTCTAGATCACGCGTTCTATCGGGCAGAGACCCTATTTTGATCATTTGACAAAGCGTTTGACTGCAAGCGAGTTGGTTCATCAAACCTCTCTGGGCGTTGGTTGGATGGATTCTTTCTTTGAAGACGAGACTAGGAACATAGAACCACAGCAACATGGGCAGGAGATTATTGATTAACAGATGACTATCCGTTTGGAAACTTCTATTTAAGCTTTTGCCTTGTTCAACATTTTTTTGAGGGTTCAGATGACTTTGTCTTCTGTATGACAACTTCATTGAGATGTAATTCCCACGCCACACAATTTATCCACTTAAATTGTGCAAGTCAGTGTTTTCTTGTATGTATAAGAAATCACCACAATCAATCTTAGAACATTTTCATCAACCAAAAAGAAACTCTAGACTCACCAGCAGTCACTCCCCATATCCTCTCAACCTCCACAGCCTTAGGCACTCGCTAACCAACTTTCTGGCTTTACAGATTTGTCTATTCTGAATATTTCATATATATGGAATCATAAAATATGGGCTCTTTTGTGATTGGCCTCTTCCACTTGGCATAATATTGTTAGGATTTGTTGGTGTTGTGGCATGTGTCAGTACTTTTTTCCTTTTCTTGCTATTAATACTAATTAATATTCCTTTCTATGGGTATAACACATTTTACTTAACTCATTTATCAGTCGATAGACACTTGTGTTGTTTCTACATTTTGATTATTTTGAATGATGCTGGTGTGAACATTTGCATATGAGTTTTTGTGGAGACGTGTTTTTGTTTCTCTTTGAAATGTTTTCCTATTATTTTTTTTATTTTGGACATATAAGCCTGCGAGTGAGATTGCTGGGTCACACCATAACTCTAAGTTTAACTTTTTGAGGAAACTGTCTTGGTCAATATTTTAAGAAGTAATTTAGGTGAAGACAAAATTTGTAACGGTTAAATCAATGAATGGCATAAATCTTCAAGAAATCAGTGCTCTACGGTAGAGCCATTCAACATGGTAGCCACCAGCCGCATGTGGCTGTTGAGCACGTAAAATGTGGTTAGTCCAAATTAGGATGAGTTATAAAAGTAAGAATATACACTGGATTTCAAAGACCTATGTAGGAAAAAAAGAATGTAAATTCTCTCATAGATTGTCTCCAAAATAATTAGTGTACTGATTACATGTTGAAATGCGTATCTTGGATACATTGGACTAAATAAGTTTCTAAAATTAATTTCACCTGCTTCTCTTTACATTTTCAATGTGGTTACAAGAAAATTTGAAATGACGTATGTGTTTCACATTCTATTTTTTGTTTTTATTTTTAATTACTTTTTTGTTATTTTAAAGATTTTATTTATTGAGAAAGAGAGCACACGCAAGTGGGGGGAGGAGTGGGGGAGAGGGACAAGCAGACGTTGCACTGAGTGCAGAGCCCAACATGGGGCTCCATCCCAGGACCTCAAGATCAAGATTTGAGCTGAAACCAAAAGCCGGATATTCAACTGACTGAGCCACCCAGGCTCCTCTATTTTTTTTTTTTTACTAAGTTTTTTTTTCTAAGTTTTTAATTTTAAGTCCAGTATAGTTCACAGCTAGCGTTATTTTAGTTTCGGGTGTGCAATTTAGGGATTCAACAGTCCTGTATGCTGCTCAGTGCTCATGGCGATGAGCGTACCCTCTAAACCCCGTCACCTGTCTCCCCCACCCCCCACCCGCCTCCCCTCTGGTAACCATCAGTTTGTTCTCTGTAGTTAAGAGTCTGTTTCTTGGTTTGCCTCACATTCTATTTTTATTGGGCAGCACCGTTCTATTCTCTTCGTATTCCTTCCCTCCTCCAAACATTAGGCGAATATAACCTGGTGGGGTTTGGAATCCGACCAACCTGGATTCAAAACCAGATCCTTCTTAGCTGGAAAAACTGTGGGCAAGTTATTAACTTCTCTAAGTTTCAGTTCTCTTAACTGTAAAATGTTCAAAAATTAAGACATGTTTTATTTAATTTTTTGGAGACTTGATGAGGATTAAATAACGGAAGTTACAGCGAGAACTTGGCTAAATGCAGGCATACAGAAAGAGCTACATAAATGTTGCTTCTCTTCTCTCCTTTCCTCATTCACGCTCTCTGAAGGGGTAGGTAATTGAGCTAGCCAGATGATTTACAGCTCTGAGTGGGAACATGTGCCCCCTCCTGTGACATCTGGTGTATTTATTTTCATAAGGGACTTTAAGATATTTGCTTAATAAAATGATTTCAATGGTTGGATTTTGGGGGTAGCCTGGATGTCATAAAGAATACGAACAACCACTTTCATCTCTCCTGTTATTTTAGAATTTAGCTTTGCCCGTTTGCAGGACAACACATGCCAAGTTTTAATAATCCTGGGCTGTTGGAACCTTACTCAACACTAGGGATATGCTGACATTGTTTGCATGCGGTTCAGGATGTCATTCGAACCATCCAGAACTCATTCAATATGGAAAACTAAGTAAGAACTTCTCCAGGGAACTTATTCTCTCTCCAGAGGTCAGTGGAATTTCCTGTTTCTGTTTGGACTCAAAATATCACATGAAGTTCTACTTTCTCTGAACGCTTTGGATGCCGGCTTGACCCAGCCACAGTTTAATGTAAATGAAAAACACACATCACAGACTCACCGCCTCCCCCCAGTTCCGAGGCATGTCTCATGGACGAAAGGTTGACTTCTCCCGTCAACAGCGACCACAGACGGTCCTCCCTTCACTTTGCAGGGGAGAGAGGGTTACTTCCTTCTCCAGAATCAGTGACTACCCACGATTTTTTTTTTCTATCTTCTTGCAGTTTTGGAAGGAGACCGAGCAACAAATATGGACAGAAATGTTACAAAGGAATTGGTAATTACCGTTACTTATTCGAAGGAAAAATCTGTTAAAAACTCAAGTTTCACAGGCGCCTGAATGGCTCAGTCGGTTAAGCGTCTGCCTTCGTTCTCGTGATCCCGGGGTCCTGGGATCGAGCCCCACACCGGGCTCCCTGCTCCGCGGGGAGTCCGCTTCTCCCTCTCCCCCTGGCCCTCCCCCTGCTCAAGCCGGTGCACTCTTGCTCTCTCTCGTTCACTCTCAAATAAATAAATAAAAATCTTCAAAAAATAAAACCCCCCACTAAACCTTCGGGTAGTCAGATAAAACCTCTTGATGTACTGAAAAGTTGAAGGCAGTTCTTCCCTTGCTTTAGGATTTTAGGCAAGAGGGCAGGTATGGTCACTTGAACATTAATTTCTTTGTTTTCTGTATTCCCCCCCTAGGTGATCTGTTTCTGGAACATTCCTATATGGTATACAGTTAAAAAAAAATTTAAAAGCTGCCTCTCCACTCTTTGGAGAAAGGTGGAGAGCTCCATCCTGGTAATAGACCGGGTACCCTCTGCAGTCCCTCTGACCATCTTGCTCCCATTTGCTTGGTTAGGGACTAAACATCTTCCAGCCATGTGCTGAACTTGGCACCCTGGGATTCCTGCTAAAAGTTGCAATTCCTTCGACATCCTGCTGCACCCTCCGAGAGAAGCCTCCAAAGACTTCCAGCTGTCACTAACCATGACGAAGGGCCCATTTACTGACGGAATTGCTTTGATTGTCCTGCCCACGAAAACGATGGATAGGAAAGCATTTATTGCCGTTTCTGGAGCAGCAGAATATTGGAAATAATTGGGTTGCTTTTCCTCAAGGATGGGAGAAGCCACGGCCACGTTCTGACAAAATTCTTCTGTTGCTCGGGATTATCATCAGCAGAGATCATTTGATTCCTCAGGAAGTCAAGTCAGTGTAAAGCAGCGCTGATTTACCAGGATCAGTCAGTTCGAAGTGCCTTGTAGCTTCTGGTCTGTGAAGTCTTTTTCACCTCCCTATTTCTAACATTCACAAAAAAGTATCAGTTTGCTCAACATCTTTGAACCTGACTCGTGTTGTTCCCTTACGCAGGATAGAAGTCGCTGAGAAGAAGCCAAAGCATTGCTTGCGTTTCTTCTTCCTCCAACCCATTTCGAACCTTGATGACTCCTCATCTTCAGAAAAACAACACAGATGACTAGCAGGGGCCGTTCCGAATGAAACTAATTACTGCCCAGAAACGGCAGCCAGACACACCTACTTTATTTTCAAAATGAAGTTGTTTGATGAGGAGCAGATAGCCACGCAAGTCGAGAAGGCAGTAGAGAGGTTTCCTCTTCTGGGATAACTGTTTTCACCTTATTTGTATCAATACTGAGTAGAGACCAAAAAAAAAAAAAAATTTCAGTTAACGTGAAATCACTTAAGTTGATCACACAATTACAATTAGAATAAAAAGGAGTGGATTTGGAGAACGATTCATTCATAATCCACCTCCTTCACATAACAATTCTCAATGTATTCATATTTTCCAGTTTTTTGGAAGTCTTGCTTAATTTCCAATCTGGTATAATTAACTTTTTGAAGTATTAATTTAAAAAAATTGTTTTTTCCAGTTTTGATCCAAAATAATGCAGAGAAATGGGTGCTTTCTTTAACGTTTGATAGCCCCCGTGTCATTTAGCCAAACGGTTAACCATTTAGCTTAAAAGCGGAATATATAAAGCAAAAACTCATATCAAGAAAACTTAAAAACAAGAGAAAATTGTTCTGGGAGATTTTAACACATCTGCCTCAGAGGTTAATAGACCAAGCAGATAAAAATAAGGAGGAGCAGGTTTGAAGAATGTTAAGGACCACCCTGAACATAATAGAGGAGCCCATAGGTCTTTACGTCCTACAGGAAATGTGTGTTCCTTTATGACTCTGGGCTCCTAAGGACACTCCATCACATAATCGACCCGAAGAGAACTTCAGTAAATTCCAGAAAGGGGACGTTTCCGAGGCCATCTCCTTTGCTTATAACCCAATCAACCCGGAAACCTCGTATAAAGATACCGGGTTCAGGAAGGCTTGGCCTGACCTGGTGGGACGCGCGAAGGCAGAGCTCGGGGCAGGAGCGGAGCAGAGAGACCCTGCGGTACCCGAGGGCTTGGGAACACAGGCACCGCCAGTGGGACGGGCTGCCGGGGGCCTGGGCGTGTGCTGGGGGGCTGCGGGCTCCTCGGAGCCCCCGGGTCAGCCCGGCGCCTTTGAAAGGTTCCCACAGTTCAGAGAAGCCGGGTCAGGAGCCGCCGCCGGGCCTGCAGCTGAGGGCAGGAGGGAGCTGTCAACGTTATTCCTTCTTCTTTCCAGCAGCGAGGAAACGAGGCCGCGTAACAATGGGGCTTTTCTGAGGACCCGATAAGATCTTTCTTCCGAGTCTGGCGCTGGACTCCAAAGCGCTAGACTCTTAATCAGCAGCCGGAGGAAACCAAGGCTTCCTTCCCGCACCTTCCCGGCCTCCGCAGAGCCGCTGCGGGCCACGGGTCGGGGCGCTCCCCGCCGGGCCCGGCGCCGCCGATTCCCCGCGGCACCCACCAAGCGAAGGGCCGGGTGCCCCTTCCAGTGGGTGGTTCCCTTTTTTTTTAATTTTTATATTTTTGAATTTTTATTATTTATTTATTTGTTTATTTATTTATTTTTTCGGAGTGTGGTTCCTTAAAAGAAATTCTTTTGTATTTGGTACCAGTTGAGCGGCCTACGTTGTATTCCGTGGGCCCGCCCTGTCAAAATCACGATTATTCGCATTGAATTAAACCGGTGTGGGCTGGGCTGGGACGGGGCAGGAGTTGGGTTTGATGAAAGAGATCTTTTAAATTTAGATGAAGAATTCCCCGGGGATGTTCTGGCCCCAGCCAAGGAGGACACCCATCTCCTCGGGGCAGGGAGGTTCACCCGCTCCCCTGCCCAGCGCGCCCTCGGGACCCGCCCCGGGGCCCCAATACCCGTTAGTTAGTAAGACGGGCTCGCTGCGGAGGTGAGCGCGGGTGGCCGCGGCCCGCTGGAGCCTCGGCTCGGAGAGCAGCGCCTTTCCAGAAGATGCCGCGTCCCCAAGGACGTCTGCTAACCTGCTCTGGGTCAGCCGGGGAGAATTCTAACGTCCTTCTTTTTTTTTTTTTTTAAAGATTTATTTATTATATATATATAGATAGAGAGAGAGAGAGAGAGAGAGAGAGGCAGACACACAGGCAGAGGGAGAAGCAGGCTCCATGCACAGGGAGCCCGACGTGGGATTCGATCCCAGGTCTCCAGGATCGCGCCCTGGGCCAAAGGCAGGTGCTCAACTGCTGAGCCACCCAGGGATCCCCTCTAACGTCCTTCTGAAGTAGACCCTTACCTCGGGAGAGCAGGGCCAGGAGGAAGGCACCCGCCAGCCTGCAGCCTGGGCCGGGCCATGGCCTTGACAGCAGCCAGGCCCCTGAGCACCCACAGCACCCAGGCCCATGAGCACCCACAGCACCCTGGCCCTTGAGCACCTGCAGCACCCGGGCCCCTGAGCACCCGCAGCACCTGGGCCCCTGAGCACCTGGCCCCAGAGCACCCGGCCCCAGACCACCCACAGCACCTGGCCCCTGAGCACCTGCAGCACCCGGGCCCCTGAGCACCCGGCCCCAGACCACCCACAGCACCTGGCCCCTGAGCACCTGCAGCACCTGGCCCCTGAGCACCCGGCCCCAGACCACCCACAGCACCTGGCCTCTGAGCACCCGCAGCACCCAGTTCCTGAGCACCCACAGCCTGCTGTAGCAACTGTTGCCTCAGGAGGCCCGGGCCACTTCCCGCGGACGTTTCTGTCTCTTCTCACCTTCCTCTGTCTGCCTGCTCTGCACGGGGCCGTCCTTCTCCTTGGAGGTTTGTTTCTCCGGGGACGCGGGCAGTGGGGACACCAAGGATGACCGAAGCCTGTGTCCTGGAGCCTCCTTCACCGCCGGCTGGCCAGGCCCTCCCTCCTTCCTGCTCCTAACACTGAAACCCCCAGGAGGCAGCAATTGTCACTCTGTACCCCCCTTTTTCTACAAAAAAAATTATTCCCGAGAGACAGAGAGAGAGAGAGAGAGAGAGAGGCAGAGACCCAGGCAGAGGGAGAAGCAGGCTCCCTGTGGGGAGCCCAACATGGCAGGACTCGATCCCGGGACCCTGGGGTCCTGCCCTGGGCCCAAGGCAGCCGCCCCACTGCCGGGCCCCCCGGGGCCCCTCCTGCCGCCCTTTCCTGTGCCGTGTGAAGTGGCAGAAAATGAGAATCGCGGTGCCCTCAGCCTCCTTCCCCACGAAGGTGCCGGGGCGTGTCTGCGTCTAAGGGGAAGGACTCTGGTGTGCCAGTGTGCGAACGGGCCGCTGGGGACTGAGATAGGCCGGCAGCCAGGTGGTGCCCGGCCTGCGCTGGGCTGCCAGAGCCGTGGAAAGGCACGCTCGCGTGTGTCGGCCCACGTGCAGTGAGCGAGCCAGACGCAGGCGTCCACGCGGTCGGTTCCGAAGCTTTGAGAGGAAGTTACCCTTGCGTTTAGAAGAGCAGAGAGGCCGGCCCTCCGCACGCCTGACCGTTCAAGTACGGGATTTCAGCGTCCGGGAGAACCCAGCAGCTTCCAGGGCAAGCAGCATCTGGTGAAAGAAGGGACACGGCGGCAGGGCGAGGGCCTTCGGTCGGTGTGAGCCGCGGCTCCCGGGGCAGGGCCCGGCCTGGCCTGGGCCCGTCCCGACACGCCTGCGGGGCTGTGAGGACGGGGAGCTGTGTGACAGCTCACACACGGGGCTCCCAGGACCCCGAGGCTGCTGCACTTCCGTCGTCGGCACACGAGTCGGCGTCTGTCGCGTGGGTCCCCTTCCTTGCACGTGAGAAGGTCAGGGCGCCTGGGCCGGCCTGCGGGGGACAGCTGGGGCCTCGGGACCGAACCGCACCGCTGGCTGCGGAGAAGCCCTTCGAGCCCACGCGAGTCCGTCAAAGTGCCAGCAGAGGCCCCGGCGCTTGTCACCCACCGGCACCTAACCCGAGGAAAGGTGCCCCTTGGAACACGCGGAGTTCAATCAACGTGGCAGGAGTTAGACGTTACCTCTCGTTTGTCTGATTTGTTTGAAAACCTTTCTAAAGAGCGATTCTCAGCGTGAGTGGAGGAAGAAGTTTCCTGAGGCCTCTGAGCGCGGCCACCAGGCCCCGGGGCGGGGATGGAGCAGCTTTGCCAAGCCCCGCAGGGCTTCTCCAACCCGGGGCATCCACGAGCCGCCCCCAGAGCTCCTTCCCTAGACCGAGGCGCTGCTGCAGGACTTGGACGGAGTGTTCCGACGTCTGTCGTTTACTCTGAAATGTTGCTCAAGATAAATAAAGACGGGCAGGCCCACAAGAACACAGGTAGAGGAAGATGGTACCTGGAGAAGCTAGCTTTGGGGTGTGCATGGGTCCACTGCAAAATTCTTTTACTTTCTTTTTTTTTTTTTTGCACGTTTGGACCATTCCAGGATAAAATATTGGGAAAGAAAAGAAATACTAAAAAATGTATATAGTATTTGCACGAAGAAGAGAAATGAGGGGACACACAGTGGAATGGAGGCCCTTGAAGGATGAATCCGTAAATTTACGACTAGATTCAGGAGCTGTTCCCAAAGGGAAAAAAAACAAACAGACAAATAAGAAAGAAGAAAGAATAAGAAATCATAAAAGGGTGAGATACACAGGATGGTAGTAAGTATGAGGAATCCCAGAAAGATGATACACGAAAATCGAGAAAAAGATACATCTTAAAAAATAAAGGAGATTTAAAAGACGCGGATGAGAACACCACCACCCCCAGGAGATGCTGGATTTACTCTGGCTGCCTTCCCTTGACGGCAAAATCTGAGCTTCTTTTTTTTTAAATAAGTTCATTTTTATTATTTTATTTTATTTTATTTCTTTTTTTTATAATTTTTTTTATTGGTGTTCAATTTGCCAACATATAGCATAACACCCAGTGCTCACCCCGTCAAGTGCCCCCCTCAGTGCCCGTCACCCAGTCACCCCCAACCTCCTGCCCACCTCCCCTTTTACCACCCCTAGTTCGTTTCCCAGAGTTGGGAGTCTCTCATGTTCTGTCTCCCTTTCTGATATTTCCCACTCATTTTTTTTCTCCTTTCCCCTTTATTCCCTTTCACTATAAAAAATAGCGAAATCTGAGTTTCTAAGTGAATCCCAGCATTGGAGCCTTTGGTGCTCCTTCCATCCTTCGCAGGGATTTCAGGCTGAGAGGAGGGAGGGAGTCTGGAGACCCATAGACTTTAAAAACAAACAGCTACGAGAGGGCAACAGTCATCAAAATGAAGCAAATGTCTTCTTTCTTCTTTCTTTCTTTCTTTCTTTCTTTCTTTCTTTCTTTCTTTCTTTTCTTCTTCTTTCTTTTTCTTTCTATTCTTTTTTTACGACGGCCTGGGCTTTCTTTATGTTCTGAAAGATCGGCTTCTGTCAGTTGGTAATTTCTCAATTGCAATGATGGCAGAAAAACAAATATTTAAAAAAAAAAGCACACTGCTTCCTGGCCAGATTCTTGTGCTACTGGAGGTCAGTGGAATGGAACTTCACATATTTATAGCTCAATTAATATTTTTTTGGCCTCAAACAAAAAACTTGAAGCATGAAAATGAAAAGCATCCTAGTTATTTGAAATCGACTTTATTGTTTTTGTTAAAGTGATAGATGGGTGTTATAAAAATTCAAGCCATTTAGAAAGTTTAAAGAAGAAAAAAAAAGTTTAAAGAAGGTAAAAAAAAAAAAGCAAAAAAAAAAACCCTTGAAACTCTAAAAGCTAATACTTGGAATAAAATCATTATTTACATTTTAAATACATCTCTGCCTACACAGCCAGGAGGATGGAAATACAAGATTTATTTACAAAATGGGAATCTTATGCTCTAGACCATATTTGTGAAAAACAATTTAATTTTTGAAATTAATAGAAACATACTGAATTTTAACTGAACTACTAAACTTTGGATATTAGTGCTTTTGAAAGTTTGCAAAGAAGATTAAAAATAGGTTTATAGGTGATTAAACTTTATTTCAACCCATATTATTTTATGTATTTTCCCTCCTGCTATGAACAGTGAGGAAATGAGGAAATGTGTGCTCCCTGTCTTCCCTTTCTCCTGTTAAGCCTCCCAGTTTTTGGTGGTCATCTATTTTTTTTTTTTTACATTGTCAGGATTTATAAGGTTTACATTCTGTTTTGAAATATAATCTTGCTCTTGCTTCAGTTTAGCTCATAGTGTCACCTTGATAATCATGATGATCTGATAAGTGGGGCAAGTATTTATTTAGGGCTTAGGAAGGGACACGCATCATGCTAAAGCACTTTTCTTGTAGTTTCTCATTTCAGTCTCCTAACCACTTCCTTAGGTAGACACTGTCTCATACAGATGAGAAAACTGAGACACAGAGACATTAAGTAACTTGATCAAGGTCACACAGTGGGTGGCAGTCTGACTCTTAGACTCCCTTGTGCTGGGATATTCCGGTAGTCTTTGCTGAAAAAGTCACATGGATGCTATATTTTCTGATTCCAGCATGTCTAAGGACACGTGTCATTTTTTATACCTCAAGGACAGTTTGGCTGGACATTAACTCCAGAGTCACCCTCTCCCTCATACCTTTGTTAATATGACCCACGGGCTTCTGGTATTGATTGTTGCAGGGAAGAAGTCAGAGGCTAAAGTGGGTTTTTTTTTTCTCTCTTGGAAGTAACTTGGTTTTCCAGCCTAAATGTCTGAGGAATTATTCTTTATTCTTGAGGCTCCATAAATTTTCCAAGATGAGACAGATTATAAATAGGTGTGTATAGATTTATATAGGACCGAGGTGTGCCCTCTCCATCTGCGGGGCTGAGGCTTTATTTGAGAAGTAGCATTGGTCTCTGTCCCACTTGTGTATCTTTTCAAAGACATCGATTATGTACCTATCGGGAATTTTTTTCCCCATTCCCTATATTTACTATGTTCTCTCTAATTATTTGTGTCATTGTTCTTCTCCTTTTTTATTCCATCTGATTTCTTCAAGCCTCCTCTCCAATCTGTGATGGTCTGAAGGTTTGTTTATCCTCTTCTCTGTTGCCTCTAGTGTGGCGCCAGCTCTCTAACGGCCCCGTTCCTCCGTTCTCTTCACACATTGCCCACGTACTCTTCACCCCGTCTGCTCTTGTCACCTTTACTTTGCCTTTTTGTAAATTTTGCAGGATCTCTTTTCAGGGAAGTCATTTAATCTTTAGTTCCTCCGAGACTCTGGAGAATAACTTGCAAACATTTCCCCTTATTTTTGGGAGCGATGCTTCTCCTGATGTGTTCTTTGTCTGCCTTTCCGCCTCGGTTCCTTTTCTCTCTCTGTCTCTCTGTCTCTCTCTCTTTTCATTATCAACACATCAGTCCCGTGTTAGGAGCTTTTCTGTGCATGACTCGTCTTTCCGTGGGGTCCTTCTCTCTGCGTGGGCTGCAGGATAGCGTGCGGAGTGATGGGGTTGAGGAGACGTGCTGGGAAAGGTGTGACAGAGAGACCTGGGCAATCCTCAGGATGAATTAAGGTGTATCCTCTAAACAGCCGCCCACCTACCGCTGACTTCCGCACTGAGAGGGTGTCTCACTGCAGACTTTGATGTGGACAAGGTTGGGGTGGCTCGTGGTGCATCCTGCATCTCCGTCTTTGTGTGTTATGGGTTGAGTTGTGTGCCTCTTCCCTAAATTCATAAAGTCCCAACCCCCCAGTACCTCACAATCTGACCTTACTTGGAGATGGGGTCATTGCAGATGTAATTAGTTAAAAGGTGGTCCCCATGGAGGAGGGTGACTGACGTCCCTGTAAAAAAAAGAAAAGAAAAAAAACACGTGAAGAAACAGACACACACACACATACATGCAGGCATCTGAACACAAAGGCAGAGGGTGGGTGATGCCATCCACAGGCCCCGGAGGGAGACCTGGCCCAGGTGCTTCCCTCACATCTCTCAGAAGGAACCAAACCTGCCAAAACCTAGAGATCTCAGATTTCCAGCCTCCAGAAGTGGGAGACAAGAGCTCTGTTGATAAGCTGCCCAGCTGTGGGGACAGCTGTTAGAGCAGCCCTGCCAGCGTGAGCACACTCTGCGTCTTGATTTGGTGACTAAGGCCCGTCTCTGTCACGTCTGGCAGTTTCCCTGGGTTAGGGCACTAGACTCTAGGATTTGACCTTCATGTGTTTGGGGAGCCTGGCTCTCCTCAGTCCCACCTTCCCCACCACTCCGCAGCCGCAACTATGGCTCCATGTCTTCCCAATATCCCCGTGTCGTGTCGCTAGCCAGGCGGCTCTTTCAGGACCGTGGTCCTTTCTTCGAAAGAAACCTCTGGGGAAATTGTATCAACTCTTACATGCTCTCCAATTTCAATAAATTTCATTTTATTTTATTTTTGACAGATGTTCTTTATACTTCTAATTCGAGACAGAGGCTTCTCCTTCACTTAATTTAAAAAAGGGAGTTTCCCTACCTTCTGGGTCCTGTTATTTTTGGTGGATTTCAGCACATGCGGTGGAGTGAACATAACTTTCTCCTATCGTCTGTAAGTAAATATTTAAAGAAGCCTTACAGTGACAAACATCTCCATTTTTCAGATAAATAAACTCGGGCAAGGAATTTATTTAAAAGCAAGGGATTTATGATGAAAATGAGAGCTGGTGCCTTAAGATTCTCTGTCATGCTAGGAGCTTAGTGTAAATCAATTGAAAAAAAAAAAAAGTAAATACCTTTGTCAAGCCTTGGGGTGAGTGTGGGACATTTCTGTGTCCTCCCTCAAAGAAATGATGATAGTCCTTTTAGCTGATTTTGACTGGGGTAGACATGGGCTGCTTCCAGTGTGGGTGACAGCACAGTTCCAGAGGCCATCTCAATTTTCATTTTATTCCAGCGGTTGACAAGCTTTTTGTAAAAAAAGAAAAAAAAAGTCAGATAATACATATTTTAGACTTTGTAGGCTGCACTTGGTCTTTGTCACAAAATTTTCTTCTTTTTCCTTTTTTTCTTTTCTTTTTTTTTTTTTAATACAACCCAACCCCTTAAAAAATGTAAAAACCTTTCACAGCTCCTGGGTCAGACAAAACTAAGAATGGACCAAAGTTGGCCAACCCTTGTTCTCTTCTAGGGTCCATCTTATTTATTTATTTATTTATTTATTTATTTATTTATTTATTTATTTATTTTTTAAGATCTATGTATTTATTTGAGAGAGTGGGAAAGAGGGCGAGGAGGGACCAAGGGAGAGCGAATCCTCAAGCAGACTCCTTGCTGAGCACAAAGCCCAATGCGGGGCTCGGTCTCGGGCCCCTGAGATCATGACCTGAGCCAAAGTCAAGAGCTGGATGCCTAACCAGCTGAGCCCCCCACGTGCCCCCAAGATGCGTCTTACATTCTCCCCACGCTGCGCAGAGATACTTGTGTGGCACTGAAGCGATTTCGGCGGGGTCTCCCCTTCTGAGCTGAGCACACAACGATCCAAAGTACATTTTAATGCATGAAGAAACTCTAAAAAAATACAATCCTCACATTTCTTGTTTAATAAGTTAGTTCGCGTTAGAGGAGGGGCAAGGCTTGCTAGAGATTGCTCAGAGTTCTAAGCAAGAAAATCTGAAAAGCAGACCGAGCGGGCGTGACATGCAGCCCGCGTCCCCAGCACCAGCGACTGTCCAGGACACCCAGAGAACCCTGAGCCCGACGAGCGTCAAGTAAACACGGCTCGTGTTCCGGAGAAACCCAGAGCTCAAAACGAAATAGCAGCACTGCCGCCGTTTCTAAGGAAGGGTCTGTAACGAGCACAGTTTTAACCACGAGGCCAAATCATAAACCGGTGCACAGCGCAGGGCCCCTGGAGTCGCCCTTGGTCGGCTGCCCGCCAAGCGCTGTCTTCCACCCTGAGACCCGCGTCCCGGGACGGCAAGCCAGCCCCGGAGCGTGTCCCCGCGGGCCAGCGACCATCGGGACTGATCCTGGGGCTGCACGGTCCTCGCAGGCTGCTCTCACGGAGCTTAGACATGCTTATTCATGGGAAGGGAAGACGTGTCCTGGAAGTCATGCACGTGTCGGCCGGGGGGGCCACTAAGCGCTGCGGTGCCGTCTCCACTGCCCGCGCCCCTTTGCGGAGCAAGTGCTACTGTCATCTCAGGCCGAGGAACGAGTGAAGAAGCTGAAGCTCAGAGATGTGAAACAGTTTCCAGGTTACGCGGCGAGCGAATGCCCCATCGGGGCTGGAGGATCCCTCTACCTTGTGTCGGGCTCCGTTTCTCTGCCATCGTCCAGCTGCGACACCTCGTAAGGGTCAAGGGAGACCACGTCTGTGAGATCCCTCTGGAAGCTGTCCTGAGCCGTGCAGATGTAAGGGTTCAAGGTTAACACGTCTTGTGACCCCAAATTGTCCAGGAGACACAAGGAATGACCTCTCTGGAGGGTTCGGGTGCGGGAACTCTCTGGAGGGGTGTTGGGGGTCTCTCCTCGGTACGATTGCATGATGAGAAGACCTGCCCGCCAGAAAAGATGCAGGGCTAGGGCCCAAAGCCCAACTGAACGTGCAAAGGAGAACTCGTCTCTTGCCCTCACGTCTCCTCCCGGAGTGAATTCCTTGGCACGACATCTCATATTTTCTAGGGCAAGTAGAGTATGTGGCCTGAAAACCGGCCTCTTGAGACCAGTTCCTTCAACTCCTTATACCTGTTTTTTTTTTTTTTTTTTTGGATCAAATGTCTCCTGTTTCAGGCTAATGTTTTAAAAATGGAAATGAATCAGAATAGAGAGGTGCCTCTGGGATCCCAAACTGGTTTTCGCCCTCTTTTCACAGAACAAAGGTAGGAGATTTGCATCTGAATCACTCTGAGGGAAGCACCGGGAAGGACGGAGCTAAGGTTGGTGAGCGGAGGAGAAGCTGGTGCATCTGCCAGCTCTGGGCAGGCGGCCGCTCGCTCCCTGAGCCCCTCTCCGAAGAGCCGGCGGCAGGCATCGGGATGTGGGGTACCGCACAGTGGGCTCCCCACGTGACCCGAGGCCTCGAGCCGGCCGGGCAGGGCTCTGCTCTTTCCCAGCGCTGGGCGTCAGTGACTTCCACGGGGCCTTAGCTGTGGGAGGACGTGAAGACCCAGGGGGAAGAGAAGAGTGAGAGGGGAAGGGAGACGGGATGGGGAGAGGCAAAGGAATGAGGGACAGAAGGATTTAGAAGGGGGCACCTGCGTGGCCCAGCTGGTGAGCGGCCCACTGCCTCTTGTTTTGGCTCAGGTCCTGATCTGGGTCAGGAGACGGGGTCATCTGAACCAGAGCCATCCACGGGCAGTTCCTTATTTCTCTTAAGAGTAGCTGCCACTCGATTCATAAGGTCTCCTTGTTTTGAAGGATGAACCTTTACAAATATTAGGTCCTAGACTGTCTTTTAACTTTCAGGGAGCCCATATTATCACTCAATTTAGAAGTTTAAAAAATTCATAAACTTCTAATTGTGACTTAACACCAGCTTCGGTACGTCCCAAACTCCTTCGTTCTTTTTTTTTTTCTTCCCTTCATTTTCTTCATTAAAAAAAAAATGATGTTGTTGAGACACTATACATTCAGTGACTCCTTTCAAGGCAGGGGCATTTCAGTTCACTGTTTCTTCATCATTGTTTTTCCAAGGAAAGCCAGCGTTCTTTCAACACTGGGCATGTTTGAGATGCGCCTCATCCACGTAGCCGTAAAGGGGCTCTGAACCAGCTTGTCCACGTTTACCAAACCCGGGAGGAGACACCAGCCTCTCACGGGAGCCTCAGAAAAGGCAGAATTCGAGCTGCGATTTTCCCTCATCAGCTTTATTCCTGTCAGGGTTCTGGCCCTTGAGGCTCTATCAAATGACAAGAGCTGGCTTCCAGCACACAAATGACAGGCATTGACGCTACAGAAATGCTGCACGTACTTAACGTCTGCAGCCCACGCTTTTGGAAATTGGCAGCAGCGAGGAACTTGAACTCTTTTCTGGAATGATGCAGTAGACTGGGGGAAGCTTCATCCTATAGTCGTGGGAGGGAGAGGCTGAAAAAGTGTCAAAACGGCATAAATCCAACAAAAGGGTGAGTCTGTACTCCAAGGGGGCAGACGGGGATTAGGAGGTACGGAGCATAGAAGCACGGACTTTCATCCGTGCGTGCACCATACACATATTTAGGGGGAGACAGCAGTGGAGCAGGTCTGTCCTGATCCCTGGTGGCTCCAATTAGCAAATTGAAACGAGCCTTTTGCAGTTCTCATGCAGAGTCTAGAGAACTACGTTCTGGGAATGATGTAGGGATTCCGATATCCATCCGTTGGGGATTTGGACTGGACAATGCTGCTGCCCTAGAGGCCTTACGAATTCCACCCAGGCTTCCTTCCGCTGCAGGCCTCCACAAGATCTGCATTTTAGACGAAGTACATCACTGACATCCACACTCTCACCCCTGTGCTTTCCCCAAACCGCAGTAAATTCTAAATTAATGCACTTAATAAATTCGAGTTAACATGAAAACCAGTGAAGCACAATCCAGGGTCTTCTTGCCTTGTCCAGGAGAATATCCTCACCCTTCTGGAAACGTTTTATGCATCTCGGTGGTTTAACCCTAAACAGGTGACCTTAATGAAGTGTCTCTCAAACAGGAGAGGAAGACCAGCTGGAGAGAGATCTCGTGCTCCTATTAATCCAACTCCCAGATTGGTGCATCTTGGGTGGGGGGCTCTGTGCATGGTTGCCCGTGGGCTCAGCGTGACTCCCGTGGGCTCCGGGTGGGCTCCGCGTGGGCAGGCCGCTGCACCTGCAGAAGCCAGGCCGGGGCCAAGCGGCGGGGGGCGCAGAGGTCATGGGTGCAGGTGCAGGCCCGAGCGAGCCCCGCGCAGCCAGGTTGCTGTCTGTGGGCCCCGCGTGTCCGCCCGCAGGGGCCGGCTGCGCTCCTGACCCTGCACCCCTGCCCGCCCTGCCGGTCCCGGTCCCGAGGCTCTGTGTCCAGGTCGCTCCTCTGAGGCCCGCGGGAGCCCTGGGGCACCTGGCCTGAGGGGGCTGCGCCCTCCCAGCCCCAGCTCCCGACTCCCTAGATGGCAGGAGAAGTGTTGACGCTCTCCCCCACCCAGGTCACCGTGAATTCTTTTTCTTTCAGTTTTTTATAATTATTATCATCTAATTATGGATTTTTCCCAGTTCATGAGCATTGCCTCCAATATTTTGAAAGATTATTTACAAAAAACTGGTGTCCCCCCCCACCTCCCGCCCTGATGTTAAAACAAAACAAAACAAAAAACAAAACAAAACAAAACAAACAAAATCCCAGGAATAAGAACATCGTCCCTGCCGGCGCTTAGTTGATAGTTGGGACAAACCTCTTTGCTTTCAGCTGAATCAGCGACAGGGACCCTGCGTGCGAGGACGCGGGCTCGTGATAACTGTAGAGAATTTTAAGCCTCTGAGGCGGCGGTACCTCGAGTTAGGTCCGGCCTAGCTCCCTTATTTGGAGTCAATAGTTTAACGGTACAAGTTGGCAGTTTTTGCTCATTCGCTTTAGAAAAAAAAAAAGTCCTCTTAATTACTTCTCAGTGGAGAAACAATAATATTCTCTGCTAAATAGCCACGTATTTGCGATATAACAAAGATGTGCTCATCTTGTTTAAGAGGCCGACTAATGCCTTTGGCTTAAGCGGGGAGGAGCCTTTAGACGCTCCGGGGAGTTTGCACGTGGGCTACAAAACTCGTCCTTCGGTCTGTAAAGACGGAACAGTCATAAATTTTTCTTTTTTTCTTTTTTTTTAATTAAAGAAGAAGGAAGATGAAAGCAAGGCAGCATTTCCCTAAGAGCTAGATCTGCCCGTGGAAGTGACGGCTGCCCCAGGGCCTTGTCGCCAGGGTCACCAGGCCGCGGTGCCCCCTGGACTCGAGTCTGGATGCCCGAGCTCCACGGACGGAGCGGGGGAATTTACACGGACAGCGACGGCTCGCGGGGCCGCCCAGCCCACGTAGCAGCTTCCATGCGTGTATCGTTCATCAGCGTTGATAGACCGTGAAGACACCCCAATAGCTGCGAATCATTTACGTGCGTTCCTGAGCAGAGTTCCCATTGCCATCGCCCCATCCATAAATCAGAGGGTCTGTTTAAAAGAGATTATATGGAGGAAAAGTTATTTCAAGCTTCGTTTGCCCGGGTTCTTTACTTATGCTCGTTCTCAAATCCTACGAATAAAAGGGGTTATTTTCAAGGAAACTGCTTAACCAATCCATATATGCGACGCACCTTGTGCAAAAGCGAGATCCCCACCCCACCCCACCCCACCCCACCACCGCCCAAAGAAGTTTTCAGAAATGTATTTCCGTCTAGGAAAAAAAGCTTAAGCTACGAGACCCTCTAGCAGCGTGCGTGCGCCTGTGTTACCGTAGAAAACAGTATTGGAGCAAATATTTGAATGCACCGTGGCATTGTCTGCAAACTTTCTCCAGAAGCTTCTGTGACATTTGGGGTTAGGTCTAAATGCGGCATGAGCTACGCTGCACCAGCTTCCAGGGAGAGGGCTGCGTATCATGGAGGAGAAAACCGGCCTCGGCCTTCAGAAAGTTCCTCTAGTCCGGGGATCCTCCCCACCGCGGTCCCATGACGTGGGGCGCTCCACGCAGGGTTCCTGTCACGCCCCGGGAACCACGACTTACGGACGTGCTCTTTTAGCTTCGTGCCTACATGCAATCTGCAGAGGGTCCTTTTCTGATCTTCATTTCTTCTAGCAAATCCTTCCAGATCTCCGGGCGCAGGGGGAGAAAGGGGAGTCAACACGCACCGGAGGAGCGACGCCGTGTGAGGACGCCCGTGTGTTCAGGGCCCTGAGCTCCACACAGACCTTTGGGCGGGGAGGGAGACCCACTCGGCTGCAGCCTTCTGGCTTCTGGACGTTGCTGCATCCGATGCTTCCTGCGGCCTGGGCACGTGTGCCACGGGGTCGGCGGGGCACAGAGCAAGGCGAGGGCCCGGGGCGGGCGCCTGGGACTCTCTGCTCCAAGGCTCAGGGGTCCTGCAGGTTCCTGGAGCTCTGGACTGGCCCAGGAGGGGGTCTGACCTCTGTGCGCGGCTGGTTAGTTTGGGGGATGGGGCCTCGCGACTCCCTACTTGCAGGACGGCTCTGAGTATTTCTAGGTTTTGCTCCTGGATTCCCTCTGTCGAAAAAGATGTCACGTATTCTTAGCAGACATTCAGGACTTCTTTAGGTCTGCACCATACAAGCGCCCCAGAGCCGTGCGACGTCTTGAGCACCATCACCGCCGCTTTATTTTCGAGTGGCAAGGATTTCCCATCGATCCCGACGTGCGGCGACGGCCTGGGCGCTCAGGGTCCTACCAGCCAGTTTGCCCCTTGCCTTACGCAGGATTTTCAGAAATTGTGTCCGTCATAGTCTGCTTGGATATGTTACCAGATTCGTCGCGGCTTCCTGGCGCTCATCGTTTAAAAGAAACAACAGACTCCCCCAGCAACTCACGGAGCACAATGAAGTCTGGGTTCTTGCGGCATCATACTCCGAAGCCTTAGATTAATTACCAACACCTTTATAGGAGTAAGGCCTACAGCAGCCCTGGACGTTTAAACTATGGCTGACTTACTGATCCCTAATTCTATCCATATTTCCAGACCTACACAGGCACTCGGTGACTGTTTAAGAAGTCCTTGTTCAGGGAATTAGTATCAGTCTGAGAGAAACAGCACTTTATTTTTCTTTTTTTTTTAAAGATTGTATTTATTTATTCATGAGAAGCACAGAGAGAGGGTCAGAGACACAGGCAGAGGGAGAAGCAGGCTCCATGCAGGGAGCCCGATGTGGGACTTGATCCCGGGACCCCGGGGTCATGCCCTGAACTGAAGGCAGATGCTCATCTGCTGAGCCACCCAGGCGACCCAAAAAATAACATTTTAAATGTGCATGTTTGTACGTGAACTTAGCGTTTATGTTCCCCTCCCCAAATCCACGTGCTAAAAGAAGAAGGGACCTTAGGTAGGACGTTAGGTCATGAGGGTGGTGTCCATGATGGAATTAGTGGCCTTATACAGGAGGACACAGCAGGAATGGGGCCACCTAAGAACAGAAGCAGGAGGCAGGCCCTCCCCAGGTACCATCCTGGAATTCGCAGCCTCCAGAACTGTGAGAGACGTTTCCCTTACACGTCAGCCACCCAACGGTATTTTGTTACAGCAGCTTGAATGGACTAAACCATACTTGTCTCCATTTACAAGCTTTTGTCTTTGGGCTTAACTTCTCATTTCTTTCTTGACGGCATCACAGTTATTCGGTGGGATTTAGAAAACGTTCGGGCGTCTTATGCTCAGGACGAAGTCCACCCCACGTTACCACTACTAACAAATGCATGCCCGGTCAGCCCTGATGCCCTTAACTTGCATGAGGGTAGATGGAATAAACCCGCTGACCGTGCGTGAAGCACCTTGCTCGGAACCGGCCTGCAGCCTCCTACCAGCAGCGTCCGTCCCCGGGCCCAGTCAGGAGAGAGCACGGTGGGTCTCAGGCCCAAGGCAGAGACAAACAAGAGGGCTTTGTGTGGGGACCAGTCCCTCACTTGGCAGCCAATGGACTGGTGGAGACAAAGTTTGTTTTCTTCAATTATATGTTTGAAGAACACTGTGCCCGGCTCCTACGGTCCTGGAGGATCTCTGAGAAACAAATTCACATTCTTTACCCTCAACTTGACCAACAACTGTGTAATTCTAAATTCCCACGAGGCGTTGGGTTGGACTTGCCTGGACTCGGCCTACGGTCTGGAACGAGGGGGTTTCTTTCTTTGATCAGTTCCCCGGCTAAGGTTTCAACGAGACCGGCAGTCATTCTCCGGGAAACGCTATCTCTTTATCTTCAGAAAGTCTTTTCGTACCAAATTTTCAGTGTCTGGCTGATCATAAAAAAAAAAAATTAGGGGTGGAAGTGTTTGCTGTCAAAAGAATCTCATCCTCCAAAACAAAACAAAACAAAACAAAACAAAACACAAAAAGCAACACAAAACCCCAACCTGTTTGAATCATGAGGGGGTGCGTAGGGATTCTCTGTGCCCAAACCCCTCGATGGTTTTCAGGTCGGGAAACGGAGGCCTGGACAGGTCAGCTGAAAGGAGACGAGGTGCTGGCTCGGCACTTGGGGCGGGAACGGGATCCTGGGCTTCGTGAATGAAACGCGACCCCTCCAGCGTCCTTGCCCCGTTATAAATTGCATTTTAAGTTCCCGATTACGTGCAGGGCCCGTGAGCCCGGCTGAGCGCTGCCGTTCACAAGTGTATCTTTTTCCTTAGGGATCACAGAATGTGCGCTGACTTGGCACGGGTGAGCTTTGATCCTGCTCAAGGTCAACGTCGAAAACTGTGCCTTTCATGAAAGAGGAACAGGAAAATCCAGTATGAGCTTTCACATACATATTTATTCTCCTGATAAGCTTCACGTTTCCTAGCGCTGCGGCTTTCGCCCCCCTCGTTAAGGAGTTCATTGTCCGACTCCGCCACCATCCTGGTTTCTCCGGGGCAGTAGGGGAAGGCAGGGTCGAAGCCTCAACCGGCCTCGCTCCGTCACTAGTATTTGACGATGGTCTGCATCCTCTGTTTTTTGCTGCTTAACACGTAATTTTTACTTGTCATTTTTTTTTTCCGGAGTGCATTTCACACCACCCCTAAGTGTAAGCTACCTTGAAGGAACGGGTTTAGCTTAGGGACTACGACGTTAACTAATTCTAAATGACATTCCCGAAGCTACTTGAAAACCAGACTCTTATACGGTGAGCAACTTACAAGTAATTACAAGCTGTTAATTTATTGTTCTGGCAAAGATGAATTTCCACCTGTCAGAACTGCACTGAGCGAGACATCCAGACAGTCCCGCGACGGAGGGCATCTTTCCCGGGGACTTCTGGGCACGGCTCGTACCTTCACAAACACTCTGTCCTCCCTTTGCTGGTTCCTGTTGTCCTAGAATCCCCAAGTACGGGGATCTGTTTTGGAAATTTCTAGCAAGCGCCCTTTTCTTAATCTGGCCGTGTGTGCGTGCAAAAGGAATGCCCACGAATTGGCCGGGGTCTCACGGGCGACGTCCTCCAAACTCCTGTCTATGTGCGCACACCTAATGGGCTGGGACTAGGAGCGGGGAGCTCTGCCTCGGATCCCATCCCGCCTCGAGGGTTAGTGCTTGGCCGCTCGTCCCGCGCCCAGAGGCTAGCTTCACTCTGTGGATGTGCCTCTGAGACGGAGAACCAGAAGGCTTAAAACCGCCAGGCAGTTCCGGGAGGAGGGTGGCTTCTTTCTTGTGCGTTTCTGTTGACACCTCTGTTCTCGAGGTTAATCATGCATTTGGTTAATTGGTTTAATTAGTTAATTGGTTTGCTGAGCCTGCCTCCCTGGTGAGAAGCACAAAACCCAGTGAACTGCCAATTCATGCATGGAGATGCCTTTTCACTGCTAGGGGCCTACAACGGAGGTGCACACTGCCTACTTTCAAAGACTTCATTTGGGGGAGGATTTACTCCTTGTTCTCTGGATCAGGTTTTCTTTCCCTTTAGGACACAAGTAGAGCAAATGCCAGTTTACTGCCAACTCCAGAAAAGTCTGCAAGGGAGGCCGTGAGAATGGCAGGTCCCTGCAGCTGAGAGGTGCCTGCAAAGAACAGTGGCTGTCCCGGAGGTGGTGACTGTCCACCCGCCGTGTGGACGCATCCTCCTTCCAGGGTGTCCCCTCAGCAGAGACCAGATAAAAGAAAGCGGGGTCAGTGTGTCAATTCCGGACGCTGACGTTTTCTGAATGACCATTGGAGATGCATTGCTTGGGACACCTGGGTGGCTCACCAGTTGAGCATCTGCCTTTGGCTCAGGGCGTGATCCTGGAGTCCCGGGATCGAGTCCCACATTGGGCTCCTGCAGGAAGCCTGCTTCTTCCTCTGCCTGTGTCTCTGCCTCTCTCTCTGTATCTCTCATGAATACATAAATAAATCTTAAAAAAAAAAACTTAAAAAAAATGAAAAAAAGGAAATGCATTCCTTGTACGTTTTGGTGGGATAAATTTTTCTTTTTATTTTTTATTTATTTATGATAGTCACACACACACACAGAGAGAGAGAGAGAGAGAGAGAGAGAGGCAGAGACATAGGCAGAGGGAGAAGCAGGCTCCATGCACTGGGAGCCCGATGTGGGATTCGAACCCGGGTCTCCAGGATCGCGCCCTGGGCCAAAGGCAGGTGCCAAACCGCTGCGCCACCCAGGGATCCCCGTTTTGGTGGGATAAAGGGCAACAGAAAAATGGTTTTCGATCATAGATGGGTTTTACAGCTATTGGCTAAACTCTCTAATCACTTCTAGCCCTTTTTATTTGCAATTTGCCCCCAGTAAATTGGGTTTTTCACAAGATGACTTTATGGATGCTGAACAAATTTGTAGCGTATATCATTTGGCCACCTGGGAATCAAAGTTCGGAGAAGAGATACCCCAGGACCCCTTTGCCCTGATGAGCTGCCCCAGAGTGGTGTGGGTGGAAGGCCAGTATGGCCGTGCGCGTCCACTCGCATGGCTCTGAAAGATCTGGAAAGGACAGAGTGAAACACTGTAAACCTGGCCAGAGAGCCTTTTAACTCAAGAATGGAGCGTTCCCATTTTAGGAATGATGCTGTTTGGTCCTAATCATCTCTAATTGTTGGGTTTCTCATTTCAGCCTACAACGTTGACACGTTCATGACCTCCTTCGTCAGAGTCACCTAAGAATCTTCTTTCCTTCCTCACGCTTAGAGAGTTTTTTAGCAAGTTCGAAGCAAACCGTTCTTTGAACAAGTTTCCCTGCATCTCACGTGGGCTTATTGACCAGTGTGGCTGGTGGACCTAGTTTCGTCCATAATAGCGCTTTATGCGTTTTAAAGGCAATGGTAGCTCTCTTTATTTTCATTCCTTCAAATGACAAATATTCCTTTAAAAATCGTAATTATTTTTAAAATTGCAGAAGTCCCATAACGGCGGTACTATTCGGCCTTTGTCTTTCCTCCTGAATCAGCCTTTGTGCTGCTCCCTACAAATCATACTTCAAGTGACATTTTCTTTAGATGCGAGGTTTGCAACCCAAACATGAGGCCAGCATCCCATAACCAGTGCGGAAGTCCTCGGCGCAAGTTCTCATGCTTTGTGCCATGTGTGGAACTCTTGTTCATACATCCCAATGTCAAAGGCCATTTCCTCTTTCTCTCTCTCTCTCTTTTTTTACAGGGAGGCTTGGGGAAGAAGGGCGGGTGGCGACAGTGGCTCATTGATGACTCATGTTCTTGTGTCTGTGAGCACTGGATGAATGACGGAACTCTCCGGAACCGGGCCGTCAGGGTGGGCAGCCTTACCTAGTGGGGTCTGATTCCTTCCACTTCGTTATGCCTTTCCTCCAAATTCTGGCTAGGGGTTCAAACAGCACCATAACCTCAGCGAGGAAATAGGAAATGAGATCGGAACCCAAGCAGATGGACTCCACTACGTTATTTTTAAAAAAAGAAGGAGGAGGAGGAAAGAAAACAAGACAAACGACAAAACCAGAGGGGGAGAGAGGGTGGTGGAAGGTAGAGGAAGCAATGACCTGCGCAGAGACGCTGCTCAGAGAATGGGAAGCCGATGGTGGTGCTGAAGAGGCGGCTGCTGGTGGTCCTGCCTCGGCCTCGCTGGGAGGGGACTTGGAAGCCAGCTCTAAAATGTTCCGGCTGTGGACTTAAGGCCCCAGACACGTTCTGCAGGAGGACCTTGCGCCGGGTGCCTCGGGGAGCTCCGTGCCATAGGCTGGGCTGCGGGGAGGGGAAGGCGGGGACGAGGAGCCCGGGCGGGGGGGACACGGGGCCCTCCCTCCGGGAAAGCGGGCAGCCCGGTGAGCCGGCAGAGCCCGGGGGCTCTGTGTTGGCGAGGGGTGGGACAGCGGTCGCAGGCGGTGGCGGCGGGGTGGGCCCCCGAGGCCCCGGGAAAGATGCTCAGCCTCCTGCCGCCCGAAGGCCAGGGGAGTGGGGACGGGGAGCGCGGGGGGACCAGCTGGCACTGCCCCCGCTTCGCTGTCACCGCGGCGGTTCACGGCCACCCAAGCGCCTCTTCTGGAGGGAAGGTTTTTGCCTGGTTGCTCCCAACTAACAGTGACGCAAGCCGTTAGTGTCAACTATAAACCCACATTAAATATTTGCCTTTGGAGGCAAGTGAAGTCAGAGATAAGACCGAAACTGGGATCACACATGCCTCTGGTTTCATCACCTGCGGAACTATCAGGGACCTGATGGAGGTGGTATATTAATATAAGATAATGGATTATAATATATATAGTACAATGGTGTAATAATGGGTACCCAGCCGGCCGCCGGGCCCCTTCGAACACCTTCCGTTCTTATCTCGTGCACTGGGCACTGTGCTTGGTGCCCGAGGTACCAGGCCGCCCCCACCTCCCTATCTCCAGGACCCCTATGTCCACCAGCAAGGAAAATGATAAATCCCCCCTACGTGGGCTTGCTCCACACCACTGAGCCCCCGCGCCTGGGCACCCAGTCAATCATTTAATCCTCCAAACTCCAAGGAACATTACGTCGAGTCTGTTCTTCAGATTTTACAAATAAAAGAGCAGAGACCCAGCTCGCACATTATGAAGCAGCAGCGCAGGGACGCAAGGTTGGGGGAACAAAGGTCACCACCTGCCTCCAGAGAGCTGGCCGTCTAGGAAGGGGGCTAGACCATCAAACACACGTTGGCGGCCAAGTGTGACAGGTGCCAGAGCGAAGGAACTCGTAGCAAAGGCAACCAACGAAACCCGGAGCCCCGGCCGGGCTGCCCGGGAAAAGAGGCAGCTGAGCGGCGCCTGATAGCAGGGGGCAAGGTGGGTGTCGGGGGGGGGGGTGGGGCTCAGGATACAGCATCTGCCAACAAAGGATGTTGAGTCCCAGGAGCAGAAGCAGCTCAGCGTGGCTGGGATGCCTGGATGGGACGCGGGGGGTGGGGGGATGGCCTGAGGCCGACGGGGGAGGAGAGGCTCGCTGAGTCCCATGAGGGCCGGACCATCTCTGCGGCCAAGGGAGCTCCGAGGTGCTGGGCAGGGAGGCCAACTGCTTGTATTTGGCTGCTGTGGAAGGTGGTTGGGGCTTAGGTAGAGGCAGACAGATCTGAGAAGACGCCCTTTGGGACAGCGGTGAGAGGTCAGAGCTCCCTGACCGGGGCGGGGGCGATGGCTGTGAGAAGGGAGGGGGGATGCACGCGAGAGGCAGCGGAGAGATGTTGCTGCTGGACTCAGTGGTCGGCCCGAAGGCGAGTGTGCAGGCCTGGGGAGCTCGGTCCTGGTTGCCACCTGCTGATGGAAGGACCAGTCAACCCCCCACAGCGCCCCCATGTCCCGAAACGCATCTGGGAGGTTGGGCTTCAACTAGTGGAGGGGGAGGTTGGCAAGGTCTGTAACCTGCAGAGGGCCCCTGGAGACCTGTGGGAGGGTGGTGTTGGTGCCCTGCCCAGGGACACTGCCCGCCAGCTGCTTGAGGGCTTGGGGGGCCCGAGGTGACCAGCTGGGTGACTCTCCGGAAAGGTGCGCTTGGCTCACAGGAGTCGTCTTGCCTGGAGATGCATGGGCGCCGACTCGAGGCCCCCCCCCCCCCCCCACGACACATCTCAGTGGCTGGCCTGTGAACTGACAGATACGGTCGGAGAAAGACCCGGGCTCCCCACTTCCAGGTGGCACCACTCGCGGCTTGCTGGTTGGTACCAACGCTCACCTCAGGGACCAGGCTGCATCTAGGCTTTCCCAGAGCCCTCATCCTGTCTCCCCTCCTTCCTCTTTCTTGTTCTGCTTTTCTAACTTCCCCTTATGCGCAGAATTGTGTTCTCTCCTGTTTGTGCATCGGAGCCCTAACCCCTGGTCCTCAGAACGGGACTCTATTTACAGATCGGGCCTCTGAACAGGGCATGAAGGTAAAATGCGGCCGTTAGGATGACCCTAAATCAATTGGACTGTTGTCTTTACGAGAAGAGGAAATGGGGCCACAGAGAGTCACCAGGGGAACTTGTACGGAGAGAAACGACCCCGTGAAGAGGCGGCGAGAGGGAGGCTGTGTGCAACGTAGCGAGAGGCCTCACCAGACCCCAACCCTGCCGACCTCGTGATCGTAGGCTTCCAGCCTCCAGAATGTGAGGCAAGACATTCCCGAGGTTTAACCTAATCCACGGTATTTTGTTACAGCAGCTCTAGCGAACGAATACACTCCCTGCCGTGTTTCCCTGAAGACGGCTCCCTCGGCCAACCACGGGCCGGGCATCTCGGCCTCAGGCTCTGCTTCTGGGGAACACGACCCAGGACATCAAAGTGCTAAGGAAAAATGTTAATTGTATTCCAGACGTGTCAGGCCTCCCTGGGTTAGCTCGTGAACTCCTTGGTGGGGAGTCCACTCCCGGAGCAGAAAGGCTGCCCGAGGGCTCCCCAGGGCCGTGTGCTCCGCAGCTGCTCCTGGCTTCCCAGGAGGGGTCTTCCAAGTGGCACCTGGGACTAGCGCCTCCCTCGGTTTCCTCAGTTGCTCATTTTTCCACGGCTTAAAAAAGTCTAAGTGAAAGTAGGCTCTAACGTACACATAAATTAACTTGCTTCTGGTTAAAATCAGAAAGAAAGAAGACCAACTTCAGTCTATTAGAACATATACATCCTTAAAAAGTTTCTTGAGGCCAAATGCATTCCCCTCGGTTGTCCCCTCTGGCCGAAGGGGCAAAATGGATTCGAAAATGATCAGGGGTCAAATTCTGATTCAACCAGGCGTGTGGGACTTTAGGCCCTTTACTTCCCTCAGCTTCAGGCTTCTTGTTTTGTTTTATTTGCATTTTTTTAAAGCAAAACCAGACAGATAAAAGGAATCTCAACTCAAACTTCCTTCTAGTCTAATTTGAAGCTTAGAGTTAATTCCCCCTTCCCCTAACGTTCTCATTTTTCTGACAATGAAACGGGAATTTCGGACAAAGGCGTTGGGAGGGGTTCCTGCGCCCTTCCCGTAGAGCGGCCTCACCTCCTTGCCCTTTGCATGGTGGTCACAACCCAGCCCTGTGCACCTGTTTCCACTCGTAAACTTCAACTCCCTGGACCCTTCTGTCCTCAAGTCCCCTGGCAGGCTCTGCGTGTCAAATAAACCTCTCCAAATAGACGAAGAGTCTGCTGAGTCTGGCTCGGCAGTATTTATTGAAAACTCATTATGTCCTATTTACTTACTCTGCAATCAGAGCCTGCGCATTTCTGATACGCACGAATGGGAAAGATTTGGCCAGAGAGGACTCCATTATTCTGGCTCTGTCCTGTCCCATGGTATCGAACATTCATCTGTGGAACACATCTGAAACCTTTTGTCCGCTAGCAGCTACAGTGGTTAACTTTGAGAGAGAGAGACACAGAGATAGAGAGAGTGATGGAGACAGAGAGAGAGAGAGAGTATTGGGGTTGGTAGTGTTGATCTTATTAGCTTGGGACACGTTATGCTGTGTTTTCAAGGAACTCTCCAAATTCCCAAAGTACGTCTTCTAGCGTGCAATTCATTTTGCTAAGCCTCTGCTGACAGGGAGCTGACCGAGAGACCCCAGAGGTATCTGAAATGTTGCAGGAAGGAGGAAAGTCTTTTTGCCTTTGCCCAACAGAGCAGGTCCCTTGCACATCTCTAAGAGCCACCCAGTGACCCCCATTCAAAGCAGCTTGAGACGTGACTCACGAAAACTTATCAAAACATGGGTTAGAGGCATTGATGTTTTTTGGTGTACGACGACAACGGAGAAAGTAATGTAGACTCTTTAAAAGCAGGGACCTTTCCAAGATCTATAACTCCATCCTCGTCTCATTTATTTTTGTATTATCGGTGCTGTCCATGCTTGGGATGTAGTAGGTGATGGAGAAACAAAGTGATGGGTAATGAAATTCTGGTTCGTGCTGCAATGCTACTCTGGCGTCTTGCAACTGGCAGTAGATAAGTGTGACTCGAAGTTTCCTACTAACCCCGCGTTGTGTGAAGCTGCCACTCTCCCATTACCCCGGTTCATTTCTTCATGAACCTACTGCCCTCACCAATGAGCCTCTACCTTCCACTCTAGGGCATTTATATTATATATTATATCTCCCAGCTAGAATGTGAGCCCCAGAGGACAAACACTGTGCATTTCATTTGTGACTGATCTTCCCACCTGCATATATTTGGACAATAATACAATTTTTTTTTTGCTGAATGAATGAATGTGTAAATAAATGAATGAATGCAGAGGGTGTAAAAGTATCACTTAAATAAATATGAAAGGGAAAAATAATATGTGCACCGTTTTATTAGACTCTGTAAAAGAACCAGATCATGTTTTCAAGAATTTATAAGCGTCTTGGAAAGAAGAGACAATTATTGATGCCCACCCGTGGCCTTCCCTCTCCTCGTTAATACACCTGGCACCCCCGACTCCATCATCATTAGCAAAATAATTTTACCATCTACTCCCTGGAGCCATTGATGTGCTGCTAGCACTGGCAATGGCTTCACACATGTGATCCCACACATAGGAATTCCAGGACAGGTCACACTAACCCGTGGTGATGGAAATCAGAACAGTGGTTGTCTTCCTTGGGTAAGGAGGGGGCACAGTTGACTAGAAAGGGGAAAGAGGAAACTCTCTAGGGCCTTGAAAAGTGTTTTAACCTCGATGTGGGTGGTGGTTTACAGGTGTGTATGTAATTGCCGAGTCCCGTTGAACCATGAAGATGGGTGCATTTCATGGTATTTGAATTATGTCTCAGTTAATTAGTTGATTAGTGGGCAACGCTTGACATAAGCACGATAAACCCCATTTCTATCCAGGCACACTTGCTCCCCATTAGAGCTCAGTTTGTTCCTGACCAGATCCCAGTCCCCGTGGGCTCCTCTCCCATCCAGCAGACACGGGAGTGTGGGCCGGTGAAGAGGTGGAGAGGGACAAGTTCTTGGGAAATGCTAAAGCATCTTCCATCTTGGTTTGCATTACTAGAGGGGGCAGCACAAATGTGTTGATCCGAAGAAGTAGTAGGTTTGCACTTTGTTGAATTTATTTATTTATTTATTTTTGATTTTATTTATTTTATTATTTTTTAAATAAATTTATTTTTTATTGGTGTTCAATTTACCAACATACAGAATAACACCCCTTTTTTGAATTTAAGGACCTTGGTCTGTCAGGGAACAGGCCCAGATCCATCCAGCCATCTTTTCTAAGGCCTCACAATAACCAGTCCCAGGCCCGGGTTTAAAACTCAGACCAACTCCCTTGGTCTACCCTCTAATATCTAAGCCCTGTTTTCTCTCCATAATAGTATGTGAAGCAGGGAAGAGTCTTTCCTTGAATTAGCCTAGGGTTCCAATCCTTGACCTATCATATTATTACCTGTATGAACTCCAAGTAGTTCCCCTCCCGTCTCTGGGCCTCAGTTTCCACATCCATGAAACAGAGAAACAGTATGTACCTGTATGAGCCAAATGAAATAATGTCTATCAGCACTAGACGCTTAACAACCGTTGACCCCTCTTCCTTCTACCTCTTTTCATTATTAATTCCACGCACTTCCTCCCCATACTCAGGACCTTGGTCTGTTTATTCACAAGGTTATGATATAATGAGTCAGCTCCTTAAATAAATATTTCTCTTCATGACAATGAACAGCCCTAAACGTTCAAGTAGAGTTTTAAAAATTCCCTATCCCTTTCTCCCCGTCCCCAGTGAACTCCCGATCCAGTACGAAAATAAATCTCATAAACATGACAAACTACAGTGTACTGCAAAGAAACCAGATACCTTTTGTTAAAAAAGAAAATATGTGAAAAGGTAAAAACACTTGAATTTCCAGCTGACTCTCTGTCATCTTTGGCGAGTCATTTCACTCTCCTGTGCCTATTTAAAGACGCCGCCAAACAGAAATGGCTGTTTCTTTTGCAAAGTTGAGAACCCTTAGGAGGAAATACCAAGTGCTCTATCTAAATACCTTTCAGGAAAAGTTTGAGGTCCCGCACCAGACTGTCATGTGGTCCCTCGGTTGACCCTGAGGACATTCCAATGTGGAGAGCCTGTTATTTGAAGGGGCCATTTGGGCCCCCTGCTGCATGGACAATGATGCATTATTTTGCTGCTTGGCCCTTTGGCACCCCCCCCCCCCCGCCGTGTGCTGATTCTGTCCTCTTTTTATTCACATTGATTCCAACCTAGGCAACAGTTCTTTGGTGGGTTGACTAGGCAACTCAAAGCACAAATAGAATTAAAGAAAAAAAAAAGAAAAGAAAAAAGAGGGTCTTATAGACTTTATGGAAAAAAAGCAAACAATCCAGAACAAAGTGATTGATATACCTACTACCCTTGCTTCCTACCAGGCAAGGCCTTGCTTTGCCAAGAAGGGCCCAAGAAGACAAGGCCAGGGAGGACCATGCCCTGGAGAAAGCCACATGAGAGAGGCTGTCCTCCACACCCTCCCAGCGTTCCCTGCAGCTATAGATTCCAGCCCAAGGTGAGCCAATTTTGTGCAACACAGCGTGGCTTATCCAGGGTTCGGCATCCCGGCAGCCAATGCTTACATGGTTGCTGCTTTTCCTGCAACACAGCGTGGCTTATCCAGGGTTCGGCATCCCGGCAGCCAATGCTTACATGGTTGCTGCTTTTCCTTTAAGAGAGTCAATAAGGCTCTAAGAAGTTACACGTTGCACACAGAACACATAAACAAGCATGCTCATCCAATCCCCATGAAGGCCCCCCAGGCTAAAAAACAAATGCTAACCTTTTTCACTTATATGGGACTGAATGAACTTGATTGGGAAACTTGAACATTCCCCTGGAAATATTAAACACTAAAGCTTCATTCTTTCTGGGCCCATCTCTCAAACTTTGTATCTCCAGGGATGCACCTAGTGAATTTATGCTAGGCATTTGCTTATACTTAAAAAAAAAAAATCAGGGATACCTGGGTGGCTCAGCGGTTTGGCGCTTGCCTTCGGCCCAGGGCGTGACCCCGGGGTCCCGGGATCAAGTCCCACGTCTGGCTCCTTGCATGGAGCCTGCTTCTCCCTCTGCCTGTGTCTCTGCCTCTCTCTCTCTCTGGGTCTCTCATGAATAAATAAATAAAATCTTTAAAAAATATATTTAAAAAAAAATCACATCCGTAGGTTCCAGTTGAGGTTTCCAGGTTGGTTGGTCTTCAACACAAACTATTTCTTTTCATCACATAGGAAGAGAATCCAACTTCAGAGCTCTGTTTTTCAGAAGGCCCAGTGATTATTGGGCTGTGCATAGCACCAGCTGAGTCTTGGGTTGAAGTCAGTTCTGGGATGAGCTTTAGAAATTACACGGCCAAGATGACTTTATATATTTGCTTTATTTCACATGGCATGGAACTGGTACGTGGCAAGGAGGTCAGGTCCCAGAGCCACGTGAGAGCAGAAGGACCTCAAACCCAAAGCTCAAGACTTCCAAGGCTGGTGTTCTTAGCACTGGTTTTGTTTTCAGCAATTGCGTGTTTTAATCTGACCAGGCTTCCCCAGAGCAAATCATGGTCATGTTTCCCAGAAGCCCATCTGATTGCCCTAGCCCCAGCTGATAAGATAGGGGCAGTGTCGGAAACGAGCCCGCACCCTTCTGCTCACCTCCAGGCAAGGCTCACCCCTGCCTCTTTCTCATGTCTCCTCGTGCTGGAATTGAGAGGTAGAGCAAAGGCAGAAACAGAGGAGGTGCTGGGTGCTGCATTCTTCTCATAGATGAGGTGAATATGGGGGTAAGGACGGTTAATCCCATATCCTTCTTCAAAAGGATATAAGTAGAGAATATTAATTGATTCAAGTTTCAACTGTATTTTCTAGTTTAACGAATGAAAGAATTTGATGGAAACTTCTTTCAGTTTGGTTCACCAGAAAACCTTGGGACTCATGACTAGAAAAAAAAAAAAGAAGAAAGAAAAAAGAAAAAGAAAGAAAAAAGAAATGATTTTCAAAACTTTAATAGAATGTGGGAAATTCTGTAAGTGAGTCAAGAAACCAATAAATAACGGCAACTTCCGGCTTAATGGCATATTGTGTTCTAGCGCTAGTAACAGTCAGCAAGGGTCAGATAGTAGAGGAGCGGGACCTAAATTTTAGGAGTGCCGCATGTGTAGTGAGGGCGGCCCTAGGCGGGGCTGAGGATACAGGGCAAATCCTGAAAACAAGAATATGCTGCAATGTCTACATGCCCTTCCAGAATGTCCTCTCCCGGCGTTCCAGGAATCTTACCATTCTTAGCCTAAAATCTTGGGCTACATCTCAAGAGGAGTTAGATGAGTCTTTCTTCCCAAATGTTCACTTTACAACCAAATGGCCTGAAATCTATAAGCAGGGTTTGGCACAGGAGTGGGCGGGATGCTTAGGGAAATCCATTTTCTAGCATGACAGAATTATCTTAAATAATGAATAAGGAGCCATTGACTGGAGAGAGCTTATTGAACCCAAGCAATATGCTGAGCTTTGTATGTTAATAATAAAACTAACAAAAATAAAGACGGCCCTTGGCCCTACTTCATTCACCAACTGGGAAATGAAATCATGAACATGCCTTATAAGCGGCTGGCTGGTTTCCACCAGGTAGCATGCCAAATTTAAAAATAGGAAACCAAGCTTTGAAGTATGTATCACAGACGTTCTTCAATAAACCGCACATTTCACAGAACGGCACAGCCATTCAAGTCCTGGTAGTTAGAGGGGCCGCTTGGTGTGCGATTCTTTCCCCTTTGCAAGATGTTTGTGATTCCAATTTAAAGACGCTTCTACGGGATCCCTGGGTGGCGCAGTGGTTTGGCGCCTGCCTTTGGCCCAGGGCGCGACCCTGGAGACCCGGGATCGAATCCCACGTCGGGCTCCCGGTGCATGGAGCCTGCTTCTCCCTCTGCCTGTGTCTCTGCCTCTCTCTGTGTCTCTCTGTGTGACTATCATAAATAAATAAATTAAAAAAAAAATAAAAATAAAGACGCTTCTACTAGTTTCTACTGCTGGGACTAAAGGAAGCCCTCTTGTGGTCAGAAAGTGCACGGATCGAACAATGCAGAATGGGTTCCTTGGGTCATTTCAAAGTTTAGGGCTTTTTTTTTTTTTTTCCTTTTTCCCCTCTTTTCTCTCTTTCGTTCGTTCATTCGTTCATTCGTTGGTTCTTTCAGGGTTTACTTTTAACTAGACTAACAGTTGAAGCCTCAAATCCAGTTTCTACCAATCATTAGGGAAAGAATAACACAAATAAAAGGCAGTGTTTTTACGCACATTCTGAAAGAATAGAGTGCCTAAGAAGAAACAGATCAATTGTAAGTTGTAATTTTAATGAAAGCAGAAAAACAAGCACATTGTATAGGTTTCATAACTGCCCCTGCTTGCCATGACTTTCTTGTGGGTTTTTTAAAATTAGGTGTTGCATCATCGTGTGATGAGCAGCATACAGCTTGGCTCGTTTAGACTATAAAACGTACTTTGTGGATTTGGAAGGCAGTAAACTCCTGTAGCTGGAGGACAGAGGTCTGGGATCAGAATTGGTTTGGTTGGCACCAAAGCAATTATTTGTCTCCTTGTTCCCCTGTGTTGGTTTCTGGGTTTAAGAAATGGGCGTTGGCTTGCCTCTCCGTTTTCACCGGGCTTCTGAGAACCCAGTTTTCAGTTGGAACTGCTATCTGTAGGGCCTGGCTTTGCCAACCAGCTGTTGCTTTTCCAAGGACTTTTTTTTGGATGTATTTTTTTTAATTAATAAAAATAAAATAATTACAGCTTCAGAGGAAGTTGCAAAAGAAAAGTAAAAATGGATGGGGAGATCTCATAGACTCTTCACCCAGTCTCCTCCAATGGTTGCATCTTACATAACCATTAAAACCAGGACATTGGCATCAGTACGACCCATAGAGGTTTATTCAGCTTCCACCAGCTTTACAATCACTCATTTGTGTGTGTGTGTGTGTGTCTATGCAATTTTATCACTTGCATATATTTGTGTTAGCACAACCACACACAAAATATCGAATCGTGCCCTTACCACAACTTTGTCATGCCATCCGTTGTACTCACACTCAACTTCTTCTCCACCAACTCCTACACCGTAGCAGCCGCTAATCTGCTCTTCATCTTCTTTATTTTGTTGTTTTGAAAATACGTACATGGAACCATAAAATATGCAACTTCTTAGAGATGGACTTTTTTCAATCACCACATTTCCCTTGAAAGCTATCTGCATTGTTTTATATCTCAAACGTTCATTCCTTTCCATCGCTGAGTTATATTCCACAGTGCGGCTATACCACAGCCGACTTAACTATTTACCCACTGAAAGACTTTTTTTAAAAAGGATTTTATTTATTTATTCATGAGAGACACACACAGAGAGAGGCAGAGACACAGGCAGAGGGAGAAGCAGGCTCCCTGCGGGGACCCCGATGTGGGACTCGATCCCAGGACCCCGAGGTCACGCCCTGAGCTGAAGGCAGACGCTCAACCGCTGAGCCCCCTGGGTGCCCCGACTGAAAGATGTGGTGTTTCGGGACGTCTATTTGTGGCTACTATGAATAGACCTACTGAAAACATTCTTGTCTTTTGCTAAAAAATCCAGATTTTTTGCTAAATTACAAAGCGTTAATGAAAGAAATCAAAGGAAACATAAAAGCCTTTCTTTAGGGAGAACCAATTCAATTTCTTCAGCTGAAAGTCATCTTTGTTAACCTCATATTAACCTTTTTTAATGGCTTTTTATGGGACTGTCCTTCTGACAAACATCATTCGCGGTTCTAAGTTTGAATAATATAATATAAGTTTTATTATATGCCGGGATAAAATATCATTTATTGGTGTGGTTCGAACCTTCATATATGGACCAATGGCATAAAGTTTTCATCCCTGCCTTTGTCCTCTCACTAAGGTGTGGTTTAGGATCAGTGGTTTTCTAGGAGCCGAGTGTGTCCTAGACCAGCGTGGGTCAATATGGCAGCTACTAGTCACGTGGCTATTGAGGCTGCAGTATTCTTGAGTGAGATGTGCAGAAACTGTAAAATCACACCGAGTTGGAAAATTTTGAAAAAAAAAGAAAAAAAAGCATGTAGAAATGTCGTTACTGTATTTTTTATATTAATTACATGCTGGAAGATTGATTTTGTTAAAATGGACTAAATGAAGCATATTGTTAAAATTAATTTTACCTACTTCTTTTTACTTTCTTTAATGTGACTAGTAGAAAACTTTAATCTGCGGTAGATCCCCACCCTCACCCCCCTTTCCATGACTTCAGTTACCCACAGTCAACCTCGGTCTGGAAGCAGATGACTTTCCTTCCGATGCATCCTCAGAAGGCCAATAGTAGCCTAACCACGTCAGAGTGCCCACATCACTCTCCTCACTTATCTCATCATGCAGGCATTTTATCATCTCACATCGTCCCAAGAAGAGTATAAAAGATTTTGGGAGAAAGAGAGGGAGGCCTCATTGACGTAACTTTTATTACAGGACAACATTACGGTAATGCTCTATTTTATGATTAGTTGTTACTGTTAATCTCTTACTGAGCCCAATTTATAAATTTAACTTTATCATAGGTATGGATATATAGGGAAAAAAACATAGTACGTATAGGGTTTGGTACTATCCACAGTTTCAGACATCCACCCGGGACTTGGAACATATCCCCCGCGGATAAGGGGGGACGCCTGTGTGTATGTGGCTTGAATGATGTATTTGGCGGACAGTGATATCCATGGAGACGGAGGTCTGGGGAGGCTGAGGAGCTTACCCCAGGTTACGCTGTAGACACTTCATGTGATGTCATGATGTCATCTGCTTACGCTTGTTTTCATTCCAGTGGCTTACTCATTGGCCACGTGTCAGTGTCGTGCCTTTGCGTTCAACTTGTGAAAGCGGGAAGAGTTGTTCCTCTTGATGAAACAGTCCAGGCAGTCTAAACTCTTTGGGACGGCGGGCTTCGAGTTCAGGCTGGCGCTGAAATGCTTTCCTTTTGTGCCTCCCGGACGCCGCTGCCGTATGGCAACCCCAAGGAAAGCTTGCTTCCATTGTTCCATCTGGTACAGTTATGTTGAAACTGCCTTCCACTCCCCCGCCCCATATCGCTCACTATTCCTGAGAGCAGATACTAGAAGCCGTGCTTTAAAACCTGTTGTAGAATTTGTATCACGTCTTAAGCATGTCCGGGTAACGACGGCTGATATTTATTTGGCGTCATGCTCAATAACGTGAATTAAGTGCTAAGTACCTAATCACTAAGCACCAATGCTAAGCACTATGAATTATATCGCGTAGGCCTCACAGCAATCCAGGAGGTACCTACTAGCCTGGCTCCAAGTCACAGGTGAGGACACGGAGGTTTGGAGAGATGACATAGAGTGCCAAGCTGCACTGGCAGAGAAGGTGTATTCCAGAATTCTAGTCCTTGCCATCTGACTCTTGGACTCCTGCTCTTGAGCACTATTTTGCCTTGCTCTTTCAGAGGGCGAATTCCTTTGCAGAGAGGAATGAGTCCTTGATTCCTACGAGAAACTTTACGAGAAGATAAAGTCCCAATGTTCTAGAACATCCCTGAAAACCCACAAAGCATAGCCATGTATAGACTGTATTATAATCACATGACACTCCGTAGCGCGGGGACTTTTAGACTCTGTGCTTGGCACCTATGGACTTGCCTTTCATTCCATTCAGGGGGGGGGGGACGTCTGTGCCCATACCCTCCCAGAACAATAGTGAATGGCTTTGCTGTATGACTTCAAAGTCCTGAAGTTTCTTTGATCTTATCTGTGTTTTCCATCCTTAGGTAAAGTGATGTATTGTGACTAGCACTGGTGTGTGCACAATGCACTGTTGGTGCAGCAGCCTGAGCCGCTCGCTGTAACCTGGGATGCTCAGATTTTAGAGTGGAAGGAGACTGATTTTCTACTGCAGGGGTCCACAGATACTTTCTGTAAAGCCCCAGACAGTAAATATTTTAGACCTTGTGGGCCAGACTGTCCTCGTTGCTCCTGTTCGACTCTGCCGTTGTGGAACGAAAGCAGCCGCGGGCTATTTGTAAGCAAACGGGCGTAGGTCGGTATGTTCCAATAAAGCTTTATTGACAAAAACAGGGGGCCATAGTTTGCCAACCCCCGTTCTGGTGAAATGCTTGCCTTTTATAGTTGAGGAAAGAGGCCGGGATCAAGCAGCTTGCTCGATTTCAACTGCTGGCATGTTGGTTGCAGAACAAGGTCTAGAAGTCGGACATCCCGATTATCAGCAACTGTCCCTACTCTGGTCTACTTATTCATACTTAATTTCCTTCCTCCCTTATTTTTAAAAAACCATAAGAATGTCAAACCTTCAAAAGGAGATGAAGAATAATGTAAAAATCAGCCGCATATTACCATCACCGAGCCCGAGGGAAAAAACTGCAAATACGTTTGCAGTTTCCTGTAGGAAGCACTTGCCAGTTGTCCTCCTTTACAGCACGTGTGTCTCCTGAAACGACGTGTGCTCTTGTTCTACGTCTGTTCAAATGTGCAAATGGCATCATAGTGCACGTATCCTTCATCACTCTCTCGCAACGAAAAATAAACAATAATTTCAGAGAATCTTTTTTTTTTTCCTCCAATGGCAGAAGGTTAGGAACCCAAATTACCATTATTAAGCAGGAAGAGGAAGAAACACCACTTAGTAAAGATCCAATGTCTGGTCAGGAAAAGATTGTTCAAAAGTGGACCGGCAACAAGATATAGGCAGAGTATTTATAAATCTAAGGCGACTTGTGAAACTGCAGGCACACTTTCAGCTGAGTGACCTCGGCGAGCTGCGCACCGTCCCGGTGCCTCGATCTGTAACATCGGAGGGAGCCGTGGCAGCGCCTGGTCGGGCTTCGCAGAGGGGGCAGCACGCCTACGACGGTGCCTGGAGTGTCATGTCAGCTCTTGGGGATTTTAACATCCGTCCCCCAAGGGTCAAACTGCTGAGCTTCCCTATTCGGAAGGAAGATAACGCAAAAGCGCCGCAGACCTGCTGAGTTAGAAGGAATCGAACCTTCTGGAGGCGGACAGCCAGCAAACATTTGAAAATGACCTTGATACGTCGGGAAAATGTCTTTGAAGGAGCAATTTGCAGATGAATATGAATTGAGTGAATACGTATGAAACAAAGTACGGTTAATTGGAGTCCACGGACAGACGCCCAGGAAGGACTAGGGCACCGGCCGCGACTCGCGGTGGGCACCATGGGCCGCACCTGCCGCTCCCCCGCGGGTCGTCTCAGGCCAGGCCCTAAACCTGTCCCAGCGCGTGCCCTCCGCCGTCAAGTGCGGGTAACGGGTGACCTCCCAGCGAGGGTCGCCCGGAGCCTTAGCACAAGGCGACAAGGTTAGATGCCATCATTATGGTTGTTCTTGTCGGGATGATTACAAGGTGTGGGCTTAGTGGCGAAGTGACCTGGGTGGGGTGGACTCCGTGCACGAAATGACTACTCGTCAGAAATAGAGTAGTTCTGTGGGAAAAGGCCAGCATGGCACTGAGATGCCAGAAATAAAACAGAGACGGTTGAGGGGATCTCTCTCCTTTGTGTCGTCTTGCTCTAAGTGTCCCACTGGAGTCCAAACTTCTCGAGAAAACACATTTTTGAGCGGGGACTGTTTGTTTCTGCTGTTAAAAAAAAAAAAGGAAAACAATGATGTGAAGAAACCAGAGTCACAAAAATGTTATAAAAGATGACAATTAGTTCTACGGGAAAAGGTTCAAGGGTTTGGAGTTGTCCAGTCCAGAGAAAAGCAGGCGGAGGGAGGCTTAATGACCATCTTTAGACAAATGAGACATCTTCATGTGGGGAATGTGGGCCCGTCTTAAACCAGCTTTGTGGAGGACCAAATTAGCAGGAACGGACTTAAATTAAAGAGGAGGAATATGACATCCATAGTAAGTTCTGGAAAGTCTCAGCGGCCAACTGCTGTTTGAGGGAGCTGCCAGCAGAGACTGGGAGTTGGCATCTGGGGGGTTTAAAGAAAAACCAAAACTAAAGCATATCATTAAGATGCTCCTTTCCGAAATCACTTTCAGGCCAGTAGGTCTGTTATTCCCTGGATCTCACTCGGGGCCGTGAAGGAAGGCGCTACGGTAAAAAGTCCTACCGTTTTCTCGTCTGCAGCTCAGACACGCTGGAATCTGCTCACCCGGGTGTGGGATGGCTCTCAAGTCCATCTGTCCCCGAGCCAGGCCAGCCTGCCTGTCAAACCCTGGAGGTGTGGGTCTGACTGACTTCTCTCCTCCCTCCCTCTGTTCTGTCCCCTTGGGACTCAGCCCACGTCTCCCATCAGAGTCGCTGGTTTCTTTCCTCCTTTTGCAAAACTCTCCGAGCTGCCTGTATGTTCCCTCTTTTATGATTTCTATTTCTCGGCCTTAGAATCAGTGGTGTCTTGGCGGTGCCTGTGATCAGCTGCCATCATAACGCATTTACATTTTGTGATCCAGATGCATACATTCTTTTTTTTTTAAGATTTTTATTTATTTATTCATGAGACACAGAGAGAGGCAGAGACACAGGCAGAGGGAGAGGCAGGCTCCCTGAGGGGAGCCCGACGTGGGACTCGATCCCGGGTCTCCAGGATCGCGCCCTGAGCCGAAGGTGGCACTAAACCGCTGAGCTACCCAGGGATCCTCAGAAGCATACATTTCTGAGAAGCATTTCCAGGTTTATTTTCTATGAACATGGCCGTGTTCAGCCCTTTCATAAAAACAAAATTGAAGTTCCTTCTAACCCTATAATACTTGTGAGTAATGGAAGAGCATCGTACCCTATGGCGTATGTAAGTGGCAAACCACTGACCGTAAGTCAAGGCTGGCTCTCCTCTGGGTGCTGTGCTCCCCGTGGGCTGCAAATGGCTTTTACATTTTATTTTATTTTATTTTTATTATTATTATTTTTTTGGCTTTTACATTTTATAAATGAGTAGAAAAACATTGAGTAGGAAGCAACTTACAGTGACTACCTTCTGCTCTCCTGCTCCTTAAAGCCAAGCACCGAAAGAAGAGAGAAGCCCGGCCCTTGACTGTAGGAGATGGTGGTCGAGTGAATGGGTGGAAAATCCTATTCTCTACAGTCTGGCTTTGTGGCGTCAGAAGTGCCAACATGTGACCCAGCAATCCCACTCGCGGGTGTGTACTCCAAATTACTGGAGGCGGGCGCTCGAACAAATACCTGTGTGGGCATGTTCCCGGCGGGACTACCGACAGGAGCCAAAAAGGGGAAGCAACTCCGTCCATCAACGAGTGGATGGTAACGAGCTGTGGAGTTCTCATGCAGTGAGGTGTGCCTCGACCACAGAGAAGGGTGACGCTCTGACTCGTGCTACAACAGGAACGAACCCCGAAAATATGATGCTAAGTGAAGGAAAGGCACGGCAGGTCACGTGTCATATGAAGGACCTGCATTTTAGAGACAAACAGCAGGCTGGCGGTTGGCAGGCGCTGGGGGAGGGAACGTCCAGAGGGTCTTCCTGGGGATGACCGACATATCTTGAAGCTAAACAGAGGTTATGGTTGTACGACACCATGAATACGCTAAATGCCACCGAATCACATGTTGATTTTATGGTAGGTGAATTTTACCTTAAAAGAAGTCGCAAAAAAATAAAATGAAATAAAATAAAATAAAATAAAATAAAAAAGCTGCAAACTATAGGCAGATGGACCTGCACATGAGCACGACCGCGGCCACCGTCCTGGAATTAGCCAGGACCGTGTACCTCTCGTGGGCTGTGAGGCTCTTCACATGGATCATCTCGGTGAACCCTCAGGTTCGCCCAGGAGGGGAGCTGCTGCTAGTACCAGCATCGTGTGTACGGGCAAGCTGGAGTCTGGAACAATCGGGCGCTGTGTCTAAGGCCACAGGGCCTGTAAGAGCCACACGGAAGTTTACACTCGGGCTTCCTCTTACCAGCCCGCTGTTGTGACTCCCCATGAGGATCCCTTGCATCTCTGCCCCCTACTTTCCTAACCTCTGTCCCCCCTCCATTTCCTGCTTCCTACTTCTTCACTTGCCGGGTGAGCGCGAAGGTCAAAGGACTTAGGAAGGGTCACCTTCTGTTTCACCTGCTGATTCGAGGCTTCATGCACCTGGTACCAGGGCAGGTGCTCTGCGCAGCGGCTGTGCCTCTCCAGCCTGCCCTTGCTCGTCTTCTTCCTCGACGAGCTGTGTCCCTACCAAATGCCAGCACCAGGCTCAAGGCCCCGCCTTCCCTCAGTGGTCATGAACTCTTCCACTAGTCAATTTTCTCTCGGACTTTCCAGGCTCCCCTCAAAGCTCCTTTACTCACAATCCTCTCCGTCTCGGTGGATGATAACAACAGCCTTCCAGATGCCTAAAAACCTTAGAGACACCCCAAGCTCCTCGTGTATTCACTCCACCATCCAGGAAAAGCCTTTGCTTGGGTGTAGCCGAAGAAGGGGCACCATCTCCTGCACACAAAGGCTCTACCTGCTTAGGTGTGTGGAGCTGGGCCCTTTGGAAGCCATGGATGCAAACCAGCAGCAGAACTACTGCTTAGAAAGAGAGATGAAAGCAAAACTGGGCCCCTCATGTTGCCTGTTGCAAGTCAGGTGCAGCTTCCGTAGCTCCCGACACTCTAGGCCCTGCTGCTTCTCCTGAGGCTCCACCAAGCGAAGCGATGCTGCGTAGGTCACAGAAAGGGCCACCGAAGCTGTCTCTCTCTGTAGCTGTGTCAGTGCGACTCGACCGTGAAGAGCCGTCTCCGAAGAGCTGGAGTTTACCCCTCTGTTCCTGGACGCCGGGCCGGACTCGGGGCCTGCTTTGACCAAGCACGAGGGGCAATGACCTGGGTCAGCGTGGAGCCTAAGCCTCGGCAGGCCTCGCGGCCTCTGTGCGCGGCCCCCTCGCCTCCCGTCTGCCAGGCCGGCCCAGCCCGGGCCGCATGGACGGCACATGGAGAACAGCCAAGGTGCCTCCGTCGACACCCACCGACGGGGACGGCTGCGGGGGGCCGCCACGGGGGCGACCCAGGGGAGCGCCCCACTGACCCCGACCCGAATCACGGACTCACCCGACAGCGAGCTGAGAAGGGAGTTGAGGTGTGACAACACTGCACTTTGAGGGGATCGCTCCCGCAGCAAGAGCTCGGCTGCACCAGGCTACCGTCTGTGATTTACTCCTCTCCACTCTGCCGAATTATCTTAATGTTTTTTTTCCGGGGCTATAATGTGCAAGAAAATTTTCTTGTCTTCAGCTTTGAACTTGAAGTCTTTGTCCCTCTGAAATACCGTGACCCCCAAACCTCGCAGACGGGGCCAGGTTTCGTTGTTGCTTTTACGGGCGTTCCTCTTAGGAACCACATCTAGTTATAAAAAGGCTTGTATTTTGCAGAGCCCAAAGCCAGGAACCACAAAAGCAAACCCTTGAAATTCAAAGCCTCGAAGAAAGCTGGTTTCTTCAAGTCTTGTAACCTACAGGCTGTGAATGCGGAGAAAGACTCACGGCCCCCGGAAAGAGGAGCTTGCGATGGAGCGCCCGGCCTCCCGGCTGCCTGTCGCATGCACGACTTCAGGAAAGGTTAAGTCGGTAAAAATGAAAAATGACTGAATCTCATTTATTTATTTATTTATTCATTTATTTATTAAGATTTTATTTATTTATTCATGAGGGACACACAGAGAGAGAGGCAGAGACACAGGCAGAGGGGGAAGCAGGCTCCATGCAGGGAGCTTGACGTGGGACTCGATCCCGGGTCTCCAGGATCACACCCTGGGCTGAAGGCGGTGCTAAACCGCTGAGCCACCCGGGCTGTCCCTAATCATTTATTTATTTTTTAATATTTTATTTATTTATTCCTGAGAGACACAGAGAGAAAGAGAGACCCAGGCAGAGGGAGAAGCAGGCTCCCTGCGGGGAGCCCGATGCGGGACTCGATCCTGGGACCCTGGGGTCATGCCCTGGGCCCAAGGCAGCCACTCAACCTCTGAGCCTCCCAGGGGCCCCATGTATCTCAATCATTCAAAAAGAAATTATCCTGACCCCGTCTTTGCTCTCCTGGGCAATAGTAAAAAGAGGTAACTTGGGGTACTGCTTCTATGCCAGGATATAAAAGTCAGGGTGTATCATCAGGTAGCATTAATGACAGACACGGAATTGATGAAATTTGCAATAAATGAGCACATTGAGAAATCCGGGGCGCGTTTCCTTCATGGCAAAAGCCATTATGAATGCCAGGAAATTTGGGGGGGGAGCAAGCGTGTTTCAGGAAAAACAAAACAAAAAACAAAAAACAGCTGTTCTTAAGCATTTGATGTGCAGAAAAACAAATTCCACCCAAACCATTGTTTCCCAAGGGCCGGGAGTTTCCTAAGGTTTTTTTTTTTTTTTTTTTTTTTCATTGTAAATGCCTTCGCCCCCATTAGGAATTCATGGTATCTGCCTGTAAGGTCTGCTTTTAATTTCCATCAAACCTGGGAGCAAAAATGAAAACTATGTCACCCTATTCTTTTGAACTCTCAAACCATTTATTTTGGCCCGCGAAGAGCCTTGCCACGTAGACGGGATTCATCTCCCCACCGTAAAGCAAGGCGGATATAGGTGTGAAATGACATGCACTTTGGAGGCCACAGAAAGAGGCAGGTTCACAAGCGACCCACGAAACACTCAGGGCCCTCGAGCTCATCTTCACGACTGACTCTGCGTGTGTCCGCTTTTAGTAAATAGCCCAGAGCTTTCCTTCCAGAAAACCCTCTCCCGGGCAGCCACGTGCACAAGGGAAATAAGCAGAGCCTCCCAGTGACTTAGGGATGGAGTCCGCGCTGCCACTAAGTATACACTGTCAGGTGAGCTTCTTTGTCCCCATGGTTGTTCTTAGGTAAATGTTCTCCTAATCCCTACTTTAAATAGTCATTTTTTCCCCGGCTGCGTGAGTTGGGATGAAGGGCCCGCAACCCCCCGCCGCCCAAGGGTGGCTCTGCAGGAATCTGCTGGAACAAAGTCACTTTAACAAGTGGCAGTGGCAACGGTCGGCCTAGCGCGTGTGCCTGGAAGTGAGGTGCAAATGGGTCCCCATCTACGAACTTCTGTCCTTCCGGATCCACGGCTGCTGGCCAAGCCCGTTGGCCGCGTGTGTAAAACACCCCTTCTTCCAAGCAACGAGCCCCCACTGTTGTTCCGATTTTAATTCACTGCAGCTTAGAGGCTGGACAGTGGGGGGGGGGCGGGTCAGGCCGCCCCTCTCAGCTTGGGTGGCAAGGGGCAGCCCCCCCAGGCGCAGGCCCTCGGGTCCCTCAGGTCCCTCCAGGCACCTGGGACACGTCCTACGGCTGGGGGGGGGCAGCCCCTCTGGGAGCGGGGTCACGCGGACTCACCACCTACCTTGCTCTCTCTTCCCGCCACCTCAGCCTTCATCGCAGCGAGGCTCGGCTGGGGAGACGGAAGTCTTCCGATTTAGCCTGGATTCCTGACACCAGCGTTCTTCTCTCCTAACTTTGGGTAGATCAAAGATTTCTGTCTTTTTTTTAAAAAAGATTTTATGTATTTATTCATGAGACACAGAGAGAGAGAGAGAGAGAGAGGCCAAGACACTGGCAGAGGGAGAAGCAGGCTCCCTGCGGGACTCGATCCCGGACCCGGGGACACCAACTGAACCAAAGGCAGATGCTCAACCGCTGAGCCCACAGGTGGCCCCAAAGATTCCTTGAGTCTCGGTTTATCTGGAGGAGAACTACGGACTCGCTTCCCGTCTGGACTCCTCAGTATTACCAAACCCGGCACCTGGAGACCTAGCACAACCTCTCCTGATCCGCCGACACCCGACTAAGAGCAGCGCCCACACAGACTGGCAGTGGGGCTGGGGTGGCAGGGGTGCGGCGGCGGGCTCCAGGTCCTCTCTGCCTCCACGGAGGCCGCAGCCCCCGCTTCTCGATTCCAAGCTCCCCCAAAGTTAGTGACCAACATCTTCCGCGCCGTGCTCAGGGCTTCTCTGAATAAGTTGACCAACTTGTCTTGGTTTGCCCAGACTCGCCTGATTTTTAGACCTAAAAATCACGTGGCCTAGGAACCTCCCCCGACCCTGGGAAGATCAGGATGGTTGTGCCACCCCGACTCCAAGAGAACTACCAAGCAGGAGATGGTTCTGTACTCAGAGAATTTTAGAAACGACTTTCCTATCATTTTTCATTTCTTTTAGGAGAGAAAAGACAACGTATTGAGACATTTAGGAAGTTCTCCAGCAAAGCCCCCTGTTCAAACTTAGTTTCCCGAAACTTATTTTGCCATGGAAGCTTTGGGCAACACTTTTTTTTTAACGCTGTTGACCAAAATTACACCTACGGTTACTCTTTTTTTTTTTTTTAAGATTTATTTATCCAGGGCTCAGCGGTTAAGCATCTGCCTTCGGCCCGGGGCCTGATCCTGGAGACCCGGGATCGAGTCCCATGTCAGGCTCCCTGCATGGAGCCTGCTTCTCCCTCTGCCTGTGTCTCTGCCTCTCTCTCTGTATCTCTCATGAATAAATAAATAAAATCTTCTTTAAAAAAGATTATTTATCCATTTGAGAGAGACAGAGAGTGAGAGCAAGTGCATAGACTTGGGTGGCGGGAGGGGCAGAGGGAGAGGGACAGAGAGGGAGTCTTAAGCAGGCCCCGTGCTGAGTATGGAGCCAAATGCGGGGTTCAATCTCAGGACCCTGAGATCACGACCTGAGCCAAAATCAAGAGTCAGATGCTTACCCACTGAGCCACCCAGGAGCCCCGGGTTACTCCTTTTCATCTTGGGCAGTGGTAAACCTATCAGGTGATAGTTTCCATTAAGCAAATTTCTGCTTTCTGGAAGCATCTACAGATGTTCCACTCTCAAGTGGGAGAGAAATGTGTGTGTGATGTCCCAAATTCTAACTAAGGACGTGTTTTCCCTTAGTAATAAGGTGTCAAAAGCAGTGGTCAGAGATACCTAGAACCATATATGGGTTGAGCGGGCCTTTGTGCTTTGACCTAGGAGATTTCCCACTGCAAACTCACTGCCTCCGGAGGAGCAGGAGCTGAACCCCCGCGGTTCTGGCATAGTGATTGGCACATGGAACCATTTTTACTGAACTCAACTAACCTTCGCTTACACTCTTGCTTCCACGGGGTTAATGAATTTTGAATTACTGACATTTATGAGACAATTTATTTAAAAATCCGAGACCGCCTACATTCATGTTTGAAGGTTGCCTGTGCTAAAAAAAAAATTTTTTTTAAGAGTCTGGAGTTTGTGGTTTAAAGCATCTTTTTAAATTCTCCACCCAAATCAGTTCTATTTGCTGTGATGTTTCCGTCTTCTGACAAGTGCACGCGCAACCGGTTAGAGCTTCAGGATGTCAGAATATGGTATCTGCCTAAAAAATCACAGTGGGTGTCACTTATTAATTGAACCCCGTGCCTCGGGGTCACCTACCTAGTTGAGGAAGTTCAAGCCCAAGAAGATGAAGTTGTCCATCCTGTCAGGATGGAGGCCAGAACCTACCTCACCTGAATCTTCATTCTGGGGCCCGCAGCGCTGCCAGGCTGGGGGGTGAGTCAGGGGACCTGTGCCAAGCTCGCCAGGCGCACCACGTGACTCGACCCGGTCCCCCCGAGTCTGCCCTCCTCTGGGCAGGGGGTTATTAGGTTAAGCCAGTCTGCACTAACTTCTGTGATGCATCAAAGGCACAGACTAAACCAGAAGTTGCTACATAGCAGATTCCTTTTTAAGACGAATCCAGGACAGATAATAATAAGCCTTTTAAGGTCAGCCTGCTGGATGCCAATTCTGTTTACTTCGACAGAAGTGGCTGTAAAAGGACCTGAATAGTTGTAAAAAAGGGAGGCGACCCTGAAGGTGCCGGAGCACGGGCATGGCTACTTCCCGTTGGCTCATTATTTTGTATAGGCCCACACAATCATGTCTTGTGCACCATTTTTTAAAAAGTGTAAGTATTATGTGATAGAAGCATAAACTCCTGTGCCTGCCTTTGAGACAGTCCTTGGAGCCCCGACCCTCAGGGACAGTGCAGAAGAGGGGCTAGTGGCCTCGAGAGCCACACCGCCCAGTTCAGCTCCTCCGGTTCTGCTCCCGTGGGCCTCGGGTTCCCAGGATCCTGCCTCCCAAGGTGGCCCGAGATGTTACCCCACGGCCCTGCTCAAAGTGTACAGCCTCCAGCTGGTTTTTCTCCCTCCCTATCACAGCCTTCTTGAGTTTATCCACTTGGATTCACCCCCTCTTGTGCAATCCAGAACCTTCCATCTTGTCCATTGTAAAGACTTTCTTTCTTTGCAACTCACTGTAGACTAATCTGCTGTCCCTCCGTAGGGACCCTGTTTTTCTTGAATTAGGTCCTCTCGGGTGGGGCCGCTCTTCCTTCTACAGTTCTTCCTAATCGGGAGAGGGAGGTCAACACTCTCTTCCATCTCCTTTTCTGTGCCTACACATTACTCCATTTTCTCTGGTTTAAATATCCTCTTTGTTTTGGGTCATGCCATCTACCAAAATCTACCCTACGCTGTCAGGGATCACTGGTATCCGCTGGCCTCCTGCCCTCTCTCCCACATTATGGAAACTGTGGTGCAGGGTTCAAGGCCTCTTGCAGGTCACTTGATACCCGTGTAGAAACCACCCAACGTGGCGGCCTCTAAGCCTTCCTGATCTTGGAACCAATCCCATTCACCCCTGCAGCATTCTGACAACGCTCTTCCACTGCTGCATTCTGCACCCCATTATCCCCAAACACGGTCACCTCGGAAAGCGTCGATGGCAACAGCCTCCTGTTTGGGTTTGAGTCTCACATGAAGCAGACCCTGAAAAGAGATTCCAGCATGAGTGGTTTATGGGGAGCCAATGCCAGCGGGAGAGTGGGCGGACAGAGACCGGAGGGGAAGGAACATCCTTAGAGTTACCTCATGTGGGGGAAGGTGAAGGGGTTGGGTAGCTATTCGCTGAATCCCTTATGTTGTTGCTGAGGTTGCTTCCAGGGGACTTCAACGACTCGGTGTTTCTGGCCTGAAAAGGCACCGAGCCAAAAGCCAGTTATGGTCTGGCCGGAGTTCATGGTCTGAGTAGAAATCAGGACATCAGGCTGCGGAGATATTGGGGGGCACCGAGAGCATCCTCCTCACTTACCATTTCAGCTTTCACAGCATTTCCCCGCACATGCCTTTCGTCTTTACTGGGGTCCCTAATCCCTCGGCTGACTCATTTTCAGCTAAAATGATGGGCCTCCTGAGAACCACAATTCCTTCCATATGGAGCCTGGGCTCCGTGGACAATTTGAGCTTCTCTCTCAAGCCTCTCAACTTCATTGTCTCCTTGGTGTTGTTGTTTTTCTTTGTTCTTTTCCTTTTGTGACCGCAATTTGGTATTTCTCAACGCAGTTCAGACTATGATAGCCAGAGAGAATTGCCCACCCAGGCAAACTGGTGCCACGACAAATTAATGGAAGTCTGTCTCCCCGGTTCTTACATTTCGTTACTGGTTTGAGGCCATCCATCTCTTTAATGACTCTCAGCTGCTCGTCTACACTTCCCCCTCTCCTCAGGGCACCTTCTCCGCTCTGTCCCTTTCATTCTCAGTCAATGACTCAGCCCAAGTTCTTGGTGGAACGGTCTATGTTGACCGTCTCCATTTTGTCCTTCTCCTGCTCCTCCTTCAACCTGTTCCAGGATGATTTCTGGCTCCATCGCCACAGGAAGACAGTTTTTGCTTGAACTCCGTGTCAGTGGACATTTCCACTCTTGGAAATGTTGCTAAGAAATCTCCTTAGCAACATTCTTGGATATTTGCTCTTCCTCAACTGGTCTTACCTCTTATTTTCTGTGCCATGAAACTCTCTTAGTTTTCTTCTTATCTTTCTGGCCACTTCTTTCCTCTTTTCAGTCTGACCATCTTCCGTCCGTCTAGCCACTGAATGTTTGAGCTCCTTGGGCCCTGTCCTTTCCTCACATTCTCTCCGTGAACGGTCTTATTTTATCAATGCCTACTCTTTATGCCTACGTTTCGACATGTCCTTTGAGATCCAGGCCCACATGTCCAGCAGCTCACTTGAGTTACTCTTGAATTCCTGGAAAGACACATGAAAGTCACTGTATGTAGAAGCGAACTCATGATCGTTTCCACAAACCCACTCCACTTCCAGTGTACTTCACTTCGGCAGCCCACCCTGTCTGTGTAGACTGGAAACCTATGAGGCAGCCTCAACACTCTCCGACCTCAGCATATTGGATTTCACTTCAAAAATATCTTCTGAAATTATCTACTCTCTCGGTTTCCACCACTCCCACCACTTCCAAGCTATCGTCATTTCTTCTGGGGATGACAGAAATGGGTCTACTTGCCCTCTCCTGACTCCTCTAACCCATACTCTGAGCTGCAAATAAAGCTAACTTTGTGAAATACAAACATGATCATATGACTTCTGCCCCCAGATCTTCTTAAAAGTCTTCCATGGCTTCCTAGCCCTTTGCAAATCAAGGTAACCCTCCTGGACATGGCCTTCAAGGTCCTACCTGGTCTTGGCCTACTTACATCTTCATCTTCATCTTTCCCCACACTCCAGCCCACTCTCTCTGCTCAGCCACACTGACTATCTTTTCATCCTGGCTCTTCACATACTCTCTACTTTTGCAGAGCTTTTCGCATGTACTGAATCCTCCTCTTGTCTCTTTTCTAGTTGACTCCAACTTGTGGGTTGGAGTCCCTTCTCTTCATCCAATAGTGTGTCTGACTTGTGTTATCTCAACGAGAAAGGCTTCACTGAAACCTTGGCAAGTCAGTTCTTGTCATTATAAACTCTTGTTGCAGCCTGTAAATCTTCATAGCATCTATCACGGCTGCAATTTTACCTTTATTTCTATGAGTTTTTGACTAATGCCTACCACCTGACCAGGTTTTAAGCTCTGTGAGGACAAAGAATGATGCCCACTGTGGTGCCCAGCTACTTAGCAGGTGCTGAGGAAATATTGATTGAAATTCCTGTCTATGTGAACTCCATTTGTGCTCTCTCCCTCTCTCTCCGTGTCTCTTTTCTTTTCTTTTTTTAAAGATTGTATGTATTTATTCATGAGAGACACACAGAGAGGCAGAGACACAGGCAGAGGAAGAAGCAGGCTCCGTACAGGGAGCCTGATGTGGGACTCGATCCCAGGACTCTAGGATCACGCCCTGGGCCAAAGGCAGATGCTCAACTCCTGAGCCACCCAGGTGCCCCTCCAACTGTGCTCTTAAATGTGCTTCCTAACCTAGTCTCAGTAAGACTTGCTTTCTCATTCTTCAGTCTCTCTCTTGTCTGATTTATCTTTTGCATCCATAGGTAGTTTCAAGTCCCCTTTAAAAAGAAAAATACCCTCCTCAACCTTGCATTTTGGCTCTTTTCTTTTACAGAGTCTCCAGATAGTAATGCAAGCTAGCTATCTCCACTCCTCCTTTTCACGCGCTGTCACCTTCTCTCGTGACTTGGAAATAGAACTCAGCTCTTTCCTTGAACTCCAGACCCAAATTGCCAGCCAGTGACTCATCTGCATATTTATCTGCACGGCTCATGGCTCTTTGAATTCAACCTATTTCAACCCTTTCAGACCTGTTCTTCTACTTTCGAACTGGTAAAAAGTGAGCTATCCTTTAACTAACTAAACTATCCTTTAGTTAGTTACCAGAGTTGGGGCTCTGAGAGCTATCCTAGTCTCTTCCCACATGGCCTCTAGTTACGTTAGTCCACATGTCTTGTATAGTGTGTGTCTTAGCTGTTTCTGGAATCTCTGCATTAATCCACATGGACACCCATCTTTTGTTCTCAGGCTATGATGAGAGCTTTTCAGGGATCTCCCAGGTCAGCCTTGCCCCACGGCCTTCCAGTATTTACGCTACTATAGTGAGCTTTCTAAAGCACAGATCTGACCGAGTGTCACATGCTGTGAAGGCACGCACACAAGTTGTGTCTCTCCACATTGTCAGCTTTATTCCGTCATAAAGCAAGGCTGACATCGCTATAAAGCAGGCTCGGCATTGCAAACTCGACGACCTGTCACCATGTGATTAACTTGGCTTCTTACAGGGCCCACAGAGCAGAACACAGAGAAGCCGCACAACAAACGGGATAACAGAGGGAGGAGGAAGTTAACAAACCAAACACGAAGTCAGTCTGTGGGTGTGCGGTTGAGACAAGGCCTTGGCCTGGTCTGGGGCCGCTCTCAGCGCTCACTGCTTCTTATGTTGTTCAAACACAGGAGGATCTCAGTCCTGGGCAGAGATCAATGGGGCAGAGCCTTCGGAGGCAGCTGCCTTTTTCAAGTGGTCAGACACAGAGGGGTCAGGTCTGAAGAGTCTGACAGGCTGCTGCCCAAATCCTCCCTTTTGAAAGGATTTAGTGTATCTTGGGCCCTGCAGACCGCCTCTGCTTCTGCTTGTTATCAGTTCCGGGGTGTCAGCTGATGCCGGCCGGGGCCATATCTCCTAGCTGCAGGACTGTAACGGCTGCATCACTGCTCGGCACAGGCGCCGGCCCGACACACTGGCTCCATCTGCTCTCCACAGTAGCCCACTCTCTCCAAGGACGTGGGCCCCTCATCCTCCTCCCCCAGACTCCCATACTCCCAGGTGCAGTGGCATAGCATGCAAGTCCCCACGTGATTACGTCTTCCCTTTTGCCTCCAGCTGTCCTCCCATCACCGCCTCTGCTCTAGGTATCCCCCCATCCTTGCTAATCTTGCAGTACTAGGATGTTGCACTGTTTTATGCTTCCATGACTCCTCACACACTCTTTCTTCTCCCTACCACAACCTCCCCAGGTCTTTGGAAGAGTAGAAAACCTCCACTTGTGATTCAGGGCTTGGGTCGATCCCTTGCTTTGTACGGCTTTTCCTGTTCTTCTCAAACAGAGTGGAACGCTCTGCCTACCATGCTCCCAGCACGCCACATACACATTCTGTTCGAAGTCATGTTGGCCGAGCTGCTGTTCAGGTTGTGGACTACACAGCTCTTGGGGCCTTGTTCACAAAATGGTGCCCACTGAGCATGGCCATACAGTGCGATGCTATTTTTGAGTGTTTTCTCCATTCTTTGTTCTTAAGGATCACAGCACTGGGGAAGAAGGATTATAAAGAAGATTAAGAACATAGGATGTGACCATGTGCTGGATGGCTGTGTTAACTCAAGAGGCATGAAGGATGAGGACTTGGGTACATTTTGTCGGGAGGAGGCTTATGCATGTAATGTGGGAGCTTAAGGGATAAGTGTTGTGGTGCTTTGATGTACCCAGCCCCCAAGGGCAGATTGTGCAAGAGGGACCACAAGAAGGTGCTGGCTCAGGGTGCTGATGTTCATGCATAGACCAGAGCAGGACCAGCTGGAAGACCATCAACTGAGTATTTAAGAATGACTGATGCCCAACTGGCCCCTGAAAGAGGAGTGGGGGTTCTACTGTACCTTCATGGGGCTGATGCTCGTGTTGGCAGTGGGCTCCCTCAGATAACTCTGAGGGCTCTGAGCGCGCCACCATGGACGCCCTGGGGCAATCCCTGCTAGGGCTGGGGGGGCCATTTGTTTGTTTGACCCTGACCTCTTCCAAGGGACTGAGAGCTTCAGTAAGCCAGGCATTGAATCTTTCGATGTTAAATCTCCAGTATCTGAGGTGATGCCCGGCCCTTATCGGGCCACCCCACACTTGCCCTAAGCCAGAGGGGAAAGAGAAGGGAGACTTAGGGACTCCCGCAATAATGGTAATAGTAACAATTATAGTCAAAACGAATACAGTGTTTCCTAAATGAGCAGCAGTTTCCTAAGTGCTATATATATGACATATATATGCAGATGTATATATATATTTTAAGATTTTATGTATTTATTCACGAGAGACAGAGAGAGAAGCAGAGACGCATGCAGAGGGAGAAGCAGGCTCCATGTGAGGAGGCCGACGTGGGACTCGATCCCGGGACCCCGGGGTCACGGCCTGGGCCCAAGGCAGAGTCTGAATCGCTGAGCCCCAGGCGCCCCTATGCTTTATATATATCAGCTCATTTTATCCTCGTATGTAGGTATCACAATAATTGTCATTTTACGGATGCGAAAACGATGCCAGGAGATGCGAAGGGACGCGGCCGCTGTCGCACAGCATCGCAGGCCGCGGGCCCTGGTGACCTGCAGAGCGGCGGCCGAGGGCTTTAAATGAGGGTCTGTGTGTCCACAGGCCTCGTCCTCCAGACTTGTTGGGCGTCTGGGGTAAGATGACAAAGTGGAACCAAACTGGAAAAGTACTCCACCCCCCACCCAGCTCGGTCTGTCCTCTGGTTTGCTCCCTGTGCCTCGCCCTCGGGAGCCCTTCTGTGCTGCGGGTGGTTAGGGCGCTCACGCCCCTGCCCTTCCCCGTAGGACCCTGGTGCGGGGGTCAGGCCCGGCACCTGTCCCCTTAGGCTGCTTCCCTTGAAAGTTGGGAGAAAGTAGGGAGATTTTCTCCTGAAACTTCACCTGCTTCTTCTTTTTGTGTTGGTGATGCTTCCGGAGATACTAGGCCAGGAGCCACCTCCCCATCTCTGGAAACACACGGCTTTTTCTGAGCAACATTTTCCAAGGAATTAACACGGGGTTTTCCCTCCCCAGTTTTTAAAGGACAGTTGATGCAATCCATATTTCCCTAGTTACGCCTTTTCTTATTTTCTTCTCTGGTTTTTGTGAATTGAGTAATTTCGCAATTTGGTTCCCCTTCATCTTATTCCAGAAGTCAAATCACGGAATGTCTTCCGGTAATATTCATAATTTAATTTTCCTTTCTACTTAGCTGTATTTCTCTAACCTGTGGGGAAAATGGAAATGCAGAGTTACAGTGTGAAGTCTGTGAGTCAGAAGTTTTCTGACAAAAGGAAAAAAGAAAGACAAAATTCACACCTGGCTTGTATTTGACAAGGTTTCCACATGCTTCCTTTTTTTTTTTTGGACCCCCAACGGGCTTTTAAACATATATACATTAACATTTTTGCGTAGCGTATATTAATAAATAGCAGCTTTGATTTTTAAATTCTAGCTCTGAGGAAGAAAACAAGCACTGTGTTTAATATGCACTGTGGCCAGGTTCCAATTCATCCTTCGATTTAAATCTTAAAGAATGTTTAGTTTAAAATAATTCCTTCCCACCCACCCCCCCCCCCCCAAAATATTTTCTAATTATGTGACTTGTTGACCTAAGGCTTGGAAAATGCTGACTTAGGCTACTCCTCTTGTAGGATTTGTCTTCTTGGAGGCATTCAGGGTTCTTAGATTTCCTGCCCCTTAAATATAGAACAGTGTGTCCTCATAATAATTTCGTCTACGTTACATGTTGAGGACAAAAAGCCCGTGGATTTCTGCCCTTAATTCTAATTTACTTTTGGTTTGGTTTTTAAATAGCGTCGAAATGATCCATGGTGGTAAAACCTCAATTTCAGAAAGGGGATTCTGTGTATTTCCAGATTCACAAATGAGTCTCTTTTTAAAAGGTTTTCTAGAGAATTGAGTAAAAGTAGTTTCCTAGGATCAGGTTAAGTCCTACTTGGAAGTAAGACCATGGGTTAGGTACGGCTAGACTTCGCAGCCAAGGTATTGCAGTCAATCAACGGACTATAAACCATTTGCAGTTGTTGGGCCACATGGAGTTTGGAAAACACGGTCCCTGTATCTGTTTTTTAGGATTGACATAAAAAAATGCCACAGACTGGCTCTCTCTCATGGCTCACAGTTCTGGAAGTTGGCAGGTCTGTTTTCCTCTGAGGTCTCTCTCCTTGGCTCGAAGAGGGCTCTTTCCGAAGTATCCTCACACGGTTTTTCCTCTGCGTGCTCTCATGTCTGTGTCCTAATCTCCTCTTCTTGTGAGGATACCAATGAGGTTGGGGTTAGGGCCTGCCAATATGACCTCCTGGTACCGGATTGCCTCTCTAAAGACCCTAGCTCCAAATACTGTCACATTCTGAGTTACCGAGGTTTAGAACCTCAACATCTGAATTTTACGGGGAGGCACAATTCAGCCCATAACAGCTCCTCTAGAACTCATCATCCTCTGGCCCCTGGTGGGTACTTGGGACTTGAACATCCTCAGAATCTTCATTATTATTATTAAACTGAAGAACAATAATGACCTCAAGGGGCTGACACACTGATACCACCAAAGTTTATGGAAGGTTTAGTCCCAGAGAAAAAGACATATAACAATATAAATAATAATAATATAATATTATCATATAATAGATATAAGAACCTCGAGTGCCTTCAGATAATGATTTAAATTGGCGGTCATAGTATCTGAGGCCACAAGCTGGGACAAATGGCATTTCAGTACTTATTAATTAATTAAAATGTATAAAGTGAGGCATTAATCTTTCATCACCTGTTATGAAGCAGGCACTTTGCTCTGCTTGGAGAAAAGGAAGATTGTATCCTCCTGTCCTCAAGGAGTATCTACTTTAGGATTTCAAAGATTCCAGATGCACTGGGTCTTGTATTTGGGTAAACCAGGTATCCGCTGGGCTACCGACCATGGCCTCCTTAGACCTACGTCAGCTCTGCTCAGACTCCCTTCCACCGGACAATGGGAAGCTCAGTGCCGTCGCCCAAACGTGTGCACATTCCTGGGGTCACAGTCCTCATCACTTGTGCTTCCGGCCTCTAGCTGCTGCTGGATTTTCATCCTCCACTCTATGTCTTACAGCTCTTCCTCTATCTTTTCCTTGGAATCAACCCAAACAAGGGGCTCAACCTTTGATTATTTGCTCCATCCATTAAAATATAACGCGCACGATGCAGCTGCACGCGGTAGATGTCTGCTGCCAGGTTGATGACAAGGAAGGTTCCATCCACTGCAGAGCCACAGAGCGATTCATTTGAAAATGAATAACGGACTCCTCTATTCTTCAAAATGTTTCTTGGGCATTTCCACGGACTCTAATTCCATTCTTCCCCTTTCCTTCTCCTTTCTTCTCTTTACCTTCCCCCCCTGGCTCTCCCCACCTCACTCAAGTCCATCCATCCGGTTCGTTGCACTAATTAGGCAGGGCTGCTTAACTATCTTTCTGCAATTTGCATCTACTTTACACCCTCAGGGCCTCACCTTCTAGCCCTTCAGGGCATCAAAGGTTTTCTTAGACAAACACAGTTCCACCCTCAAGGTGAAGCTCTAGTGCAAGGTGGGAATAATGAGTTTTCTTAAATTGATCTTCATGCAAACAGACTAAATGTTAGCATTTGAGCCGTAGGGATTTGTACATGTTTCGTGAAAATTTGGGAAAAGATGTACGCAGCCATGCCTGCAGGTGTTGGAGGCTTGTCACAGGAGGAGGTGACTTTAACAGGGCCTTGAGGGTCTCTCCCCCGCCTCCCTCCTGCATTCTGCAGGAAGGGAGCACCAGGGGCGAGGGGAGTATCTGCGGCTGAGCAGAGCGTCCTAGAGATAGTGGCTGGGGAATGAAAGGAAGGGAGAGGCTGGCCTCAAATTTCTGCCAGCCTGTGGGAGAAGATCTGAAGATAAAAGTTTCAATTAAAAATTTTATTTGTTTCCCCTTTAGCAGAGGATTGTCTGCAAAGGCTTCTTTCTACAGCTCAGAGAACAAAAGCCAGAGGCAGCTGAAGTCCCTGCACCCCCCCACACACACCTCTATTTACTCGGAGAGATGATCAGAGGGAAAATTGCTTTCGGTTCCTCGCTTGTCTATCCTGAGGATATTGTTTCTCATGAGGTGACGAGTCTCAGAGGCTTTCCTGGGTCTTGGCATTGGAGGGAGAGTTTGTATACAAAGGGCAAAATTATGACTCCTGGGAAGATGAACATGTCTCAAATATATTCTTTTTTTTTAAGGTTTATTTTTCTTGAGAGAGAGGGAGCGCACGAAAGCAGGGGGAGAGGTAGAGAGGGGGAGGGAGGCAGCCGCCGCTGAGCAGGGTGCCACAGGCCTCCCGCCACGACCCTGAGGTCTACCTGGGCCGAGACCAAGAGCCAGACCCTCGGCGACTGAGCCACCCAGGCCCCTCCAGTATACTCTTCAACACGTGGATTAAACGAGGAAACTAATAAGATGTTACAGCTGCTTCAAATGAAAAGGAATCCCCATCCCCACACGCCGCATGCAGGCACTCAGGGAAGCTTCGAGAAATCCTGGGAAGCGGATGCAAACTGGTTGCGCCATAGAGTCGCCAATAGAGCCAAGGGCGCCGGCTTTGCAGAGTCCTATCACCTCCACGGGTTGCCGGGCAGGACACCTCCTGGGTGTCCAGAAGCTTCTACAAGTCTTCCTCACTCTGGGAAACGGGCAGACCATGTGGGTTTATCTTGGTGAAATGTGAGGGGCACTTGTCTGAGTTCGCTGCAAGTTTTCAACCCCTAAGCAGCTGATGTAGAGTGAGACCTTCCTGGGAGGGGGTCGATCCCCATCTCTCCTCCCTAACCTCCTTCTGTGGTGTTCTTCCCCACCCGTATTTTTGAGGTTCTGGGTTCTTTACTCTGGATTATTAAAAAAGATTTTATTTATTTATCTGAGAGAGAGAGTGGGAGACAGAGCATGAGCTGGGGGGAAGGGGCCCAAGGAGAGGGAGAAGCAGACTCCCCACTGAGCAGCGAACCCCATGTGGGGCTCGACCCCGGGACCCCGGAGTCACGCCCTGAGCCGAAGGCAGGCGCTCAACCAGCTGAGCCACCCAGGTGCCCCCGGGTCCTTTACTCTGATAGGTGATTTTTTTACTTAGCATTGTAGGCATTTCTTCCCTGGACTGGATCATTCCAGCCAGTGCTTTTCTGTGCCATTACTCCGGGCAGGTCACAAAAGCAAATTTAGACCAAGGACATGTTCTAGAAGAAGAACACAAATGGCCTGACACACACTGTGGTTCATTTACTGTCAGTGTTTCCGTGCCAGGCACCTGGAGCTGTCGTCATCCCGAAACGAGTGGGAAAGCTCTCCGGTGACGTGAGGGTTTCCTGCTGCTTCTTCAGGAGCAGCCAAAGCGACAACCCGAGTCGTTTGAGTTTAATGCTGTGATCCTCTAATGGTGCGCGTACTCAGAACACACAAAAGGTGTGTCCGTTACGAGCGGGTAAGTATATCAACTATTAATTTTGAGTTTTATCTCATACTGTTCTCAAATGTGATATATCTGAACTCACAAGTGGTATAAAACTGACTTTTTACTGGTGTCCACGTCTCTGGATTTTAACACATGGTTGTTAAATAGTGTGTGCGTGTGCGTGTTTGTCTAACCGTCACTATAATCAGGACACACGACGCTTTTTTTTTATAGTTTTTTTTTTATTGGTGTTCAATTTGCCAACATACAGAATAACACCCGGTGCTCATCCCGTCAAGTGCCCCCCTCAGTGCCCGTCACCCATTCACCCCCACCCGCCGCCCTCCTCCCCTTCCACCACCCCTAGTTCGTTTCCCAGAATTAGGAGTCTTTATGTTCCGTCTCCCTTTCTGATATTTCCCACTCATTTTCTCTCCTTTCCCCTTTATTCCCTTTCACTATTTTTTATATTCCCCAAATGAATGAGACCATGTGATGTTTGTCCTTCTCCGATTGACTTACTTCACTCAGCATCATACCCTCCAGGTCCATCCACGTCGAAGCTAATGGTGGGTATTTGACATGACGCTTTTCGTGACCCCAGAATACGATATAAGGGATCAGCTCAGACTTTCACATTTGTTTCCATGTGTGTGTTACTTTATGATCTGCACAAAACTGCGAGCACAGTAAGACGCGTTCCTAATTTTCGAAGAAGTAATCGTTTTAGAGGTGTGCACTCGAAACGTTACTAGCAGAGGCTACGAACACAAGGGTTTCGGGACAACCACAACTGAGAGGAGAGCTACAAGTCATTAATTGGGAAAAACATCTTAAGCTGATCATTATTATTATTTTTTTTTTAAGCAGATAACTGGGCAGGAGAGCTAGAGGGCCTGGAGGTGGGTGCTCCAAACCCGAGGCCATTGTAATTACTCTGAGCAAGAAGTGCTGCAGGCCTGGACCAATGAATCGTGGGGGAGGGGCTGAATTTAAGAGACTTCTCTGAGGTGGGGGGGGTCGGTAGCTGGAGGTGGGCGTGAAGTCCACCGAGACATGGGGCACAGGCCCTGGGGTTGCTGCACGGGAGGCAGTGTTGACGGGGATCCCACCGGAGGAGACCCCGACTGCAGAAGGTACAGGCAGCTCCGGGGCTTGGGGATAACGAGCCTAAGTTGATTCTATGAAGTAACACATACGACGCGCAGCGGAGAGGGTCTGGGGGTGCGTGTTGGGATTACTTTTCGGATTTGTAGTTTGTATTACAGCCAGTTGGAGCCAGTTAAAAATTACACGGCTCGTTTCCTCTCTCACATAACAAAACTCATCTTGCATCCCAGGATTTAAAATTCTTTAAAAGGGACTCTTTTCATTATTATGATTATTATCATTTTATACTTACTTTTAAGTTCATTTTATTAATTTTTAAAATTAGTACATGTCACGTAATAATGTTAGGGGTATGGCATAATGATTTGATAGTCAATATATATCCCAAAACGAGGGCCCCATTAATTTAGTTAAGATCCATCATCTCTTCGTTACAATTCTCTTTTCTTGTGATGAGAACTTTGAAGATCTGCTCTTCTAGTAACTTGCAAATACACAATAAAGTATTGCTGACTAGAGTCACCAGGACTTACCGTAGATCCGTGCGACTTTTTTTTTTTTTTTTTTTTATCTTATTACTGGAAGTTTGTACTCTTTGATCGCCTTCACCAAAAAGGAGACTTCTTCATCCTCCTGGGAAGTCATAGTCCAGACTCCTGGCCAGTTAACCCCTAGGGGTGTTCTCAACTGGAAAACAGCTTGGCATCTGGCCCGCAAGAGCACCGTGAGTAGGCCAGCGCCTTTCCTGCTCGAGCTCCTCTGCTGCCAAATATTCAGCAAGACTAGAGCGAAGGGCTTGATAGGAGGGGCATGAAGACGAGGGTGAAGGGGGACGTGTAGGGTCTTTATCTGAGCAGATTCCTGTTCATCTTTATCATCAGAGCGGGGTGGGGGGGTTGGTGCCGTGAAGGCTGAAGAGGGATATCCAGAAGGCCCTTGGGTCTATTTCCAAGTAAGACCTACAGACCATAATTGCAGGACTTTGGCCAGAGTCTTAATTATGATCTGATATCATTTCAGAAAGTTTGCTCCGGTGGCTGTTTTGAGCAGTGGTCTCCAGTTTGCAGGGGACACTTTACCTTAAAAGGTATGCAAGAAAATAGTAGAAGAAAACTGGGTGCAGGTGTATTCTTTAATCTGAAAAAAAAAAAAAAAGAACGACACTAAATTCTGCTGCTGTTTTATCCTACTTAAGAGTGGTGTGTGTGTGTGTGTGTGTGATTTATAAATAAACGTGCATAGATTGAGAATGTCTGCTCAGAAATATCTTACTGATGGGGATACAATTATGGTCTTTTGCTTTTACTTGAAAATAAACCCAAGGCCCTTCCGCATTTCCTTTTTTGTCCATGATAGGGTAGAGAAGGGGAGGAGATGCGGCAGCTGGGATGAAAAGGAAGAGGCAGATGGGAACGGTATTTAGGGTTTGGTGATTGATGGTCTGGGAGTGAATCCTTGATAACACCCTTGCCGCTCGCGCGGAATGTCTTGCCTTCCTGGTTCGTGTGCACCACCACCCCCGTTTCTGTGCCGGCGTCGCACCCTAGCCAGTTCCTTACGTCTCTTAACGCTCAGGCTTTTGGAGATGTGTTCCTGGCAGTTGAGAGGATGCTAAATAGATGCTGCAGGGAGAGTATTAAATGTTTTAATAGCCCCCAAAATGAAAGAGAAACATATTTTTGAACCAGAGCATGTTCCATATAATGCCAGGCTCTCAGTTTCTTTTATTTTTTTTTAAGATTGTATTTATTTATTCATGAGAGACACAGAGGGAGGTAGAGACCCAGGCAGAGGGAGAAGCAGGCTCCCTGTGGGGAGCCCGATGGGGGACTCGATCCCAGGACCCCGGGACCGCTGAGCCACCCGGGTGATCCAAGCATGAAATAATAATGCTCTGTGGCCAGTTGTGCAGTCGGGTGAAGACTGACTTGATTAAGGGCCCCTGGGGGGGCTCAGCGGTTGAGCGGCTGCCTTCGGCCCAGGGCATGACCCCGGGGTCCCAGGATCGAGTCCCCCATCGGGCCCTCTGCAAGGAGCCTGCTTCTCCCTCTGCCTGGGTCTCTGCCTCTCTGTGTCTCTCATGAATAAATAAATAAAATTAAAAAAAAAAAGACTGCCCTTATCAGTCTTCCCGACACGCTGGAGCTGGCTGCAGGAGGGCACGCGCTGATGCCCGTGACGTGGTGATGGGGACACTGTTAGACACTGGCCGGGCTTACAAGCCGCAAGGCTAGGAGCCGGAATGAAGCACAGAACGGATTTTGTCCTTCCGAGAGTGGAAGAGTCCAAATTAGCCGGAAAAGTTCTTTTCAAAGCATTTCCTGTTGGACAGTGAGGAATGCTGACTCCGGCAGGGTCGCGGCGGAGAAGACCGGGCCAGCCGGGGCTCCGCACGAACAGCTGCTTATCTCACCAGTGGAATTTCCTGTTAGTGTCCTGCGGCTCACTCACTGCTCCTCGGAAGCACAAGCCAGGTCGCCGACGCGGGGCGCCCGGTGCAGGGACACGACGCGGCTCCCCAGGGCGCCTGGGCCCAACCGATGGGGCAGGGGGGCGCCCCCGCCAGGGGACAGGCCTGTACACGGGGGCCCTGGTGGCCTCTCCCTCCGGCCGCCACCCGGGCCTGCCTGCCCCGAGGGCTGCAATCTCGGTCACCTTCGCCGGGGCCACCTCCCGGCCCCTGTCGGTGGGCACGAGCTCCCTCCTGGCCCTGTGGGCGCCCAGCCTCCCCGCAGGGGTGACGCCCGCCCAGCACCCCAACCCCTGGGGCCACAGGGGCACCCTGTCTGTTCTGCACATGTATGGCCATTGGGCTCGCTCTCCCTCCCTCTCCCTCTCCCTCCCTCTCTCCCCCTCTCTCCTCCTCTCTCCCTCCGTCTTTCTGTCCCTCTGATGCCTGCGTGTGGTCCTGGCAGCCCCCCACCTGATGATGGGCACCCACACCCCACCAGCCTCTGCTCTCTGTGCAAGAAGGCTTGGCGCGTGACCCGACACGGCCGGTGGCACTGCCTCTGGGTGACTGTGACCGATGCTGTCTGCTTACACCCGCTGTTTTCATTGTCCCAACACCTCAATTTTCCGGGTTAACCACAGGGCCCTGTAAGAGTGCCGCATCACAATATCGTAATTCATGCGTCGAATAAACGTTTGGTGACATCTCTTCCCGGGGGTGCTCTGCTGTGAGGGGCCCCCCCGCAGGGACAAGTCAGACTTTTCCGGCCCCCAAGGTCCTTGAATGAATGACAAGATGACATCAAGAAGGTGTTGGCTGATGTTGAAGGGCCAAATCTCCAGGTACCACCTGCTTTGGTTGCTCCTGCCCCCTCGGAATATGAAGAATCATAAAGAAGACAGGGTGGCTGGCAGGGATGTGCGTGACTCACAGAGCCTAGATACTTCCATCTGGTCCTTCCCAGTGAAGGTCCGCAGACCCTTGGCACAAGGACGGTAGTGCAAGGTGGAACGTTTAAAATTCTATCAGGAGCCGTCAAAAGGCCTGGGACCCAGAGGAGGGAAGTGCTACTCATGACTCGTGGGATCAAGGGAGGGCTGTGCACGGGGAGGCGGGCCTGAAAGGAGAGAGACGGAGTTTCAATAAAGGGAAATGAGAGAGAAGCTGCGTCAAGGGAGGGAAAGAGGGTAGAGGACGGACAACCAAGGCGGCGCTTCTTAAACTGCAGCTGGAATGCTCTAGGGAGCTCATAAAACATATGAAGGCCAGACCCAAAAATTCAAGACAAATGGGGCCGAATGCACTAAAATGCACACCCAGTTAGAAGCATAATCACACAGAGCAAGAGGCATGTCGAGAGACTTTCGCCCTCAGTATCTGAATGGACATCCCTAACGGGAAGCACGTAAGGACAGAAAGAACCCAATCTGAGCCTTCCCTCAGCCGTGTCAGTAGTAGTAGTACTTCCAACATTGGGATCTCGATGCTATCTTATTTGTAGTACGAAATAAAGCAAATTAGTAGATATGCTAATTTTATTAAGAACCAAGACTTCTGGGGACGCCTGGGTGGCTCAAGGCACTTAGGCGGCCAACGCTTCTTGATTTCGGCTCAGGTCATGACCTCAGGGTCCTGGGATTGAGCCCCGAGTCAGGCTCCGCACTCAGTGGAGAGTCTGCTTCTAGTCTCTCTCTCTCCCTCTGCCCCTCCACGCCCTCGAATAAATAAATAAATCTTTAAAAAAGAAAAGGAATCAAGATTTCTAGCATAAGAAAAAAGAGGTTCAAGTTAAAAAGTCAAAGAAGTTAAGAAGACTACATTTTAATTGGAAATATTGGTATGAATTCATGATTTGTATGCGTGTGGATATCTTAATTTTGATTTAAAGTGTGTGTCTGTGTGTCTGTGTGTGTATTTCCATGGAAAGAACCTAAAACCGTGAGATGCCTACTGTCCAGAGGTGGTTTCTAAGCATCATTTAAAGGAAATAGTCCTCTTGGAAGAATGGCTGATTCTAGGCCTGGCTCAAGGAAAGTTCAAGAAAGAGTGGAAATCTCCTTGTTCCAGAAAGGGAAGAAGAATCAAAAGCCAATAAAGTCATGTCAAAAGGCCCTGGGACCAACTTGACAGCATTCGCATTGGGCGAATTTGGGACATTTTGAGGATTTTGAAGAATAATAAATGGTATTGATTTAAAACACGGAGTACAAAAAAAAAAAATCCTAAGTCCATAGTACAGAAAAGAAAGAGAGAAACAGATGAAGGAACACCTGTTCCCTCCAGAAATGACTGCTATAAAAAGTCTCTACTCTAAAAATTGGTGATTAAGTGAAAAGACCTAGCATTTACTTTTTTTTTTTTTTATAACAAGAACCATAGTTCATCTCAAGTTGGTGAGAAAATGCTCTTTTTCATGGGACAACAGCCATGCAATCGAAAGGATGATAGACCAGGAAAAACGAGCGTTTAGCTCTCCTGCGTTGTGGTGGGTGTGTTAGATGGTGCAGCCGCCGCAGGAAAGAATCCAGAAGTTTCTCATAGTTACACATACTCTTAGTCAACAACTAGGAAATCCTAGTCCTAAGTGTTTACCCGAGGGAAATGAAAACCCACACTCACACAGAAACCGGCACGAGAATGTGTCTTTAAATACTTTATGTATTTGTGTATTTATGTGAGAGAGAGAGAGAGAGAGAGAGAGAGAGAGAGCAGGAACGGGAGGAAAGGCGGAGGGGGAGGCGAGAGACAAGCAGACTCCATCCCCATCGGGAGCCCGACTCTGGGCTTGATCTCACGGCCCTGAAATCATGACCTAAGACGAAATCAGGAGTTGGACGTTCAACCAACTGAGCCACCCAGGCGCCCCTGAACGAGAATGTTTTTACAGTTTTATTCAGAATCGCCCCAAACTGTAAACAACTCAAACGTCCCTCAACTTGTGGATGGGTCCACGAGCGCTACTACACTCCTCCATTGGGCTACTACTACTCAGCGATAAAAAGGAAAGAACTAGTGATACCTGAAACCACGTGAATGAACCTCAAATGCACTTTGTTGAGTGAAAAAAGCCACTTAAAAAGCCACACAATGTATGATGCCACGTAGGTGACATTCTGGAAAAAGGAAAACTAAAGGGACATAACCCGTATTGGTGGTGGCCGAGGAAGTGCTGACCATAATCCTTGAGGTGGGGGGCGGGTTGGGGCCTGGGGGCAGGAGAACCTTTCTCTATCTTAGCAGTTGTCACAGTTGCAGATTAATCTACATACATTTGTCAGGAATTGGAAAACTGTACAGAAAAAAAAAGAATGAATTTTTACTGCATGTGAATTATGCCTTAATACAAAAGTAAAAAAAAAAAAAAAAAAAAAAAAAAAAAAAAAAAAAAACGCCATCTGCAACTCCCAACTAAATAGTTCTTCCAGGCCAGGGTCATCAGCCTGTGCTAAAACCACCAGGTGAGATTTTGTCGAGAGAACAGGACACTTGTGGGCCAGAAAATCACCTCACAGATCCCTTGCCAATTGCAAGTAGAAAAACAAAAGGTGTTTTATTGGAGACGTAAGACGGTCATCCCCTCAATCGGAGGATCAAAGTCACACTAGGAGTGTGACAACCTGACATTATACGTCACCTGGTACGATGTCACGTGTACACTTCTTAATAATTAAACTTGTCTCGAATCCCTGATCTGAACCTAGTTTCTACAGACATCGACTCCAGTTTAGGAGCAGCTGGGAATAGACGTGTAAGTGAGATGACGCCATGAGATGACGCTCAGACCAGTGTACGTCGTAGCCCCTTCCACAGGACCACCGACCTGGTTCTTCAAGAAGTCGGTGCGCTCCAAGAACATAAATAACTAACAGGGAGAACAGTAGACCAAAGAATCTGGATAAGCAAATGCAGTGTATGAAATTCGATTAGATTCTTATCTTTAAAAAAGAGCATAAAAGGAGATTTTTAGAGCATCGAGGAGATTTAAATATGGACTAGATATTAGGGAATTGTTTTCTTAGACATGAGAATGGTATCGTGTTTTGTCAGACGCTGCTCTTTGTTTTGGATAATTCCATGCTTAAATATGTAGAGGTCAAATGTCATGTCTGAAAATTATTTTCCAGTAGTTCAGCTCTATTATCTATCTATCTATCTATCTATCTATCTATCTATCTATCTACCATCTATCTATTATCGTCTATCTATCATCTATCATCATCATCATCATCTCTGTATCTATATTATTGCAAAATATTCACAGTTGTAATGAATCCACAGATTTCTATTTGTTATTTATTCAACTCTTCTTGATATTCAAAATTTTTATGACAAAAAGTAAGGGAGGGAAATTAATACCAGATCCCACTGCAGACTAAATAAATCAGGATGTCTTGGGGACAGGATCTAAGCCATGGCATTTTAAAAAAGCTCTCCAGATGATTTTTTGGAAAAAAAAATGTAAAAAAGACCATTTTATTGGATTCTGGAATCTGTTGGTCAGGAATTCAGACAGGGCAAAGAGGAGATGACTTGTCTCTGTTCTACAGTGCCTGGGGCCTCAAATGAGGTATCCTGGAGCCTAGGGGCTGGGGTCATCTGGATGTGTCTTCACACACATGTCGGTCGGTCGAGCCCGGCTCTCGGCTGGAGCTTTAGCCGGGCTGTCAGCAGCCCACCTCCACGTGGCCTCCCCTTGTGGTCTCTCTACATGGCCTCCGGGTGATTTTAATGTGAAGTCAGCATTCGACTAACTTGAACAATCATAAGAATTATCTTAGGCATTTGTTAAGCTTCAGATTCCCGGGCCCTTTTCCTTGGTCTGAGATGAGGACTACCAATATTGACGTTAAAAGCCACCTGAGTGATTCTCATGGAAAGCAAGTGTGGCAAGTACTGACCTGGGGCCTCAGCTCTGCAGTTCTTTTGCGGCCCCAGGTCTGCCTGGACACCCAGTACCAGACGTCCTGGGCGAGGGGAAATGTCATACGCTATTGCTTTACTTCTGAAACCTTGTCCTAGTTCCTCTCTTGGATTTCTTGATTATCTGGCTGCCTCCAGCTCTGTC